>NC_082720.1:55983916-56718593 GCF_030144855.1 Hypanus sabinus | reverse complement strand
TACAGTAAGCACTATTCCGTGCTATCATAAACACGAAGGAATATTACGTAACATGAACATTAGGGACAACAGTAAACAAATTCCTGCTTTATGCTTCATCGATGAATAGATTATAGACTATTCGGTCAAACACACAAGCCTTGTCTTATAATGGAATGTTTAATTGCTATCACTTGCTAATTACCTATCCATACAAAAGTGTTGGTGCGTTCGGATCACGGTCATTCACTTCTCTGAGAGGTAGGGTTGACTGGCAGGGCTTTAGGAACATAAATTCACTGTTAGATGATTCCGGTGTGATACACACCGTGTAGCCATAACCATTAGCGTTGTCGGGCCCGGAATAATTCAACATATGCGTTGTTACAGATCGCTGTTTCAAAGTAATGTTCGAATTCCTTCGATTGTAGCAACAGGCTATAGAGTTGTAACCTTCAGCGATATTCCTCCCCTGCTTGAACGTCACGACACCCAATAAAATAATGATTAGTAGAAAAACTATAGAAGTTGACCCTAACAGGATAATTAAATAAAAGTTTAAATAGTCCGAATTCTGGGGTTCCTGAGTGAATTCAAATGAGTTATTAGTAAAATTGAGCAAGATTGAAAAGGAGATTGTGACAGTACTGGAGAGTCGTGGCTGTCCATTGTCCTTTACGGATAAAACCAGCTTTTCTGCGACGAGATCTTGGCTCCCAAAGCTTCCAGTTGTTCTGATTTCTCCAGACAGAGAATCCACATTAAACAATTGTGGATTAGTAGCCTCTAACATTTGATACGAAAGCCGCCCATTCTGCCCAGAGTCAGCGTCCATGGCAATTATCTTCGTAATCAGGTGGCCAGGATACAATTGTTGAGATTCCATCTCCACAATCGCTGAACTGTTCCAAAGCAAAGGTGAAACAATAATAGGCTCATTGTCGTTTTGGTCCAGAATGATAACATTCAAAACGGCACTACTACTGAGAGAAGGTGTTCCAGCATCCCTGGCTTGAAGCTTCACCTGGAACTGTTTAAGTTGTTCATAATCAAATGAGCGAAGTGAATAAATATCTCCATTTTTAGAGTTAATTGTAATGTATCCAGGGCCTCCTTCTGTGCCATTTTCCAAAATAGAATAGGTCACATCACTATTCTGGTCCTGATCAGAGTCTGCAGCAGTTACCCTGAATATGGAAGCACCGGGGGCGTTGTTCTCTGTTAGATATATATTATATAACGAATGTTTGAATACCGGTGCATTGTCATTTATGTCAGAAACAGCAATCCTGATGGACGTATATGTCGAGAGAGGAGGCGACCCACCGTCCCAGGCTGAAATAGAAACATCGTGTACTGGAGCTGCTTCCCGGTCGAGGAAATCGCGGGTAACCAGTTTGTAATTATTCTGTGAAGATGGTTGAAGTTTAAATGAAACATTATCAGGAATCTGACACTGAAGTTGACCATTTACTTCCGAGTCAACGTCACTGACACTGATGAGAGCAATCACAGTACCTGGTGGTGCATCTTCTGGGATAGCACTGGATACAGAGGACACCTCAACCTTGGGTGCATTATCATTAACATCAATTAATCCGACTATTACTTTGGCATGTCCTGCAAGACCTGGTGGAGCACGATCAACTGCTTCCACATCAAGTTCATAAACACTTGACTCTTCAAAATCCAAAACGCCTTGAACTCGGATCTCTCCAGTTAATGGGTCCAATTGGAATAATTCGCGATTCTCTTTAGAAACGTGTCTGGTGAAAGAATAAGTCAACTCACCATTGCTGCCTTTATCCTTATCAACAGCGTTGATTTGAATCACTAATGCGCCTTTAGGCGCATTTTCAAGCACAGTGGCTCTGTACAGTTCGCTATCAAATGCAGGAGCATTGTCGTTGCTGTCCAGTACTGAAATAATAATTTGTGCAGTACCAGATCTGTGTGGAGTACCCCCGTCAACTGCTGTCAGTATCAGCTGAAAAGTAGACTGCTGTTCGCGGTCCAAAGCCTTTTCTAATAATAACTCGGCACTTTTACTCCCATCGCTTCTGATCTGTACCTTGAGGCCAAAGTGCTCGTTTGAGCTAACGTGGTAATTGCTGATTGTATTTATACCCACGTCCGGGTCTCGCGCACTTTCGACGGGGAAGTGTGTCCCTGGTGCAATTGATTCGCTAATCTCAAGTGAAAATTCATCTTTTGAAAAGCTGGGCGAATTGTCATTTACGTCTTGTATTTCCACCACAACGTGATGTATTTC
This sequence comes from Hypanus sabinus, assembly GCF_030144855.1. Classification (NCBI taxonomy): domain Eukaryota; kingdom Metazoa; phylum Chordata; class Chondrichthyes; order Myliobatiformes; family Dasyatidae; genus Hypanus; species Hypanus sabinus. The sequence continues at coordinate 56,716,342 of NC_082720.1, read as the reverse complement.
CAGCGGATTATCGAGTGCTATTTGTAGAGAAAGGGAACAAATTGTGCTTTGCCGACATAACTGTTCTCTGTCGATCCGTCCGTTGACAAATAAACCACCATCTTGTCGATTTAACTCTATGTACTGTTTTATATCTTCAGACACCAGCCGCAGATTACGCGTGGATAACTCCCAGATATTTAGCATTAGATCTGTAACGATATTTCCGACAAATGCCCCGTACTCCAGTTCCTCTGGAATCGTGTAGTGAATTTGTCCTGAGACCAGGTACGATACACAAGATAGGAAAACATAAATCCTGCTTCCTCCTCGCAATCTCGCCATCGCTTCTCTAGCTTTACAGTAAAAAATATTAAAGACACAAACCGTCGTTTACTTTAACCAGTCTTCGAAGTTAATTTTTATTCGATCGTCGATATCAAACAAAGAAATACGCATATCAGACCTGGTGTATTTTATTGAAGATGGCCGCTCAATGTAAACGCAGACACTGCATTTCATTCATCACCGTGGCTCATTATGCTGTGTGTGTTTCCCGATGGGGGAAGGGTTGGATCTCCCGCAGCGTTTCAGTTTCCAATTGGTGGACAGCGACACAAAGTGTTCCGCCCAATTATTGCAGCTATTATTCTTAAAGCTGCTCTGCTTCAGCATTTTTTCTTATGGAAAAAATACTAAGCTGGAGATGGTGTACCTATAACTTTCAAGTATGTCTATAGTTAAGATTTGTTAAAAATGTCAACATGGACTATCGAAGTGTCGAAATATTAATGTTTATCATATCAATTACAAATTAATGCTCATCTTATTTTCTAACTTTGATACCGACTATTTTACTCCTTTAAGAAACGTGCTTTTGAACCTTCTGAACGAATTAGTGATTTCACGATCTCCTGAAGGATTATTACTATTAGTACTATCAGTTGTTTTTCTTTCGTAGTTGTACAGATTGCCTTGTTTTTCATATCGGTTGTTTGGTGTCTTTGTGGTCAGTTTTTCAATTGACTCTGTTATGCTTCCTTATATCCACTGTGACTGGCCGCAATAAAATGTATCTTAGGGTAGTATATGGTGACATATGCTTACTATAATAATACACTTATTTTGAATTTTGAACTTCTTTTTCCTGCTTACGTTATGGAATTTAGAATCCGCTTTAGGATAAGCGGTATACTGCCAAGCTGCCAGATGCATATAGCATTAATCCATGAAAATCTAAAATGAATTATAAGGCGGGTGTAATCCTTTAAAAAATAACAATACGTGGAACGGGGACAAGTGCAGTAGACTTGCATTCGTTAAAACAAAAAAACTGAAAATCTGACTTGTAAAGGATTGATTTCCTGTTAACAATGATAATGATTAATTGTGCCATGCAATAAATTTTGGAAACATCTCAGTAACGCAAGAAAATCAATCACCCCCTCCATGAACTCTGTTCACCTTTCTCGCTGCCTCGGTAAAGCAACTAGCAGAATCAAAGTTACTACCCACAGTTGAATAAGAAGAATCAGGGCAGAATCAGAATCAAGTTTCTATTGGTTTCAATTGGTATACTTAATGTCAGAAAACTATACAATATACGTCCTGAAATTATTGCCCCAAAGTATGAATGACATTTAAATCTCTCTCTCTCTCTCTCTCTCTCTCTCTCATCAGACATTCTGTGGCTCAAATAGCTGATCATTCAAAGATAGCTGAGCTAACAAGTCGTAAGGAAGACTAAGTTGGTATGCAATGAAATATAGATAGGTGATAATGAAAATATTATTCAAAATAAGTGATGAATGTTTTGACGGAATTAAGGAGTCCCACACTTCTGAGGATATTAATGTATTGCAAGACCGTTAGAGACAGAGTCGTTACTACACACTCAGCGAACATTTTATTAGGTAATTCCTGTGTGCACGGTCGTTGGTATTTTGTTATTGTAGCTCATCCTCTTGAAGGTTAGATGTGTCGTGAGTTCTTCTGCACAGTAGTGCTGTAACGCGTGGTTCTTTGAGTTACGGTCGCACTCTGACAGCTTGAACCAGTCTCGCCTTTCTCGTCTGATGTCTGTCATTCACAAGGCGTCTTCGCCTTCAGAACTGCTACTTAGTGTTTTATTTTTCGCACTCTTCTCTGTAATACAGTTACAGAGACTCTGTGCGTGAAAATCCCAAGACAGCAGTAGTTTCTGAGATACAACAGTACCTGACACCAACATTAACTCACAGTCAGAATCACTTATATTACATATGTTCTCCATTCTGATTGTCGGTCTGAATAGCCACAGAACCTCTTGACCATGTCTGCATGTTTTGATGTATTGAGTTGCTGCTACATGATTGACTGATTAGATGTAATGGCAACAATTCAACATGCCAACTGGCCAACACATTTCTGTTTTTTTTTCCAAGTTTTATATATGCCGAGCGACAACATTATTATGTAATTCACGTGAAGAAACGATTTCTCAGGATCAAAATCAAAACCAGAATCCGGTTTATTTTTACTGAAGTATGTCTTAATCTTTGTTGTTGTGTGAGTGCAGCGACAGTCATTAAAAATGAGTACATATAAGGGGTGAAAAAGCAATCCAACAGAGTTAGTGTTCAAAGATGCTTGGAATGTTCAGAAGTTTGATGGGAACGGAGAAGGAATTGATCGTGAAATTTTGACTGCGGGTCTTCAAGCTTCTGTACCTCTTCCTGGATCGTAATTTTGAGCAGAGGGTGGCTTAGCATTAATTGTTTTCTTTCTTTCCCCTTTAGCACTATTCGTATTAAGTCTGTTATCTCCCACTCCGCACTTGGGCCATAACCGAACCTGGTGACATAATCACTTACCTTCCATCTGGTAGAAGAGGTCACTGGCAATTTTTTCATTGACCACATTCTTATATAGAATCTGAACTCACCGTCCACATATAATCGGCAAGGCACTCTTTTACCCATCTCTGACTGGTGTCATGTAGAATCAGCAGCGTCGTTGAGTTACTATATGTATCATTACTCTAGAGGTTGTTTTCACTCTTGACTGGACAGTTAAACACTTTAATAAATAGCACACCTAGTCGTCTATCGGGCGGATGTTTTCCTTTCAATAACTTCATGCGAAGAAACTGAGACTTCAAGTTTATCTGTATCACTATTACGAGCTGCATTTTTCATTGCAGTTACATTTTCCCTTTAGAATTGAATTGCTGGGACTCCTAATATAGTACGACATCGACGAAAGTAAAAGAGCTGATTAGTTAGTTTGCAGATGACACAAAAATGGCAGAGTCATACGTAGTGTAAAACGTTATCAAACGATACATATTGACACAGATCTCAGTTTCTGGGCAGAAATCTGACAGGTGGCGTTTAATACAGGCAAATACGAATTCTTTCAAGTTCTTAAGTCCCCTGTCGCTGGGCGGTGTAGTGTGGTGTATTGAGCAAATGGTATGGCACTTAGAAAGCATTGTTACTCTGGAACTTCAGAGTCTGAGGGAAGACTGGATAAAAGTTTATAAAGTTATGAGACGCAGTGTATATAGCCTTCTATTCTCGGATAGTATTGCCATCAGGTAGTTGGGGAAGGTAAATAGTCGCATTCCTTTATTCCAAGAAAAGGACTGCAAAATACTGGAACACGTATATTTAAATCGAGCCGAAGACAGGGACGTTAAAAGAGATATAGTGCTCAGTATGAAGTATCTGCAAAGCGTTGCCAAGTTGATTAGTAGAAATGAATACGACGGAGACTTTAAATACATTTGGAATGGAACATGAAAATTCAGGGAATGGTGGGACATGAAACATGTGCGGCAGGATGCGTTCATGCTGTATTGTTCTACGTATTGGCACAGAAATGGTCAACTTTGCAATATTGGTAACACCCCCACGGTGTCCCTTCAAAGAAAACAATCACGGATTTCAAACACGCGTTTGCCAGCTACTGGATAATTTATTTCTCACTATTACTACAACTGAGGTACACCATTCAAAGGCAATCTTTCCTCAAATGTCTCGCAAACAATGATTCACACTCCAATATATTTCAGCCATTCCCGATGTCGCGGATTGTTATCCAATACATTTTGAACTGAGCATGGCCTCAAGAAGGGAAGATACATTTTCGCTGATTCTGCAGATGAACAGATTCAGTAATGATGTGCTTCATTCCGCGGACTATGCAGCCAGTCCCGAGATATCACAAAGTTTTCTCCATTGCCGATCTGTATTTGAACGCATCGTGAAATTCCCCGCGTTTGTCACACATTCTGCGAGAATTATATTCTTGCCTCACACTCATCTCTTGTTTACATTTGAAAGCAATCAGCAGAAAGACAATCACAAGGAATAGGATGGAGGTGCAAACAAAAATAATGGTTAAGTACATATTTAGAACAGAGTAGTTTTCCGAAACTACAACTATCTATTACTTTTCGTGTTTTTCTTCTTTCAGTGACTTTCTCCAAAATGGTAATTGTAATTTGGAAAGTTCCCGTGCTAGAGAGAATCGGCTGTTCATTGTTCTTCACACAATTACGAGAGTTTGGATTCCGGTATCGGCCTCCAAAATGTTGCGAGCTGTTCTGATTTCACCCGAGGTCCGCCCTACGTTGAGCAAACTATAATCTATTACCTGCTGCACTTGATAATCAGGCAGGGCGTTCAGACCAGAATCTTTAGCCTTAGCTATTATCCTGCTGACTAAGTGCCCTTGAACACCTGACTAGGGCAGAATCTCCACTGCAGATGACGTACTCTGTCCTGAAGATGAAACAATTACGGGAGCGTTGTCATTTTGATACAGGATGATCAGATTCAGTGTAGTGTTGCTGCTCAGCGGAGGAGTCCAGTGTCACGGGTTTGAACATGAATAGTAAAGCTTTCGAGATCCTCCATCTGTTCCCTCAAAAGAGGGCAGCCTGTAAATTGTGCTGTTCGTCGAGAAAATGCTGAGGTACTAAAAATTGCGAAGTCTTGAATAAGGTTTTCCATGAAGGAATACGAACCAAAGGAACTCTGGTTCAGGTCCGGATCCGATGCTCTTACAGTGAAAATAGAAGTACCGGAGAATTGGTCTCGAACACCTTTAAGTTGTACAATGATTTGGCAAATCGAGGGGATTGCCGTTTACATCAGAAATTATAATTTGAATCGTTTTATGCATCGATAATGAAGGCGACCTTTTGTCCCCAGCTGCAAAGGTTGCATTACGAGACGGATTCGCGGTCCAATGGTTCACCTTGTACTTATTATTAGCCGAAGTCTAAAGCTTAAAATGGATATTCTAGAAAGCTCGCAGTGAATCTCCCCGTTTTCTTCAAAATCACGATCGACAACAGAGATCAAATTTATTAAAGCTCCCGGTGGAGCATCTTTCGAAATCTTACTCTAAGTGATATTACTTGTATCTCGGGTGCGTTTTCGTCTACGACAATTACCTTGATCAGATCTTTGGAAGGAATAGATATTTGCCTCTTCAAAATCAAGCTCTCCTGCAGTCCAAATCCCCCCAATGTGTAGATACTAATTGATCAATTCATGCAAATGTGACAAAGTTAGTTTGCTGAAAGAATATGGTAGCTCAGCATTGAGCCTCTTCGCCTTTGTCATTGGCTTTATCTTTCATCACTAAGGTACCAAGAGGGAAGTTTTCTCTTAAGCTTTCCATGTAAAATTTATTTTCGAATATTAGACGGTTATCATTGATATCCACTACTGTGGTGAGAACTTGGGATGTATCGGATCTCTGAGGAATCCCACCATTAGTCCCGGTCAGCACTAGCCGGAAAGAGGATTGTTGATCTCTGTCAATAGGTTACTCTAACTGACGGTCTGCAATTGTAATACCTTCCGAGTTTTCTGCGTCTTTAAACCGAAATACTCACCGGATGTCATAAAAGGGGCGTTGGGAGCGGACCCAATCCATGACACAGACACTGAACTGCCAGGAACAGGACTAGGCGTGAGAAGGAAGCAAGGAAAGTAGGGATGAAAGGACGCTGGACATGACACAGGCCCTGGAAGAGACAAAGATTCTGGGCCTGGGCTAGGACTTGACTAGGATAGCGGAACCACGACATGGAACAGGGAACTAGGAGCCTGGGACTGGACTCTGAGCCAGAGACTGAACAAGGTCCCAGAACCTGGGTCTTAACTCGGGTTCGGACCCAGGAACTAGGCGAGGACATGGCGAGGCTTGGGTATGGAATCCAAGCCAGAGACTGGGCAAGGACCCAGAACCTGGGTCTTGACTCGGTCTCGGACTCCAGAACTAGGCGAGGACAAGACGTGGCTACAGGACGAGGAGAGGCAACAGGACTGGGCGTGAGACTCCTAGATAGGACAAGGGAACCCCAGCACACGACGAGGGAATCCCTGCACAGGACGAGGGAACCCCAGCACCGGGCAAGGCAAGGTACATGGAAAAGACGAGAACACAAAGCCGAGGCTTGGACAGGACAAGGTTCTTGGAAGTGGCTAGGACTGGACGAGACCCCGAAGCCTTGACTTGATCGAGAAAGAGACAGGAACGCAGAGCCTTGGTCGAGGAAGAGACAGGAACATGGAACACATAGCCGGGACACCTCCTTGGAAACAGGGCGTAGGCCTGGGACTCACACACAGAACACAGAGCCGGAACCCCTCCTTGGGTGCAGGACGTAGGGCCAGTACTCATTATACAGAATACAGAATACCATGAGACGGTTCCCAACTCAAGCTAGCGGCAAATAACCGGGCCTACCGAGTGAAAGCGTGGACACAGAGACAGTTCAAAACAAAGAAAGACACTTCCTTATCTTGCTCCGGTGGTAGAAATTGATAGTGGTGAAGGCAAGGGTCCAGACGAGGCAAGGCGAGGCTCCAGAAGGACGGTAAATGGAAGGGATACAGGCAGGAACAATCCGGCAGCTGGAGGCTGAAACCTGAAGCTATTCATGAAGCCAGCCCAAACAAGAATCAGCTGCCTGAACATAAACTGGGGAAATCCGGAAAACCTGGAATAAGGAACTTGGACCCGACCAGTTAAATCACAGTAAGAGGCCGAGAGGGAAGAGGTAAAAGCAGCTCGGAAAGAAGCTGCCTTTTTTTTTACCTGATCAGGGAAAAGAGGCTAGACTGCGCAGGCACGTGACGTAGCGCGCCAAATGTTTAAAAAGCAGAGTAAGTTTTCAACGGTTATTTAAATCGCAGCAAGAGGCGCGGAGGGAAGAGGTAAAAGAAGCTCGGAGAAAAGCTGTTTTTTTAACTGATCGAGGTAAAGAGGCTAGACTGCGCAGACGCCTGACGAAACGCGCCAAAGTTTAAAGAAAGACCGCCATATACAACGGCCATCGTCGTAGCGGCCATTGTCGGAGTGGACTGAGGCAGAGTGAGACCGCTTTGGATCAATCAGGCTTCGGCAAGAACAGGTAGAAGCAAGGTTTGAACGGGGCATGTCTGTGCAAGCGCGTGAAAGTCGGCCTCTGAGATCAACGGGGGAATTTCAAAAGCGAGCACAGGCTGAGTACAAGCTTCACTCCAGGTGAGCTAAGCCCGGGTAAGCTCCTTTAATTAATCTAATTAGCTCAGGAATAGCTAATGGAGGCAGCAGTTAGGGCAGTTGAGTGCTCAGTTTGTAGAATGTGGGAAGTCAGGGTGAGCATAGCTGTCCCTGATGACTACACCTGCAAAAGGTGCATCCAGCTGCAGCTCCTGACAAATCGTGTTAGGGACCTGAAGCTGGAGCTGCATGAACTTCGGATCATTCGGGAGGCAGAGGCAGAAATAGACAGGAGTTTCAGGGAGATAGTCACCCCAGGAGTCAGGAATCAAGTAGTTGGGTGATTGTCAGGAGAGGGAAGGGCAGTACACAGGAAGAGCAGAGCACCGTTGTGGCCGTTCCCATCAACAATAAATATACAGTTTTGGATACTGTTGGTGGGGACGACCTAACAGGGACAAGTTGCAGTGGTTGCATCTCTGGCACCGAGACCGGACCCTCAGCTCAGAAGGGAAGGAGCAAAAAGAGGAGAGCAGTAGTGATTGGGGATTCGATATTTAGCGGGACTGATAGGAGGTTCTGTGGAAGTAATCGGGAATCCCGGCTGGTCTGTTGCCTCCCTGGTGCCGGGGTCCGAGATATCTCGGATCGAGTTCTCGGTATTTTCAAGACGGAGGGTGAGCAGCCAGATGGCGTGGTCCACGTAGGGACTTTTGACGTGGGTAGGAAGAGTGAGGAGGTCCTGAAAGGTGAGTTTCGGGAGCTAGGTGCCAAGTCACCTCTGGGACAGCAATCGCAGGATTGCTACAGGTGCCACGTGAAGGTGGGTTTAGAATTAGTAAGATAGTGCAGATCAACACGTGGCTGAATACATGGTGAGGGAGGGAGGGTTTCAGATTTATAGATAATTGGACAGTTTTCCAGGTAAGGTGGGACCTGTTCCGGCGGGACGGTTTACACCTGAACTGGAGGGGGACAAATATTCTTGCAGGTAGGTTAGTTAGAGAGGCTCCAGTGGATTTATACTAGATACGAGGGATGAGGGGGACCAGAGTGTAGGAATACATGTATGGGAGAAGGAAGAAAAAGAAGACAGTAAAGTTCTTTGTACTGTTAGAGATAAACAGAGAGGAAGAGGTGGAGAATTTCTTAAATCTATTTATTTTAATGCTAGGAGCATTGTAAGAAAGGTGGATGGGCTTAGAGCATGGATTGATACCTGGAAATATGATGTTGCAGCTATTAGTGAGGCAGGGTTGCAGGAGGGATGTGATTGGCAACTAAATATTCCTGGATTTGGTTGCTTCAGGTGTGATAGAATCGGAGGGACAATGGGGGGAGGTGTTGCGTTCCTTGTCAGAGAAAATATTACTGCGGTGCTGTGGCGGGATAGATTAGAGGAGTCGTTTATGGAGACTATTTGGGTGGAACTGAGGAATGGGAAAGATGTAGTAACACTTATTGGGGTGTATTATAGACCACATAATGGGCAGCGAGGATTGGTGGAGCAAATTTACAAGGAGATAGCAGATATTTGTAGGAAGCACAGGGTTGTCATTGTGGGAGATCTTATTTTTCCACACATAGACGGGGAAGCGCATACTGAAAAAGGGATGGATGGTTTGGAGTTTGTAAAATGTGTGCAGGATAGTTTTTTGCAGCAATACATAGAGGTACCGACTACAGAATGGGCAGTGTTGGATCTTCTGTTAAGGAATGAAATAGGTCAGGTGACGGAGGTATGTGTTGGGGAGCACTTCGGGTCCAGTGACCACAATGCTATTAGTATCAGCATAATTATGGAGAAGGATAGGACTGGACGCAGGATTGAGAGTTTTGAATAGAGAAAGGCTAAGTTTGAAGAGATGAGAAAGGATTTGGAAGGAGTGGATTGGGACATTTTTTTTATGGGAAGGATGTAATAGAGAAACGGAGGTAATTTAAAACGGAGGTGAAATTTTGAGTGTACAGAATCTTTATGTTCCTGTTAGGTTGAAAGAAAAGGTTAAAAGTTTGAGAGAACCATGGTTTTCAAGGGATATTGGAAACTTGGTAAGGAAAAAGTGAGATATCTGCAATAAATATAGGCATCATGGAGTAAATGAGGTGCTCAAGGAATATAAAGAATGTAAGAAGAATCTTAAGAAAGAAATTAGAAAACCTAAAAGAAGATGCGAGGTTGCTTTGTCAAGTAAGGTGAAAATAAATCCGAAGGGTTTCTACAGTTATATTAATAGCTAAAGGATAGTGAGGGATAAAAATGATCCCTTAGAGAATCAGCGTGTACAGCTATATGTGGAGCTGAAAGAGATGGGGGAGATTTTGAACAATTTATTTTCTTCGGTATTCACTAAGGAGAAGGATATTGAATTGTGTAAGGTAAGGGAAACAAGTAGGGAAATTTTGGAATCTATGACAAAGAGGAGGAAGTACTGGAGCTTTTAAGGAATATAGAAGTGGATAAGTCTCCGGATCGTGACAGGATATTCCCTAGGACCTTGAGGGAGGTTAGTGTAGAGGTAGCATTAAGAGTAAGATTAAACCTAGCAATTATAGGCCTCTCAGTATGACGTCAGTGGTGGGTAAATTAATGTAAAGTATTTTTACCGATATTATGTATAATTATCTGGATAGACACGGCCTGATTAGGAACAGTCAACATGGATTTGTGCATGGAAGGTCATGTTTGACAAATCTTATCGAATTTTTTGAAGAGGTTACTAGGAAAGTTGATGAGCTTAAAACAGTGGATGTTGTCTATATGGACTTCGGTAAAGCCTTAGACAAGGTTCCGCATGGAATGTGAGTTAGGTATTAATATTGAAGGAGTAAATTGGATTCAACAGTGGCTGGATTGCGGACCCCAGAGAGTAGTGGTGGATAACTATTTGTCAGGTTGGAGGCCGGTGACTAGTGGTGTGCCTCCAGGAGCTGTACTGGTTTCAATGTTGTTTGTCTTATACATTAATGATCTGGATGATGGGGAGGTAAATTGGATTGGTAAGTATGCAGATGATGGTAAGGTAGGTGGCGTTGTGGATAATGAGGTAGGTTTTCAAAGCTTGCTGAAAGATTTAGGTCAGTTAGAAGAGTGGGCTGAACGATGGCAGAGGTCGTTTAATGCATTTAAGTGTGAGGTGTGACATTTTGGTTGGAAAAATCCAAATAGGACATACATCGTAAATGATAGGGCATTGAAGAATGCAGTAGAACAGAGTGATCTAGGAATAATGGTGCATAGTTCCCTGAAGGTGGAAACTCATGTGGATAAGGTGGTGAAGAAAGCTTTTAGTATGTTGGCCTTTATAAATCAGAGCATTGTGTATAGGAGAAGGGGGGCAACGTTTCAATTGTACAGGCATTAGTAAGGTCGAATTTGGAGTACTGTGTGCAATTCTGGTCACCGAATTATAGGAAAATGTGAACAAAATAGAGAGAATACAGAGAAGATTTACTAGAATGATACCTGGGTTTCAGCACCTAAGTTACAGGGAAAAGTTGAACAAGTTAGTTCTTTATTCTTTGGAGCATAGAAGGTTGAGGGAGGAATTGATAGAGGTACTTAATATTATGAGGGGGTTAGATAGAGTTGACATGGATAGGCTTTTTACATTGAGAGTAGGGGAGATTCAAACAAGAAGACATGAGTTGAGAGTTAGGTGGCAAACGTTTAAGGATAATTTCTTTACTCAGCGAGTGGTAGCTGTATGGAAAGAGCTTCCAGTAGACGTGGTAGAAGCAGATGCGGTATTGTCATTTAAAGTAATATTGCACAGGTATATGGACAGGAAATGAATGAAGGGTTATGGGCTGAGTGCGGATCAATGGAATTAGGTGAGATTAAGCGTTCGGCATGGAAAGGAATGGCCGAGATTGCCTGTTTCCCTTCTGTAATTGTTTATATGGTTATATGAACTAGACCATGAACCAGAATGCGAATTTTACAGACCGGACTATGACACCGGAGCTGATACTATACAGAGCGACACCATTTATTCCAAAGCCAAGATCTTTCGTACCCTCGAGAGGTAAGCCGATCCCTGGTGAAATTGATTTGTTTAGCTGTAAGTCAATCGTGTCTTCCCGGAGAGTGGGGGAGTTATCAGTCATATCAAGAATTTTTACAATCCCGCTATACAGCCAATGGATTATACAGTATTATTTAAATGGAATAGTGCATTAGGTAACTTGACCACAATTGCTCTCCCTGTCGTGTTTTTCACAAATAAGCAGTATCCCATTTCCCAAGTCAACCTTCATATACTGTCCTCTGTCATCAGAAGTTAGTCGAAATTTACTAGCAGTTATTGGCTGTATATTCAATCACAGACCCTGAGCGGTATTCCCAGCTATAATATCTTCTTCCACTTTCCTGTGAATAGTATAGCGAATTTCCCCAGAAATCAGATCTGTGGAACCTACCAGAATGATGAAAGCAAAGGTTTGGAAGGGAACGGCATTGTTAATCGCCAATGTTCTGCAGTGAAACCTTTTCCAAAAGCAGCTAGCGTTCAATAGAACCAGGAAAGAAGGCCTATCGCAAAAATAATGGGATATTTTTATAAATATATGCCTTTTGTCTTCGTAAGTTTATATGCCTGATTGAACCACATATTGTCCCGTTTCACATCAATGATGATACTTTTTCCTCTGATGTGGCATCGTTTAACCAAGATAAGAACAATATTAATCATTTTCTTTTATAGATAAGGGATAGTCGATGTCACTTAGTTTTTTTGGTTGTTGTTTTATCTGTTTCATCACTTTATTACAGTCAAGTGTACAGCGATGCGATAAAATGAAAGACAAGTTGTACAGATTGTTGCAAAAAAAATTGAGGAAGAACAAAGCAAGGACACTAACAGAGTGCAGAATATATTATTACAATTGCAGAATAAAAAATCATGGTAGATGACAATAAGAGTTTTAACATCTTTAATGCATGGCATTCCTGCTGGAAGACTTTAAAGATGAATTCTTGTACCCAAAATCTACCCCCATCATATCTCTTCCACCATATTGTCCATCTACATTGCACGGTGTCTGTACCTATAACACTATATTCTGTATTCCGGATTAATTTTCTCTTGTACTTCTTGAAAGTATTGTGGTAGTTTGTGGTTCATAATAATAGACGAGGAAGCTCGTTAAAATCAACAACCGTTTTATTGTCATAAACACATAACAGATCGGACACCATAATCCCGATGGTGAACCCAACCAGTCTCATGCAGACTGGGGAGGTGACCATCACACACCCCGGTTACAGTTAGGGTGACCTACAAATACACAAGCAAATATCTTGAAATATGAAATATCTTTATTTTCATTGCATAGTACAATTTGTCATGCACCAATACAACGAAAATGAGGTTCAAATCTCGTACTCAATGCTATAAAACAACCAATAAAATAAATAAGCGATAAATAAAATCAAGTAACCAGGCAGTGCAAGCAACGCGCAACTCAGATGTATGACAGCCATAAAACTAGTATTAAAGGTAGCAATATAACAAATATTGAGGCTTGATCGATTGGTTCAGAGTAATTATAGCTCTGGGGGGAAAAATATTTTTCAGTAGGAAGTGCGGGCATAGAGAATCTTATAACGTCTGCCAGATAACTATCACAGCATGGAAACAGGCCATCTCGGCCCTCCTAGTCCATGCCGAACTCTTAATCTCACCTAGTCCCACCTACCCGCAGTCAGCCCATAACCCTCCAATCCTTTCCTGTCCATATACCTATCCAATTTTACCTTAAATGACACAACTGAACTGGCCTCTACTACTTCTACAGGAAGCTCATTCCACACAGCTATCACTCTCTGAGTAAAGAAATACCCCCTCGTGTTTCCCGTAAACTTCTGCCCCCTAACTCTCAAATCATGTCCTCTCGTTTGAATCTCCCCTACTCTCAATGGAAACAGCCTATTCACGTCAACTCTATCTATCCCTCTCAAAATTTTAAATACCTCAATCAAATCCCCCCTCAACCTTCTACGCTCCAATGAATAGAGACCTAACTTGTTCAACCTTTCTCTGTAACTGATGAAAGAAGTTCAACCAGATGATTGCATACGTGTATTTTGTTTTGATGCTTGTAGCTGTCCTTAAGCAGTGTAGGCTCTAGGCGTCCTCCAGGGCTCTGAGCTTGTCCCGATGACCTTCTGCGCACTAGAGACGACCCGCTGAAGTGCTTTCCTATCAGCTGCTGTACAACTGAGATTCCACACAGAAATGCAGATGTTCTCTGTGGTGCAGCAGTAAAATGTGACCACCATCCGTTCAGGTATACCAGCTGTCTTCTGCGTCCTAAGGAAAAAAAAAACAAACGTTGCTGTGTTTTCTTAACTATTGCTGTGGTGTTAGTGGACCATGTAAGGTCTTTCGAGATGTATATTCCCAGGAATCTGAAACTGGACCCTCTCTCCACTATGTATCTGTTAATGTAGACTGGAGCATACTCGTCATCCCGTGACTTTCCAAAATTGATAAATAGCTCCTTAATCTTTGCTGTATTAAGAGACAGGTTGTTCTCTGAGCACCAGCTCACTAAGTTCTGTTCATCCGCTCTGTACGCTGATTCGTCTCTTTTGGAGATCAACCCGATCACTGTTGTGTCGTCTGCGACTTTAACGATGATGATGGTGTCAAATCCAGGGGCACCGTCGTAAGTGAAGAGGGAGTAGAGTATGGGACTGATCTTTATAATCCAAGCTAAAATGTAGCAGTAAGTGAACTGGAACTTCCCAACAAAATCCTACAAAAATATTTATTCATACGGACAATAAATAATGCTGACAATTATAAATGCAGGGGTGACTGTCGACTACGCCCCTCTGCACCCCACCCCAAGAGGGACACGGTATTTATGCTCTGAACTGATCTGTATTGATGGCTTTCAAAAGTACGTTTTTCACTCTATCTTGATACATGTGACAACGATATATCAATGCTTATACACCGAAACTAAATATGCTTGAGTCGCACTGGTGAACAGAAATCAGGAACCAGAAACAAAAATCTAGCAATTTTTTTCATCAGATTTTATTTAGGGTTAAAGGGCTGCTGTAAAATCTCAAAACACCAGAAGTAAATATAATCACATCAATCGCTGCTCGAATTCTCGATTGCAAGCGGAATGAATTTGAGTCTAATTAGATACAGGATAGCAAATAGATATTGTTCAAGATTGAACTCCGTCCTGGTCACACATATTCATGATGTATCATATCCTTTTCCCAGCGGCCACGAGAAATGTAAAGTAAATTTGAATCAGGCAATAGATTTCAACGGACTTCAACTGCTACAACACGTTACAACCAATGAATTACATTTTCTTGCCTTCAAGGTTGTGTTACTGGAATTGACATTTGTTTTCCACTTGCATATAAATAGCAACGAAACACATCAGAATATTACCTAATATTGTTTTACGTAAATGTTGTTGACTACAAAAATGTAGTCTACTGGTAGCATCTTCGAACGTATTAAACAGTTCGTGTTAGGGGCTTTTCGCATCATTTATTCTGTATTACTAATGTCAATGAATTTTACAGTTATTCACGAATTTCAGAGTAACTTAGCAAAACAGATTAATGCCACGTGACCCATACAGATTTTAACGTTGTCTGTGAGTGGCAGTTCCCTCCAATCTAAGTATTTACTCAGTTACATGTCACGGTCCGGTCCGTGGACTCCTCATTCCTGTTACTTCCTTTCCACCGTGTTCCGTTGGGCGCCTTGATTGAGGAACCTGCTCTTCATTTCGAACTGGCAACATAAAAGCCTCCGGATTACAGTTATTCAGTTGCTGGATCGTCACTATACGCTAGTCACCGGAGGCCAGTCCGGCGATCCACGCTCCGGGCTGCCGAGAAGTCTGTACCGTCACCGGAGCCGCCGATAATGGTGGACACTAATTTACTTCGGTGCCTGTAGCTTCTTAGTGAATTCAGACTTTTCAGTATCCAGCTGAGTTGCATGCCGTTTCGCTGCAAATCCGAGTCGGGACGCGAATCTTGTCATTTTCAGGTCCGGCAGTGAACGGCTCATCCTAGCCGGTGCGGTATGCACGTTCCGAGCCGCTAGAAATAACGGCCAGTCTTCCGTGCCTGAGTCAAGTCAAGTTCCGAGCCCGAGTCGAGCCAAGTTCCGAACCCAAGTCGAGCTAAGTTCCGAACCCAAGTCGAGCTAAGTTCCGAACCCAAGTCAAGTTTCCGGGGTGGGGTCGACAGCGTTTCGTCCAGTTGAGTGTTACAGGCCACTTTGCCGCCACTCCGAGCCCAGATACGAATTGGCTGTCGTTGTGTGGTTCTGACTCTTCGTTGTCCAGGTCTTCCCATCTGAGTAGTTGCGGCCGTTTGCCGCTATTCCGTGTTGGGTATTCTGTCTCTTCGTGGTCCTAGTCCATGGCCAGGCAACAAATCGCGTCCAGGTCCAGTCTCCAAATCGTGTGGAGGTCCAGGCTCCAAGCGGTGTTCCAGAAACAGGCTCTGAGCCATGTTTCAGTTCCAGGCACCGTAGGAACTTTCGAGTCCGTGTCAAGATCCAAGTTCCGAGTCCGAGTAAAGATCCAATTCAAGATCAAATCAAGACAGAGTCCAAGTCAAGTCCGAGTCAAGACCGAGTCCGAGTTAAGTCGCAGGTAAGTCCAAGTGAAGTCTGAGTCCAGGTCAAGTTTGCATCTAGGTCAAGTGCGTGTCCAAGTCAAGTCCAGGATTTACCGGTTTGTTATCCAACGTTTACGTCCTTGTTGACATTTGGTCCTCGCTCCCTGGCCTTCTTGGTAACGATCAAGAAACACGGTTCTGTTTATACTACCTCTGTGTCTTTGTTCTGCACTTGGGTCCTCTCCCAACGCCCCCTTGCAACATTACATTTCATCCAGGCACCCACAATTCCTTATCAGCTCCAGTTTATTATCATTGTTTTCCCCGCATTTATCTTTCAGGTAATCATTCGGCATTGGAAAGGAACGGGGGGGGGGGGGGGGTTTCCAGAAAAAGGCTTCATCGACAGACGTCGAAAGCTTCGTACCGATAACACAAGAGTTGAGGATCGAAACCTGTTTCCTAATGACGCGTGTAATGGCATGAACTGTTGCGCTACCCAGAGACCCATAGTGAAAAGTGTCCAGAGGCAGCAAATATATCGCCCTTTTGATCCGACCACAAATGGGTTATTTCTATATAGACATAGCCCAATCTTTCCCAAACACTATTGCTCTCGCGGTAATCAAAAAAGGATGAGATTCTGACCAAGCTACCCATACCTACATACAAACTGATTCTCACTACTTGTCAATGGCGCAATAAATATTAACGAAATATCCTAATATTAACAGAACATTTTGACTTGTCTATATCCTGAATCATTGGGTTGCGTCTGAAGCAGATTCCGTCATGATCAAACTATATCTGTGGGGCAGTAAAGCTAAACAAACTGTGACTCTTACTTGTAATGTTGAGGAGATACTTCTCTACTCAGCTGTACAATTAAAGTGTGCCTCACATACCACATGGTAATATTAACATGAGAGAGTAATTCATAAACTAGCTTAGATGAACAAGATAATTCTCTTCCCCGATTAAAAAAAACTTCTAAACCAAGTTCAGTTTTACGAATATCAGAAAATTCGCTAGATCATGATGTTTTTTTTTTCAGATTCTGAAATATGAGCTGACATTGTGTAACTCCTTTAGGCGACGTACACTCAGATAAGTTGTGGATTTTTAACCCTTATTTCTAGATCAATAGTATGGCAATGCAATTGCTGCGTCACCACTGTATTTTACCGTACGACAAATTAGATTCACTGGAATTAACCTAAAGAACGGCACTTCACTTCAGTGACAATGCTTTTGTCAGTGCAATATGCAGCAAGCACGTTAGAAGGGGACCCGTGTATCTTACATTTCTTACTCTATAGGTTGATATTTCGAGAAACAAATATCGCGCTCAATTAGAAATATTTCAACCCACATGCCCAATTTCACAAATGGCAAAGGTATTGTTCGTTCCATTCACTAATCTTGCAGTAATATACATGACTACTGAACAAGGAAAGCAAAACTGTTCCAGAAAAATCCACATTCAGCAATTATTCTCAGCTGCACTCGGTCTCTGATGGAAAGGCAGGATTGCACTTCAGTTTATCTTTGACTAGGTGAAGCGGTATTTACGTTGGTATGCATGTGGGCATCTTCATATTGCAAGGAGTACTCAGCAAACTTTATTTTATATTCACAGTTTGCCTACGACAGTATTAAAAAAATTGTACTAAGCACTGTTACGGAAGCATATTTTCTATTTCAATACGTTAACACCCTAACATAGACAGCGTGGCAATTATAATAAATGAAAAACAACAACTGAGATCAAATGTAGCAGAAATAGGTGTGCCAGGAGGTTGGAAGGAATTTTGGAGATACTGATCACAATTCTATCTCCTGTACTCTACCATTGAAGAGTGATAGGAACAGAAAAGGTAGGGAAATGTTTAATTGGAGTAACGTGATCTATGAGGTTATCAGTCATGAACCTGGACGCATGAATTGGAACCGGATGTTCCCGGTGATACGTACGGAAGAAATGTGGCAAATGTACAGGGGATATTTATGTGGCTTTCTGCATAAGGACATTTCAATGAGACATGGAAAGGCTGGTAGGGTACAAGATCCGTGGTGCACAAGGTCTGTGCTAAATCCAGTCAAGACGAAAAGAAGAGCTTACGAAAGGTTCAAAAAATTCGGTCATGATATTAATTCTGAAGATTATAAAGCTAAAAGGAAGGAGTTTACGAATGAACTTAGGAGAGCCAGAAGGGGCCATGAGAAGGCCTTGGTGGACAGGATTAAGGAAAACCCCAAAGCATTCGAGAAGTATGTGAAGAGCAAGAGGATAAGACGTAAGAGAATAGGACCAATCAAGTCTGACAATGGAAATGTATGTATGGAACGGGAGGAAAGAGCAAAGGTACTTAATGGATACTTCGCTTCAGTATGCACTACGGAAAATAATGTGGCGATTGCAGAGTTCACTTGAAGTGGACGGTAAAGTCTGGGAATGTATACATTAAGAAAGAGGATGTGCTGCATCATTTGGAAAACATTAAGATTGACAAGTCACCCCGAACGGACGGGATGTAACCCGGGCTACTGTCGGAAGCGAGGGAGGAGATTGCTGTGCCTCTGGCAATGATCTTGGCATTATCAATGAGAACGGGAGAGGTTCCTGAGAACTGCAGGGTTGCCGATGTTGGGCCCTTTTTCAAGAAAGGGAGTAGGGATAGCTCATGAAATTATAGAGCAGTGAGTCTGACTTCAGTGGTTGGAAAGTTGATGGAGAAATACCCAGGAGGCAAGATTTATGGAAATTTCGGAGAAGCATAATATGATTAGGAATAGTCAGCATGGCTTTCTCAAAGGCAGGTCGTGCCTTACGAGCCTGATTGAGATTTCTGACTAAACACATTGATGAAGGTAAACCCATAGATGTAGTGTTTATGGATTTAAGCAAGGCATTTGATACGGTACCCAATGCAAGGTTTATTGAGAAAGTAGGCAGGCATGGGATCCAAACGAACTTTACTTTGTCAATCAAGAACTGGCTTGCCCACAGAAGGCAAACAGAGGTTGTAGACCGGCCATATTCTGCATGGAGGCCGGAGACCAGTAGATTACGGGCCTCAGGGATCTGTTCTGTGACTCCTACTCTTTGCGATCTTTTTTCTAAATGAACTCAATGAGGAAGGGCGGATCGGTAGTAAATTTGCTGATGACACCAAGTTTGGGGGTGTTGTGGATAGTGTGAAGGGCGGTCCGAGGTTACAACGGGAGATTGATAGGCTGAAAAACTGGGCTGAGAATTGGCAGATGGAGTTCAACCCATATATGTGTGGGGTAGTTCATTTTGATAGATCAAATATAATGGCAGAATATAACATTAACGGCAAGACACTTGGCAGTGTGGAAGATCAGAAGGATCTTGGGCTCCGAATCCATAGGACACTTAAGGCTGCTACGCAGGTTGTTCTGTGGTTAAGAAGGCATACGGCCTTCATCAGTCGTGGAATTTATTTTAAGAGCCGAGAGGTAATGTTGCAGATATGTAGGACCCGGGTCAGATCCCACGTGGAGTACCGAGCTTAATTCTGGTCGCCTCACTATAGGAAGGACGTAGAAAGCTAGGAAAGGGTGCAGAGGAAATGTACAAGAATGTTGCCTGGATTGTGGAGCATGCTTTATGAAAATAGGTTGAGTGAACTTGGCCTTTTCTCCTTTGAGCGACAGGGGATGAGAGATGACTTGACAGAGGTGTACAAGATTATGAGAGGCAATGATCGTGTGGATATTTCGAAGCCTTTCCCCAGGGCCGAAATAGCTAGCACGATAGTTTAAGTTCCTTGGAAGTAGGGTCAGAGGAAATGTCAGGGGTAAGTTTTCTTTATGCAGAGAGTGGTGAGTGCGTGGAATTGGCTGTTGGTGACAGCGGCAGAGGTGGAAACGATAGGGTCTTTTAAGCGACTCCTGGATGGCTACATGGAGATTAGAAAAAGCTATGGATAAAGCCCAGGTAGTTCGAAGGTAGGGATATGTTCGACAAAGCTTTGTGGGCCGAAGGGCCTGTATTATGCTTAATATTTTTTTTAATATTTTCTATGTTTCTATGAACCTAGATGTTAGGACACTTCTCTAGCCTAAAACCAGGTTTTGATGATCCAAGGGTTCATTGAATCAAAGTTAATGCCTCACAGTATGATTTAGGTATTAGACCTGTAAAGGAGGAATGATCTCACGTTTTAAAACAGTTTTAAATATTCCATTTTTACCCAACATATGATCTCATGATTGAAAACGAAACTTCATTTTACAGCGTAAATCATTATTGTCTCCGTGGCCTTCTCGTGCCAGCAAAATAGTTGGAATCTGTTTAGATTTAATGAATGTGAAAGTATTGTATCGAATCACAAATATGCTAAATGCAGAGGGATAGATGATGGATGACTAAGGACATATTTGTATCAGAGTATATTCAAGAACATGGCTCCGTTGCGCCGAAGGCCCTTATCCCTGAGTCCGATATGTTCGGTAAGATACACATGCACATCTGGACCAACCAATTGCGCAGTGATTTTACCAGTGCATGATTCATTGCACTGTAGTTCAAAAGCTGCATTCGTTGTTGGGCCACATGTAAGAGTCGTTATAATAATTAATTCTCTCAACTTAATTGGTAAGCCATTTGCATGACATAAGGATTTTTCTGATCGTAATTTCTCGGCTTTAGGTTTTTCAGAAATAGTAAGCCATCCGTGCGCCTCACGCAATGCACTGTTGACCCAACAACCACGAAAACATGGCGGTATTGCGAAAATTTGTGGTATGTTTCGTTCAGAGGGATGTTATCGATTTCAGATAGTTGTATTCCAGTTACTGGTCGTGTCATTTTCCTCATGATGGTGGCAGGTTCATTAATAATGTATCTTTCCTCAAATCTTCACTCGCAATGAACCCCATAGCTGGACGAAAAAAAAATGACAGCAAATAAGCTAATGATTCCGTTCATTATAATTTAGCATTCTGACACAGGTGTGGGAAGAGCACATGGTTTTAGCAAAAGAAGATAGTTCTTTGCTGATTCTGTGGATAGACCTACCGTGCAATGGCGTGGTTCAGTAACGTGGATTACCCGGCAGGTGCCGGTATACCGTAAGGTTTCCTCCATTACCGGTCTCCGATTTGACATATCGGGAGATAGTCCACGTCTACAACAGCAACGGAAGAATTATATTCCTGGATGATATTCTCCTCTTGATTAAATTTGATATCAATCAACAGAATGGTGGCCAGAAGAAACAGAAAGGAAGTATAACCGAAAATAACAACTAAATAAATATTTAGACAGAGAAATTTTCGGTATTCGATTCCCGTCTGTTACTTACAGTGACTTTTTCATGGACATTCTCGGGAATTGTAATTTAAATTGTACGGGTGCTGGAGATACGAAGCTGTTCATTATTTTTCACCAATATGACGAGAATTTGTGTTGCGGCATCGGCCTCCAAAATCTTGTGAACTGTTCTGAATTCACTGGTACATTCCCAACTATAAGCATGCTGGGATCAGTAGATCTCAGCAGCTGATAAAAGAGCCACTCGTTCCGACCAGAATCTCCATCTGTAGTAATTATCTTCGTGACCGAGTACTCTGTCAGGATTTCCATGGTGCTGATCCACTCTGTCCTGAAGGTGAGCAGCTCATGGGTTTGAACATACAAGTGGAGCCTCAGAGGTTTTCATATCAAAAAAAGCGCAGGGCGTAGTTGGTTTCGTTCATCGAGTTCACGTTCAGATAACTGGACACTGGAAAGTCCTGGATAATATTATCCAGGAAGGAATATAAAGCAGCACTTCAGGTCCACGTGAGGATCGAAAGATTATACTATAAAAATAGATGCACCCGGAGAATTGTTTTCTGTCACATATGTGTTAAATGAGGGATCAGTAAAACCTGGTGCGTTATTATTTGCATATAGAAGCAAAATATGTTTGTTGTTTCATTACTTGTTAGTGAAGGCAAACCCAGGTCCCAAGTAACCACAAATACTTGTACTACGGAAAGATTCACGGTCCAAAAATTCAGAGGTAATCACTTCAGAATTATTCCTCGACGATATTTGAAGTCTAAATGGAATATTCTTGGTTATCGAGCAGTAATCCTGCCTATTATCCCTAGAATCACGGTCAACAACTTTAATTAACGTAATCAAATTTCTTGGTGCAGCACTTTCCGAAGCGCTAATCGTGTTGGATGTTATTATTATCTCAGGCATATTGTCGTTTACATGCGTTCTCTGAATCAACACCTTGCGGGTGACCACAGATTGAACATCGAGTGAATAGGCGTTCACTTCAGCGAAATCTAATTGTCATTTAGTTTGAATTTTCTCGATATTGGAATCCACCTTAAATCAGTTATTTAATTCTTGCTGAAGTTAGTTTAATGAAAGAGTAGTTCGCTCAGGATTCGTATCTTCGTCCAGGTCAGTGGCGTTGACTTTCAGAAACAAAGTACCAACAGGCCTATGATCTCTTAAATTGCTTCTGTAAATTTCATGATAGAAATCTGGAGGGTTGCCATTGTTATCCAGTAGAGCAATACGAATCTGAGGAATCCCACCAGTAGTCGCTGTGAGGGCCAGCTGAAGGCATGACTGTAACTCGCCGTCCAAGGTTTTTCTATGAGCAACTTGGCAATCACAATGCCGTCCTCGGTTCTTCGCGTTTTTATACTAAAGTTCACTGGAAATGAAGGTGTAAGCAGTGATTGTATTTATTCCACACTCCGGATCTTCTGCTCGTTTCAAAGGGAACTGTACGCCTAGTGTAATTACCTCTGCTCTTCGTATGACGAAACCACTCTCCCGATAACTCAGAGTATTGTAATCCACATCGACAATCTCCATTTCTTCGAGATACACCACCGATGATATATCCAGAATAACTTTAAAATGAATAGTACGTATAGGGCGGTGGTTGTCCACAGACTTTCTCTAGTCATATTTTTTTTTTTTTGGCAAGTAGACAACATGCAATTCATTGACTAAATTAACCTTTGCATAATGCCCTCCGTCATCAGTTGCTAGCGGAAAATGACGAGAGAGAAATTGCTGTATATTCAGTCCTAAAACAATCGACTCTACCTTTCATTCCGCTGGGATGGAATATTGGATATGCCAAGAACTAGATGAGCTCTACATACAGGCATCAAGACTGCAAATGTTTTGAAAGCAAGACGATGTTGATATCCGAATTTTCCTTTTTTTCCGCACTGAATTATCTTCGAAACCCGGCTGCCACTCAATTAACCCAAAGAACCGCTCTCATCACTTAATCTAATTTGTTATTCCGTAAACACGTGGAACCTTCTTTCCTTGCTTAGTTCCACAATCTAAAGGCATGCTGATCGTTTTCTCCGGCGATTCTGATCTTTTCCTATGAAGGAGGTCTGCGTTTAAGCTTCTTATTAGTAGACAGGGACACAGCCAATCCCTTTCAACAACAACATCGAAAGTTCTTAAAGGTAGGCTAGTCTCGTCAATATTTGATAGTGTACAGCCATAAATTGCAATCTTTGATTAATTAACGGTTTAATTTCCTTTGCAGCATCTATCTTCGAAAGATATAATGCGGATATCATAGAATAATGATGAGCCTCGGCATCGATTAACCCAATGCGTAAAATGAACCAAAGCGACTCGTTCACTGCAACCAAGACGCATGCCTTGGTACGACATCTGGTTATCGTCGACTAACATTAGTGACTGTATTATGCGATTAAAAGGATAACGCCTCCCCCCACCCTTGACATTATCTCAACTCCACTTTACTGTCCGGCATCGTTGTCAAATCTCCCGGTCAAGCCTTTTGGATGTTGAGATCAACTCTTGTCCTCACCATCCCCCTCGTGATAGTTTTGCATCTAACGTCTGCCTATCCTTAACTTTTTCTGTAGCTGTTACTCTGCATCCTGTTATATCTTTTCCTTTATTTTATCTTATTTTATCGATGTGATCAACTGATCTGTGTGGATGGCAGGAAAAAAAAAACAAGATTTGTTTTCAATGCAACTCGGTATGTGTGATAAAGATATATCAATTCACATCTTTACCTACACTGGAAGCATTATCGAAAAATATCCACTCAATGCACGTGTAAGACAAATTATCATAATCTTCCGAAATGTTCAATTTTACGATTGAAGGACCGGCATAAAAATATCATGCAACATAAATAAATACATACATCTAATTTTACTATTATGGTAATTGAGGATGACGAGACCAGAATAATAATTAATACCAAATAAAAGGCAACATTTGGTTGTTGCTTGCTGCTACATATGCCTGGGGAGGGTTTTTTGGCGTTCTAACATTTAACTGGCATTCATTCTATGGGGCACTCCTCTGTTTTCGTGGATATTTGCAAAGAAAGAGAATTTCGGAATGTATATATTTTACGTGTGTCTGACATTAGGTGTACCTATTGAAACTTATAATTGGAAGTGAATATTCTTCCGACTATACGAATTCCAACGAATGTTTCCTCAGTTCTTGCAAGAAAAAGTGTACGTTAAAAATACATTAGAAGAGTTTGAAAAAGTGTCATTTTTGTAACGAGCTGCACGAAGTTCTATAACACGTTGCCTTTGATAAGTTACTCTCCGAATTTGTGTCATTAGCAGACGAATTCAAACTCGACTGGAAAAGCGTAGAGGTAAAGAACGCATGTTTTTGTACTCGTTGGTTGACTCGTGATAAGCATTGCGTATTGTACATGGGCAAGTTATCTGTGCACGATTGAGCTTGTTTATATACAAATAACTAATTTTCTTCGGAATTTGTCGGTACCTTTTCGGAAACTGATCAATTTGCGAGAGTAATATTTATTTCCTATTCCTAAACGCCGCCGGATTTGTATGAACTACGACATTTGAGTGTCTCATAATTGTAACAAATTGCACTGTGGGTGTTTAGCTCAGGTTAGCACAGTGAGCTGAGGAGGTTGGATGACTTTCATTAGACCCAGTCCCCAATAGCGAACTATTATTTCCTGGTGTCTCTCACGCACGTCCAAATGCAGCCATTTGACCCTTTGGAAATAACTGTTCGGAGGGGGAATTTGAAGGACCAATTACCTGACCAAAACATATGCAAGATACGGGAAGCCATAGGAACATTTCGAGAATAGCGTCACACAGGTATGTTCAAATCTATCAAAATCAACCTTAGCCCCTGGCATTGAGATACAGTGGCACTGCGGCTCAGAGACAGATAACAGACTGTTTCAGTTTAAACAAGTATTCTATTCCTAAAACGACACCGTTGCCCTCGCGGTAAAAAATGGGCCGAGATTCTGTCCGAGTTCCTGAACGATTGATATAATCCTTTGTTCAACGGTGACTGAAATATAGGAAGCAAATAATCTTATTGGATTTTTTTAATCTAAGGGAAGTATAGCTTAACGAGAAATTCTTGAAGTTGGCACTAACATGTTCTTTTCCGGCAATGGAATATGACGTCTGATTCTGAGGCATGCTTACTTACAGGGAAGTGCTCTTCTATTCGATCTCGTAGGCGGAAGAGATATCAGGAATACATGGTAGAATTTAAATTACCTGAGTGGATCAGGAATTACACACAGACCAGACCACGTTACGCCAGTATTTATATACACGGAGCGATATGACTAAGTTCATTAGTGAAAAATTCTGTACCGTATTTATAAAAATGCGTTTTTTAAATTCCAGATATTAAATAAATGTAAATCATTCAGTTTCTCTGGTGAAATACAGCTGCATTCAGACTCCAGATTAATAGATTATTACAAAACTATTCTGAACACTATGTCACCACATGACGTTTCAGGCCCAATCTGAATGAAGACGCGGGAAGACGCATCAACTCTGTACGTGAGTTTCATTGTCTTCATGGCTTCGCAATTTTGTTTTCCACTTTCCAGACTTGAACATATAACTGTCTTTCCGTCTTTCCCACTCCTAAAACAGTCACACAACGAATTAAGTTTAAGCTATTTGTGAAGGTTTTATTTTCGAAACACTGACTATCACTAACAAAAGTTGCATATACAATGAATATACTCGGGTGTATTTAATGGGCAACGTGAAGAAAGATTGCAAATACTGTTCTCAATGTTATTTCAGACATCCCTAAATTCTCCAAAGTTTATTAATTTGGAATAGTTTCTTTCATGTGTGCTCGAGCTACCAGTTTTGAAGAGAATCGGTTTCATATTAATTATTTTATTGAAACCGTTCTAAGACACGCTCTCTTTGCAGCTGACCCACATTATAAAGCAAATGTGAAAGTTGTATTTTTGTTATGAGGTTCTGGATGTTTTAGTATTGTTCAAAGAGCGTAGCTGATCCGGTTTCCACTTAAACAAGTCGACCAAATTGATACCTACATAATAATCGCACGTTCACTTGTGGATGGTTTCAGAACCGCAATGATGAAAACAGATGACGAATATAAAATGAATATTTCTCTTGAAAATCTTCGTTTCAAAACAATTAAGAACCTTCGACAACTTCAAATTGAATGACTCACAAGTTGATCAACAAATCTAGTCGTTTTGTTTGCATCATCTCAGTATATATTACTTTTCCATTCCAATTGTTTCATCGTAGTTGTATAGTATGCCAAGTCCAGTCACGTCATGAATTTGGCGTTCTGCTTGTGTCCAATCTGTAGGAAAAATATACACATGCAAGGTCCAAATATTTATAAGTCCAGTGCAATACTAAATATGAAAACTAGCTAGCAAACAAAATCAAAATGGACAAATACATCTTTGTTAGGTATGTAAACATAGTAAAAAATTCATGACAGTATATATGGGACCGCTAGAAAATAAGGCCGGAAAAATAATAACGGGGGACAAGGTGACAGTAGATGAACGGAATCAATATTTTGCATCAGTCTTCACTGTGGAAGACAGGGTACCAGATGTTAAAGGATGCGAGGGAAAAAAAGTGAGTGCAGTTCCAATTACAAGAACAATGGTGCTCAAAATGCTGAAAGACCTAAGTGTACACAAGTCATCAGGACCAGATTAACTGCATCCTATGGTTCTGAGAAAGGTAGCCGTAGGGATTGTGGAGGTATTAATAATGAACACTAATGTGACACACAAGGCTGCTTACCAAAGAGCCCACTGTATTACAACTAAGTTAATAGCATGGTTACAACAGTGGCGGCTTGGTATGAGACAAACTCTGGAAATAAAAGGATCCTTTTCGGCTTGGCTGCCAGTGACTGGTGCTGCTCCGCACGGGCCCCTGTTGTGACTGCTTCTTTTTATGCTGTATATCAATGATTTAGATTATGGAATAGATGGCTTTTTTTGCAAGTTTGCAGTTGATACGAATATTAGTGGAGGGGCAGGTAGTATTGAGGGAACAGATAGGCTGCAGAAGGACTTAAAGAGATTAGGAGAATGAGCACGAGAGTGACAAATAGAATGCAATGTTTGAAAGTGCATGTTCATGCGCTTTGGAAGTACTGATAAATTTGCAGACTGTTTTCTAAACAGGGAGAAAATCAAAAAAATTTGAGCTGCGAAGTGACTTGTGAATCCCTGTGCAATACGCTCTAAAGGATAACTTGAAGGCAGAGAGGCTAGTGAGGAAGACAAATGCTATGTTAGCATTAATTACAAGAGGTATAGAATACAAAAGCAGACATGTGATGCTGAGGGTTTATAAGCAACTGCCGGAGGATTTACAAGACACTGGTGAGGCCTCACCTTAAGTAATGAGAACGGTGTTGGGAAGCATTCTAAGGAAAGATGTGTTAGCATTAGAGAGGATTCATAGGAAGTTCACAAGGAAGATCCCGGGAATGAAAGGGTTATCAGATGAGGAGCGTTTGATAACTCTGGGTCTGTACCCGCTGGTCTTCAGAAGGATGAGGGTGGATTTCAGTGAAACCATTCGAATGTTGAAAAGCCGAAACAGAGTCGATGTTGAAAGCATGTTGGCCATGGTGGGAGAGTCTAGGACAAGAGGACAGAGCCTCAGGATAGAGTGATGCCCTTGCAAAACAGAGATGTGGAGAAATTTCTTTCGCCAGATGGTAGTGAATTTCTGGAATTTGTTGGCACATGCAGCGCTGGAGCCCGGATCGATAGGTTCATGATTGGACATGGCATCAAAAGTTAAGGGGAGAAGGCTGGGATCTGGGTTTGACGAGTAGATTTTTGAAAAAAGGGATCCAGAATGGCGGAGCAGACTCGATGGGTCAGATGGCGTAATTCTGCTCCAATGACTTATGCTTTTATTAGATCATGATTTAAAAAGGTTAGAGAGTTTGCTGGGATAATTAAGATGATGGAGTATATCATGGACTCTAGTGCTTTCACTTAAAGTACCAAGGTGCCACTTAAATGCAGATAGAAAGATAGAGGAGACAGAGATAATGGTGGGGGGGGGGGGGTGCATGGAGGGACAAAGCAAGACAACACATGCAAAGAGTGAAAGAACGAACAAAAGAGTAACAAAAGAGTACTCTTTCAGGGAAAGAGAGAACGAGAGAGAGGGACAGAGAGAGAGAGAGAGAGAGAGAGAGAGAGAGAGAGAGAGAGAGAGAGAGAGAGAGAGAGAGAGAGAGAGAGAGAGAGAGAGAGAGAGAGAGAGAGAGAGAGAGAGAGAGAGAGAACAGGAGTGGACCGAACTGTGAGCTCCTCCAGAATGTTCACACCAGATAGGACACAAAAGGTGAGAAAATAATACAGGATTTACCATTCATTGAATGCATTTGCTAGCGGTACTATATCCATTCTCATCTCTCCTTTATTTATTTGAATATGTACAGTGAATGTAAAAAGCATTCGCTCCATTGGAAGTTTTAATGTTTTGTTCTTTTACAACATCACAACACATTGGATTTAATTTGGCCTTTTTGATACAGAGCAAAGACTCCGTGTCAAACTGAAAACAGCTATCTACAAGTGATATGAATTAATTCCAAATATAAAAAACAAAATAATTGATCACATAAATAATCAAACTTTTAATATGACACATCAAACCATCACTGATACAGTCTACTGGTTTTAGAAGTCACACAATTAGTTAAATGGAGATGTATGTGTCGTCAATGAGTCTCAATTTTTTGTCGTACATAGGTGTTGGCATGCGGCCAAGTGGCTGAGGCGTTGGTCCAGTGATCTGGTCGCTGTTTCGAGACTCAGCTGAGGCAGCGTGTTGCGTCATTGAGCAAGGCACTTAACCATACATTGCTCTGCGCCGACACCGGTGCCATGCTGTATCGGCCTAGTGCCCTTCACTTGGAGAACATCAGTGGCGTGGAGAGGGAAGACTTTGAGCATGGCCAACTGCCGGTCTTACGCACAACTTTGCCCAGACCTCAGTCAACATGGAAATTGATGGACAGCCGAAAAAGAAGACTTATTAGAAAGGTTCAACTGCTTCTGATTCAATATCCTGGCCAAACTTACACCATGAGGACAAAATAACACATCAAGCAACTCCGCACAAAGGTTAATAAAAACAGAAGCCAGAAGATGGACACAAGGACACAAGAGTCTCTGTTTGTGGAAGTTAGGAATAGGAACGGGTCAATAACTCTACTGGGTGGTGTTTTTTTTTTATTAGACCACCCAACAGAAACAGGGACATCGAGGAGCGAATAGGGAGACGGATTCTGAGAAGGAGTAGGAATAACAGGGTTGTTTTGCTGGAAGATTCTAATTTCCCAAATATTGATTGGCATCTCCCTTGAGTGAGGGGTTTAGATGGAGTAGAGTTTGTTCGGTATGTTCAGGAAGGTTTTTTGACACAATATGTAGATAAACCTTCAAGAAGCGAGGCTGTACTTGATCTGGTATTGGGAAATGAAACTGGTCAGGTGTCAGGTCTCTCAGTGGGAGAGCATTTTGGAGATAGTGATCATAATTCTGTCTCCTTCACCATAACATTGGAGAAGGATAGGAAAGGGTAAATTAGGGAAACGTTTAATTGGCGTAAGAGGAAATATGAACCTCTCAGGAAGGAACTTGGAAGCAGATGTTCTCAGGAAAACGTAAGGAAGAAAGGTAGCAAATGTTCAGAGGATATTTGCGTAGGGTTCTGTGTAACTACTTTACAATGTGACAGGGAAAGGATGTTAGGGTACAGGAACTGTAGTGTACAAATACTGTTTGTAAACTTAGTAAAGAAGAAAAGAAAAGCTTACGAAAGGTTAAAAAAAGCTAGGTAATGATAGATGTCTAGAAGATCATAAGGCTAGCAGGAAGGAGATTAGAAATGAAATTAGGAGAGCCAGAAGGGGCCAGGAGAAGGCCTTGGCAGACAGGATTATGGACAGCCCTATGGCGGTCGACAAGTGTGTGAAGAGCAATAGGATAAGATGTGAGAGAATAGGTCCAATCAAGTTTGAAAGTGGGCAAGTCTATATGGAACTGCAAAAGATGTCAGAGGTACTAAATGAATACTTGGCTTCAGTATTCACTACAGAAAAAGATCTTGGAGTTTCTAGGGATG
Source organism: Hypanus sabinus (assembly GCF_030144855.1). NCBI lineage: Eukaryota > Metazoa > Chordata > Chondrichthyes > Myliobatiformes > Dasyatidae > Hypanus > Hypanus sabinus. Next base: position 56,685,789 of record NC_082720.1, on the reverse strand, counting down.
ACTTGCAGCGGACTAAACAGCTTGAGCATATAGATATTAAGGAAGATGATATGCTGCAGCTTTTGGAAAACATCAATTTGGATAAGTCACCTGGACCGGAAGGAAAGAGCCCCAGGCTACTCTAGAAAGCAGGTGGGATGGGTGGAATTGCTGATCCTCCAGCGATGATCTTTGCATCATCAACGAGGACGGGAGAGGTTCTAGAGAATTCGAGGATTGTTGATGTTTTTCCTTTATTCAAGAAAGGAAGGAGGGATAGCCCGGAAAATTATAGACCAGTGAGTCTTACTTCAGTGGTTAGTAAGTTGATGGAGAAGATCCTGAGAGGCTGGATTTATGAACATTCGGAGAGGCATAATCTGATTAGGAATAGTCAGCAAGGCTTTGTCAAAGGCAGGTCGCGCCTTACGAGACTGATTCAATTTTTTGAGGATGTGACTAAAGACATTAATGAAGGTAGAGACGTAGATGTAGTGTATATGGATTTTAGCAAGGCGTACCCTATGCAAGGCTGTTTGAGGAATTAAGGAGGCATGAGATCCAAGGGGATTTGCTGTGTGGATGCTGAACTGGCTCTCCCACAGAAGGTAAAGTATGGTTGTAGGCAGATCATATTCAGCATGGGAGTGGGTGACCAGTGGTCTGCCTCATGGATATGGTCTGGGAACACTTTTCGTCGTGATTTCTATTAATGACGCGGATGAGGAAGTGGAGGGATGGGTTAGTAAATTTGCTGATTACACGAAGATTGGGGTTGTTGTGGATAGTGTGGAAGGCTGTCAGGGGTTACAGCGGGACATTGATAGGACGCAAGACTGTCCTAGGACACTCAAAGCTGTTGCATAGGTTTACTGTGTGGCTAAGAAGGTATATGATGGATTGGCCTTCATTAACCGTGAGATTGTGTTCAAGTGCCAAGAGGGAAGGTTACAGCGTTTTAGGACCCTCGTTATAACCCATTTGGAGAACTGTGCTGGTTCTGGTCACTTCGTTACAGGAGGGATGTGGATATTATAGAAAGGATAAAGAGGAGATTTACAAGTATGTTGCCTGGATTGGGGAGCATGCCTTATGACAACAGGTTGAGTGAACTTGGCCTTTTCTCCTCGCAGCGACGGAGGATGAGAGGTGACCTGATAAAGTTATATAAGATGATGAGCGGCATCAATCGTTTCGATAGTCAGAGGCTTTTTCTTTTCCAGGGCTGAAATGGCTATCACGAGAACACAGTTTTAAGGTGCTTGGAAGTAGGTATCGATGAGATGTCAGGGCTAAGACTTCTATTCAGAGAGTGGTAAGTGCACGAAATGGGCTGCCGACGACGGTAGTGGAGGCGGGCGCAATAGGGTCTTTTAAGAGACTCTTGGAGAAGCGCATGCAGCTGATCAAATTAGAGGGTTTTGCGTTACCATAGGTAACCCTAGGTAATTTCTAAAGTAAGTACATGTTCGGCAAAAAATTATGGGCAGAAGAGACTGTATTGTGCTGTACGTTTTCTATATTCTGTGTTCTAAATTTCGAGTTTACTTGGAGTACAGTTAGGGCAGTCATCATAAAATCAAAATAATATGGCACAGCTGGAAATCAGTCTCAAACAGGCCGTCCTCAAAAACTAAGTGATCATGCAAGAAGCGGGCTAGTGAAGGAGTCCACCAATAAACCTCTGCCAACTTTCGAGGAGAGTAAGCTTCAGTGGCTGAGATGGAAGAGATTGTGCATACCACTGTTGCCCGGGTGCTTCACCAGTCGTAGCGTTATGGGCGACGGGCATAGAAAAAGACTCTGTTGAAAGAAAATACTCACATGAAATGCGAGAAGACATGTCGGAGACCCTGAAAGGTGGAAGGAGGTACCATGGACTGATGAAACCAAAATTGAGCTTTTTGGGCATTGGACTAAACGCCAGCTTTGGTGTAAGTAAAGCACTGCGCATTATCAAAAACACACTATCACTGCTGTGAAGCATCGTGGAGGTTGCAGCATGCCGTGTGGATGCTTCACTGCTTTAGGCCCTGGAATGCTTGGGAACGTGGAAGGTAAAATGATAACTTCCGCACAGAAGTTAGTTAGGAAGGTTCAATCGTTAGGTACTAATATTGAAATAGTACAACGGATTCCACAGTGGATGGATGCGAGATGCCAGAGAGTAGTGGTGGATAACTGTTTGTCAGGTTGGAGGCCGGTGACTAGTGGTGTGCCTCAAGGATCTGTACTGGGTCCAATGTTGTTTGTCATATAAATTAATGATCTGGATGATTGGGTGGTAAATTGGATTAGTAACTATGCAGATGATAGTAAGGTAGGTGGCGTTGTGGATAATGAAGTAGGTTTTCAAAGCTTGCAGAGAGATTTAGGGCAGTTAGAAGAGTGGGCTGAACGATGGAGTATGAAGTTTAATGCTGATAAGTGTGAGGTGCTACATTTTGGTAGGAATAATCCAAATAGGACGTCCATGGTAAATGGTAGGGCATTGAAGGATGAAGTAGAACAGAGTGATCTAGGAATAATGGTGCATAGTTTCCTGAAGGTGGAATCTCATGTAGATAGGTTGGGGAAGGAAGCTTTTGGTATGCTGGCCTTTATAAATCAGAGCATTGAGTACAGGAGTTAGGATGTAATGTTAAAATTTTACAAGGCATTGGTAAGGCCGTATTTGGAGTATTGTGTACAGTTCTGGCCACCGAATTACACGAAAAATTTCGACAAAATAGAGAGTGTACAGAGAAGATTTACGAGAATGTTACGTGGGTTTAAGCACCTAAGCTACAGGGAAAGTTTTAACAAGTTAGGTCTTTATTCTTTGGAGCGTAGAAGATTGAGGGGGGACTTGATAGAGGTATTTAAAATTATGAGGGGGATAGGTAGAGTTAACGTGGATAGGCATTTTTCCATTGAGTGTAGGAGAGATTTAAACAAGAGGACATGAGTTGAGAGTTAGGGGGCAAAAGTTTAACGGTAACACGAGGGGGGATTTCCTTACTCAGCAAGTGGTAGCTGTGTGGAACGTGCTTCCAGTAGAAGTGTTAGCGGCAGGTTCAGTATTGTCATTTCAAATAAAATTGAATAGGTATATGTACAGGAAAAAAATGCAGGGTTATGGGCTGTCTGCGTTCCAGTGGGACTAGGTTCGGCAAGGACTAAAAGGGCCGAGATCGCCTGTTTCCGTGCTGTAATTGTTATATGGTTATTTCTTATAAATTACTGGAAAATCGTGTTCGAGAAAAAAAAATGCAGTCTGAAAGAGGATTGCATCTTGGAAGGTTTGTTTTCCAGCAAGGCAAAGATCCGAAGCATAAAGCCAAAACTACCCAGGAATGGCTTAAAAACAACACAATTAATGTCCTGGAATGGCCAAGTCAGAGTCCAGATCTCAATCCAATTGAGAGTTTGTGTCTGGACTTGAAAATGGCCGTTCATTTATGATCTGCATGCAGTCCGACAGAGCTTGATCAGTTTTTCAAAGAAGAATAGGAAAATATTATAGAGTCCAGATTTACAAAACTGATAGAGCCCTATCCACACAGACTCTAGGCTGTAACTGCTGCCAATGATGCATTTACTAATGACCGACTTGAAGGGGTGAATACTTATGCAATCGAATATTTTGTGTTTTATTATTGTAATTCATTTAGATCACTTTATAGAGATCTATTTTCACTTTGAGACTAGAATGGACACTAGAAAACTACAACACAGTACAGGTCCTTCAACCCTCGATGTTGTATCGACCCATATATTCCTTAAAAAAGTGCTAAACCCACACTACCCCGCAAACTTCTGTTTTTCTTTTATCCATCTGCCTGTCTAAGAGGCTCTTAAATACCCGTAATGTTTTAGCCTCTACCACCACCCCTGGAAAGTCATCCCAAGCTCCCACAATCCTCTGTGTAAAAAAACTTTCCCTGAAGTCTCCCCTAAACTTCCCTCCCTTAACTTTGTAAATATGTCCTCTGATGTTTGCTCTTCGTGCCCTGGGAAACAGGTACTGGCTATGTACCCTATCTATGCCTCTCATAATCTTGTAGACCTCTATCAAGTCCCCTCTCACACTTCTAAGCTCCAAAGAAAAGAGTTCCAGCTCTGCTAACCTTGCCTCATAGGACTTGTTTCCCAATCCACACAACAGCCTGGTAAATTACGAAAGAGTTCGATGTTTCTGTTGAACGCTATCAACAAAAGCCAAATTAAATCGACTGTCATTCAATGTTGTAAAACAATAAAACGTGAAAACTTACAAGGAGGTGAATACTGTTTTTGAGTACCGTACTTGAATTAGATGTTTCTATCCACCTTGATATTATTTGCTAGTTTGTTTCATATTTCATTTCTTTCAATACTTATTATTCTTTTAATGTCGAGTCAACTAGTTGGAATAAGGATTCACAAGACGCCAACGTGAGGTCAATTTTTATTTTCTGCTCGTGTTAGGACAGAACGTCTGTAAATTTCTTCATTTTCTTTTCTTCACCATGATTGCTAGAATGGCCCACACCATATTAAACTGGCACATACCTGGTGAAAATGTAACTTCCACGACAGCAACAAATAAACGAAGTTAAGACGAACTGATTCAAAGAACAGATTAATAATTATTATTTTAACACAGACTTCGCTTTGAAAGTGCTGGATGTGATAATATTGCTCATTCTTTAACTGTGGCATGAAATTGAAAAGAACGCATTGAGAATTGAGGGTGTACATAAACAGTGACTGCTTTACTGGGAATATTCTGGGAAAATAATATTTTCCTTCAAAGTTCTATTTTCCATAATTCATATTATTGCTTAAAACAATAAAGAAAAACACGTCTCGATTTCTAATATCCTCGCTCGGTATGTGGCAATCGAACACCATTTAATATAAACGCGTTAAAATCCATCAAAGTAATGAACTAGTACGCAGAACGGTAGCATGCAACCAAAAAAGGAGGTTTAATCAATGCGAAAGATTGTGTCCTACTCCTGAGCAAATAATTAAATAAATAAACAAATAAACTACTGTAAATCTGGCGTTCATTCTCACTTTTTTTTATTACGCCGGACAACATGGTTTTATCATTTTCAAATACAAAGAATCTCGGCAGTTTAAGTCCTATAGATAAGGACTGCAAGTAGTCCTTTACCTTAGTTTTAATATATTTTTCAGCGTAAGCACCCGTACACCGGCTCTTTCATTTTTGTCTAAAATGATTAACTACGCATCGACTAGATTTAATGCTAATCCATTTATTCAACTTGCTATCAACCTGCATGGATGCTCGTGCGGAGGAATGGAATGTAAATGGTACAACCAGAATCGTGTGACGCATAATTTCACTTCTTAACATTTTGTCTGTACTTCTCTTAAACCAACACAATTGCAACGCACCACAAACTTGTTACTACTAAATAACTTCGGGCGCATTTTGAATTCTCAACATACATACAAAAACATGCTTTTTCACGATATGAATCTTTAAGTTAAATCATTGGATCCATGTTATGACATCCATTGTTCTATTGACCTAAATTAAGCTAATAATTCAGTTGAGAGATTGCATAAGACCATAAGACAGAGGAGCAGATGAGACCATTTGGCCCATTGAGTCTGCTCCGCCATTCAATCAGCGCTGATCTCGATTTTAATTCTCCCCTTCTCAGCCCCAGTCCTGGACTTCTCCCTGTAATCTTGAATGCCATGTCTACTTATGAACCTATCAATCTCTACGTTAAATGCACCAAACGTCATTGCCTCCACAGCTGCTTGTGATAACAAATTCCACACATTCACCATCATCTGGAAAAAGAAGTTTACTCCGATTCTCTGATTGAAATGGACGCCGCTCTATGCTATGTCCTATTTTGCTGGAATCCCCCACCATCCTTTCCACACCTACGTTGTCTAGGCCTTTCAACATTCAATAGGAATGATTGAGAATCCATCACCCACCATTCCAAGTTCCAGCTAGAATACGCACAGACCCATTAATGATACCTCTTATGATTATCCTTTTATTCCCGGAATCATCATTGTGAACCTCCTTTGGAATCTCTCCAATGCCAGCACATCATTCCTTAGATGAGGCGCTCTTAACTGCTCACAATACACAAAGTGAGGCCTCACCATTTTTTTTATAAAGGTTCAGAATCATATCCCTTCTCTTGTATTCTAGACCTCTTGAGCTGAATGCTAACATTGCATTTGCCTTTCTCAATGCCGACTAAACCTGCAAATTAACCTTTCGGATTTTCTGCACAGGGCTCTCATGCCCGTTTGCAGCGCCGAATTTTGGATCTGCTCTTTGTCTGGAAAATAGTCTGCACATTTATACCCACTACCAAAAATCATGACCATGCATCGCCCTGCATTGTATTTCATTTGCCACTTCCTTGCCCATTCTCCTAATTTGTCTTACTCCTTCTGGAACCTATCTGTTCACTCAATATTACCTGCCCCTCCACCGTCTATTACAAAAAAATGCTGTCTATTGCATCATTCCAATCTTTGATATGCAGCATAAAAAGAACTGGTCCCACCACCGACCACTGTGGAACACCACTGGTCGCTGGCAGCCAACCAGAAAATGATAATTCATTTTCGATGTCTGTGTCCTACCGATCCACCAATGCTCGGAACTTGTCAGTAACGTCGCTGCCAGCCGATGGGCTCTTAACTTGTTAAGCAGAGTCATGAGTGGCATTTTGTCAAATGTCTTCTGAATGCCTGAATATACAACATCCACTGCATCCCCTTAATCTGTCCTACTTATAATCTCCTCAAAGAATTCCAACACCTTCGTCAGGCATTTTTTTTTCCTGAAGGAAACCATACTGACTCTGTCTTATCTTGTTCTCTGTCACAAAGTGTTCCATAATCCCATTCTTAACAATTGACTCCAACATCTCCCAACCACTGACGTCAGGCTAAATAGTTAATATTTTCCTATCCGCTGCCTTCCTGCTTCCTTAAAGAGTGGGGTGACATTTGGAATTTGCCAGTCCTCTGGCACCATGTCAAAGTCCAGTCAATTTTGAAAGATGATTACTCATGGCTTTACAATCTCTTACCTCTACCACTTCCATAACCAGGGGTTATATTCATTTTATACGGGTGAATTATGTATGCGTAGGTGTTTCAGCTTTTAAAGCACCTTCTCATTTAACTTAGTTTTTCCCTCACATCCTGCAATATCAGGCACACTGCTAAGTACCTTTCACAAAAACGACTGAAGCAAAATGCTCATTTAGTTAATCTGCTGTATCCTTGGCCCCCGAAATTATTACTCCGAGTTCATTTTCTTGCGGTCCTCTTTTCTAGCGGTTCTAGCGGTAACATCTCTCTTTTATTCTTACATGCTTGAAAAAATTTTTACTTTCCACTGTTTGCAGGCTTGCTTTTATAATTTATCTTTTATCTCAAAATGATCCATTTATTTGCTTCCCGTAGGTATTGCCCTTTTATTGTTTTTTAGTTCCTCTCTGTATGTTTTCCCATATCTATATATTCGTTACCTTTGTCAGTCCTTCTTATTTTTTGCTTTTACAATGTCTTTGACTTCTCTTGTCAACTATGGTCGGAATATTTTACCAATTGAGTTTTTCTTCATTTTTGGAATACATGTGCCCGGCACCTTACTCATTTTTCCCAGAAACGCACTCCATTGCTGGTCTGTTGACATCAATGTCAGCAGCGTTGTGCAATTTACTTTGCGCAACTCCTTTCTCATACCACTGAAATTTCCCCTACTCTACCGAAGTACTGCTAAATCAGATTAACTTTTTTCGTATTCAATTTTAAGTTTCAAATTTCAGGGGTCCATTTACCTTGTAATTTTTTAACTGAACCCGCAAGTATTCAACACCTTCCAACCCTATGTCATATAGTTCTACTGATTTAATGCTATTGTTTACCAGCAGAGTCACCCAACCGCCTACCTTCCTATCTATTCGGATATAAATTTGGACATTCACCTCTCAACTACAGCCGTCCTTTAGCCATGATTTAATGCTGGCCTCAATATCATACCTGAAAAAAAAGGTAGTAGTGCGGCAAGATCATCAAACTTATTACTTATACTTTGTGCATTAGGATAGAACTCTTTGAGTACTGCTTTTCCTACACGTTTTGCTCTGCTCCCCCAATGCCAGAATATCTGCACGCTATCTTTGCTTTTTACCAGCCATCCTCATCTGAGAAACTTCACTCCAGTTCCCACCCCTGCCAAAATTAGTTTAAAACGTCCACAACAGCTCTGACAAACCTAACCGCGAGAATATTTGTCCCTTTTGAATTCAGGTAAAATTTTCGTGCCCCTATTACTCCGACTCCCCTCTTCTCTATCTTTCCCTTCTGTATCACGGGCCCATGCTGAGTGCCAGTAACTTATTCTCCGTGGTATTCCCTCGTGAGGTCATCGCCCACAATAAAATCCAAAGTGGTAAATTTATTATTGAGGAGAATGGCCACACGGTATGCTCTGCGTAACCAGGCTATTCACATTTCCACTTCTACCGACAGTCACCCAGCTGCGCGCAACTTTGGAATCATTCCTTCACTGTAACTCTGATCGATTATCTCCTTACTGTCCCGTAGAAGACGAAGGTCACCCAGCTGCTGCTGCCGATCCCGAATACGGTCTTCAAAGAGCTGCAGCCAGATCCACCAGGTAGATCTAGTTCCCTGGGAGACTCTGGGTCTTGCAGCACGTCAGCATCCGGCAGCAAGAACACAAAACTTCCATTTACTACACTAGGTACAGTAAGAGAAATAAAGAGAACCTTAACAGAATCTTACCCAGAGCCAACGCCTCTTTTGAGCCGACGCTTCTTTTCAGATAAAACCTGATGCTCGTATCTGATCACTGGTCTGCTCCGAATAATGGCCGTACCCCTCATCCCTTCTGGGCTTTTATTTACTTCTCTGCGTTCTGCCACTGCTGCTAATTAAGCTGCCGGAATAATTCCGAATCCTTGCGAAGCTCTACTCAGAAAAAAAAGTCATCGAACTGCGCGAATACTTGTCGCTGTGCTCTGCTCCGGTCGCTGATTGGACCGTCAAAGTATGTTGGTCAAGATTTGCGTACGAGTTTGAGACTTGTGGAATGAATTTAAATAGCTACCATATGATTCCCAAAGTTCACTTCATTATTGTATGCTATTAAGTCTGCTTAAGCTAAAATAACCTGTTTATTGCAATTTAGCATTTAGCCGAAAAAGTGGGAGGAGGTATGGCTTAAAAAGTAGAAAATTGTTCTTTGAAGATTCTGGAGACAGACAGATCCGTGTAACGGTATGATTCCGGCACGCGAATCATGCGGCCAGTCCCAGGGTAGAGTAAGTTTTCCTCCATTGTTGGTGTACGATTGAAATTATCGTTTGAATTTCCATGCTTGAAACAACAATTGGGAGAATATGCTCTCAGATAATATTTCTATCTTGTTTCCTTTTGATAACAATAGGCAGAATGGTGGTCAGAAGAAACAGAAATTCAACTGGAAATTGCATCATAGTAATGATTTAGACCAGAGACGTTTTCTGGATCGAAACCAAGTGATGCCATACAGTTATTTCTTTTTTGTGCCACTCTCCATAACTTTAATTTCAATTGTACCCGTGCTGGAGAGGCTCGGCTATCCATTTTCTTTCACAGATATGACGACAATTTGTGTGATGGTACCCGCTTCCAAAATGTTGCGAGCTACTCTGATTTTACCGAATGTCTGCACAACGTTGACTGACGTTACCAGAATCGGCATCGGTAGCTATTATCTTAGACGGTAATGTGGGGAAGGATCTCCACGGCTGTTGATCCACTCTGTGTCAAAGAAGAACCGATTATCGGGCGCGTTATGATTTTCATCCAGGGTGATAACATTTACTGTAGCGCTGCAGCTCAGCGGTTCACTCCAGCGTCATAGGCTGGAACATGGATCTGGATGCTTTTGCGATCCTCACAGTCAAAACAAAGTAACTCCTAAATGGCACCGTTTTTGGAAGTAATTCTGCGGTAACTAGATATTGGCAATTCATGGATAAATACTTCCTGAAAGATGTAGGAAACATTCGAATTCTGGGTCTAGATCAAGACCGGACGCAGTTATTGCAAAAACTTCCTGGAGGGGTGTTTTCCATCACATATACGTTGCAGAAACGTCCAGTAAAAAATGGCGCATTATTATTTACACCATATTATTAAACATTAATGCTTTTTTATTGATACTAAAGTCCCGGGCTACAATTGTTATTTTATATTGAAGAACCGATTCACAGTCCAAAGGTTGAACTAATGAAGGTTTTTTCGACAATATTTGAAGCCTAAAAGGTAAGTGTTTCGTTATATCCAGTGAAACTGTCCGTTTCGTCCAGAATCATGATCAATGGCATTAATTAAAGCTATCAGTATTTCTAGAGGAGATTGCTTTTCGGAATATTGCACGAAGTAGATGTCACTTCCACCTCCGGTGCGTTGTTGTTTACATTAGCTATCTTGATTAACATTTCTCTAACATTGCAGGCACACCATTATCCACGGCCTGAATGCTTAGGGAATAATCTTGCGTTTCCTCAAAATCTAGGTGTCCTTTAAGACGTATCTCCACACTGTGGGCATCCAAACTGAATTGAACTCTTGCTGAAGTAAGCTTATTGAAACAATACTTTAGCTCAGCATTCGGCCCTCCGACTAAGTCACTGGTTTAGATTTTCATGACCAATGTACCTCGGAGCGCGTTTTCCCTTAAGAGGGCTCTTGTAAATTTCTCAGGCGAATTCTGGAAGATTGTCGTTGATGTCCCCCATCGTATTTAAGCGGAGTCGGATCTTGCAGGTGTCCCACCATCATTTGCTGTCAGGACTAGCCGAAAAAGGGACAGCGCATTTCTGTCTAATTTTTTTGCTGATAGCAGCTTCGCGATAATAATATCGTTTTCTGCTGTCTGCGCCTTTAGGCTAAAGAACTCACTGGTACTGATCATGTACGCACGGATTACATTTACTCCAACGGTTGGACCTCCGGCACATTCAGGGTGAAAGCACATACCCCATGCAATGGTTTCGGCTATCTGTGAAGCCATGATTATCTCTCGGAATGTGGGAGAATTATCACTTCCGTCAAAAAGCTCGACCTCTTCACGATACACTTCCAAAGGCTATTCTAGTACTTCATCAAATAAAATTTTACCAAGTATCTCTTTGCCGACAGACATGTTTCCTGTCTGTTCTTTCACTGACGGACAAAACACCATTTTCCAGATTATACTGCACTCCAGCATCGGAGATTAGCTGCATTTTCCAAGCAGACAATTCCGGTATATTTAGAGTCAAATATTGTGCGATATTCCCAAGGAAAGCCCTCATGTCGAGTTTCTCGGGAATGGAGTGCCGAATTCGCTCGAAAATAAGTTTCGAAGTACCTTTGTATATACCAGAAAAGTGAAAGTCCAAATTTTAAGAGTCCAGGCAGCGTCCATCGCCAGGTCCGCCATTGTCTCGCAGTGATTTTCTTTTTTCTCAAAACCAGATTTCTGCACAAGTAAACGGAATTATTCTGACTAGAAAATCGCTGAAACAATGAGCTTACATTCAAAATTAACAAATTTATGACCTTTGTTTTAATCAACGATCTAACCGTACTTCTTGCTTCTCCCTTCGAAGCCGATCTTCTTTTCTGTGATGCAGGAGGGACATTGGATCCATATCTTCGTTTCTGATTCTTATTGGTTTACAGCGACATAACCAGTCACTATCAGAAACAACATCGTGATAACTTAAAGCAAGATTTTCTGGTTTATATTTAATAATGTGCAGCCTTGTCACTTTAGATTTCGAAATTTATGATAATCACCTTGGAGAAAAAATGGCTGAACTAATAAGCTTCATAAGTCGTATACATTCAAATGCAGACAACTAAAGGTAACCAACCAGGGAAACCATAGCTTCTTAACAACCTCTATTTCCGTTGAGAGCAGAGTCCATTATGAATAAAATTGATAAGGAGAAAAAAACGGATATCCTTTCAGTGTTTGAAAACTGAGAAAGAAGATACTCTGCATGATTCCTATTTCGCGTGTACCCTGTATTGAAGAGTCATGAGGTCATAGAGCACGGAAGAATGCCCTAATTGCAATTGTTCAAATTTTACTGGCAATATTGGTAATATCGACGATCGTTCATCCCATACCATATGTGAGGGAGATCTAGATTTCAAAAGTATTTTCTCAAGACTATACGCCCAACGCATCCATGCCGGACAAAGGGATTTCCTGGACTCGTCCCATTTGGCTTAATTCCTGACTAGTATTGATGGAAGATTGGCTGTCAGGAAACAAAGTGTAATAAAGGGGCATATCTTGTTGGCTACCAGAGACTGGTGGCTGGGGCTACTTACCTTCGCGTTATATTTCAGTGATTTGTATGAGGGAGTGATGGCTTTGTTGCTATGTTCGTAGGTGACACGAAGATACATGGAGCGCAAGTGGTTGTTAAGGAAGCTGGTTGACTGCAGAAGAATTGAGAAGACTGAGAGGATAGCAAAGATGTTGCGGATGGAACTTACTACAGGGAAATATACCGTCAGGCCCTTGAGTAGAAGAAAGAAAGGCGTGGATTATTTTTCAAATAGGAAGAAAAATCTTTTATCAAATTATCTTGGGAGTCTTAGGTAGGGTCGGTGGTCAGAAAGACAATTGCACTGTTAGCATTCATTTGGAGAAGCCTAGGATATCAAAACAAGGATATAATGCTGAGGCTTTTTAAAGCATTAGTCCGACCACACTTGGAGGATTGTGAACAGCTTTGGGCCACTTTTCTAAAACTATATAAAAATAAGAAATACTGACATTGGTGAGTGTCTAGACGAGGTTCACGAGACAGATCCCGGGAATAAGAAATATTTGATGGCTCTAGTTCTGAGGTTGCTGGAGTTCAGAATAATGGGAAGAACTCATTGAAACTTACCAAATATTGTAAGTCCAAGATATAGTGAATACGGATAGGATGTTTCCTGTAGTATGAGAGTCTCGTGTCGGATGGCACAGGATTAGAATAACGGGACGTCCATTAAGACAAGAGATGAAGAATGGATTTATTTACCCAGATAACGGTGAATCAGTGGAATTCCTTCTTACATAAAGCAGTGAAGGCCACGTTATTGGGTATATTTAAAATCGCTGTTAAAAAACTTGTTGATTACTTACGGCATAAAACGTTACGGGAAGAAGGCAAGAGAAAGTGGTGAGAGGGATAATAAATCAGAAATGATGGAATGGAGGTGTGGACGATAGGACGAATGGCTTAGTTTGGCTTCTATGTCTTATAGCCACATTTATTTATCCAAGTATTTTTTTTAATTGTAATTGTATCGGCTTCTATCTCTGCCACCGGTAACTCATTATCTATATCAACGATATTTTGTATAAAAAAAAACGTAGCCCACTGTTCCACTTCATATCTTTCCCTTCTGCATTGACCTATGCACGCAAGTTAAAGGCTCCTCTATCCCAGGGAAAACATACAATTTCCTTTCGGCTGATCCATTCTTCTCACAAATACTCCTCATAAATTTAACAGCCTCTGTTATATTACCACTCAGCCTCCCTTACCAGTGAAAAAGAAAATAGTCCAATTCTTATAGCAGCATAAGACCATAAGATACTGAACAGCAACAGGTCATCTGGCCAATCGATTCTGCTCCGTTATTTCATCATGTCTCATCCATTTATCTTCACAGCCCAAATCTCCTGCTTTCCAGTACCACCACCCTCTCCCTGTATCCCTTCATGCCCCTAGCAATTAAGAAACTTCCAACCTCTGTCTTAAATATATATAAAGACTTGTCCTCCACAGCTGCCTGTGACTATGAATTTCACTGATCTTTGGCAAAAAACATTCCTCCACATCTCCGTTCAAAAGGACGCCATTCTGTTCTGAAGCTGTGTCCCCTGGTCTTAGAAAAGTCTACCATAGCAAGCATTCGCTCCACATCCACTCTCGTCAGGCCGTTCACTATTCAGTAAGTCGCAATTAGGTCACGCCCTATTCTTCCATGTTCTTGCGAATAAAGGTACAGAGCAATCAAATGTTCTTCATATGATATGCCGTTTAATTCAAGCAACACACACAAAATGCTGGCGGAACGCAGCAGTCCATGTGGCATCTTTCGGAAGAAGTACAGTCAACGTTTCGGGCAGAGACCTTTCGTCAGGACTAACTGAAAGAAGGGATAGTAAAAGATATGAAAGTAGGATGGGGAGGGGTGATCCTAAATGATAGGTGAAGACAGGAGGGGTAGGGATGAAGCAAAGAGCTGGGAAGTTGACTGGCAAAAGGGATACAGAGCTGGAGAAGGGGGAGGATCATGGGACGGAAGGCCTAGTGAGAAAGGAAGGGGAGGGGAGCTCCAGAGGAAGATGAGAAGAGGGACATAAAGAGAAAAACAGAGTGATGGGGGTAGAATAATAAATAAATACATAAATAAGTATGGGATGGGGTAAGAAGGGGGGAGGGCATCAACGGAAGTTAGAGAAATCAATGTTCATGCCATCAGCTTGAAGGCTACCCAGACAGAATATTAGGTGTCGTTCCTCCTTCCCATCAGTCTCCCTCCCGGCACTTATCCTTGTAAGTGGAACAAGCGCTATACCTGGCCTTACACCCCCCCCCCCCCCACCACCATTCAGGGCCCGAGACAGTCCTTTCAGGTGAGGCGACAATTCACCTGTGAGTGGGCTGCTGTGGTATACTGCGTCCGGTGCTCTCGGTGCGCCCTTCTATATATTGCTGGGACCCGTCATAGACTGGGGGACCGTTTCGCTGAACACCAGAGAAAGCAGAATCTCCCAGTGGTCAGACATTGTAATTAAACGTCCCGTTCCCATTCTGATATGTCAATCCATGGCCTCGTCTACTGTCAAGACGAAGCCACACTCAGATTGGAGGAATAACACCTTATATTCTGTTGGGTAGCCTATAACCTGATGGAATGAACATTGATTTTTCTAATTGCCGGTAATGCCCCTCCTCCCCTTCTTACCCCATCCTTTATCCATTAATTTATTTGTTTGTTTGTTTATTTATTTATTATTCTCCCATCCCCTTTTCCCTCTTTTTCTCTGTGTCACTCTCATCATCACCCCTTGCCTGCTCTCCATTTTCCTCTGTTGCTCCCCTCCCTATTTCTTTCTCCCATGAATCTGTCACATCTCCCAGTTCTGCATCCCTTTTGCGAATAAACTTTCCAGATATTAGCTTCATCCCTCCCCCTCCCATTTTCAAATCTCTTATTTTCTCCTTTTTCAGTTAGTCATGACGAAGGAACTCGGGCCGAAACTTCGACTGTACTTCTTCCTCTGGAAAATATTGATGAAAAATTAGCACATTTACAGTTAGAGCAGAGACAACAGATGAAGGAGTTGATTTTTAAATATAGGGAGTTGTTTCCAGATGTTCCGAGAAGGACTACTATAGCTTCACATGATGTAGATGTTGGGGATGCCAAACCTATTAAACAACATCCATATAGGATGAACATGGAAAAATGTGAACTTGCTGAGAAAGAAATTAAATATATGTTAGAGAATAATATCATTAGACATTTTAACTCGAATTGGAGTTCGCCATGTGTTATGGTGCCAAAGCCAGATGGTAGTATTAGGTTTTGTACGGATTATAGGAAGGTGAATGCTGTAACGAAAACAGATGCATATCCAATTCCTGGAGTAGATGATTGTGTTGATAAAGTTGGAAAGGCAAAGTTCCTTACAAAGATTGATTTATTGAAAGGGTATTGGTGTGTTCCATTAACGGGCAGAGGTAGAGAGATTTCTGCATTTGTAACTCCATCTGGGTTATATGAGTATAATGTTCTTCCATTTGGGATGAAGAATGCCCCAGGTACTTTCCAAAGGATGATTAACTTTGTGATTCAGGGATTGAAAGATACTGATGCTTATATTGATGATTTAGTGACAGGAGATGATACTTGGGAAGCACACATTATTGCGATGGAGAAATTGTTTGAAAGGCTTTCAAAAGCTAACTTAACTATTAATTTAGCTAAGAGTGAATTTGGACATGCCACTGTGACTTACCTTGGTTATGTTGTGGGTCAAGGTAAGGTAGCTCCTGTTCAGGCAAAAGTTCAGGCAATTTTAGAGATTCCCACTCCAACGGGGAAAAAAACTCTCAGAAGGTTTTTGGGAATGGTAGGATATTATCGGAAATTTTGTAACAATTTTGCTAATGTTGCCCTTCCATTAACTAACCTTCTGCGGAAGAATGAGAAGTTTGTATGGACGGTGCCTTGTCAAGAAGCATTTGAAAAATTGAAAACAATGATATGTCAACCACCTGTGCTTAAGGCACCTGACTTTGGAAAACCTTTTTCATTGGCTGTGGATGCTAGTGATGAGGCTGCAGGAGCAGTATTAATGCAAAGGAATGAGGGTGATGAGGTTGATCATCCAGTAGCTTACTTTTCTAAGAAATTTAATAAGCATCAAAGAAATTATTCGACAATAGAGAAAGAATTGTTATCTCTTGTTTTAGCTTTGGAATATTTTGAGGTATATGTTAGTACGACTCAGAAACCACTTATTGTTTACACTGATCATAATCCGTTAGTTTTTCTGAGAAAGATGAAAAACAAAAACAGAAGATTATTAAATTGGAGTTTGATGTTACAAGAGTACAATATTGTGATGACTCATATTAAAGGAAAAGATAATGTGGTTGCTGATTGTCTATCTCGATGTTGAATGTACACTGTAATTTTTTTTTATGGAGGGTTTTTTTTTCCAATTGTAACACTCCTACTGTATTGTGAGTTATAAGCTGTTATATGATGGTATTGTATATTGTGTATGTTATAAAATTTATACCTTTGTTTTTCTTGTAAGCAATTGTTAAAAACTTTTGTTCTTGTCAGACCAAAAATGATTTTTTTGGAAGGAGGCGTTACGTACTCGTGACACATGACAGTGGAGCCCTTGTCATGTGACTGGGGTTGAAGCTGTACTGGACTTGAGGTGATGGTCTTGTGATGGTGGAATGACGTCATTTTCCCGCTAGTAGAGATCATGTGACGGTTTTTTTTTACAGGTTATAAAAGGTAGACCCCACCCTGTGAGGAGGGGCAGTTCGTGGCTGGATTTGCCAGGTTGACTTCATGCCACTGCGTGTTTGAAGTGATCACGCAGTTTAGCTGAAGGATGAAGCTTTTATTTAATGCCTAAAGTTTAAAAGGTTATTGCCAGCAGGTTCTTTATGATTCTGTTAGTTCGAAATTAGAGGAGAGTGAAGATTCGAAAGATCGAGGAGAATCGCTTTCTACGGTGAAACGGGGGCGACCTTTGTTTGATCCTTATTTGGAAGGATTTCGTTGACTATCTTCGTGTTAATCCCTAGGTTTACCTAGAAAGGATTGAAGGTAGTGGAGAAGGAAAGGTCAGTGCCTTTAAGCCGTTCTGTTTCGTAAATTCTTCGTGGGAAGTTCGATGTCGGGGATCCAAGCAAGCGACGTGAAAGAGAACCTAAATCGTCCTATAAAGTCTCTCCTCTTAAATGGACTGTGAGCATATCGAACTTTTGGCAATACCACTTTAAAGAACTTTTTTTGGAATATCACTTTACGAACTGTTTGGGCTGCCGGTCAGCAGCTGTTTCCGGTTACGGTAGTGTTTGTTTACTTTTGGGGGGTTTGTTTTCTGTGTTTAATAAACGTGTTGTTTGTTATAAGAAACCCTTGCCGAACTCATATATTTATTGTTGCCTGAATACGTAACACTCCACAACCGGAAGAATAATATGTTTGGGAGACACGCCTGTCTTGCTTGCATTTTAGGCCAATTAGCAGAAGGATAATCACAAGAAAGAGACCGGAAGTGAAACCAAAAATGATTATTAAATACATGTTGAAATCGGTGAAATATTTGTTGTTTCTCGGTAAGTTACCAGAATCAGTCACTTTTTCAGTGATATTCTCCAAATCATTAATGTGCATTGTAACCGTATTGGAGAGGCTTGGCTGTCCATTGTCCTTTACCAAGAAGGTGAGAGTGTGTGTGGTAGCATCGGACTGCGAAATGTTGCGCGCTGTTCTGATTTCGCCAGAATATGGTCCAATGTTAAACAACGTGGAATCGGTAGCTTTTATTAACTGATAGGAGAGGCGTGCATTCTGACCAGAATCCGCATCAGTTGCCACTATCTGAGTCACCAAGTAGCCCTGGGCCGCTGAATGAGGCAGAGTCTCTACGGCTGCTGATCCACTCTGTGCTAAGGGCGAAACAATCGTTGGTGCGTTATCATTTTGATCCAGGATGATCACATTCACTGCAGCGGTGCTGCTCAGTGGGGGCACTCCAGCGTCACGGGCTTGAACATGCAGCTGGAAATGTTTAAGTTCTTCATAGTCAAGAGAGTGCAACGCGTAAATAGTGCCATTCATCGAGTTTATGCTGAGGTAACTGGAAAATGGAGAGGCCTGGTTAAGGTCCTCCAGAAAGCAGTACGATACATGGGAATTCTCATCCATGTCATAATCCTTTGCCGTTACCTCGAAAATGGAACTACCTGGAGTATTAGTCTCCATCACATAGATATTGTAGGACGATGTATCAAACCGTGGGGCGTTATCATTCACGTCTGAAATTAAAACCCGGATAGTTTTATTTGTTGTCAGGGAAGGCGATCCTAAATCCCGAGCTACAAAGGTTATTTTATACTCAGCGACAATTTCACAGTCTAACGGTCCACTGGTAATCAACTCATAATGGTTTTTCGATGATGTTCTAAGTTTAAAAGGGACATTCTTTGGGATGCCACAGTGAAACTGTCCATTTTCTCCAGAATCCCGATCAATAACATTGATCAAAATTATCAACGTTCCCAGTGGAGCATTTTCTGGAACTTTGCTTGTAAACGATGTCACTTTTATCTCGGGTGCGTTGTCATTTACATCAATTACCGTGATGAAAATTTTGGAGTGTCCCGTTATTGGAGGTGCTCCGTGGTCTGTAGCTTAAACATTCAAGGAATAACTGGACGCTTCTTCGTAATCTAGTTCTTCAACCTGAATCTCACCAGTACTGGGGTTTAAACTGAACAATTCAAGAAGCTTTGGTGCTGGCATCTTGCTGAAAGAATATGTGAGCTGAGCATTTGGCCCTTCGTCCATATCAGTTGCCTTGATTTTCAGAGCCAATGTACCTTTGGGTGAGTTCTCCATTAAGCTGATCTTGTATAAGTCGCGATCAAATACTGGTGGATTATCGTTGACATCCACTACGTTGATGAGAATCACAGTTGTGCCAGATCTCTGTGGGATTCCGCCATCAGTTGCCGTCAGAACAAGCTGAAAGGCTGACTGCATCTCTCGATCCAAAGGTTTCTCTAACAGCAACTCGGCACTTACAACACCATACTCAGTTCTCTGCGTTTTTAGATTAAAGTAGTCGTTGGAGCTGAGCTTGTAACCAGCAACTGTATTTATTCCAGTGTCCGAATCTTCGGCAGTCTCGAGAGGAAAGCGTACCCCGCGTGCGATATTTTCAGCTATCTGTAAGACAATGGGGCCCTCTCGGAAAGTGGGAGCATTATCATTTATGTCGAGAATCTCTACATCCCCGCGATACACGACCATGGGATTTTCCAGTATTATTTCAAAAAGAATTCTACACATCGTTGCTTGTCCACAAAGAACCTCCCCATCGATTCTTTCACGGAAAGACAAAATCCCATTATTTAAATTTACCTTCATGTGTTGACCGCCATCATCCGAGGTTAATCGCAATTTACGATCGGACAGTTAATCTCAAATCTTCTGCGATATTTCCAACAAAGGTCCCTCTCTCCGTTTCCTCGGGAATAGAATAACGAATTTGTCCTAAAATAGGACTGGTTATACATCCCAGAATCGCGAAAATAACGCCGCAAAACGTAATGTTGATCAGCGCCGAACTCGCCATTGTTCCTGCATTCAGTCATTCAGTTCTTTCCAAACTCAAGATTCTGTTCAATTAAACAAGATATGTTGTCTTACCGTCGGATACTTGAGCAATCCGTCTACTTTCTAAATGCGTAAAGGGACAATGTTTCACCTCCTCCTGTAGTACCCACAATGTGAACGCGCACTGCTGGTTATTCTGGTCGTTTCGGATATTTCTGTTTGTATGTGGGAGGACTAATGGATCTGTCTCTGCGTTTGATATTCTCATTGGTTCACAGGACACAGGCAGACCTTTCAACAAATATAATCAACATTTCTTAAAGCTAGACTGTTCCCTTGATATTTAATAGTGTGCAACAATAAATTGACATTTTAGAGAATTAATTCATCTTGCAAGATATTTCTTAGCAAGTCAAGATCCAATCTTTAAACGACTGCCATTATTAAAATGACATGCTTCAACTGTAGTGCACGCACATTTATTGCAAGCAACAAGACGGCCATTTTGTTTAACTAATTCATTATCAACACATTATGATGAAAGGGAATTCATAAACTATTCCATCACTATCCTTTATCTACAAACTATCCCATCGGCAATGAACATGGACCTGCCAATACAATTAAAAAGAAAGAGTGAAATATGTACCATCTTCTATCACCTTCAGTTATATAAGAACATATTTGAGATAAATTAACAATGGAAACCATGCGGACCATTAGCAATTTTGATGTTTCCGAGTTTACAGAACGTAAACGAACTACCTAAATGACAGCAAATAACAATTAGTGGGAAAAACCTTATGTCATAAGATAGAAGCACTGAACGCTTGATGTCTCCAGTCAGTGTCAGAAATAAAAACAAAGGGCGAGGCTTAACATTTACACCAAGGACTCATTCAAAAACCAGTATTGCTATAGTGACTTGCAGAATGCATGATAATTAACGGAATGTTTTTTTTGTATATCACGATCGTAACGTAGGGTAGTCATGTTTCACTCGTATAGAAATAGTAATGAAATATAAATTGGTTGCTCAATATTGTTCATTTATCTATATAATCTGTATTATTTATTAATCTTCGGAAAACTTATTTTTCTTTGGGACTGTGGTGCAAGGCAGCATTTATTGTCAATGTCCAGTTTGTCCTTGAATTGATTAATATATAAGGCCATTCCGGGTTATTATATTCATAATATTTTATTAATAACATATGGACTTCCACGGCTCCGATGATGGTTGTAAGAAGTAGGAGGCAATTTCATTTGTTTCGTTTCTTTCTCTGTCTTCAAAATTTGCAGTACTTCTGCAACTTATACTTCACCATCAGCTCATACATGAAAAATTAAACTGCATTACGGTAGAGGATTAAC
Source organism: Hypanus sabinus (assembly GCF_030144855.1). NCBI lineage: Eukaryota > Metazoa > Chordata > Chondrichthyes > Myliobatiformes > Dasyatidae > Hypanus > Hypanus sabinus. Next base: position 56,664,495 of record NC_082720.1, on the reverse strand, counting down.
TCCCAGATACGCATTTCGGTATCTGGAGGAAGCTTGAAAGGAAAAAAAAATGTGCAAACTCCTCTCAGGCAGCTGCAGAAATAATGACAGAACACGGTTCCCTGCAACCCGAGAGTCAGCTACAGTTAATGTCGCGCCACCGTGCGGATTGTAGGGGAAATTCATCAGAGGGAGTAAATCCGTTGCGGTGATCGACACGACTCTCTTATTTCATATACATATCTTTGTTCGCGCAGCAAAGGAAACTATGCTCTCCCGAACTACTCAACCGCTAATATTCTTCTTACTGTTGGTCTATGCTGCTAAAAAAACGAAACAGTGCCAGACCCTTGCAAAGTCAGCTTCCTGAACAAAGATGGGACAAATGCTCACAACCGAGTCACACACTGGCATGCTCAATCCCAACCTGGTAGCTATTTCGCTTGAACAAAATCTTTATTTATTTGGTCATATTTTAGAAGCTATGCTCTGACAGTTGTGAAGTAAGCCGGGTAATAAACTGAAAAGGCGCACTGCTCTGCTCGTTCTGTAGGGTGTAACATGACATATGGAAAAAAAAATAAGATAACATTATGGAGACGAAGCTGCAACTGTTTCAACAAACCATAATAAATGCCTCTGATAAATTTCTTTGTCTGAATGATATTAATGAAAGAAGTGGATTTTTGCAACAGGTTGCTGTATTTTTGTGGTAGACAACATTACGATCTGCCGTTGGTTCGGATTTCCGCATAATTAACTCAATTTAAATTTTACAGCTTCTTATTTAGATTTAGCACAGAAATCTGGATCATTATTGATTAACATCCGGCTGCGGTACCTTACCCTGTGATGTTTCAAGTGTAACGGATTGAGCAAAAGGAAGCATCGTTTAAGTTCTTACCTAAGAGTGGAACATTTTGAAAATACGTACGAGGAGATCAGATATTCATGTATCGCACACAAAATTCAGGAGAAACTCAACAGGTTAGACTAAATCTATGGAGGAGAATACACTGCCGTCGTGTCGGGCCAATATCGTACATCAGGACTGGAGAGAAATGAGCTCTAGCTAGAATAAGAATGTGGAGCGTGGGAAGGAGTAAAAGATGGCGGATGATAATTATGGCCGGCTGAGGGGTAGTTGGCTGAGTGGCTTAGGAGTATGAAACTGGGAAATGATAAGTGGAAGAGGAGAAGATATTGCACCACGGAAGAAAGTGAAGGGAGTGGGTAACCAAAACGAGATGATAGGAAAACGAGAGGAAGAGAGGGTGAATGGATATCAAAATGGGGAATGAAAAACAAGGAAGGATGGGAGAGTAATTACCGGAGGTTGTACAAATCAATGTTCAGGCCATTAGGTCGGAATCCATTCAAGTTGAATATGCACTGTTTTTCCTCGATGAATATGGCTTCATCGTGGCAGTGAAGAGCGCCATGGACAGATATGTTCTCATGGGAATGGGAAGCCGAATTGAAGGCTAACCTGAAGGATATCCCACATTTTAAGCCCAACAGAACGAAAGTCCTCGACGACAGGCTCCGCGCAAATAGCGTCGGGTCTCACCGATATAGAAGAGTCAATTAAAAGACGGATACGTCGGTATCGCAACGGCCTAGTGCTGTTTCCAGATCTGCACACTCTTCTGAATTCACGAGAGTTAACTTATTCATTAACAGCCTGGGACTGTTGCTCCTGGCATATTATAAATTAAACTGAGTGCACTTTGGGAACTATTGCTTTGATGTAGATCTGAGCGTGTTTGAATCTGAAAACAAGTGACACTGAAGTCACTTTTTCTGAAAATCAAATCGGTAGTTTTGACGTCGTTTCTGAAATCTCCAGTTTAACAACGAAGTTGTTAAAACTGAACAATTCCAACCGGCAGTTCAAACGTGGATCTATAAAATATGAACATAACCTCTAAATAATCTTCTATTGCAGTTTAAGAATAAATGACTCCGAGCCTTCGTTGTTTTTGGATTTCTGCAAGTATTTTTTACATAGACTAGGATTTTTATTTTGCCATATATATGTTGAAATTTTAGAATCAATAGTATCAAAAACGATTTGGGAATAAAGATTGGTACTGCTTGGAAAAAATATAAAAATTAGGTAAGGTATCAGTTTAAGAGCATTGATTCGACCAATCAATCATATAGACTGTAAGAGCGATTTAGTAAGCGATTGTTTAACCTGGTCTATTAAAGGTAAAAAAAAATGACGTTAAATAAATCCTAACACATAGATTAGTAAAATAATCCGTAACCATTCTAAATGCTAAACTCCTATAAATTGGAACTTTCATAATTAAAGGGAGAAGTTCACTTTAATTAAGATTCAATTTATAACCAGAAAAGGTACTAAACTGAGCGAGCAAGGATATGACAGCAGGAATGGATTTCTCAAGATTCGGAAAATATAATACATCTGCGGACAATGATAACTTGTGTATCATATTTCCGCGGGAAATGCCAAATATATAAGGGGAGTCATGAATTCCAATAGCTGATGGTTCCAAATAGCAATGGGCTAAGAGGACAATCTTGCCTCGTGCCCCGAAACAACTGAAAAAAAGGAGATCTTATATTATTGGTAAGTACCGAAGCCGTAGGGGCATAATATATCAATTTAACCCAAGATATAAATAGCGGGCAAAAATTAAATTCCTCAAGCGTACTAAATAAGTATAGCCATTTAACTCTATCGAACGCTTCCTTGGCATCCAATGAAATAACACATTCTGGAGTTCTAGCTGATTGAGTATAAACAATATTAATTAATCTCCTAATATTAAAGGACGAATGGCGGTTTTTAATAAATCCTGTCTGATCAACCGCAATAATTGAAGGCAATATATTCTCCAATATAGTTGTCACTATTTTTGAAAAAAAAACTTAGAATCTGCATTCAATAAGGATATAGGCCTATATGATGTGCAGTCAGTGGGACCTTTATCTTTTATTAAGAAGTAAGGAGATAGAGGCACCATAAAAATATTGTGGTAATCTACCTACAAATAATGTATCCTTAAATATACCAAATTTAATATTTTATTGTTGGGCAATTAATATTCCATGTTTAATATTTTGGACACAAGATGTGGATATTAACGTCAGTCAACAATGGGTTAATCTTGAATGTTATTCTGTACAAAAAATTTCATTGAGTTTCATCTTAGGGACCTCCCTTCCCTTGTTTTTTTTTTCTAAATTGAATAAACAAATGGTTAATCCAATAATTAAACATACATTTCGAACATAGTTTCAGTTTTGTAAATTTTTGGCCTTGAATAAATTTATTTTCTCAGGTCCTATTATGTCTAATCTTCTCTTTCAACTCTCTGTCTCATGGATCAAGCCTGTTTGGTTTGGAGGACAAAGAGTATAATATGTTTTCGTGATTTATTTTTAGATAACTGTTTCATTTCTTTTGAAGAGTTATCTAATAAATATAATTTGCCCAGATCACATGTTTTAGATACTTACAGATCAAAGATTTTTTAAAAACGATGTTACCTACTTTTCCGATTTCATATCCGACTGATATCATGGAAAAAAAGTTTTAAACCCTTATCAATAGCGTTTAATAGTAATAATTTACGATATGGTTGTGAATATACAGACAGATATATTTGATAAAATTAAAAATGGGAGAAATAACTTCAACTTTCCTTACCTTTAGAGAAATGGGAAAAAAATTCAATTAGTTATCTTTACTTCTATTTGTGCTAGATATACGTTGATTCGATTTAAAGTGGCACATTGGGCTCCTATGTCTTAAGATAAGTTAGACCGTTTTTAGTGACATATAAATCCGATTTCTGATAGATATCACTCTGAGGTAGCCTGTCTGACTCATATGTTTTGGTCTTGTCCTTCTTTGGAAAATTTTTGGAAAGATATTTTTGATACATTCTCCACAGTTTTGCACATTGATTTACTTCCTCAACTTATTACTGTAATTTTAGGCTTACTAATGATTGATCTGCCCTCTGCAGATCGGCGGATGATTGCATTTGCTACTTTAATGGCTAATGATCTATTTACTTTAATGATCTATTTTATTGAATTGGAAAGAGATAAATCCTCCTACTACATCTCAATGGTTTTCTCAAACCATATCCTGTGTAAATTTAGAAAAAAAATGTTAGAAGTGGTACGTTTGATTCCTTGGTTAAATTTGAAAAAACTTGGAGGACTTTTTTTCAATACTTTCACATAAGGTAATTTGACTTTTTCTGATTCCTTTATATTATCCATTAATTTGAGTAGAGGAGCGGAGTTGACGACGCTAATATGTTTTTGATGTAATAGAACAGCCCAGCTTTTATTTAAGTTTGGGTTTAGTTGTGTTTAGTGTAGTCTAGTTTGTTTTTGATTTTTCAATTTGTGTTTTTTTCCATCTTTTCATTTTTTGCTTGTATCTTGTTTATATCAAGGGTTTGGGAGCTCTATTATATGGTGTTACCTATAGATTTTACTCATGTGTTAATTGCCAACAATATAATCTCACTCCCTCTGTACTATTATGACCGTTATGCATCTGTTTTTGAAATAATCTATAAAAAGAACGAAGAAAAAATAAATGACGCAAGTAAGCTTTGGTTAGCAGGACAGTCTCTTTCAAGCCCTTCCTTAGTTAGTTCTCCTTCTTCAAATTATCCGAGCGTCATAGCCCTTCAGACTTTATGTCCTCATTCTCAGTGTATTCTCAGTGCAATGTCTTATTCTCTTGTCAAAACTTAAGCTAACTTATGAGGCCTCTAGTGCTAAATTGTGGCAATCATAATGTAGTATAGCGCATAAAAATGCTGAGAAGCACAGCAGGTCAGACAGCATCGAAGGAGAGGAGTAAGTAGTCGTCGTTTCGGCCCAAGATCCTGAAAATGAATAAACGACGACAGGTCGATACCTTTCCATAGATTCTGCCTGACCTGATGGGTTCCTGAAACCTTTCATGTGTTTCTATTGATTTTAAGAATCTGTACGTTTCCCCATTTCCTCATCTTCCTACCGGCATTATTTAGACCTTGCCAGGAAGTAGACCTTTCCACAGATCTCAACATCCAACCAGTTCTACTTGTCCTTAATTCCTGGTCAGTACTTTTTATTGACAGTTCGTGGCAGTTGTTATTGACATGAATTGGCACATCGGAATCGCTGCAGACTTGGCCTCTGTTTTACTCAGAGAATAGAAAGAAATGCGATCGCTGGCTTGATCATGAAGATTACAAAGACGTGGGACAACAACTAAACACACTCACACACACAGACACTGATATTTCCTATACGACATGTGGAAATATGTGTTTTCGTATCAATGACAGCAGCACAAACGCTTGCCTTATAAAGAGCAGTTGATGTACACAAAAGTCACTCTGCCTGGCTACATTCGAAACATTCCTATATTTTTAGAACTCTAAATTGGAAAGTCTTTAAGACAAGGCGATTAGGAATTAATTTTTTTCATTAATTTTAAATGTAGGTTTAGATGGGCTCACAATTCCATCTTGCGAATGACTTAATGTACCATACAAAAAAAAAGACACATGCAGCCAGGTGGTTAAAAGTTTGTGTTAACCGCAGCATTCCGGTTTATTCCTATATTTCCCCTCATGAAGCAGCTGTACTACGATGATTAAAGCCGTGCAAAACTGATAAACATCAGTCCATGTCCAATCCCTGCAACACGCACCTGTCCCTCAACAAAATGAAATTATACATTTAAATACGATTTTCACACAACAAATGATCTCTGATTTTAACATCTTGAATATGACCACCTTGAATAATGCAGCCTAAAACTGAAGGAGGAATATTCATATTTGAAGGTGTAACCGTCCAATGAAAGAATTGTATAGTTTGACAATTCGGAGAAGAAACCTTGTGCATTACAGTTACATTCGAATTTATAATGATTCTGCTTCCTTTGGTAATTCAATCCACACGTGGCCCAGTGAATGCAGAAATAATTTTGCTGGCATGAAGCTTCCACCAGTTAATTAATTCCACTTCAAAATACTATGTTGGTACACTTTGGTTTACTACTATTGATGTGCAAAACAAACATCACACTATTCCCAACACATTCATTCAAACGTAGGCAACAAAGAACCAACAAATCGTTGTTGACGAATTCAGTACAGGGATCAAATAAACGTGACGGAGGCATAACAAAAGTGAATGCAAACTGTTTATTATACGGTCTCGGCCCGAAACGTCGACAGGTCTTCTCCCTACAGATGCTACCTAGCCTGCTGTGTTCTACCAGCATTGTGTGTGTTTTGCTGTTTATTATATCCTAGGACTAAATTGCACTGACTGTGGGGAGGGGGCGATAGGTGTTCAGACTGTCACTTTTTGGTGCAGGCAACGCTGTTCATATAGTTCATATAAAGGAAAATCTAGAACGTCGGGATGGATTTAAAAGCATTCAAATACTCTTGCATTACGCTTCATGAACTCTAATGCAGAGGAAAACGTAGGTGACGTTGAGCCAGGTTCAGGTAGAATATCAGCAAAAATCTGGATCTACAGGCTCAATGGACCTTCTCTTTGGGTATGATAATTCATGCACACTGCACTGTGTAATGCATTGCTGCATCACGTGTCAATAAGACATAAGGGAAAGGCAGAATACTCTAATAATTAGGACTTACATTTGCTCTTCTAATATGCTGTTACATTTAGTCTGTTCTGAAACAAGTTTTCCAAATAATACATAGCAAAATTCATCTTGCGACTCCATAAAATTTTCGGAATTTCTTTAATGTGCGGATAATTTACCACGAATACTGTCACATTCAGTTTTTTTATATATTAAAAAAATCTCCATAAACAGCGAAATAGAACCCAATACGCGACTTGATATGGATTCTCAGAATGCTTTTCATTGTGATGCTCGGTATTGAAGTACGAGATTTGGATCCATGCACTAAATTACTTTCGATTTTTGATGCACCGCTTTATAGAGTGCATTCAATGACTGGTCGTAGACTTCGCTGCATGCCGAAGCAACACCAATTCCGGTCGCTGGGATTACAGTTAAGGGGAATTTTATTTTGACCACATACAGTAATTCATCGCGCGTAAGTAAAAATAAACAAATACAGAAGCGAGATATTTCCTTAAAGACAAGACTTACCACGATTCACAATCATGAATATATTTATTTTTTCACCAAAAAGTCAATCATGACCTTATCCGATCATTCTAGTTTAGCATTGAGCCTGAGACGTCGGTCCGCTGCGTGGTTTCAAAAAGAGAAATTCACTCTTAGCTGATTCTGGAGACAGACACACAGAGTAATGGTGTGAATCTGTCACGCGGACTAAACGACCAGTTCCAGGATAGCGTAAAGTTTCCTGCATCGCAGGTGTTCCATTAAACGTATAGTTTGAATCTGCACAAGCGGAAGAATTATAGTCTTGGAAGGTGCTCGTATTTTGCTTGCATTTCAAGCCAATTAGTAGAAGGATAACCCCAAGAAAGAGAACAGAAGTGCAACTGAAAATGATTATAAGATAAATATTTAAATCAGTGAATTGTTCAGAACTGCTCCTTAAGTTACCGGCCTCAGTCACTGTTTCAGTGATATTCTCTAAAACTGCAATATGAATTGTAACCGTGCTGGAGAGAATTGGCTCTCCATTGTCCATAACCAAGATGAGAAGCGTATGCGAAGTTTCATCAAACTCCAGAATTTTGCGCATTGTTCTAATTTCACCTGAATGTTTTGCAATGTTAAACAAACTGGGATCGGTAGCTTTTCTCATTTGATAAGACAGCCGAGCGTTTTGCCCAGAATCCGCATCAGTTGCTATTACTTTGGTGACCAAGTAGCCAATACCCGCTGCTCGGGGCACACATTCCACTGTTGATGATGCAGGCTGTGCCGAAGGTGAAACAATTACCGGTGAGTTGTCATTTTGATCGAGGATGATAATGTTCACCGTAGCGGTGCTGCTTAGCTTAGGCACACCAGCATCACAGGCTTCAACAAAGGTGCGGTAGGTTTTCAGTTGCTCATAGTCAAAAGAGCGCAGCGTGTAAATTGTACCATTCATAGAGTTAATACTGAGGTAATTGGTTACTAAGAAATCTTGATTAATTTTCCCGAGAAAGGAATAAGATACATAAGAATTCTGGCCCATATCAGGATCATTTGCAGTCACTGCGAAAAGAGAAGAGCCCGGGGAGTTATTCTCCGTTACATATATGTTGTAGGATGACTGAGAAAACCGTGGTGCGTTATCATTCACATCTGAAATTACAACATTGATGGTTTTATTTGTGGACAGTGAGGGTGTTCCTAAGTCTCGAAATGTTATAGCTATGTTATATTCATCGACAGCTTCACGGTCCAAAGGTCCATTGGTAATTAACTCGTAATGATTACTTGATGACTTTCGAAGTGTGAAGGGGACGTTCGTTGGAGTGTCACAGTGAAAGCGTCCATTTTCTCCAGAATCACGGTCAATTACCTTGATAAGCGTTATCAAAGTTCCAAGTGGAGCATTTTCCACAATTTTTTTGGTAATTGATCCAACCGTTACCTCAGGTGCGTTGTCGTTTACATCAGTTACTTTGATTATCACCGTGGTGCGTCCTCCCATTGCAGGTGATCCATGGTCCAAAGCTTGGACATTCAGGGTATAACTGTTCACTCCTTCAAAATCTAGCTCTCCTTCTACCCAAATCTCCCCCGTATGCGGTTCCAAACTGAACAACTCACGAATTTTCGGAGAAGTTAACTTACTAAAAGAATATGTTAGCTCAGAATTCAAGCCTTCGTCCAAATCAGTTGCTTTGACTGCCAGCACCAATGTACCTTGGGGGGCATTTTCCTTTATGTTTCCCTTATAAACTTCACGATCAAATACTGGTGGGTTATCGTTGAAGTCCACCACTGTAATGAGGATTTGAGTTGTACCGGACTTGTTTGGTATCCCACCATCAATCGCAGTAAGGATCAGCTGAAAAGCTGACTTCCGCTCTCTGTCTAATGGGTTTTGTAGCTGTAACTCGGCATTTACAACTCCATACTCACTTCGCTGTGATTTTATGCTGAAGTATTCATTGGAACTGATTGTGTACGAAACAACTGTATTTAATCCAACATCCGGATCTTCTGCGCTCTCTAGCGGGAATTGTGCTCCGGGTGTAACCGCTTCTGACATCTGCAAGGCAATGATGCTGTCCCGGAATACGGGGGCATTATCATTTATATCAAGAATCTCCACATCCCCGCGGTACACCGCCAAAGGATTTTCTAGTATTATTTCAAAAGTAATAGTGCACACACTTACTGTCCCACAAAGAAGCTCCCTGTCCATTCTTTCACGAATGGACAAAATCCCATTATCTAAATTTACCTTCATGTACTGTCCGCCATTGTCAGACGTTAGCCGAGCTTTTCGAGCCTTTAGTTGTGGTATATTTAAAATCAAATCAGCAGCGATATTTCCAACAAAATCCCCTATCTCCATTTCCTCGGGAATGGTATAGCGAATCTGTCCGTAAATCCGACCTGTTATACATCCGAGAATCATGAAAGCAATCTTCCAGAACGCAATGACATTATCGAGCTCCGAATTCGCCATTGTTTTTTATTCAATTGTCTTCCAAATCTCGGCTTCTGGTAATTTAAAACGGAAAATTCCCTTACCACTGAATGCTACAGTTGAAATTTAACAGTCTAATGCGTAAAGTCAACACGTTTGTCTTTCTTGTCTTGCATCCACAGTGCTACGCGCACTACTCGTTTTCTCGTCGATTCTGATCTTTCTTTATAGTACATGGGAGGGCTGATGGATCCATATCTGCGTTTAAGCTTGTTATTGGTTCACAGCGACACAACCGGTCCTTTTCAACAACTACATCAACGTTTCTTAAAGCATGACTGACCTCATGTGTATTTAATAGTGTACAACTATAAATCTTCTACTGATAAATAATCTATTCGATTTATTTTGGGAGTGATGTCCTCGAAGGTAGTGCTTCACTTTATATCAAATACCAGTTATAGACAAAATGCTTCACTTCCGCAGCACTATCAACAAAATTTGAGACCCTATGTTTGATCCAATTCAAGCAACTACCAGTCGATCACATTTGGACATCTCCACCTTTTAATATCAATATTAATGAACGCTTAATAATACTTAATGAATACCCAATGAACAAAAGAGATGCCAGGACTGCACAAACTGTCTTTTTTTTGGTGAGAACAGAAGAAAAAATGACGTGCCTTTACCTATTAAAGGTATGTTTAGAAATACGGTTAATAAAAAATATATTTTTCCCTTTTTGTCATCTTGCATTCCACAACGGCATATAATCATTTTAAGAGTCATACAGTTATGCAGCACAGTAAAAGGCTAAATTTATCAATGCCAACCAAGAAGCTAGTCACATTTGTCCAGGATTTGGGTCATATCCCATAAAACATTTCCAATCATTACAAGTTCAAGTTAACACTTCTGCTGGTAGTTTATTCAAAATGTGGACCACAAACGAGTATATGCTGCTTTTGGATTATAAATTCCATACCCCCGACTACCACCTTAAACACATCCACTCCAGTCCTGGGTTCCGGCTTGAACACGGCTAAATCACCTACGCCCTGGTGGCTTCTTAATATGTTATTCAACATTCTCAAGTACTCTGCTGTTCACTGTGAAATGCCTACCATGACTGTTCTACACAAACCGCAACAGAACACGATAGTGTATCGGTTGGGGTAAAACTTTAAGTGCTAGCAATGGAAAAATCAGGGTTCAGTTCCCGCATCTACCTGTACGGAATACACATTATGCTGAAGGCAGCAACTATTCAGAGCAATGAAAATTCGAGGTTTTAGGTCCAGACCTTCCAGCAAGGGAAGGAGGTAGAAGGCAGAATGAGACGGCGTGGGACGGGAAGTACCACAGGTTGTCAAGTGAGAGGTATATCTTGGTCATGGGGAATGTCTGAAGGTTGGGTGAAGGGAGTGAAATCTGAAGCTGCGAGGCGATAGTTGGAAAAAATAGAGGGCTAAAGGAAGAAGGAATCTAATCGGAAATGAGAGAGGTGGTAAGAGAGTAGCCGAAACAGAAAACAGAGAATGTACAAGAATTACAACTACAGATGTTAATGCCGTTATGTTTGCGGCTACCCAAATGCAATTATGAGGCGTTGTTCGGCCAAACTGAGCGTGGTTAGATCGTGTGTCAGTTGTTAGTAAATTGTCCTATGACTGTGTGGGTTTTCCTCCAAGAGCTCAGTTTCTTTCCGCATTCATACTATTTATTACAAATTACTATAAATCGCACTTTGCACATTTAGACGGAGACTCATCATGTGAACGGTGCAAGTAACGAAGACAATTCAGTCAATAAAAAATTAGTCATTGAAAAATTATGCTGTTCATTCTGGAAACCTGGCCACGTCTGCACATTGCAAATCATGAAGCAAACGGAACGTTTCACTCCATGTTTCGATATTGATGTTTTTAAAAAACATCTTTTCTTTTCTATCATTAATCTCGACTAAAGCATTTTAAATGAATATGAATTCAATTTGCCTTTTCTCGGCCCATTTGACCAGCTGATCAACAACACACTATAGTTAGAAACATTGAAAGATAGAAATACAGAAAACCTACAGCGTAATTCGGGCCCTTCGGCCCACAAGGCTATGCCGAACATGTTCTTACCTTAGAACTACCTAGGCGTTTCGATAGCCGTCTATTTCGTAAGCTCCATGTACATATCCAGGTGCCTTTTAAAAGACCCTATCGTATCGAACTCTACCACCGACGCCGAAGGCTCATTACATGCACTCACCACTCTCTGCGCAAAAAAAAAAACCTACCCCTGACTCCTACTTCCAAGCACCTTAAAACGATGCCCTCTCGTACTAACCACTTCACCCCGCGGCAAATCCTCTGACTATCCACACGATCAAGGCCACTCATTACGTTGTACACCTCTATCAGGTCGCCTCTTATTCCTCGTCGCTGCAAGGAGAAAAGACCGAGTTTTCTCAGCCTATTCTCATAAGGCATGCTCCCCATTCCAGGCAAAATCCTTGTAAATATCCATGCACCCTATCTATAGTTTCCATTTCCTTCCTGTAGTGTGGCGACCAGAATTGAGCACAGTACTCCAAATGCGGTCTGACCAGAGTCCTATACAGCTGCAACATTGCCTGTCGGCTTCTAAATTCATTCCACAGTTGATGAAGGCCAATGCACCGTATGCCTTCTTAACCAGAGTCAACCTGCGTATAGCATTGAGTGCCCTATAGACTCGGACCCCAAGATCCCTCTGATCCTCCACACGGCCAAGAGTCTTAAAACGAATGCATTTTTGACCTATCAAATTGACCCACCTCACACTTATATGGTTTGAACTCCATCTGCCACTTCTCAGCCCAGTTTTATATCCTATCAATGTCCCGCTATATCCTCTGACAGTCCTCCACGCTATCCACAACACACCCAACGTTTATGTCATCAGTAAATTTACTAACCAATCCCTTCACTTTATCATCCAGGTCATTTATGAAAATCGCGAAGAGTAGGGGTCCCAAAACAGATTCCTGGTGCACACCACTGGCACACCGGCTTCCCTGTAGAATATGACCTGTCTACAAACACACTTTGCCTTCTGTGGGCAAGCCAGTTCTGGATCAACAAAGCAATATCCCCTTGAATCCCATGCCTCCTGACTTTCTCTATAAGCCTTGGATGGGGTATCAAAGGCTATGCCGAAATTCATATGCCTGACATCTGTGGTTCTAACTTCATAAGTGCGTTCAGTCACATCCTCAAAAAATTCAATGAGGCTCGTAATGCATGACCTGCCTTTGACAAAGCTATGCTCACTATTCCTAATCATATTATGCCTCTCCAAATGTTCGTAAATCCTGCCTCTCTGCATCTTCTCCAACAACTTACCAACCACTGAAGTAACACTCACTGGTCTATAATTTCCTGGCATATCTCTACTTCCTTTCTTGAATAACGGACAACATCCACAAACTTCCAAACCTCGGGAACCTCTCCTGTCCTTATTGTTGATGCAAAGAGCATTGCCATAGGTTCAGCAATCTCTTCCCTCGCTTCCCACGGTAGCACGGTGTACGTCCTGTCCGGTCCCGGTGACTTATCCAAATTGATGATTTCAAAGATCTCCAGCACTTCCCTTTCCTTAATATCTAAATGCTCAAGCTTTTCAGTCCGCTGCAAATCATTCCTACAACAGCCAAGATTTTTTTTTTTCAGTAGTGAATACGGAAGCAAAGCATCCATTAATTACCCCTGCTATCTCCTGAAAGTTCCACAGACACTCCTCCACGGTTAGACTTGATTGATGTTATTCTGTCATGTCTTATCTCTTTCTCTTCACATGCTTGTAGAATGCCTTGCGGCATTCCTTAATCCAGTTCGCCAAGGGCTTGTCATCGCCCCGTCTGACTCTTCTAACTTCATTATTAAGTTCCACCCTGCTGGCAATATAACCTTCTAGATCTCTATCATTACCCAGTTTTTAGAACCTTTCGTAAGCTCTTCTATTCTTTTTGGCTAGATTTACAACAGACTTGGTTCTCTACAGTTCCGCTTCCCTAGCATCTTTTCCCTGTCTCATTGGAACGTACCTATGCAAAAACCAATGCACATCTGCCTTGAACATTTGCCGCATTACTTCCGTACGTTTCTCTGAGAACAGTTGTTTCCAAATCATACTTCATAGTTCCTGCCTGATCACCTCATATTTTCCCTTACTCCATATTTCCCGGCTGATTGCTCATATATCCCCTTACGTTTTCCAACTTGTCTGTTCCTATCCCTCTCCAATGCTATGGTCAAGGCGATAGAATTGTGATCACTATTTCCATAATTCTCTCCCACTGACGGACCTGACACCTGACCAGATTCATTTCCCAATACCAGATCAAGTGCAGCCTCTATTCTTGTAGGCTTATCTACATATTGTGCCAAGAAACCTTCTTCAGCACACCTAACAAACTCAACCCCATCTAAACCCTCACTCTAGGGACATGCCAATTAATATTTGGGAAAATAAAATTTCCCACCATGACAACCCTGTTATTATTACACCTTTCCAGAATTTGTCTCCCCCGTCTCCCTAAATGCTCCTAGATGTCACTATTACTATTGGGTTGTCTAAAAAAACATCCAGTAGAGTTATTGATCCCTTCTTATTCCTAATTTCTCCACAGAGAGACTCCGTACACAACTCTTCCATGACTTCCTCCATTTCGGCAGCCGTGGCACTATCCCTGACGAACAGAGCCAATCCTCACCTCTTTTGCCTCCCTCCCTGTCACATCTGAAGCCTGGAACTTGGTATAGCCACTCCTGCCCCTGCACCATGCAAGTCTCTGTAATGGCCACAACATCATAGATCCAAGTGCTGATCCATGCTCTAAGCTCATCCGCTTTGTTCATAACATTCCTTGGATTAAAACAGACACATCACAAACCTTTGATCTGTGCGCTTATTTTCGCTATCACCTGCCTATCCTCCCTTTCGCATTGCCTTCAAACTCTCTCTTATTTGTGAGCCGTCCTGCTCTTCCCCAGGCTCTTCAGTTCGATTCCCACCACCCTCTCCCCAGAATTCTAGTTTAAACCTTTCCAAATTGCCTTAGCAAACATCCCCGCCAGGACATTTGTCCCTCAGTCCTTATTCTACAAGTCACACCTGCCCCAAAAGAGGTCGTAATAATCCATAAATCTGAAACCCTGCTCCCTGCTCAAATCCTTCAGCCACGCATTTATCCTCCACCTCATTCTATTCCTATCCTCACTGTCACGTGGTACAGACGGTAATCCCAAGATTACACGTACAAAAGCTGGATGAACTCAGCAGGTCGGACAGCATTCGTTGAAATGAACAGTCAACGTTTCGGGTCGATACCCTTCGTCTGGACTGAAGAAGAAGGGTCAGGGGCACTATAAAGAAGGTGTGGCGAGGGTGGAAGGAGCCAGGTGAAAAGCCAATCAAAGGAAAGATCACTGGATGAGGGGAGGGAGAGGGAGGTAATAGGCAGGAGAGGTGAAGAAGGAATATAAGGGGAAAGCACTATGGGTAGTAGAAGAAGACAGAATCGTAAGAGAGGAGATAGGCAGCTGCAGGAGGAGGCAGAGTGAAAGTGGGATGGTGGAAGGGAGAGGGAAGGAATTATCGGAAGTTGAATAATTCAATGTCCATTCTAAGGGGCTGGAGACAAACCAGAAGGTATATGAGGTGTTGCTCCTCCAAACTGAGTATGGGCTCATCATGGCAGTAGATGAGGCCATGTATGGACATTTCCGAATGGCAATGTGAAGCAGAATTGAAGTGGGTGGCAACCAATCTGCGTCCGGTCTCGCTGATGTAGTGGAGGCCGCAACGGGAGCATCGGATTCAATAGATTACCCCAACGGACTCACAAGTGAAGTGTTGCCTCGTCTGGAAGGACTGTCCCTACACCTCCTCTCTTACCACCATTCAGGGCCCCAAACAGTCCCTCCTGGTGAGGCAACACTTCAATTATGAGTCTGTTTGGGCAACCTATTGCATCCGAAGCTCCGGGTGCGGCTTCTTCTACATCGGCGAGACCCGACGCAGATTGGGGTTCCGCTTCGTCGAGCACCTCCACTCCGTGCGCCACAACAGACAGGACCTCTCTGATGCCACCAACTTCAACTCTGCCTCACATTCCCATTCGGGTATGTCCATACATGGCCTCCTCTACTGCTATATTGGGGCAAAACTCAGGTTGGAGGAGCAACACCTCATATACCTTCTGGGTAGTCTTCAGCCCCTTGGTATGAACATCAAATTCTCCAACTTTCGGTAATACCCTCCGCCTCCCTACCACCATCCCACTATCATTCTGCCTCCTCTTCTAGCTGCCTATCACTTCTCTCATGATTCTGCCTCCTTCTGCTACCCATAGTGCTTTCCCCTTACACTCCTTCTTCATCTGTCCAGCCTATCCCCTTCCTGCTTCCCCTCCCCCACCCCTTGTACTTTCCCCTGATTGGTTTTTCACCTGGCACCTTCCGCCCTCCCCCACCCTCTTTATAGGGCCCCTGCCCCCTGCTTCTTCAGTCCTGACGAAGGGTATCGGCCCGAAACGTTGACTGCTCGTTTCAACGGATGCTGCCCGACATGTTGAGTTCATCCAGCTTCTGTACGTGTTGATTTGACCACAGTATCTGCAGTGTATTTTGTGTTTACTAATCCCAAGATTTCTATCTTTGAGATCCTGCTTCTCTCCTTCATTACTAACTCCTTCTAGTTTGTTTTCACGACCTCCTCCCTTTTCCTATATATGTCTTTGATACCAATATGTACCACAACCTCTGGCTGTTCTCCTTCCCACTTCAAGATATTGTGGACGCGATCAGAAACATCCCGGATTCTGGCACCTAGGTGGCAAACTACCATCCACGTTTCCTTTCAGCGTCCAGAGAGTCGCCTATCTGACTCCCTAACGACAGAATCCTCTATCACTGCTGCCTTCTTCATCATTACCTTACCCTTCTGAGCCATAGAGCCAAACTTTGTACCAGAGTCACGACAACTGTAGGCCAACTCCCAGGTAGGCCATCTCCACTAACAGTACTCAATAGGAGTACTTATTGTTAAACGAGCAGCTATTGGGATACTCTCCAGCATCTGCCTCTTGCCCTTCGCTCGCCTGACTTTTACCCGCTTATCTGCTTCCCCAGGCCCCGGAGTAACTACCTGTCTATAGTTCCTCACTATCCCCTCCTGACTCTCCCTGTCTAGACGAAGATCATCGACCTGCATCTCCAGTTCCCTAACTTCGTTCCTAAGGAGCTGCAGTTCGACGCACCTGATGCAGGGGTGGCCATTCCGGGGGCTGGGAGTCTCCAGGCCCTTCCACATATCACACCAAGCACAGAAAACCGGCCAGTCACACATACGTTCCGTCTGCAATCTACACAGTTAACGTACCTCGCCTCGACCCTTTATCACCGAAGCGCCGTTAATCCAAAGCCTTCCTACATCCTTTTCCTTGTACTCCGTCGCCCGTTCCACCTGCGCCCGCTGTATAAAGATAGTTATTTAAGACATTGCATGCGTTGGCGTCCTCGACTGACTTACTAACGCACCTCGTACGTTTTCTAACAAGACATTGATATAAAGGACAATCTGCAATGTACCTTGCATTAACCCTGGAGACGCATCACCTATCATGAACCTCCACTTCCGAATACAATCTACTTACCACCATGAAGCTGTCTGTATTCCGGTTTCCACTCCTTCCTTGTCACAATGTAAGATGTCGGCCTGAAACATCAACTATTTAGATAAGCGTCAGCCTCTATGGATGCTGCGTGATTCACTGAAATCATTTAGCAGTCTGTGTGTATGTGTGTGTGTGTGTGTGTGTGTGTGTGTGTGTGTGTGTGTGTGTGTGTGTGTGTGTGTTTGTGTCCCGTCCAATTAGCTAGCTCTTCTTTATCTCATCCAGCCTAACATTCCTTGGCAGTGAAACATGCATAACTTTATCAAAGGTCCCAGTGGCCCCAATGAAGTGTATATTGACCAGCACTACCACCCAGCCCTCAACAGCCATCATGCTTCCTTTATTTCTAAAGACCTCAAATAAAGTTCTGAAACAGAATACACACTCTCAAAGCTGGGACGAATATTCCAAATCAACAACTGTTTTTTTTTAATGCACGTGTATCTTACTCCTCAGGGGTATATTCTCTATCAACTTTCTCCAGTATTATATCTTCCACAAATATTAGGCTTAAAAGTCTAAGATTCCCCAGGCTGCGTCTCTGGGGATGCATAACGAAAATGCTCCAGCAGGGCTCCAGCAAAATCTTGTCTAGCTTTCCACAGATTTCGTGGGTATGCCAGTCAGTGTATTGATATTTATCAAACCTTCACACTCAAAATGCTGGTGGAACGCAGCAGGCCAGGACTGACGAAGGGTCTAGGCCCGAAACGTCGACAATGCTTCTCCTTATAGATTTTGCCTGGCCTGCTGCGTTCCACCAGCATTTTGTGTGTGTTGCTTGAATTTCCAGCATCTGCAGACTTCCTCGTGTTTGTTTATCAAACATTGTTCATTTTAAGATGCCCAGCAGCTGCTCTGCTTGGAAATGGATAAACTCCATCAAAACTCTCAGGATCGTGCTTTACTTTTATTCTCCACGATGAAATATCTCATATTCAATAGCTCAGTTCCCTGTATATGTTGGATATCCATTTTGCTCTGTGTTGAGTAAACCAGGCTGAGATGGGGTCCAGAATTCACCCCCCTGTGAACTATGCTGCTAACGAGAGAGGGAGAGAGAAAGAGAAGAATAGGGAGAGGCATCCTGCTGCAGATGAAAGAGAGAGACATGATTTAGTATTATGGCTTCTTCGCTAATTGTTTACCTTGCTTCAAGGACACTTTTGCCTGCTTTTAAGATTCTTGCTGAGACAGCAAGGTGGTACCAGGTAATGTACGGCCGGGGCCCTACAGGTGATGATAAAAAGCAGGTCTGCTGAGACACAAGCAGACACATCACAGAACACTGAAAGAGCATTGTGCACCCACTTGAAGGTGGGAGATTGGAGGATTGATTCGGGGAAATCGATCGGAAGCTCACAGTGTGTGAAGGCTGACCGATGGGGCTTCTGTGTGTGTCCACCTTTGCCTGGGTGACAGGCCTACCACTGAAGAAAGTTCGTGCCTGGTACGGGGTCTCACAGTTGGTGACCATAACAGGACAAGAAGACAAAGGAAGGTTCAAAGACAACGGCATCACCTCTCTCTCTCTCTCTCTCTCTCTCTCTCTCTCTCTCTCTCTCTCTCTCTCTCTCTCTCTCTCTCTCTCTCTCTCTCTCTCTCTCTCTCTCTCTCTCTTTCTCTCTCTCTCTCGCTCTCTCTCTCTCTCTCTCTCTCTCTATCTCTCTATCTCTCCAACGTTGCACCAGAAGTACCTCGACCTAAACTGAACTGAACTGAACTCTTCACCATCGTAAGACTATCCATTTAGCCCTAGACTTTGAAAAAGCTTGATTTTGATTCCTATTTCCACACTTCTGTATATAACATTGCTAACTTGTTTTATATATATTTGCCTTTTATAGTTACTAATATTACTTAGTTTACTAATAAACACTATTAGTTACAGTAATACCAAACTCCAACATGCATTCCATTTCTGCTGTTTCGGTAACCCGGTCACGGATTACGTGACAAATTGGGGCTTTAGTCCGGGATTTTAAACGACAAATTGGGGGGCTGTTGAATTGATTTGGGTAAATTATGTTATCTGAATTGGTTGTGTGGAAAAACATACAGCAGAAATTGAGTTAATGGTAATAGGCTTAAGGAGCGGTGATACCGTTTAATATCCGCCAGGAAATTGAGTTAGTACCGCAATTTGTTACAACTGAGGCAGACATTTGAAACGGTGGCACAGACTCGACAATGGCCGAGGGATAAGTGGGCTATCATGTTACCATATGTGTTGAAAGGGAAGGTTCATAGGGCGTATTCTGCCCTGACCTTTGTACAGTCAAGGAGTTACGATAAAGTGAAAGATGCAGTGCGTAACGTCTAAGCAGGTAGACAAAAGTTCAGAGACTTAAAACCAGAGGGGTAGTAGGGATGGTCGAGAGAGCCCGCCGGTTAAGTCAGAGAGTAAGCCGGAGACTAGTGGAACGTGTAAGGAGGATGAGAACCAGTCTGGTAGGAAGATTCCCATTTTTACGTGTTATAATTGTGGGAATGCTGGTCACATAACATCTAAGATTTTGCTTCCAAAAGAGAGAAAGGAAAAGGAAAGGTGACAACCCCGAATGCCAGTATTAAGCCGGCTAAAATGCCGCTAAAGGAGGAGGAGTCAAGCCGAGTTCTGGAAGGATGTGAAAAATTTCTTTCGACCGGGTTAGTATCTGTGAAGAAGGGGTCAACCCCAGTTCCAGTGAGAATCTGGAGAGGCACTGGGGCCTTTCAGTCCTTAATTCTAAGCAGTGTGTTGGAATTCAGTGCTCAGACAGAGACTGGTGACGTGGTGATAGAAGGGGTTAGAAAAAGGACCGAGACAGCAGCGTTGCTTAAAATCTTTTTGAAATGTGTCTTCGTGTCCGAACCAGTCACGATAGGGGTGCGCTCTGCACTCCCGATACGTAATGTGGATGTCTTACTCGGGAATGACCTGACCGGTGGGGGGGGGGGGGGGGGGGGGGGGAGGAGATGTGTTCCAACAGTCCATTTCACGAGTAAGTCTGTAAGTGCTGAGGACCCGCCCATAGATTCGGAAGTTTATCCCGCCTGCGCATTAACCAGAAGCATGGCGAAAAAGGCTGCTGAAACAAACCCTAATGTAGCTGAGACAAACTTTGATTTAGCTGAGACGTTTCTACAGTCCCTGTATCAGCAGGGGTTAGAGGATAACGAAGCTGAGTAGAGTAAGGTAGAAGAGGCGGGTTTACCGTTATCGAGGAAAGAATTTCTAAGGGAACAGAGAAAAGATAATGAACGTGGCTTTGAAGGAGACAACTCTTTCTGAGGAGGGAATTAAAAAGGAACCATTGGCATACTGCATTAAAGATGGAGTATTAATAAGAAAGTGGAGTCCGGCTACTGTGATAGCAGATGAGGATTGGGCGATTGCACACCAGGTAGTAGTTCTGAAGGTTTATCGGGACGAAATTTTGAACCTGGCCTACAAGTTGCCTCTCTTGCTGTTCGCAGTGAGGGACACGGTTCAGGGGTCGTTGGGGTTCAGCCCGTTCGAGCTCGTTTTCGGTCATAGGCCCAGTGGACCTCTGACCTTACTTAGAGAGAAATGGTCTAACCCGACAGTGCATGTCAATGTGATTGTCTATCTTTTAAAATTCCGTGAGAGGCTTGCGAAGATATGCGACCTTGCAAAAAGAAATCTACAAGACTCCCAAGTCAAAATGAAGCAGTGATATGATAAACGAGCATGAAAACACGTATTTCAGGTTGGTGAAAAGGTCCTGGTTTTATTTCCCTTTGTGACTAACCCCTACAGGCGTGTTTCCTAGGTCCATATAATGTAATTAAGAATATAGAGTCTTTGAACTATGTTATTGATTCCTGATCTGCGCAAGCCAAATCAGTTGCTGTAGAAAAGAACATCTGTTGATCATCTACACGTCTAATCACGAAGTGTGTTGTCCTACTGAATCACATGTCCACGAGCAGTCTAACATACCGCATGGCACTGAAGCTGCACTGCCTCGGCTAGGAAGGCTTCATAACGAGCAGACTAATCTGTCCAACACATCAATGGAACCAACCTCACTACAGGAAGGACGTGGAACCCATAAAAAGGGTGCAAACGAGATTTACAAGGATGTTGCCTGGATTGGGGAGCATGCCATACGAAAGCAGGTTGAGTGAACCTGGTCTTTTCTCCTTGGAGTGACGGAGGATGAGAGGTGACCTGATAGAGTTGTATAAGGTGATGCGAGGCATTGATCATGTGGATAGTCAGAGGCTTTTTTCTAGGGCTGTAATGGTTACCACAAGGGGGCTTATATTTATGGTGCTTGGGAGTAGGTACAGAGGAGATGTCAATGGTAGTTTTTTTTTTACCGCAGAGAGTGGTGAGTGCGTGGAATGGGCTGCAACCAACGGTGGTGGAGGCAGATACAATAGGGTCTTTGAAGAGAATTTTGGATAGGTACGTGGAGTTTAGAAAAATAGAGGGCTATGTGTAACCCTAGTAATTTCTAAGGTAGGGACATTTTTGGCACAACTTTGCTGGTCGAAGGGCTTGTATGGTGCTGTACGTTTTCTGACTTTCTATACATATATTTTATCATTGTGTTCTTTATTTTCGTGTGATTTTATATGTTGTATTGGATCCGGAGTAACAATTATTGCCTTCTCCTTTACTCATGTGTACGGGAACTTATTTTAAGCATTCTTGAATCTTGAAAGGTAATCTTGAAGTTGCTGTCAATGCCCACTTTATTTGGTGCAGATTGTACCTAATAAATTGGCTACAGAGTGTATATATGTTCACACATGCTTTATATCTTAAGTATTTATAAACAGATATGCGCGCGTACCGCTTCCCCCACCACCACAAAACTCTCACACATACTAAAGCAAATAGGTCATCCTCAACGTAACTTGACAATCTTCAGCCGCGGTGTAATGGCTAAGGAACGACTTAGTGCCATAAGAGTAGGGAAAGAAATCTTTGTGGTGCATATTGCTTCCAGAAGTGTTTAAAAAATTGATAGCTGTTCGAGTTTCAATATTTTATGTTCACTGAAACTCATTCCTCGAGACACGAGGTAAATTGAGAAATCCTGCAGGTTTATACGACCGTTAACGAACTTCACGCCTTGATAGCATAGTCAGCGCAAAAGAAGAAATCCCTTCTCTATTCTCTAAACAGCTTCACTATCCCCATTAACTTCCAATTTCATTTGATGCAAGTCGCTTCATGAGCTTGACTGTGCAATGACCGGTTCTTCTGATTTATTTAGAGTAGTATCTATCTACTGCCCGTAATGCCGCAGGTGTTCAGGGCAGCACTAACAGTCCTCCAACTCTGGCGATGTTCTGGGTTTCCTTCATTGTGTTAGTAGCTCGGTTTTCAGCACTGTCAATTATGCAAGCACGGGTGGAGCCTCAGGAACACTGTGGCACTCAGGTGAAGAAGGATCCTTAATTGTTGCATTAGCAATTTTGGTTTATCGGTCAGGGTAGTTAGCACTGAGCTGAAACCACGAAACTGGAGGACCAGTGGATTACGTTTACTCTTTCCTTTACCCTTCCATCTGTTTAACATGGGTGACCCAGCCAAGAGCCAAAACATAAAGCCCTCACTTCAGCCGACGTAGCGCTCCTGGTTATTGAGGCACAGAAACCTCCAAACTACAGGAGGGTTGTGTTCCCTTGGAGCAGAGCATTGAAGTTTGTCACAAAAGGAACTTTTCGAGTTGTGCAGATGTCACCAGATGTCCTACTCACTGCCGTCACGATGAATAACTGGGTAAATGCAATATACGAGTAGAAGGTAGCATGAACGCGTACCAGGCTAATTTAGTTCGCGATTCATTTCTGCGGAGGCTCCTTGTTGCCACAAATCTCCACAAAAAAAAAACGCTGGAGGCTGCTTGAAGTCGTTTTCTACGCGGCTTTCGAATTCTGCGTTTATCCACTCCTGTATCATATGCGTAAAATAGCTAAAGCCATATAAAATTGGTAAAACGGAAGGTTCCGCGATAATCACTGTCATAGAGGCACTGTAATTACAGTAACATGCACGAACTTGCTTATAAGGATTTAAGTTTGCTTTTAAAGCTTCGAATGTGACCACCTTCAGTAATGCGGTATAGATTTGAGATTCACCAGATTAAGATTTGAGACAGCAATTACCCAGCCCCAAGAATGAAACTTACGGTTTGAACACTTCCGATCAGAAAATTAAAACAGCAGGTGAAATATCAACTTGCATCGTCAACATTATCATATAATTAATTAAAATTTCAAACTGCAGTCACCGCAAAAAAAAAAAACCTCCTTGCTTCAATCTATAGTTATTTAGCTTTGCACATTTTGTTGCTTGACATTTTACGCAAAATACAGTTACAAAAAGTTGAGCACAAATTCGGGATTCAGCGCATAATTATTAACACCTTTCATACAAAGATAGCAAATAAGCAACGATTAATGCAGAGCAACACACACAACATAAACATCACGTCATGCAGCATCTATGGAACTGAATGGAGAGTAGACGTTTCGGGACAAGATTTTGATTCGGTACAAGAAGGCGGCGGGAGAGCACCTAAGGATTTCCAGCAGGAAGACATTTTCAGTTGTCGGTGAAGACAGAGGCCAGACTGCGCAGGCGCGTTACGTCAGCAAGTTGATCGCGAACAGTTTTAAACGAAGGCAGCCATATCCAGCGGGCTCCGGAGTGAGAGACAGCAGAGTGAAAGGGCTTTGGCTCTACGGGCCTCGGCGGTAACGGGACGAACTGAGGGAGTTGTTGATTGCAAAAGGAGGTAGTATGTCTGTGAGGCCAGTTTTCTGTGGTCGGTGTCAGATGTGGGAGGTCCTGGAGTCTCCCGGCGTCCCGGACGGCCACATCTGCACCCTGTTCATCGAGATCCAACTCCTAAGGGACCGTATTAGGGAACTGGAGCTGCAGCTTGATGACCTTCTTCTGGTCAGGGAGAGTAAGGAAGTGATAGAGAGGAGTTACAGACAGTTGGTCACTCTGCGGCCACTGGAAACTGACAAGTGGGTCACAGTCAGGAGGGGGAGGGGGAAGAGTCTGGTATTAGACAGTACCCCTGTCGCTGTACCCCTTGACAATAAGCACTCCTGTTTGAGTACTGTTGGGGTGACAGCCTACCTGCGGGAAGGGACTGTGGCCGTGCCTCTGGTACCGAGTCTGGACCTATGGCTCAGAAGGGTAGGGAAAGGAAGAGGAGGGCTGTAGTGACAGGGAACTCTATAGTCAGGGGTTCAGATAGGCGATACTGTGGACGCAGGAAAGAAACTCGGATGGTAGTTTGCCTCCCAGGTCCCAGGGCCGGGATATTTCTGATCGCGTCCAAGATAACCTGCGGTGGGAGGGAGAACAACCAGAGGTCGTGGTACATATTGGTACCAATGACATAGGTAGGAAAAGGGTAGAGGTCCTGAAAGAAGAGTACAGGGAGTTAGGAAGGAAGTTGAAAAGCAGGACCTCAAAGGTAGTAATCTCGGGATTACTGCCTGTGCCACGCGACAGTGAGAATAGGAATAGAATGAGGTGGAGGAGAAATGCGTGATGAGGGATTGGAGCAGGGGGCAGGGATTCAGATTTCTGGATCATTGGGACCTCTTTTGGGGCGGGTGTGACCTGAACAAAAAGACGGGTTGCACTTGATTCACAGGGGGACCAATATCCTGGCGGGCACGTTTGATAGTGTTGTTGGGGAGGGTGCAAACTAGTTCGGCAGGAGGGATAGGAATAAGAATATGAGTGCAGGGGTTAAGGTAGCAAGATAAGGGCATGATGCTAAGTGTTCCGAGTTGATGAGGAAGGACAGGCAGTGACAGAACATAATTGCAGCAATTTAAAGGTGTTGAAGTGTGTCTATTTCAATGTTAGGATTACTAGGAACATGGAAGATGAACTTAGAGCATGGATTAGTAAGTGGAACTACGATGTTGTGGCCGTTACTGAAACTTGGTTGGAGGAGGAGTAGGATTGGGTGATGCAGGTCCCGGTGTTCAGGTGTTTTAAAAGGAATAGGATGGGAGGTAGAAAAGGGGGTGGGATGGCATTGCTGGTCAGGGATAGTATCATGGCTGTAGAAAGTGAGGACGCTGAAGAAGCATTGTCCATGGAGTCTGTCTGGGTGGAAGTCAGAAATAGGAAGGGATCAATTACTGTGCTGGGAGTAGTCTATAGGCCCCCAAATTGCCCTCGGAACACCGAGGAGCAGATAAGCAGGCAGATTTTAGAATCGTGCAGGAAATACAGGGTAATAGTTAAGGCTGATTTCAACTTCCCTCATATTTACTGGCACATCCTCAGTGCAAGAGGGAATAGATGGAGCTGAATTTGTCAGGTGTGTTCAAGAAAGATTCCTGGCACAGTATGTAGACCGGCGGACGAGAGGAGAGGCTGTACCGCATCTAGTTCTAGATAATGAACCTGATCAGGTCACAGACCTCTTGGTGGGGGTCATTTTGGTGAGAGTGACCACAACTCCCTTAGCTTTACCATAGCTATGGAAAGGGATAAAGTCAGACGAAATGGTAATGTGCTTAACTGAGGAAGGAAGGACTAACTTGGAAGGGACGAGGCAGGAACTAGCGAGAGTAAATTGGAAACAGATGTTCAAAGGGGAAAGCACAAAAGTAATGTGGGAGAAGTTTAGGGAACACTTGAGCTGGGTTCAGGATAGGTTTGTCCCACTGAGGCAAGGAAAAAATGATAGGAAAAGGGAACCGTGGCTGACGAAAAATGCGAGGCAACTCGTCAGGAATTAAAAGGAAGCATATGTTAAACAGAAGAAGCACGAAGTAGGAGGGGCATATAAGAAATTTAGGGTAGCCAGGAAGGAGCTAAAGAAATGACTTAGGAGTGCTTGAAGGGGGCATGTGAAGGCCTTGGCAGGGATGATTAAGGAGAATCCCAAGGCGTCCTATGCGTATATGAAGAATAGGAGGATGACGAGAACGAAGGTGGGACCGTTAAATTATAAAAAGGGCAACATGCGCCTCGAAGCGGATGAGGTTGTGGAGGTCCTAAATTAATACTTTGCTTCAGTATTCACAAGTGAAAAGGACATTAATCAGGACGAGGTCAAAGTAAAGCGGACCTGTGTGCTGGACAATGTGGAGATTAAGGAGGAAGGAGCGCTGGATCTTCTTAAAATCATTAAGATTACTAAATCCCGAGGGCCGCATATGATACCCTAGGTTGTTGTGGGAATTGAGAAAGGAGATTGCAGGAGCATTAGCTATGATCTTTGAGTCCTCTTTGGCTGCAGGGAAAGTGCCTGAGGACTGGAGAATAGCAAATGTAGTCGCCTTGTTTAAAAAAGGCAATAGGGAGAAACCTGGGAACTATAGACCGGTGATTCTTACGTCGGTGGTATGAAGACGACTAGAAAGGATTCTTAAGGATAGGATCTACGAGCATTTGGAGAAGTATAGTCTACTCATGGATGGTCAACATAACTTGTGAAGGGAAGGTCGTGCCTCATGAGCCTGATTGAGTTTTTTGAAGAGGTAACAAAATAAATTGATGAGGCTAGGGCAGTTGATGTGGTCTACATGGACTTTAGCAAAGCATTTGACAAAGTCCCTCATAAGAGACTCATCCAAAAAGTCGTGAGGCATTGGATAAGAGGAACTTTGGCTGTTTGAATAAAATATGGCTTAAAGGAAGAAAGCAGTAAGTAGTTGTGGTAGGAAAGTATTCTGTCTGGAGGTCGTAGACTAGTGGAGTGCCGCAGGGATCTGTCCTGGGACCCCTGCTATTTCTGATTTTTATAAATGACCTGGATATAGAGGCGAAGGATGGGTGAGTAACTTTGCGGATGACACCAGGATTGGAGGAGTTGTAGATGGAGCTGTAGGTTGTCGAAGTTACAAGAGGGTATAGACAGGCTGCATAGTTGGGCAGAGAAATGTCAGATGGAGTTCAATCCAGATAAGTGTGAGGTGATGCATTTTGGAAGGACAAACCAGAAGACTGAGTACAGGATTAATGGTCAGTTACTTAAGAGTGTGGATGAACAAAGGGAACTTGTGGTTCAAATCCATACCTCCCTCAATGTCGTTGCGCAGTTTGATAGGGTAGTTAAGAAGGCCTATGGGATGCTAGGCTTCATTAACAGGGGGATTGAGTTCTAGAGTAGGGACGTCATGTTGCAACTCTACAAATCTCTGGTGAGACCGCACTTAGAGTATTGTGTTCAATTCTGGTCGCCTCACTATAGGAAGGATGTGGAAGCTATAGAGATGGTGCAGAGGAGATTTACCAGGATCTTGCCTGGTTTGGAGAACAAGTCATATGAAGCAAGGCTATGAGAGCTCGGACTTTTCTCTTTGGAGCGTAGAAGAATGAGAGGGGACTTGATAGAGGTCTAAACGATTATGAGAGGCATAGATGGGGTGGATAGTCAGTAATTGTTTCCCAGGGCACCAATTGCAAACACCAGAGGGCATATGAACAAAAATAAAGGAAGGGAAGTTTAGGGGAAACATCAGGGTTAAGTTTTTTACACAGAGGGTTGTGAGTGCCTGGAATGACTTGCCAGAGATAGTGGTGGAGGCTAAAACATTAGAGGCATTTAAGTGCCTCTTGGACAGGCACATGGATGAAAGAAAAATGGAGGTTTATGGGGTAGTGTGAATTTAGCACTTTTTTAAAGGATTATATGGGTCCGCACAACATGCAGGGTCTGTACTTTGCTGTAGTTTTCTGTGGTTCTATGGTTCAATGGGAGGAGACCCATCTTCAGGCCTGGAATGCGAAGACGCCAGAGTTTGTCGGAGGGGAAGGGAGACTAACCAGAAGGTGATAGGTAAAGCACGATATGTGGAAAACTAAAGGGCTGGAGAGGAATGAATCTGATAGGTGTGGCCAGTGGCCCATGGGAGAAGGCGAAGAAGGAAGGGTATCGGGGGAGCTGATAGGTAGATGAGAAGAAGAGGTAAGAGTCCGGAGTAGGTAATAGAAGAAGAGGGTAGAAGGAGATGAGAATAAATTACCAGAAGTTTGAGAAATCGGTCTTTATGCTATCTGGTTGGAGCCTATGTCGATGGAATATGAGGTGTTCTTTCCCCATCTTTAGAGTGGCCTCACCTTGGCAAAAGAGGAGGCAATATTAGAATGAGCATGGGAATAAGGTTTAAAACGGTTGGTTACCGGGAAAAATCCGCTTTTGGAGCATGCAGCGGAGGTACTCGACAAATCGATTCCATTACACAGAATTGCAATATGTTGAGAACTACTGCAAATGAATCTCCAAGTGAATTTTCCGGATGTATTCCAAAAATGAGTCATGAAGTCATACTTTAATTGGCACTGATACAAGTCTACCGGTCCAACAAGTCCATGTCAATAACAGTACCCACATGGCTATTCCCAATTTGTTGTTTCCGGTCCATTTCCATCACTACCCCTAACCCCCGGCAAGTATCTCTTTACATATCCAAGTATCCAAGTGCTCAGCATTTTGCCTCAACCCCCGCTTCCTCTGGCAGTTAACTCTTTTTACTAACAACCGTCTGTCTGCGTAAAAACGTCTCTCCTTATCCCCCTTTTCCTATATCGCCCTTGCATTATGAATAGTGTCCAGAACATTTCGATAAGTTTCCCTTAACTTCTGAGCAACCAGAATAACTCTTATTATCACACACAAAATGCCGGAGGAACGCTGCAGGACAAGCATCATCTGTAAAACGAAATGAATAGTAAACTTTACGCATACAGACACTTCATCAGCCCGACCTTCTAATTTCGTCCAGAATTTTGTGTTCGTTGCTCAAGATTTCCATCTTATGCAGAATCTATTGTGTTAACACTTTGTCTTAAGTAAACCTGGAGAAGGAATATACGTTAAAAGTCCGAACCATCTCCTGTAGCTCGAGACATAAACTATCCCACATGCCTACTTTTCCCTAGCTGCACCTTTACTCTTTATATATCTTTCAAGCTTCTTAGGACTTTTCCTAACCTGATTCCCTGGATCCATCTAATATGCTCTTGTTGCCCTCCTGATTTCCACGTGAAGGGTATTATTTATCTTTTTTTAGTCATCAGCGTATTCAGTCATCCCAAGCATCCCAATCTTAATACATGTTTCCTACTTTCTCTTTACCAAAGATCAACCTTTCTCATGAGCTACGGTTGTCTAAACGTACCACGTTTTCCATTCATGCTAATAAGTATATGCTCATCTGATATGTTGATGTCAAATTCTAAAAGTAATTCCATCTGGCATTTCCTTCAAATAACTTCACCCAATTGACCTTGCTAGATCCTTCCTAATTACTCCAGAAAATAGACCTGTTCCAGTTTAGAACCATATCCCTACCAAGTCAACCAAATAACTTCTTTCTCCACCCTAACGCACAGCAGCTAATGGACCACAAATAAATTAGGTGTAAATTTCTATTTTTAACCTATTTGCATGTTACACCGAGATTAATACGGATATGTCTGCCATCGTAGTGCTGCCTTTAATTTCTTACATAACCGTCCATATTTATTCGGCAGAACCTCATACCTTATTCTACCTATGAGTTTTTTTTTCTAAAAGGATAGACGACGACCTTTTGCTGTTCACCATATCACCCTCGAAAATTGTTTGCAAATGCTGAGAGAAAACGTAAGCGGACCCTGGCAGCAAGGAAGAAAAACATCATCCCAGTATCTCGGCTACAGTTACAGTATTTTGTCCCCCCCCCCCCACCCCCGACACTATCGAGTATCGTAATATACTGGTTCTATCTGACTGCTCCATTTCCTCTTTGCCTTAGAGGCAAACAACTTAGCCAAAGGGCTGACCACTGCTGCTTGCCCATGAAGTATCA
Source organism: Hypanus sabinus (assembly GCF_030144855.1). Classification (NCBI taxonomy): domain Eukaryota; kingdom Metazoa; phylum Chordata; class Chondrichthyes; order Myliobatiformes; family Dasyatidae; genus Hypanus; species Hypanus sabinus. The sequence goes on along the minus strand of NC_082720.1, from coordinate 56,634,432 downwards.
ACCCACTCATCAGTATACAAATGTTGATAATATGCACGTTAGCGGGAGTCATTGCCCAGGGCACAATCCGCCTGCTCTGCTTAACTTAGGCGTGAGCACATAATTATTTGTTTCATGAATGATGCTCTCAGCATCCGAATGATCCTGAGTACTTTCAAATCCTCCTCCAGTTCCTTGACCTTGTTTCCCAGGAGATGCAATGAACCATATAACCAAATAACAATTACAGCAAGGAAACAGGCCATATCAGCCCTTCTAGTCCGGGCCGAACGCTTAATCTCACCTAGACCCACCGCCCTGCACTCAGCCCATAACACACCATTCCTTTCCTGTCCATATAACTATCCAATTTTACTTTAAATGACAATACCGAACCTGCCTCTATCACTTCTATTGGAAGCTCGTTCCACACAGCTACCACTGTCTGAGTAATGAATTTCCCCCTCGTGTTACCCTTAAACTTTTGCCCCCTAACTCTCAACTCATGTCCTCTTGTTTGAATCTCCTCTACTCTCAATAGACAAAAGCCTATCCACGTCAATTCTATCTATCCCCCTCATTATTTTAAATACCCCTATCAAGTCCCCCCTCAACCTTCTATGCTCAAAAGAATAAAGACCTAACTTGTTCAACCTTTCCTGGAACTTAGGTGCAGAAACCCAGGTAACATTCTAGTAAATCTTCACTGTACTCACTCTATTTTGTTGACATATTTCCTATAATTCGGTGACCAGAACTGTACACAATACTCCAAATTCGGCTTTACCAATGCCTTGTACAATTTTACCATTACATCCCAACTCCTATACTCAATGCTCTGATTTATAAAGGCCAGCATACTAAAAGTTTGCTTCACCAAATGCACTTCCCAAAGATGTTGTCTTCAACGATACTGTGAATTTCCTTAACTTCCCACATCTTGCAGCAGCCACATTCCACTGTCCAAATTTACATCTCGCCTACTCTGAATGATACGATAAAGATTTGATTGGAAAACATTGACAGTATAATCCATCATTTGGAGCCTGACATGCAAAATCAATTGAAGGGATTATTTAGCAAGTATGAGGATTTATTCCCTGACGTTCCCAAACAGAGCACAGCTGCTGTGCATGACGTAATTGTAGATCAAGTTGACCCGATTAAGTAGCATCCTTACAGAATGAACTTAGAAAAAAATAAAATGTCTGAACAAGAAATTGGATACATGTTGGCAAATGGTATCATTCGGCCATCTACCTCAGACTGGGCGACGCCTTGCGTTCTTGTGCCTAAGCCGGATGGTGGCATGAGATTCTGTACTGATTACAGGAAAGTTAATGCAGTGACCATGACAAATGCTTATCCTATCCCGAGAGTGGATGATGTATTGTTAAAGTGTGAAATGCTAAATACCTTACCAAAAAATTGCCCCTTTAAAAAAAAAAGGATACTGGTGTGCTCCCTTGACAGAAAGGGCTAGAGAAATCTCTGCGTTTGTAGCACCATCGGGACTGTACGAGTATAATGTTTTACCCTTTGGAATGAAAAATGCTTCAGGGACATTTCAAAGAATGATTAATTCTGTCATTCGTGGTTTAGAAAATTCAGGGGCTTATATTGATGATTTGGTTGTATACATCGACATGTGGGAAGAGCATATTTCGGCAGTAGAGAAGCTGTTTGACAGGCTACCCAAACTCACTCTTACTGTTAACCTCTCTAAAAGTGAACTTGGCCACGCCACTGTTACTTGCCTTGACTATGTAGTGAGTCAGGGCCAACTGGCTCATGTGCAGGCCAAGGTTCAGGCTATCACGGACGTTCCCGTTCCAACGGGCAAGAGCACTTTAAGAAGGTTTTTAGGAACGATTGAGTATTACCGTAAGTTTTGTGAAAACTTCTTGGATATCGCTCTCCCCCTAACAAGACTACTAGGGAAGTAAAAGATTTGTATGGAGTGACCTATGCCAGGAAGCATTTGAACGTTTGAAAACCATTCTGTCTTATCAACTTGTGCTCAAAGCACATGATTTTACTAAACCATTTTTTATATCGGTAGACGCTAGTGACGAAGCTACTGGGGCAGTATAGCTCCAAAAGGGTGATGATGACATTGAACATCCTGTACCTTATTTCTCAACGAAATTAAATGAGCACCATAGAAATTACTCCACTGTTGAAAAGAAATTGCTATCACTCATTTTGGCCTTGCAACACTTTGATGTGTATATATGTCCTGCACAAAAACCACTTGTGGTTTACACTGACCATAATCCATTAGTGTTTCTGAGTAAAATGGATAAGAATACTAGGTTACTAATCTGGAGTCTGATCTTTCAAGAATATAATATGGAAATAAGACAAGTAAAAGGTACTGTCAACATTATAGCAGACTGTCCAGATGTTAAGTTAAAAATTGTATACGCTTTTTCTATGTTAACTGATAATTACACATGTATTGCTTCAAGCTGTATAATCTATAGTTGGACAAAAATTTTGCTCCTTGATCATTTTTTCCCAAAAGGAGGCAGGGTGACGAGGAAGTTGGTCTGTGAGAGAGCACCGAGCAGCTCGTGACGGAAGGACGGAGATATGTAATGGACAGTTGGTGTACAGCATGTTCGGGACACATACGAGGTCAGCTGGCTTTTCAGACAGACACACAGTCACACGGAAGACACAGACAGAAATACAGACGAAATAGACACTAGGTGAGCTTTGAGTGACCCACGAAAGGGTGGGTTTTGCTCGCAGTGTGGAAAAGGGATGACCGGTGGAAAGCTATCGGTGTGTTTAACTCTTGCCTGGGTTGATAGCTTTACCGCGTGAAGATGCTCCCCTTTTGTGTCGTCACAGTCGGTGACTTTAACAGGACCGGAGGACAACGGAAAGATCGACGGCATCGGTTTACTTGGAAAGCAGATCACCCCCTTCTCTCTCTCTCTCTGCACTTCGACTCAACTCAATACCACGAACTGAACCGACTTCATTCTTATACCAACGTAAGACTGTATCATTTACCTCCTAAGCTTGAAGAAGTTTGGGGTTTTACATACTTTATATATGCATAAACTCTGCTAACCTATTTGATTTAGCTGGTTTTATATTGCTACATTCCGTAGATACTAATAGATAATGTTTTGTTTATAGCAAAACCAGACTCCAGTTCAGTTCCATTTCTGCTGGTTCTTTTAACCCGTTACGGGATACGTAACAGCCATTGATACGATTCATCTCCTCAATTACAAATAAACACGCACAGAAACGAAATGTTTATCCAAAACATCCTTCTTAATGAAATACATTGATAGATGTACATCACATATGTTCGTCAATGAGTCAGTTATGTTGCCGTTTGTTCCTGGTAATCTAGCAGTTGCTATCAGATGTTAGTTCACTGCAAAGCTGAAGACAGAGAAAAAACACTCTTCATTAGTTCTGGAGATCGGCACACTGAGTAATCAAGTGCTTGTGGCACGCGGACGAGACCCAGGATAGTGTAAAGATTGGTCCTTTTGGGTTCTTCTTTTGAACTCATAGCTTAAATCTACACCAGAATTAGAACAATCACAGTCTTGAAGGATATTTTTGTTGTACTTTCATTGACAGCCAATTAGTGGAAGAATACTCAAAAGAAACTGTGCAGAAGTGAAACCAAGAATTATAATTAGATACTGTTTCTGTTTAGATCTTGAAATGTTAAGATTAGCCTCAATTGTTTATTCAATGATGTTTTCCAGAAAGCGCATGTTACACTCATTGTTATCGTACCAGAGAGGCTTGGTTGACCGTTGTCCTTAACCAGGATCAAGAAAGTTCTCAATGCAGTATCAGAATATTGCGCCATTCTTATTTCGCCAGAATTTTTCCCCAATGTTAAACAAACTGCGATCGATAGCTTTGGGCATTTGATAGGACAGCCGTTTATTCTGACCAGAAACCGCATCAGTCACAATGACCTTGTTAACCCGTGTTCGTACTCGGGGTTTGTGGATGCATTTCCCCAGCTGCCTATGAACTCTGTGCTTAAGATGAGGCAATTACAGGAACGTTATCATTTTGATCCAGGGTGTTACTCAACGAACGTACTCAAGCGTCACATGCCTGAACGTGGACCTGGATGCTTTTGAAGTTCTTGTGGTTAAAATAGCGCAAGGTGTAAAAGCTGCTGTTCACCGAGTTAGTGATGAGTTCATGTAAAATTTGGGGTATGATGCTCTACAAATGAGTAACGAACATAAGAATTCTGGTTCACATCACGATATTATGTTTGACTGCGAAATTTAACAGCTAGTAGGGTCATTCTCCAGCAAATATATATTATAAGACGATGCATCAAACTGTTGATCGTTATCATTCATGTCTGAAAATACTATCTGATGGAACGCACACAAAATGCTGGAGGAACTCAGTAGGCCAGGTAGTATCGATGGATCATTTCTGACAAAGGGTCTCGGACGAAACGTCGACTCGTTTCGCTTTTCTCCAGGTGCTACTTGGGATGTTGAGTTCCTCCAGCATTTTGAGGGTGTTGTTATCGATTACCCGCATCTCAAGATTCTCCTGCTTGCGTTACAATCTGATGGTTACATTTGCCTAAATCTTATGCTTCAAAATATAGAGCCATGGAGGCATTGAAAGTTATAGCAAAGCAACAGATGCTTCGACCTATCTAGTTGGTGCCAAGCCATTTAAATTGCTTACTCATATCGAGCTGCGCCAATACCATCGCCCTCCAGACCCATGCCATCTGCAATCTTCTCTTAAACTTTGAAATCAAACTCGCATACAGCATTTCCGCTGGCAGCTCGTTCCACACTCTCACTGCCCACTGAGAAAGAATTTTCCTCTCATGTTCTCCTTAAACCTTTCATCATTCACCCTTAACCCAAGACTTCTGTGTGTAGTCCCACCAAATCTCAGTGGGAAATGCCTGGTTACATTTATGTTATCTGTACCCTCCATAGTAATGTATACCTCTATCAAATCTCCTTTCAATCTTCGACACTCCAAGGAATAAAGTGCTAAGCTATTCACTATATGACTTACGTCCTCCACATCCCGTAAGATTCTCGTCAATTTCCCCTGTAGACTGTCAATCTTATTTAAATCTTTCCTGTAGATATGAAGCTAAACTGCACAGACTACTCCAAACTAGACCTCTCCAATGCCTCATACAAATTCAACGCACCACCCTATTTCCTGCACTAAATACTTTGATTTATGAAGGCCAATGATCGGAAAGGTTCCTTTTCGATCCTATCAACCCGTGACGCCACGTGCAATGAATTATGGACCTTTGTTTCCAGTTTCCTTTGTTCTTTATATTACACTGAAACTTTTATATTAAGCGACTGTTTCACTGTACAACGGTTCACCAGTACTTACAGTATTTCAAAGTAGATTTCCGACCAGTTTCTCAGTGAAAACAGGCTATTCTTTGAAATTTCACAAGGAAACTATCCGTTTTCTCCGATCAAAGATGTTCAATGACATTCACCGTGGAGCATTTTTCATAATTGCTCTTCAAACCAATGTGGCGTTTATATCGTTTGCTCAGTCGTTTACATCAATTACTCTGATCAACGCTGTGAAACGTCCTTCCGTTGCAGGAGATACAATACACAATAGACAACAGGCGCAGAAGTAGACAATTCGGCCCTTCAACCTGCACCCCCATTCTGAGATCATGGCTGATCATCTACTATCAATACCCGGTTCCTGCCTTGTCCCCTTTTCACTTGATTCCCCTATCCAAAAGATACCTATCCAGAAAACTGGCCAATGCCTTCTGAGGCAGTGCATTCCACACCCCCACAACTCTCTGGGAGAAGAAGTTTTTCCTTAACTCTGTCCTATATGACCTACCCCTTTTTCTCAAACCATGCCCTCTGGTGCTGGACTCTCCCAGCAGCTGGAACATATTTCCTGCCTCTATCTTGTCCAATCCCTTAATAATCTTATACATTACAATGAGATCCCCTCTCAATCTCTCTAAACAAGCCCAGTCTCTCTAAACTCTCTGCGTAAGACAGTCCAGACATCCCAAGAATTAACCTTGTGAATCTACGCTGCACTTCCTCTACAGCCAGGATGACCTTCCTTAACCCTGGAGACCAAAACTGTACACAATACTCCAGATGTGGTCTCTCCAAGGCCCTGTACAAATGCAAAAGGATTTCCTTGCTCTTGTACTCAATTCCCTTTGTAATAAAAGCCAGCATTCCATTAGCCTTCTTCACTGCCTGCTGCACTTGCTCATTCAAATTCAGTTACTGATAAACAAGGACTCCTAGATCTCTTTGTATTTCTCCCTTACCTAACTCTACACCGTTCAGATAATAATCTGCCTTCCTCTTCTTACTTCCAAAGTGGATAACCTCACACTTATTCACATTAAACATCATCTGCCAAGTATCTGCCCACTCACCCAGCCGATCCAAGTCACCCTGAATTCTGCTAACATCCTCATCACATGTCACACTGCCACCCAGCTTAGTATCATCAGCAAACGTGCTGATGTTATTCTCAATGCCTTCAGCTAAATCGTTGATGTAAATCGTAAACAGCTGTGGTCCCAATACCGAGCCCTGTGGCACCCCACTAGTCACCACCTGCCATTCCGAGAAACACCAATTCACCGCTACCCTTTGCTTTCTATCTGCCAACCAGTTTTCTATCCATGCCAATATCTTCTCGCCAATGCCATAAGCTCTGATTTTACCCACCAATCTCCTATGTGGGACCTTATCAAATGTCCTCTGAAAATCGAGGTACACTACATCCACTGGATCTCCCTTGTCTAACTTCCTGGTTACATCCTCGAAACATTCTAATAGATTAGTCAAGCATGATTTGCCCTTGGTAAATCCATGCTGGCTCAGCCCAATCCTATCACTGCTATCTAGATATGCCACTATTTCATTTTTTATAATGGACTCTAGCATCTTCCCAACTACTGATGTTAGGCTAACAGGACGCTAATTCCCTGTTTTCTCCCTCCCTCCTTTTTTAAAAAGTGGGATAACATTAGCCATTCTCCAATCCTCAGGAACTGATCCTGAATCTAAGGAACATTGGAAAATGATTACCAATGCATCCGCAATTTCCAGAGCTACCTCGTTTAGTTCAATACGATGCAGACCATCTGGACCTGGGGATTAGTTAGCCTTCATTGCTATCAGTCTACTCATCACCGTTTCCTTCCTAATGTTAATCTGTTTCATTTCCTCTGTTACCCTATGTCTTTGGCCCATCCATACATCTGGGAGATTGCCTGTGTGTTCCCCAGTGAAGACAGATCTAAAGTACTTAATAAATTCTTCTGCCATTGCTCTGTTTCCCATAACAATTTCACCCAATTCATTCTTCAAGGGCCCAGCATTGTTCTTAACTATCTTCTTTCTCTTCACATACCTAAAAAAGCATTTGCTATCCTCCTTTATATTCTAGGCTAGCTTGCGTTCGTACCTCTTTTTTCTCCCCGCATTTCCTTTTTAGTTAAGTTCTGTTGTTCCTTAAAAAATTCCCAATCACCTGTCTTCCCACTCACCTTAGCTCTGTCATACTTCTTTTTTTTTAATGCTATGCAATCTCTGACTTCCTTTGTCAACCACTGTGGGCCCTTTCCCCCTTCTGACCCCTTCCTTCTCCGGGGGATGAACTGCTATTGCGCCTTGTGCATTATTCCCAAGAATACCTGCTATTGCTGTTCCTCTGTCTTTTCTGCTAGGATATCCGTCCATTTAACTTTGGCCAGCTCCTCCCTCATGGTTCCATAGTCTCCTTTGTTCAACTGCAACACTGACACCTCCGATCTTCCCTTATCCTTCTCAAGTTGCAGATAAACACATCATATTATGGTCACTACCTCCTAATGGCTCCTTTACTTCAAAATCGCTTATCAAATCCTGTTCATTACACAACACTAAATCCAGAATAGCCTTGTCCCTGGTCGGCTCCCGTACAAGCTGTTCCAAGAATGCATCCCGTAGGCACTCTATAAACTCCCTATCCTGGGGTGCAGCACCAAACTGATTCTCCCAGTTCACCTGCATGTTGAAATCCCCCAATACTACTGCGACATTAACTTTGCCGCATGCCAATGTTAACTCCTTATTCAACTTGCACGCAATATCCATGCTGTTGTTTGGGGGCCTGTAGACAACACCCATTGGGGTCTTTTTGCCCTTACTGTTCCTCAGTTCTATCCACACAGACTCTACTTCTCCTGATCCTATGCCCCCCCCCCACCTTGCAAAGGAATGAATTTCATTCCTCACCAACAGGGCCAGCCCACCCACTCTGCCCACATTTCTGTCCGTACGATAGCACATATACCCTTGTACATTCATTTCCGAGATCTGATATCTCTGCAGCATTGTCTCGGTTATCCCAACAACATTATAGTTACCGATTCGCACCTGAGCTTCAAGCTCATCCGCCTTATTTCTGACACTTCGTGCATTCAGATATATAATATTTAGCCCATTTGTCCTCTCTCTGTTTAAATAGCTGCCTATTGTGCTTAACCCAGCTCCCCGAACTCCCATCGGGCTATCCGCCCCTTGAATTTTGTTGTCCTTCCTAAACGTACTTATTCTTTCTGCACATTTAACTTCATGTTCCGTCAGACCAGCCCTCTGTAAATGTGTCCTCCTTATCACTTGTTCCGCCTCACCATTCTCTACTACACACTTAATATTCCGGAACCGTGTAGTCCCCACCTGTCCTTTATTCTTCACCTCGCTATCCTCTCTCACATTCTGGATCACTGCTCCCTGCAAATTTAGTTTAAAATGCCCCTAGCAGCACTAGCAAACTTTCCTGCAAGAATGTTAGTACCGCTCCAGTTCAGGTGTAAAACGTCCCGTCGGAACAGATTCCACCTTCCCTGGAACAAAGCCCAATTATCTAAAAATCTGAAGCCTTCCCTCCTGCACCATCCTCTCAGCCACGTATTAATCTGTATAATCCTTCTGTTCCCTGCTTCACTCGCACGTGGCACAGGTAGCAATACTGAGATTGTTACCCTGGAGGTCCTGCCCTTCCCCTTCGCACCTAACTCCCTGAACTCACTACGCAGGACCCCCTCACGCATCCTACCCACGTCGTTGGTCCCTACATGGACCACAACATCTGGGATCTTGCCCTCCCTCTCGAGAATAAACTGCACGCGATCCACAGCAAGGACATTCAGATAATAACTAATTAATTCTTCAAAATCTAACTCTCCTTCTACCTGTATCTCCCCAGACTGAGTATTTAAACTGATAAATATCAGTTTAAACTTCCGCATTCTGTCCTTCGTCTAAAATGCTGTATTGGCGGTCAGCACCAATGTACCTTAGGGTGCGTTTTTCCTGGTATTTCGGCTTAAATTTCATAAGCAAATACTGATGAGCTATCGTTAATGCCCACCACTGTAATGAAAATTTGAGCTATGCTTAATGTTTGTGGTATTGCATCACAGGATCAACTAACAACCTAACTGCAGCTCTCCACCCAATGCTTTCTGCGAATGCATTTACGAAATTGCACTCAGTTCGCTGCGATGTTATACCACAGTCTTGTTTGTAACTGATTCTGTCAGCAGCGACTGGATTCATTCTAATGTCCGCAACTGCGCTCTCGAGTGGAAAGAGTACACCTGGTGTGTTTTTTTTTAAGTTCCTCTGTAACTCAACGGAGCTGTACCGGAATTGTGGGTGTTGGGGAGGGGGGAATGAACCATTTCAGTCTATAATATCCACTTCCCAGTGATATACTGCCGAGAGTTTATCTAGTATCAAAAGGAATAGCTCACATATTCGATTGTCCACAAAGAAGTTTCCTGTCGATTCTTTCTCGAATAGACAGAATCCTAATATCTAACTTTGTCAAACAAAAACATACAAAAGTTTGTAGAAGCCAAACACACCAGCGGACAATTTCGATGTATTTAACTTCAAATCTTCAGTGATATTCCCGACAAATGATCCGAAATACAATTCCTCGGCAATAGAAGAGCTAAGTCATCCTAAAATGTACATCCTAGAATCATAATGGCAAACCTGAACAACGCAAAGATATTATAGGGAGTCCAATGCACCATTGTTTCGAAATCAATTACAAGCATTTTCGAAATCTAGGCAATGTATCACAGCAGAGTACTTGTAATACAAGATGTTCTTTTTAAATGCGTAAAGGTACTGCAAAGGGGCGTTGGGAGTGGACCCAAATGCAAGAAACAGACACTGAAGTACTAGGAGCTGGACAAAGCTTATCGAGAATGCAAGGGAATTCTGGAAGCAAGGATTGATTATAGGGAAATCCAGGAGAGAGCAAAGCATACGCCGGATAAAAACGCAGCTGGACATGGACATAAGCCCTGGACTGGAAAGGGACGCAGGGCCTGGGGTAGGACGTGGAGCACAGGATCTGAGCGAGGAAGTTCGAACTAGGAGCCTGGATAAGGACCCCGAACACGAGACTGGTCAGGGACTCGGAATCTGGGACTTGACTGGCACTCGGAATCTGGGTCTTGACTGGCACTCGGAACCTGGGTCTAGGCTAGGACTCGGGACTAAGAACGTGGCTGACGCTTGGGACAAGGATCTTGGCTAGGACTCGGGACTAGATCGGACGACATTCGATTAGAACTTGGGTCTGACTTGACACTCGACTGGAACTTGGAGCACTAATCGGAAAGCCAGGACCCCTTCTTAGATACAGGGCATGGTGCCGGGACACCCGGTAGACATGGAACACAGAGTACTGTATCCAAGGAGGGGTCCCGGCCATGTATTTCGTGTTCTAGTCCAGTCCAATACATGGCTTCGTGCTCCAGTCCAGTGCAAGTCAAGGTTTCGTGTTCCAGTCCAGTCTAAGTCAAGGCTTCGTGTTGCAGTCCAGTCTACGTCAAGGCTTCGTGTTCTAGTCCAGTCCAAATCAAGGTTTCATATTCCAGTCCAGTGCAAGTCAAGGCTTCGTGTTCCAGTCCAGTCTAAGTCGTGTGCTGAACATATCCCTATCATAGAAATTGCTAGGCTTACCTATTGCCTTCTTTTTTACTAAGCTCCATGTACCTATTAAAAAGTCTCTTAAAAGACCCCATCGTTTCCGCCTCCACCACCGTTGCTGGCAGCCCATTCCACGCACTCACCACTCCCTGAGTAAAAAACATACCCCTGACATCTCCTCTGTACCTCTTCCCCAGCATCTTAAACGTGTGTCCTGTTGTGACAATCATTTCAGCCTTGGGAAAAAGCCTCTGACTATCCGCACGATCAATGCCTCTCAACATCTTATACACCTCTATCAGGTGGTTTTTCATTCTCCTTCGCTCCAATGAGAAAAGGCCGAGTTCACACAACCTATTTTGATAAGGTATGCGCCCCAATCTAGGAAACATCCTTGTAGATCTCCTTTGCACCTTTTCCATGGCTTCCACATCCTTCCTGCAATGAGCCGACCAAAAGTGAGCCCCGTAATCCACATGGGATCTGACCAGGGTCCTATATAGCTGCAACATTACCGCTCGTCTCCTAAATTCAGTTCCACGATTGATAAAAGTTAGTACACCATACGACTTCTTAACTACAGATTCAACCAGCGCAGCTGCTCTGAGCGCCCTAAGGAATCGCAGCACAAAATCTCTCAGATCCTCCACACTGCCAAGAGTCTTACCATTAAAGTTATATTCTGCCATCATATTACACCTAACAAAATGAACCACCACATTTATTTGGGTTGAACACCATCTGCCACTTCTCAGCCCAGTTTTGCATCCTATCAATGTCCCGCTGTAAACAATGACAGCTCTGCAGACTACCCACAACACCTCCAGCCTTTGTGTCATCAATAAACTTACTAACTCATCCTTCCACTTCCTCATCCAGAACATTTATTAAAATCACGAAGAATAAGGATCCCAAAGCAGACCCCTGATGCACTCCACCGGTGACCATCCTCCATGCAGAATATGACCCGTCTGCAATCACTCTTTGCCTTCTGTGGGCAAGCCAGTTCTGGATTCACAATGCACTGTACCCTTAGCTCCCATGTCTCCTTGCTTACTCAAAAGGCCTTGCGTGGGGTACCTTGTCAAATACCTTGCTGAAATTCATATACACTACATCTATTGCTCTTCCTTCATCAGTGTGTCTAGTCACATCCTCCAAAAATTCAATGAGGCTCGTAAGGCACGATCTGCCCTTGACAAAGCCATGTTGACTATTCCTAGTCATATTGTAACTCACCAAATTTACATAAATCCTGCCTCACAGGATCTTCTCCATCAACCTACCAACCACTGAGGTAAGACTTACTGGTCTAGAATTTTCTGGGCTAACTCTACTCGCTTTCTTGAATAAAGGAACAACATCCGCAACCCGCCAGTCCTCCTGAACCTCTCCTGTCCCTATTGATAATGCAAAGATCATCATCAGAGGCTCAGCAGTCTCCACCCTTGCCTCCCGTAGTAGCCTGGTTTACATCTAGTCCGGTTCCGGCGACATATCGAACTTGATGGTTCCCAAAAGCTTCAGCACATCCTCTTTCTTAATATGTACATACTCAAGCTTTTCATTCTGCTGCAAGTCATCACTGGAATCACTAAGATCCTTTTCCATAGTGAATACTAAAGTATTCATTACGTGCCTCTGCTATTTCCTCCGGTTGCATACACACTTTCCCACTGTCACACTTGATAGGTCCTATAAATTAACGGTTTAACCTCTTGCTCTTCACATACTTGTAGAATGCCTTGGGGTTTTCCTTAATTTTGCCCCATTCTGCCTCTCCTAATTTCTTTCTTATGCTTCTTCCAATTAGCCTTATAATCTTACAGATCTCTAACATTATCTAACTAGCCGAATCCTTTGTAAGCTTTTCTTTTCTTTTTAACTGGATTTATTAAAAATCTTTGTAAACTACGGTTCCTGTACCTTGCCAGAGCTTCCATGTCTCATCGGAGCGTACCTATACAGAACTCTACAGACATATCCCCTGTATATTTGCCACATTTCTTCCGTAACTTTTCCTGAGAACATCAGTTTCCAGTTAAAAACTTCAATTTCATGCACGATGTCCTCATAATTCACCTCACTCCAATTAGATGCTTTTCTAGCTTGTCTGTTCCTATCTCTCTCCAATTATATTGTAAAGGAGATAGAATTATGATCACTATCTCCAAAATGCTCTCCCACTGACAGGTGTGGCAGGTGACCAGGTTCAATTCCCAATACCAAATCAAATACAGCCTCTCATCTTGTAGGCGTATCTACATACTGTGTCAAGAAGCCTTACTGAACACACCTAACAACCTACACCCTATCTAAACCATTGGCTCTAGGGAGAAACCAATCGATATTTGGGAAATGAAAATTTACCATCACGACAGCTCTGTTATTATTACACCTTTTCAGGATCTGTTCCCCTACCTGCTCCTCGATATGTCATGTTCTCTTCCGGCACCTGACCGTTTTCCTCAGGAAATGGGCGTCAATCACCTCGTTCGGTTCCTAATAATTCCCAGGTTCCACTCATTACAAACACCTGCTTTCCATGAGCAAATGCAGTATAAAAATCCTGTGACCACAACTAGGATCTACCAATTCGTTGGTCGACTCGTGTACGAGCAACCTCGTTCCATGGTTCTTTGGAGTATCAGTTCTAAATCTAGCATCGTTCCTGAATTCACCATTAAAACCAAGACTCCGGGTAGAGACTCCCTTTGTCATGGGGGGAGCAGACCCAAATGCAAGACATAGACACTGAACTACCAGGAACTGTCATGGTCCGGTCCGTGAAATCCGCATTCCGCTTAGCAGTACGGTCCGGTACCTTATTCCAGGTTTTCCGGCTTTCCCCAAGTTCTGTTGAGGCAGCCGATTATTGTCTGGGCTGGACTCAGAAATAGCTTCAGGATCAGCCTTCGGCTGCTAGATTGTTCCTGTTCAACCCCCCTGTCTGTATCGCGTCTCGTCACCTTCCTGCCCAGAGCCTTGCCTTGCCTCGCCTCGCCTCTGCCTGGAGCCTTGCCTTGCCTCGCTTCGGCTCTGTCTGGAGCCTCGCCTTGAATTGCCTCGCCGCTCCTTTGTCTTGAGTCTTGCTTTGCCTGGCCTCGCTTCGCCTTGCCTGTGTCTGTAGCCTAGCCTAGCCTAGCCTTGCCTGTGTCTGGAGCACTGCCTCGCCTTACCTGTGTCTGGAGCCTTGCCTCGCCTTACCCTCGCCACACCTCTGTCTGGAGCACTGCCTTGCCTCACCCTGCCTGTGTTTAGAGCCTAGCCTCGCCTCGCCTTGCCTGTGTTTGGAGCCTTACCTCGCCTTGATTGTTTCTGGAACCTCACCCTGTTTGGAACTGTCTGTCCATGTCCACGCCTTCGCTAGGTAAGTCCGGCCGTTATGCTGCTACCTAGCGTTGGGAACTGTCTCGCCGCACTTGGTGTTCTGTGTCATGAGTCCCGGCCGTACGTCCTGTACCCAAGGAAGGGTCCCGGCTCGGTGTTCCATGTCCCTGTCTCTCCGTAGGTTCTGTGTCCTCGTTATGTCCATGTGCCTCGCCTAGCACAGCAGTACCTTGCCCAGCCCGGTGCTGGGATTTCCTCGTCCTATTTTGGGGTACCCTTGTTCAGGAGTCTCACATCCAGTCCTGTTGTCTCTCCCTCGACCAAGGCTCTGGGTTCTAGTCATGTGCATATGCCTCGCCCAGCACAGGAGTGCCTTGCCCAGCTCTGTTCTGGGATTCCCTTGTCCTATGCTGAGGTTCCTCTGTCCCGTCCAGTAGTCTCTCGTCCTCGTCCTGTAACCTCGTCATGTCGTCGCCTGGTTCTGGACTTCGAGCCCGAGTCAAGACCCAGATTCTGGGTCCTTGCCAGTCTCTGGCTCAGAGTCCAAGCCCAGGCTCCTAGTTCCCGTTTTCAAGTCCTGGTTCCTATCCTAGTCAGGTCATAGCCCAGGTCCGGAGTCCTTGTCTCGTCCAATGTCCCTTTCTTCCCCACTTCCCTTGCTTCCTTCTCACGCCTAGTCCTATTCCAGGTACTTCAGTGTCTCTGTCTTGCATATGGGTCCTCTCCCAATACCCCCCATTATGACAGAACAGACAAGCCAGACTTGGACCCAGCGACACAGCCACTGTTTAGCTCTAGCTATACTCTCTCCTGAACAATGACCTTCCCCCCCCCCCACCCCCCGCTCGCTCGTATCGTCCATAGTCTGGGGAAGCCTTTTGGGTCGCCAGGAGGCACCCATTGGTGTGTGTGGGGGGGGGGGGTACTGTCATGGTCCGGTCCGTGAAATCTTTATTCCACTTCGCGGTCCTATCCAATTTCTTATTCCAGGTTTTCCGGGTTTTCCCAGCTTCTGTTGATGCAGCTGATTCATGTTTTGGCTGGCCTCATAAATAACTTTAGGATTCAGCCTTGGGCTGCTGTATTGTTCCTGTCCAAACCCTCTGTCTGTATCCCGTTCCTTCACCTTCCTGCCTGGATCCTTGCCTAGCCTCGCCTTGCCTGTGTCTGGTGTCTCGCCCTGTTTGCTACTGTCTGTCCATGTCCATGCCTTCGATAGGTAGGTCCGGCTGTTTCGTCTTTGGTGTTCTTTATAACGAGTTACAGCCCTACGTCCAGTAACAAGGAGGGGTCACGGCTCTGTGTTCTGTGTTATGAGTCCCGGCCCTACGTCCTGGATAACGTAACATTCCCTCTATTGCAAGCCTGGAATCAAACGTATTGGAAACAGCAGCCTGGAGGATTAAACTGTTCATTCATATTTTTGCCGGATTACACTTGATACCAATCTGAAGAACAATGATTACGAGAAAGAAAAAGGAAGTGCAACCGAAAATGACATGGTGAAGAGATTCAGTGGTTGTTTCCGTCAAACATCGGAATGGGGCGGAAATGTGATGTTTGTCCTTTACCACACAATGATTGTTGGTGCCATACGGGGTGATTTGAGCATCTCAAAAACTGCTGAGCACACATAGGGAATAGAATGCCGAGGGGGAAAAAATCTAGTGAGTGACAGCTCTAAGGCCGAATACGCCTCAGAAAATGAAAGATGTGGCAGAACCGGCAGACTGACTCTAGCTGATAGGAAGATATCAGTAACTCAAATATCCACACGTTACAGCACTGGTGTGCAGAAGAGCATCTCTGAATGTACAACAATAGTGACCACTTCATTAGATATCGAAAAATTTATTAATTGGTAATTAGGTGTATGTATATCCATCACTAAATGCAGTTTCAAGGTGTATTTGAAATATGGACGGTCGTTCTGTTGCATTCTTTTCTACGACTAAAGCTGTATAACACATAATTAAAACCACTGAACGAAATCAGCATGACGAATAGACTGTACTTACGTCGAACTGAGCTTAAGCTGAAAGTTGCGATTCATGGGAAATTAATACCAATCTGACCCCAAGGGCTCTTAATGCATAATACCGCACCCTCTGCGGTTGAAGGAAATATAGTTGGGACAATGGAGAAAAGGTTTTACCATCATGGAAATAGTAAAGGACTTCACTGCTATAACAATATTCACAGGGCTCTTGTTTCTGCAACCAAATAGATACTTATCAGTGATATAATAATTTTAATGTAATGATGGAAGCGCCATTACCATCTAAAATACCAAAGAAAGGAGGACATGAGAAGTATCGCTGTCAGTTGCCCGTAAGTGCACTATTCATATCGGGAAATTGTTTTTCGGTGCCTGGGTAACTTGCAAGCCGGTATATTTTTCATTACCTTATTTGCAAGAAATTGCGTAGCATAACTTAAAATTGGATAGATATATGGACAGGAAGGGAATGGAGGGTTATGGTCTAAGTACGGGCCAGTGGGACTAGGTGAGAGTAAGTGTCGGCACGGACTAGAACTGCCGAGATGGCCTGTTTCCATGCTGTAATTGTTATATGGTTATGGTTATATGGTTAACAGACCATGAGACCATACGATGCAGGAGCAGAATTATGCCATTTGCCCTATCGAGTCTGCTCCATCATTTCATCATATCTCATCCAATTCCTTCTTAGTTTTAATCTCCTGCGTTTTCCCCGAACAGGGGTTCCCAACCATCGAACCCTCGGTTAATGGTCAGAGTATATGGCATAAAAACGTAGGGAATACCTGACTCCGAAAAATCTTACCGAGTCGGAGACCGAGAAGAGGGAGCTATTTGGACGATATCGACACCCGAAAGAGGGAAGTTGTATTAGTTACATCTCCACTTCTCTTAATTATTGCAACGCCTCCATCCCACTCATCGATCAACGCCCGATTTACCTATTTCCTTTGTCGTATAGTAACCACGATCTAGGATACTAACATATCTTTGGCATAGAACAGGAAGGACCAACATCTAGGTACAAATGTGCTTTAGAGAAGCAGCAGACTCCATTCCATCAGCACCAAGAGTTCAATATTAATATTGGTCATTGGAGTCGTGACGCAACTGGAATCATCACTGCGCCACTGTGCGGCATGAAGACGAAATTCACCAGAGTCCTCCAAAGCGTTACTCCGGTTGAAAGACCTACCCGAATCCTCCACGAATAAATTCCAACGCCATTCAGCAACTAATGTTCTGCGGAGACTCCTGTAACCTGAGATGCTCTGGCGAAAGGAAATTAAATTATTATTGAATATTTATAGATATTTTAACTTTTGAGCGTGGTTACAGTATTTCAGTAAGTGCAGAGTTAATTCCAAAGCCGATACTTGTGTCTTTAATGCTGAATATGCGACCAGAATAAGAGAAGCAAACCTAATTTTCACAATAGTCCGAATGCGCCCTTCGGTAGTGTGGAGGATAGAGCGAAGCTAGTACAGCACAAAGTATCGATAGCCGGAGTTCAATTCCTGCTTCCTCTGTGAAGCCTCCCAGTGAGCTTTGTGCGTTTCTTTTGGGTTCTGTAGTTTCCTCCCAGACGCGCCCGTCAGGTTAATTGGTCATTGTAAATTGTTCACTGATTAGGCTTTGGTTAGATCTGGGCCTATTCCGAGGTGTATCTGTAAATAAATAAATAAATTTCAAAACAAAAGCAATTTTAAGTATTTTCAGGGGAGCTACATTTATGGACTGTTCGTCCGAATCTCTGGATGAATAGTGTGAGTATAGAAGAGTGCGATTGTGTAATTACTGCTTAGCCACACGTTTTGACTAAATAAGACTACGAGAATATCCCTTTAATTTTGCCCTTGAATTACAGCACCTCAGCCCTACGAACATTTCACAAAGTGAGCAGAGGAGTATTGTGTTTTGATCACTTATTGTTGTCTCTCTATTGGGTTTTGTAAACCTTGCCACCTACTATCAATTAAGCCTTTGCATACGCTCAAGTTTTCAGATAAGACAAGTTATTTGAACTAAAATCCAGTTTATACTGGAGATTACAGAAAGCAACTGGACATCATATTTTAAAGATTCTTCAGGTAGCTGAGAATAAGCTGCTCTCAGACGGAAGGAACCAGAACACACACACTTCAGATGTTATCTTGGCATGGCACTGGGTGATTTCGGAATCAGAATCCGAATCTATTAACTGCCACGTCGTACAAAAGTTAGTCTGGAAAGTAAAATTGTCGGTTTGACACTGCCATCTCAAATCTACACTTTAAAAGATAAGTAGGCAAGAACCAGCTCCATCTGATGTTTTCAGAGTGGACAAGTGAAATAAACTCTCCAAAATAAGATGGTGCTGCAAAAAATTTGGTAAATTATCAAATAACGTTAGAATCCGAATTTCAATCAGATTTATCTCTAAATTTTGCTTCAAAACAAAGAAATTCTAAGTTCTGGTCCAGACAGTAAGTACTACGTTTCCAAATGCGCCAAGTGTCAACCCATTTGCCCTCAGAGGGAAGTCGAATATTTTGCAGCTGAGTTCATCTACGTGTCGAAAAAAAACTTCACATCCATCTGGGCTATATTACACAGCTGCAACGACGTGTGTGTATATACAGGATAAGGCTTAATTCCTACCGATTTGTCATCCGAAAGACCACGTCTGGTGCCAGCATACCTGCTTAGTTTTCCATGTCAAATCTTTCCTTCTCGCTGTTTCTACAGTCGTTGAAGCGAATTATCACACATCAACAGCTGCTGGCTTGGGAACTTCGCTTCATCCAGGTCATGCAAAGGTATGGTGTGGATTCGTTTGTAATATTATGCAGAACAGAACTACCAATTAAAATACATGGCAACTTCGTCTCAATTCCAATGAAGCTCTCATTTTGTCAGTATATTATCTTACATTGAATAACTGATCTAGATTATGATTACCACACCCAGGGCTCTTCCGCAAACGTATATGCTTTATGCGTAAATGAGGGCAGAGAGACTATATTCTTCAAAAAAATGATACGGTGGAGACATTGGAGGACTGTGGAATGTTGTGGAAATTTAACGAAACCACAAATGCACGAAATGTGAAAGGACAGGGAAATTAAAAAGTTCAGATCAGTTCAGCTATAAATTAGCTGAATAATTATTACATGAGATTGACTATAAACTAAATTTATCTTACATTATCGTTACCATAAAAATGGATTCTGACAGAATTAATGGAGAGAGAAATGCATCTGTTCCTTTAATTTGGTAAATAAATTAAATATTACGAGTACATAACTGTTCCCATGCGCTAAATACATCCTCCAAATTTACTGAACACGCAAAATCTGCCTCTCTCCCTATTGTACACCAATGTTCCTGGAAAGAGAGAGAAATGTGTTAAGTGGCGTGTCGCATTTCCTCTTTGCATTGGAGTGGTTGGAAGAACGACCAAACTCTATAGTGTTCCAGAGTTCTATCAGGATTGCGCGTAAAATAGAAACAGACAGCGCAAACGGTTAATATTAGCACTTGCGAAATAGTTCAATCTGGCGTTTCTTGATGCCTAACTTAAGATAATTAATATTGTTTGAACTATTGACTCTGGGTCCGGTCGGAACTGAAAAATATAAAACTGAAAGCGAAATTTAAAAAA
Source organism: Hypanus sabinus (assembly GCF_030144855.1). NCBI lineage: Eukaryota > Metazoa > Chordata > Chondrichthyes > Myliobatiformes > Dasyatidae > Hypanus > Hypanus sabinus. Next base: position 56,614,475 of record NC_082720.1, on the reverse strand, counting down.
AAAATGAAATAAAAAAACTGAAGTGAAAAATATATTGAACAACTTCTCTAGTATTGAGACATTCGCAGTACTGGAAATACTTCAACAACTATTCGCCGCTTGCTATCTTCTTGACTGTCCATGTAGATTTTAACCAATCTAATTTCTCTCTTTGTTTGGGCTATATCGCCCTCTGCTGTTGACAGTGCAACTGTAGCTTCCTGCGCTCTGTCCGGACAAATACAGCTTATTTGCGCTCAGGAAAGTCAACCCACTTTGTTGCAATCAATGAGCCCAACACTTAACCACGTGATTACAATTCTGAAGAAAACACGGCAGCCTCTCCACTTACTTAGAATTTTGAGAAGGTTAGCACGATATCTAAAATGATCAAAAATTCCTATAGACCTGTTGGGAGAGAATACCTACTGGTTGTATCACCGCTTGGTTTGAAAACACCAATGCGCTTGAACTAAAAATCTACGTAAAGTAGTGGACACCGCCCGGTCCAACACGGGTGAAGCCCTCCACACCACTAAACACATCTACACGGAGATTGTCGCAGGACAGCAGCATCTACCATCAGGGACTACCACCCCCCCCACCCTTCCCCCCTTCCCCACCCCGCCACCTCCAAGTCATGTTTGCTTCTCACTGCTGCCATCCAGAATAAGGAACAGGAGCTTCAGGACTCACAGCGATAGGTTCAGGAACAGTTATTAACAGGCTATTGAACCAGAGGGCAAACTTCCTTAGACTGCACTTGCACCATCAGTGTATTGTTCCTACAACGTATGGACTCACTAGCAATAACAGTTCATCTCATATTTTCTATATTCATTGGTTACTTATTTCTAATAATAACTATTATTATTAGTAGTAGTAGTGTCAGTATTATTTATTTTTATTTCCTTTTCTATTTGCACAGTATGTTGACTTTTGCACATTGGTTGTCGCCCTATTGATGGGGTCTTTTATTGATTCTATTATGGTTATTACAATTATTAAGTATACCAGCAAGAAAATAAATCTAAGGATTTTATATGGTACTTTGATAATGAATTTACTTTGAACGTTGAATTATGTCACACTCACCCTCATCATAGTGGTCAACCGCACGAAACCTTTAGAATATACATAAAAACAAGAAGGCTCCTTTCGTCCCAAGTCACATTAGCTTTGCGAACTCTCTTTGATGCCATAGTTGGCAAATCATGTCTGAATATTAAGTGCATTCATTCTCCGCTCCACGTAGGAAGTCAGCTCTTATATTTGGCGTGTTGATGAATAAAATATTGTTAACCTGGTAGGATCTAACTTCATTTGAATTAACAATGACACCAACAAAAGCAGAAAAACTAAAATGACATGGACAAGATCAAAGTATTACTTCGTTATCATGAGAAATAACAGGTGGTCCACAATGATACTTGATTCCTCTCAGTCGCGAAATCAATCATAACTGTTTTGCTTCTGCGTAGTTTGGTCGGCAAAAAATTCCCTGATAAGAAGTATAAATCTCCTGAAAGTAGAATAATGCGAATATTTCTCTCCGTTTTAATTTCTGATCAACGCAAAATTGAGGACATTGGCTATATGCATTTGAGTAATGCGTTGACAAGGTCGCTCACAGCAGGCTCAATCCAGAAAATTAGGAAGGATGCGAAACATGGCGATTTGTCTGTTTGAATAGGTATGGCTAACCTGCAGAAAACTGAAGGTAGAGGTCGGAAAGACTTGTGTTCATTGGAATTTCGTAATTTTGGCGGTTTCCAGACATCCATACTGGAATCTCTGGCGCTGTTATAAATGGAGGTGACACATGATTGTTAACGAAGATGTGTGGGTTGGAAGGTTCGCAGCCTGTTGTGTTTGTGGATGTTGTAGATAACTCCAATCCGATATCCCATTGTGTATATGTGCTAAGAGATGCCAGGTAGTGTTCTCTCAGACAAACTGTGAGTCATTCACTTTGAAATATCGAATGTAAAGGAACAGTACAAAAGTAACGAAATAATCCATAACGGCGTTGATTTACAGAGGGATGCAGGGTTTCAATTCCATCGTTCCCTGGAAGAGGCTGCACATTCATAGGGTGGTAAACGAGGCATACAATATGCCTGCATTTATTAGTCAATCCTTTGAGTTCAACAATTAAGAAGTCACGTTGCACGGTTATAAAGTATTAGTAAGGCTATACCTGGAGTATTGCATTCAACGCTTCTCAGGTAATTATAGCGAGGATGTGGATACATTGGGCAGTATGCAAAATGATGCTTGGCTTAAATAGTATGTGCTGTAAGGAGCAGTTGGACAAAATTAGATTGTCTGCTCCACAGCGGTGGAAAACGGTGAGAGATTTCATACCTTCAGGCTTAGATAGTGTCCAGAGTCGTCATCTGCTAGGGTCAAAATATATAATATTAGAAGACATGCTTTGAACATGGGAGGGGGTAAATTCAAAGGAGAGGTGCGGGGCGGTTATTAGTATTGCAAAGAGACAGTGATACCTGTCTGGGATGCACTGCCACAGGTAGTAAATATAATAGAGCGTTTGAAAGGCCTCTTAGATTGAGACATGGTTGTGCAAATAATGGAGGGATGTGGACATTGTGCGGGTAGAAGGCATTAGGGCACTAGTTTACTTGGGCATTTAATTAGTTCTGCATAACATCTTGAGCCAATATACCTGTTCATGTTAGTATCCCCATGTTTTCAATGTTCAAGCATTGTTTACTTCAAGTTATCCTCAGTTTAGCATATGTAAAATTCTAGAAATTATAAAGCTTATTCAATGCTTTCTTTCTGCATTGTCAGAGATCATCCTGCAGGCGATTAATTAATTTCCATTTATGCTCATAGCTTGCACATTACAGAAATATAATTATCTCTCCAAAGCATGCACACGAACCAACACTTATTATCGCTTCATGCATTGACGCTCAGACGATGAAAACACACATGATATAATAAAATTACTGAAATAGATAAACAAAAAAAAATTTCAGGAAGTCTTAGGAAACTGGGTAACAAAAACCTCCGCAGGAGGAACTCAGATCCAAGCCAGTTAATCATTTTCACTATTATATGTTCCAGTCAAAACGATTTTTTTAAATAAAACATTTCAACAGCAATAAGGACACGCTGTAAAGCAGATTAGAATTCGCAAAACATTCGCTGGCAACAAATCCAAAACTGTAAAAGTATCTCAGAAAGTAGTATATATAGGACTCCTTTTCAATATGTGTTTTCAGTGGAACTTCGATTTTGAACGGTTTAGATTTATTGCCAAGTTAGATACTTCGATCATTCTTACACACTATAATGCATTGAAATGTGTCAGGAGTTGCAAAGCAATGTTTAATGTGTTTTATAATCTAACGCATGGAGCTACATTACAAGAACAAACACGAGGAAATCTGCAGATGCTGGAAATTCAAACAACAACACACTCAAAATGCTGGTGCAACACAGCAGGCCAGTCAGCATCTATATGGAGAAGCGCTGTCGACGTTTCGGGCCGAGACCCTTCGTCAGGACTACATTCCACTAAGCCGCGATCTCCTTTCATCTGATGTGTTTGTACACTTAGGAATCACTGCATCATCGATTATTTTAAAAATACGCAATAGGATAACATTACAGTTCCACCTTTATCGTTCAAACAGTAATCCAACAGTTAGTTGTATTTTGCTGAACAAATTGGAAGCATAATCCAGATCTGTATTAAATAATGTCCAATATTATTTCTTACCACTACAGGGCGAATGCCTTTCAATGCGATAATGCATTTTTGCTCAGATATTAATACTTCGAGTCGGATAATTAAATTGTTGTGTCAAGATCGATTGTGCCACTGAACAGTGGATTTGGAAAACAGATTCAGTGATTGGTCTGAGGAATCCTTTCTAGCTGATAAGATATCAGGTTTGCACACCTGCGAGGCAGTCATAGAAGCATTTATTTTTGAGCATTCCGAAATCGAACCACACATAGGGAATATTTACTTAAATATTTAATTGGATGTCCAATGTGACCGCCAATAATTTTAATTGATTGCAGCAACAGGGTCATTTTAACTTAGCATTAACCTTGAGTCTTGGGAGCAGCGCATGGCTTCAAAAAGAGGAAGTCGCTCTTCATCGATTCTGGAGACAGAGAAACCGAGTAATGTTGCCCTGCTGAATCGTGACCTATCCGGCACGTTCCAGGATAGCGCAAAGTTTCTTCCAATGTAGACCTTCGATTAAACGTAGTTTGAAACTGCCTACGTTTATAATAGTTGGGAGAATTATACTCTTGGTTAATATTTCTGTTCTGCATGCATTTGATGCCAATGAGGAGAATGATGATCAAAAGAAACAGAACGGATGTGCAACCGAAGATTACGATCAGAAGTGTAATCGGATTAGGAAAATGCCCAGTATTCTTCGCTAAATTGCTACTTACAGGAATCTTTTCAGTAATATTTTCCAGAATTGTAATGAGCATACTAACCGTGGTTGAGAGGCTCGGTTGGCCATTGTCTTTCACCAAGATGACCAGAGTTTGCGTGGTGGAATCAGACTCTAAAATAATGCGAGTTGTTCGGACTTCACCGGAATTTTTATCAACATTGAATAAACTAGGATCGGTAGATCTCTGTACCTGATAGGACAGCCGAGCGTTCTGTCCAGAATCTGCGTCAGTTGCCAATATCTTGGCGACCAAGTGTCCTGGACCAGCTGACAGGGGTAGGATCTCTATCAAATCGGATTCTTCCTGTCCCGGAGTTGTAACAATTTCCGGAGCATTGTCATTCTGATCTAGAATGATCACATTCACTGTAGCAGTGCTGCTCAGCGGGGGCACTCCACCGTCACGTGCTTGAACGTGGATCTGGAAGTGTTTAAATTTCTCGTAGTCAAAGGAGCGCAGCGCGTAAATTGTGCCGTTCATGGAGTTAATACTGAGGGAACTGGACAGTGGAAAGTCTTGCATAAAGTTGAGAAAGGAGTACGAAACGTAAGAATTCTGGTCCAGGTCAGGATCAGAAGCAGATACCGCAAATACAGAAGCGCCCGGCTCGTTGTTTTCCATCACGTATACGTTGTAGGAAGGATCAGCAAATTGCGGCGCATTATCATTCACATCTGACACTATAACATGAATGATTGCATTGCTTGACAGTGAGGGTGAACCCAAGTCCCAGGCTATGACAGGTATTTTATACTCGGACACCACTTCGCGGTCCAATGGTTCGCAAGTAATCAACTCATAATGATTCTTCGACGATGTTTGAAGTCTAAAGGGGACGTTCTTTGGAATCTCGCACTTCACTTCACCATTTTCTCCAGAATCTCGATCAAAAACATTGAAAAAAGTTATTAAAGTACCAGGCGGAGAATTTTCTGGAATTCTGCTCACAGCTGACGACACTTCTATTTCGGGTGCATTGTCATTTATATCAACCAAGTTAATAAACACTTTGGCGCGTCCTATAAATGGAGGTGATCCATGGTCCACAGCTTGAACATTCAGATAATAACTGCTTTCTTCCTCAAAATCTAGCTCTCCTTCAACTCGAATCTCTCCTGTGTCGGAATCTAAACTGAACAACTCGCGTAGTTTTGGTGAAGTTATCTTGCTGAAAGAATATGTTAGCTCAGCATTCAAACCTTCGTCCACATCATTAGCCTGGATTTTTATCACGAAGGTACCCAAGGGTACGTTTTCACTTAAGCTGCTCTTGTAAACGTTGTGGTCGAATACAGGTGGATTGTCATTGATGTCCACAACCGTAATGAAAATCTCCGCTGTGCCAGAGCGTCGGGGAGTCCCAGCATCAGTCGCTGTCAGGACAATTCGAATGGATGACTGTAACTCTCTGTCTAAAGATTTCTCTAGGACTAATTCGACAGTTATAAATTCGCCTTCGGTTTTCTGTGTCCTTAAACTAAAGTATTCGCTGGAATTAATTGTGTAGTCGGCGACTGTATTTAATCCAATATCTGAATCTTCCGCACTCTCGAGAGGGAAACGTACCCCCGGCGCAATTGCTTCCGCTATCTGTAAAGCAACGGTACTCTCGGGGAAGGTCGGGGAATTATCATTTATATCCAGAATTTCCACTTCCCCACGATAAACCGATAAAGGATTTTTCAGCACAATTTTGAAAGGAATGATACACACATTTGCGTGTCCACATATATGTTCCCTGTCGATCCTTTCATGAACAGATAATATTCCATTCTCCAAATTAAGCTCCATATATTGTCCACCGTCTTCGGAGGTTAGTGCAAATTTACTACCGGCCAATTGCGGTACACTCAAACCTAAATCCTGAGCGATATTCCCGACAAAAGCCCCACTCTCCAATTCTTCGCTAATGGCAAAGCGAATATGCCCAAAAACCAAATTCGGTGTACATACCAGAATCAGAATTGCATAGTTCTTGAAAACACTGTCGCTTTTGATCGCCGAAGTCGCCATTGTTCTGCACAGAGATATTTCCCAGAAACAGACCTCTGCTCGATTATTCCACAGAAGTGGCCATACCACGAAATGATTGCAGGAAGATATCTGTATTCTCTAAAGACTAATACAGTATTTATTCTGCCTAGTCTCTCTCCAGAAAAGCTCTCTGCATTACATCCCTTCTGATCTTTATTTTCTGGGATGTGGGCGGGTCAATAGATCCTTAGGTACGTTTCAGATTCGTATTGGTACACAGCGACACAACCAGTCCCATTCGATAATTGCATCGACTGTTCTTAAAGCTAGAAGGTTCCCGCAAAATATTTAATGTTGAACAGGAATAAAGCATAGACATTGATATGAAATTCCTTTTCAAATTATATTTTCGTAAGTACTTTAAAACTTAATTATATATAAACTAAAGATGATTGCCACGAATTTAACTGCAATGTAAAATACCTCATTCGCTGATAGTATATAGACAGGTTATCTTGTTCAGACTATATCAAATTATTAAAATTAACCTTAATGTACTGTTCATTGTCGTCGAAGGTTAGGATAATCTTACGAGCTGATAATTGCGGAAATTTAAAACATAAATCTGATATACTTCCTCCTGAATCAGATTATGTGGCTTGCAAACCATAGACAGGATACAGAACAAATAAAGGCATTCCGATGCTTTTCTTCAACGTGTATAAAGTGTTGCACGGTTGCCCTGTCGGCTCTTGGGTGAAGAGTTACAATATCGCCATAAGACACAGGAGTAGAATTAGGCCATTCAGTCCATTGATTCTGCCCTGCCGTTTATCAAATCTCATTTGTTAACCCTCTCAGCCCCATTCTCCTGCCTTCTCGCCATAACATCTGACGCCGTTACTGATCAAGAACCTATAAACCTCGGCTGTATGTATTCCTAATCACTTGGCCTTCACAGTCGTCTGTGACAATGAATTCGACACATTCGCCACAATATGGCTGAATAAATTTCTCTTAACTTCTCTTCCAAAGATATTCTTGTACCCTCTGGTCCCAGATTTCCGCTCTGAAAGCAACACCTTCTCTAGGCTTTCCAATATTCGATATGCTTTAATCAGAACCCGCACGCTAATTCTTCTAATGTCCTGCGGGTACTGGTTCAGAGTCAGCACATGCCAATCATAGGTTTAATCCGTGACCACTCCGAGACGAAGGGTCTCGGCCCGAAACGTCGACAGTGCTTCTCCCCATAAATGCTGCCTGACCTGCTGCGTTCCACCAGCATTTTGTGTGTGTTGCTTGAATTTCCAGCATCTGCAGATTTCCTTGTGTTATCATTTCTCTGAGCCTTTTTCGAACCTTCTTCACTTATTCGCGTACACCTAATAATTGGTATTATAATAATCGCAGTTGAACCAGTGTTCAAGTTACTAAAGTGAATTAGGACCCATACCTAAGATAAGGGGAAAAGGCAATTTTCTTTCCTGCAGTAAGAAAGCAGAATTTGTTTCGACAGTCGTCGAGATTTAAAATAGTAAATAGAACATATTCTGATTTTCAAATCCCAGATTATTGAAAGAATTATATAGCGAGTAGAGTTGCAGCCTCACAGCTCCATACATCCGATTCCACAGTGCTTTTAAAATGAGATTGCACATTCGTACACGTGATTTAAATACATATTCCAGAGAGGAGCCGGTTAGCCGCTTATTTCGAATTTATGTGTTAAAATTCTAGTGAGATTCCATATCAATGTGGGCACATCAATATTGGGTGCGGGTTGAATCTGAGAAAAGTTGTTGGTCACGGTCGCCGTAGGACCTATGTCCGAGTTGATCCGTCTTTAAAAAAATAATCTATAACTTTTGTAATCTATAATCAAAATCTTAAAACTCACTAAGTGCAATTGGAATTTAGCATGATTGGAGCCTGCTCGCCGGTCAGGAGGAAAACATACAAATGTCGCTCCAGTTTATTCATCTTCAGTCCGATACTCATCTTCAGCATTTATAAAGTGTTGTATTGTTGCGCTACCCAGTAACTGATCTGAGTTCTTCATAGCCGTGGATTTAGCAGCGTTTCTTTCCACCCTTACTTCTCTGTCTGCGTGAATTAATACTTCAGGACTACTGCTGGGCCGGAGTCTGCCACTGGATACGATGTGTTCTCACGAATATTATGCAACATTGAACGTAAGAAATCGCAGTTGCACACACTAGAAAACTTTATTATTCTTTTAATTTAACCGGCATCTTAAATTATCTGATGCCAATGGCAGTTACATGTGGATAGTTGACCAATCAATTGACCTGAAGTTTATTTAGTCAAAAACAGTCACAAATAAATTTCGTTGCAGATTTGTCCTTGACTACTAACTAACTGTTTAATATGTCCTTTACTCGGGGAGAACTAATGAACGCTGTTGAAAACTACTGAGGGAACACACCGGGAGATTAAATAAGAGAACTGCTCAGATCTGAGAACTTATAAGGAAAGCGAAACAAATTATGAAGTGTAATGGACTGGAAAATATAATAACTTTCTGATAATATCTACTATACCCTAATTAGAAAGGCGCTGATTGCCTTATTGGGAATACCAAATGCTTGCATAATTTCTGCAAATTAAACATAACGCACGCATTTCTGATATCACTTCCTTCCTGCCTTACAATGACTCCGCCCCCAGCCCCTCTCTCTTTTTCTCCTTTTCTCCATACAGGTACACAGACGCACACGATGAAATATATGGATAGAAGGATAAGGACGCTCTGTCGCGTGCGCATCGATGGTCTCAGCGCTGCTCTGAAATCGCCTAACTACAGAAGAAAAAAAAAACATTCGATATCCTATTAAGAGTGTTTGTGTGAAGAAAAAGCTGCAAGTTGCATCTATTAAAACATACAAAGTTGCTGTCCGTTGCTTAATACCCAAAATATTTGGAATCGAATTTGCCGAAAATTCTAGTCAGATACGACGAGAAAATTTGCAAAATTGTATTGCACATTTTGAAAATTCAGGTGTTGAAGGCCTCAGGACTACTCTAAATACTGCAATGGTCCTCCTCTACTCTCTCTCTCTGCCTGCCGAGCCATATACTTGCTGACCCATCTTATGTCTTCTTTTTATTGGACGCATATTGCTTGTCATCTCGCGCTGGATCCCTTTGATGTGCTCTCAGCTTCTCTCAGCCCACAAACTTTTTCAAAAATTTGTGCAGGAAATGTTGATAGATTCTTGATTAGTCATGACACGAATGGATACAGGGAAAGGCAGGAGATTGGAGATGAGAGGAAGAATGGATGAAATAGCTGCACAAACTAATTTTGTTACTATACCTTATGATCCTATGCGCTCATGTTTTATATTACCTCACTTTCGTTGCAGTAGCTAAGCGTCATAGTATTTGTGATCATGCAGCATGGTTTAGGAAATACCAGCATTGTCTTTCTACCTAGTGTCACATTTAATCAAAGTCTGCTTGTTATACTCTCTCACTTGCGGTGTTGATCTCAGCTTTGCCCCACTTCTGCGCTAGAAACATAATCAAAATTAAATCATGTTAAACTGCAAGAGCACTGTCTGCAGGGTTTTGGCCAGAAAGTCAACAATTCGTATTCTTTTCTTAGACTTAATGAGATCCTCCAGCAATTTGCTTCCTAAAACGGCTGGATCAGAGCTCATTCGATATCACAATGGCAGTAGGAATCCAGTTTTGAATTCTAATAGGAAAGTAGGATTCCCGCCCCCCCCCCCCATATTCAAAAGAGCCCAAGGTAACTGGTGTCGTTCATTGAGTTGATATTGATATAGCTGGACAGTGAGAGGTCCTTGGTGAGATTCTCCAGAAAGAAAGCAGAAACATGGGCACTCATGCCCGTACCAACATACGCTGTATTTTCGGGGAAAATGGAAAAAACCAGGGGCATTGCTCTGCATCACTTATATGCTGAGGAATGATTCGACAAACCGAGGAGCGTTATCCGTCACATCCAAGATCACAAATAGAATTGTTTTCTTATTTCCTATTGTCGGCGGACGCACATCCGAAGCTACAAAAGATATTTTGTATTCAGAAACAGTTTCTCGGTCCAACGAATCACTGGTGATCAATTTGCTATGATTCATCAGGGAACTATTCTTGAAGCTTAAATGGGATTTTCTTCGAGATCTCAATGCGCACTTCCCTGTTTACTCCAGAAGCAGGGTAAATTCTTCCAAAGCATTTTAGCGACAAGTATAGGATCCCTACGGCACGGGATTCCGAACAATACCATCCGTGAGTGTTGCTTCAAAGGATAGAATTTAAGACCTGATTAGATTGTGCTTATCAGGGAAGCTCGTCCGAGGAAAATGAGGCCACCGAATGCACGCGCCGAGCTGTTCCACACCAGCCAGTGACCACCCTGAATTCCAAAAGAGGAACAAGCGGGCGATCGGAAGAAATGACGTAGAGGGATCCAGGAGAATAACTTTAAACAGAAACGTAGGAGAAATGACCTGGACATATGCAAAATGTTTGGTCAACCATAGGGGAAAAGGGACTGCAAATATTACCTGTACCGATTATTAGATAATGTACAGTTGTTAAAATATTGTTTCTATAGCGATTGCATGGAAAATTGGGAATAACAACTGTAAGTATTAATGCAACAGCCAAAATGAAAGATCAAAGGCAAAATCATCTCTCCAATCTCACCCTGTCTTTCTGCTGACAAGGGTGCCAATGAATAAGAAATACACGAAGGAAGGTCGAAAGGCATAAGAAGCCACCGAATTCTTTAGCTGGAAACAGTGTACAGCTGGTACTCTGTAACGTTCTCTGGCGATTTATTTGAATGGAGCTATGCTGATTGGCTATATTCTGGGTCTTGCAATTTTTAAAAAAAAGAACAGTACGGGAAGCCGGGAATATGGAACCAGAGTACAGCCAAGACAAAAAATAGGAGACCAGGGTCTGTGTAAGGACTGTGGTTGGAAGGGACACTGGGCGACGGAGTGCTCTTTTCCCTTCAATCAAACAAAAGGAACCCGGCAGGAGAACCCTGGATGTAAGGCCGGTGAAACGTTCCCTTTCTTCATGAGTGAGCCAAGGAATGTCCAATAGGGAGGCTACGACGGTTGGGGATGCAGGCGGCAAGGATCAGAGTTTCGAATAGACCCCCAGAAGATCCTTTAATGAGTATAGAATTAGATAATAAACCGATTCATGTCTTGGTCGATTTCGACGCTGCTCTATCCTCCGTACAGCCCACTGTGGAGATACGCAAAGGAAACGGAACTATTAAGACTGTAGTAATTGCTGGACTTCGTATGATGGAACCTTCATCTGAATCCGTTGAGATAAGAATAGGGGGAATTTAATAAATGAGACTTTCGTGACAGCGAACATTTCGCCAGTAAACCTGTTGAGCCGGCAGCCTCTGTGTAAATTAAATGCTATAATACATTGCACACCTGAACGACTACTCTTAGAACTTTCCGCAAATAGGCTGTCTGAGTTGCAGACAATGATGATGCAAAAATGGGGAAGTAGAAAGCAAGCGGCCCTGTAGAACTGGGAAATAGCCAGAAACCTAAATTATTAGGAATCATTACTGAAGTCCTATACAAAAGAGAGGCAATTTTAAAGGATTTTATCGGAGTATGGAAAAGATTTAACTGCGTGGAATTGAACTGCCGCTTTTAGAGATCCTGATCCCAATGATCAACACTGGAAAAAGATCAGCGTTCTTGAACGGCGAGAAGGTGTGCTAAAATCAACAGGAAGGGTGTTTTTCGGACCCGGAGTTATAGAGGCCGAAGTAAAATTAGATCAAGAATAAGAGAAACTTTTCACCGAAAAGTCACAGTTAGCATCTTCTTTGTCTCAATTACAATACATATGAAGGATGATATGGCGAATATTTACAATCCCGCGACAGCCGTACCGAACGGGGATGGTACATTACTGTCCCGAAACAGGATTGGTGGTGTCGGCCACATTACAGGATAGTCCCTGACAGAACATAGATTTTATAGACGAAACCCCCACCAGAACCACAGCTGACAGAACCTGATGATATTTGTCGAGTAAGCTTAGAACTGTGGGCGCAGCATAAGAATCATGAGAAACGTGTAACCATTGTCGAACCCCATTAAATAATTTTTAATCGAAATACCAGACTGCAGTCCATCAGACAATATTGATTGACTCCAAAAGCCATTAACGGAGTTCAACCTGTAACGGAGGGACTACTGAATCAGGGAGTCCGTCGGTCCACTGAGAGTTCGTGTAAGACTGTAATGTTGTCTGTCCCAAAACCTGGGAGGTTGGACCAATGGCGTTACGTGTAGGATTTAAAAGGCATAAATCAAATCGTGCAACTCATCTCACCAGCTGTGCCAGATGTCAATGTGATATTAGCCTCCATTCCCACGGACAGTTGTTGCTGCACTGTAATTGATCCGTATTCCGCGTTCTTTTTCAAACCCTTGCACGAGCATTGTCAACTTTTGTTCGTCTTGACATATAAAGGATGTCAATATATATGGACACGTTTACCTGAAGGGTACACGGGAAACGCAACTGTATGTGTGGCTGCTGTCCATAACGATCTCGCAAGCCTGATATTAAAAAGAGACAACATAGTATTGCAGTATATGGATGATCTATTGCTGGCTTCTCAGACCCTGACTGACAGCAGCGAAGACTCTAAGGTAAAAAGGCACTGTTAAACTATTTGGCTACTAGATGGCACAGGCCGTCTTCATCAAAGCTGCAGTATTGCCAATCTATTGTGGCATATGCAGGGTATATACTATGCCGTGCAACCCATCGGTTCATGCCGGACCTTACTTCAGCCGAATTCAAACCACAAGGCCCGCCACTAAAAAAAAGCAATGTCTTTCGTGGGGATAACAAACTTTGTAGACATTGGTTTCTAGAATACCGACTCCATGCTGATGTTCTCAGAACAGCGAATGGGTAAGAGGCGTCTGTAGCATTGACCCAGGAGCATGGGCGATTAAGAAGACCGATAGATGTCAACAAGTGTGAAGCTCACATAAATACCACATATCCTATAGCCTTAGGTAATGCAGAGACCACGCGACTGCTAAATGGACTGCAACAGATGCAAAGGCTATCAGGTACTTATGCAGGTAGAGTGTAAATCAAGGCCACGCCTCTACAAAACCAAGATCTGATTGCAGCTCGGCAGAATGCCACGAACATCGAGAAAAATCGGTGGCTAAATATCCAAGTGTTCACTAGTGTGATTGCAGAGCCATTCAGGCTGTAAACCAGTGTGCCTAAGAAATCTGACATGCGTTCATGAAAACAGCACATGGAATGCGGCATGTAGGAAAGGGTGGGTACAGTACATTAACTTCGACAATGGTTCGTACAAGGGTTAACCGCAACTGCAGAATGGGTTGTGTTTTTTTTTTTTGCAAAACTATATAAGTTTATTTGCAACATATATACACAAGGTAGAGGCAGTCAATATTTACAAGAGAGTAAGTATACTCAAATTAAAATATGGTTACTATTGTCAAGTTGTGAACTCTGTCAACAAAGTAACAGGGGGAAAATGCCCTGCAAAATACGATCACTTACAGCCTACAGCGGTCCCCTTTGCCAATCCACAGGTAACTTTTGTACACATCCCCGTCAGTGCAGAATCTAAATGCCTATTTGTTATGGCGGACATGTCCTCTGAATGGGTGGAAGCGTTCCCTACGTGAAAGGAAAACGTCCAGTGAGTTGTAAAACTTTAATGAAGGAAATTATCTCCAGCCGGTTCCCGACACTATATAAGCTTAATAGCGACAGGTGAACACATTTTACTGGGAAATTGATTAAGCTATTGAGCCAGGTTTTAGGATTAACCTGTGTATACCGCCTTCCTTACTTGCATCAGTCATCAGGGTTGGTGGAGAGAATGAATGAAGGATATCCTGGCTAAGGTCTGTCAGGAGACAGGATTGAGATGGCCGGAGGCATTTCGCTTGGCGCTATGTACTTTAAGGAATCGGGTAATGAAACAACCCGGCTGAGCACGTTTGTAATTTTGATGGCGAGGCCTATGCCAACGCGATCTGGACCCCACTTAATAAATGCTCAAACAGCATTGATTTGGACCAGCGAGAAAATGATTGAATTTGTCAAAACATTGGTTAAATGATTAAATTAGACGCCCGGAGCAAATGCATTGGCTCAACCGGAAGAGGAAAACATCTTACTAAGTAATTTTGCCAACCAGAACCGCCGTAAATCTGGAAAAAAAGATCAATTGCACGCAGGGAAACAAGTGTAAGCAGGCAGTAAAATATCTGCCCACTCACTCAGCCTATCCAAGTGTCCCTGTATTCTCCTAACGTCCTCTTCGCATGTCACACTGCCACCCTGTTTAGTATCGTCAGCCAACTTGCTGATATAGTTTTCAATGCCCTCATCTAAATCATTGACATAAATCGTAAAGAGCTGTGGTCCCAATACAGAGCCCTGTGGTACCCCACTAGTCACCTCCAGCAAGTCCGAGAAACACCCATTCACTGCTACCCTTTGCTTTCTATCTGCCAACCAGTTTTCTATCCATGTTGAAAACCTGCCCCCAATGCCATGAGCTCTGATTTTACTCACCAGTCTCCTATGTGGCACCTTATCGAATGCCTTCTGAAAATATAGGTACACAACATCCACTGGCTTACCCTCGTCTAACATCCTTATTACACTCTCAATAAACTCCAACATATTAGTCAAGCATGATTTGCCCTTGGTAAATCCATGCTGGCTCGGCCTAATCCTAATTCTGCCATCTAGATGTGCCACTATTTCGTCCTTAATAATGGACTCAAGCATCTTCCCCACGACTGACGTTAGGCTAACAGGGCGATTGTTCTCCGTTTTCTCCTTCCCTCCCTTCTTGAAAAGTTGGACAACATTAGCCACTCTCCAATCTTCAGGAACTGATCCTGAATCTAAGGAACATTCGAAAATGATTACCAATGCATCCGCAATTTCCTGAGCCACCTCTTTTACAACCCTCGGATGCAGACCATCTGGACCAGGGGATTTATTGGCCTTCAGTCCTACCAGTCTACTCATCACAGTTTCTTTCCAAATGTCAATCTGTCTCAACTCCTCTGATATCTTATGACCCTGGCTCATCCATACATCTGGGAGTTTGCTTGTGTCCTCCCTGGTGAAGACAGATCTAAAGTACGCGTTAAATTCTGTTGCCATTTCCCTGTTTCTCATAACAATTTCTCCCAATTCATTCTTCAAGGGGCCAACATTGTTCTTAACTATCTTCTTTCTCTTCACATAGTTAAAAAAAGCTTTTGCTATCCCCTTTTATATTCCTGGCTATACTGAGCTCATACCTGATTTTTTCTCTCCGTATTGCTTTTTTAGTTAAGATCTGCTGTTCCTTTCTCCGTATTGCTTTTTTAGTTAATATCTGCAGTTCCTTGACATTGTAACCTGACATTGGTGGAGTCTTAGGACAACGGCTTTCCGTGGTCAATTAATAAGTGTTAACCGTATACCGAGTTTTTGTCTTCATTTCTGTTTGCTAACGAGGAAATGTCTCATGGTAATTTTGGTAAAAAAATTGTTTTACAGTAAAGTTACAGGGCAAAATATTCGTCAGATCCCAATCAATATGCATTGTAAACATATGCAACAGTATGATCATCTGCACAGATGCATCACAAGGCTCTGCACTTAGCCCCATGCTCTACGAGCTGAATGCTTACGATTGTGTGACATACGACATACTGGCGATTGCTCACGCCACCTCTCTCATCACTGTTGTTGAGCACATGGAATATGCTTTTGAAACGTTATATGGGATATGGGGGAGATAAAAATTCTGGTTGAATGGTGCCAGTGCAACAAGCTCTAACTCAACATCAACAAATCAAAGAGCCGATGGTTGACTACAGGGAAAGAAACCGGATTTGAATCCGTTGTCCCCTGCCCTGAGGAAATGGACGAGAATCGGTTTCAGCTGTAATTATCTTAACCTGTGCGCCTGAGCTACAAAATGCACAAACAGAAGAAAGCTTCTACAAAGAGTGGAACTGGAATTTTGGTACAAGTATCCAAAGTACTATTTCAAAAAGTATACGGTCAAAATCGGTCTACTGCAACTGATGTCTCGGAACAGGGTCAAATATAAATAAAGTGCTGAAATAAAAATACCTAGCTACAAAACTTGACGAAACATTACGCATCTATATTTAAGCATGATATATCTCCAAATATGTTTCCACTGTATCAAATAAGTGACTTACTTGCATTGGCCCAAAGATCTTCACAGTTTTAATCCTTTGCAGATGAAAAATCACTTCTTAAATTCATCCAACGTCAGTCCAATAGAGGCAAATGACTAATTTGTAGTTAAAAACTCCCATTTGTGGAATCTCAAGATCACAAGACAAAGGAGCAGAAATAGGCTATTCGGCCCATTGACTCTGCTTCGGCACTCCACCATGAGCTAAACTATTCTCCCATCTAGTTCGAATTTCTGGCTTTGACGTTTCATCTGCATTTGGAACAATAGTAAATGTATTGCACCACCGGAGTCAGCTAGTTTTTCAGAACGAAACCTAAAGGATGTCATGCCAGTTTATTCGTCTCCCTAGCGACTACCTGTCGGAGCAGCGGCGCTGAACTTACCCTAGATTGCAATAACTAAGAGTTTTTAGCTCATCTTCATTCTCCCGCTGGACTCTGTTGTGGACAATGTGCATTAGCACACCCCGACTACTCCGCCATTTCAGTTGGCCTTCCAAATGGACGGAGTTTCTAGGACAGTCTGCAACATAACACAGAAGAGAAACCACAGTTAAAGACAGCTGAAAAATTACCAGAACTTTAAATTCAGATTGTCTGCTGTCACTGGCAGTAATGGATACATAATTTGGATAGTTAATCATAAAGACAAGCTAAGCCTAATATCTTCAAAAGGCCATTATCACTTAATTTGTAAAATTGTCTTTGAATTCTGCCCAATGGACGAGGATAATGGTGAACTGATGAACATTCTGGAAATTCACCAGGGATGTTCTGACAGAACAGGGACTGAGTGCGCAGGAATCATAACAAACTCAAAACGTTCAGTTATAAACTAAAGTAGAAGATGAAATAATCCTGAACAATAAGGTACAGAGAGAGGAAAGAATACATGCTGGCAGAGGAACAGTGAAACCAGGTGAGTGATGAGGTCAGTGAATTGGGGAGGGTGGATGAAGCAAGACGTGGAAAGGGATTAGGTGGAAGAGACAGAGGCCTGAACAAGAGGGAACATGGTAGAATGAATAGTGGACTAGGGAAGAAAAGGAAAGCGGTGTGGGTGGAACAGAGGAACATGTTGGGCAGGTGAGGAGGAGAAGGGGAGAAAGGATAACCACAATGAGGAATGGGGAAAAAAAGAGAAAAGGAGGGAAGAGCATGAAATTACACGAGGTTTCAAAAATTGATATTCATGCCATCATATTGAAGAAGAATCACTAACGCTGCTCTCACCAACATCTCCTTTATTTCCCGGACATCAGCACTCACCCTTTCATCCTGCCTCCTTAACAGGGACATGATTCCTCATCTGCCACTCCATGGAGATCCGCATCCAACATATTCTCCGCAATTCTCCGCAATTCTCCGCAATTTCTGACGTCTTCAACGGAATCCTAACACAAAAAAACATTGGTACACCCCACCTCACACACCACCCCACCCGCAAGCGAGAACAATGTCACACTTGTGCATTCTCATCGCACTCACCTCCATTCATGGGACCATGTAATCCTTCCAGGTGAGGCAACACTTCACATGCGAATCGGTAATTGTATTCCGTGCTCCCAATGTAGCCTCCTCTGTACGTGTAATACCGGATGGAAATGCACCTCTACTCCATCTGCCAAAAGCGGGATTTGCCTGTTTCCAACAATTTCAATTTCTACCTTTATACCTGCTCTGATATGTCGGTCCATACTCCAAATTCTGCCATGAAGAGACTACTCTACTGGGTGGAGGAACAACGCCCCATATTCCATTTAGGTAGCCTCCAGCACGACGACATGAACATTGATTCCTCTTTCCCATTTTCTTTCTTTTTCCCTTCCTCTTCCGTCTTCAGATATCCCTACTATGGCCTTTTGCCTCATTTCCTCGCCTTCCTGTCACCTACCCTTGTTGCCCTGCCGTCTTACTTTTATTCAATGATCCATTCTGCTCTTTTATATGATTCTTACATCTCCAACCCTTATTTTCACAGTCACGTGGCTTGGGCTCTAACATTTAGCTTACCATTCCCCTCCTTCATAGTTTTACTCTGGCGTCTTTCAACCTCGTGTACAATCCTAATCGCCCATGCCATAAATGCTGCCTAACATATTCAGTTCTCCGGTATTTCGTACGTGCTGCTATGGAGGGTGCGCACACTGGATACGAGCTGTTCCTTTTCTTATCTGAATATCGTCTTATCCTAGCGGTATAGGAGGTTATGGACAAGCAGATAGAATGGGAATGGGAAGCCGATTTGAAATGGTAGTCTGTGCTGGATCTTCTATTTGCGACGAACAGAGCAAAGGTAATCGACAAATTACAATATGTGTTCAGGTCTTTTAGATGAAGAAGCGGTCATTCCAGGCCAACAGCTATAGCAAAGGACCGTGACAGACTCTCATGTGAAATATCGCCTAACTTGGAAGAACTGTTTGAGGCATTTAATATTTTGGAGGAAGTGCTGTAAGAGCAAGTGTAGTGCTTGTAACGCTAACTGAGATAAATTCTACGAGGAACATCAGTAGGAAGAGGTCAGTGGACCAGTAAGTCACGCAGAGAATAGTCTGCGAGAAGGGGGTTGTCCAGGAAAGATTACCTCAGAGGTAGAATCACATCAGAGATACGAAAGTTACGGAGAACTATGTAGTGATACGTCAGAAAATTCCCGGTGTGATGGGGGTGGATGGGGTGAGGGAAGATATTTGGAGGATAACAGCAGATACGGGCGAGGACTTCGCTGAACAATGGTGGAAGAAAAACCGCGTTCCTTGAAAGGAGAAAACACTCCGAAGCCGCATCATAAATGAACGTTTATGATAGGTGATTCCATACCAGATGATTAAAATTATACCATATTTGACATGTGCCAAATTTTATAAGGAACAATATCTACTTGTAATTTTATGTTTTCTGAGCTTTAAATTTGTGTCCTTACTTAATTTCCATTGAAGTACCTAGTTTCAATTATTTTGCGTAAGAATATCTAGTCCTATCTCGCCCACAATTGACAAATTATACAAAAATGGGAAATAATAGAACCAATCCACAGACCATGCTGTTGAATGAAACACGGAATTAAGATTCCATTTTCTGCCACTTTCTTTGGTCTGATCGGTTAACCTTTTATATACTTCCGTCCAAGGGGCTGCATAAATTATTGAACGTTTCTTATCTTTCTATTTTTATTTTCGATTTCAGATATCTGCATTAGATTTTTGTTTTTAAATGTTCGTACTTTATTTGCGCGTCCTTTAGTTTATACATCATCGTCACCCAGAGGAAATGTGTTAATAGATTACCAGAACAATTTACCGGAAATTGACAATAAAGTACATAGCTACGTATTCTTCGGTCAATCAGAGGCAGTGAAAAGCAATGAATCGACAGTTCATATTGACTATTTGGTGTCAGTTAGTGTTATTTCAATATAACTCGTTTTAAAAGACTCAAAATCTCACTTTTCAGTGTATATTTCAATTCATAAACCCATATCCTCATGGGCCTTTCGACTTATAGAAAGGTTTACAAAAGAACTTCTGTGTCAACAATCGTACACGTTTCATTGAACGTAGAGTATAAGAGTAATAATGAGTAATACAAGGCGTCAGCAGTCCATTCGGTGAAGTGTCTTATGTGATGCAAAAATTATAATACATAAATGTTAGGGATGCTCAAATGATTAGGATACAGATGTATCTAAATTACTGAAAATTTGCAATGCGGACTTTAACCTAAGAGCTATTCGCTTGATGACAGTGTCTAACATTTTAGAATGATTTCAAAAGCAAAGTTGAAATGGGAATTATTATAATTGAAACAAAGTGGTACGCCATACTGCCACGTTTGGTTTGTTTACCCTAAATACTTTCGGCTGGATGTCGATGGAGAGCTCAGGTCAAAGCAAGTCGGACCAAATACAAATTGCGGACACGTCATTACTAATGCGCTTCAATGGGTGACCAGTTTCCGAGAACATTCTTCAAAAGCTAATATTTCAAGTTCGAAGAATACATTCAGTGGTCACTTTATTAGGTATACACCGGCTCATTAATGCAAATATCTAAACAGCGTATAATGTGGCAGGAAGCTGATGCAATAAAAACACGCAGGAATGATTGAGACTTTCATTTGCTGCTTCCAGCAAACATCAGAATGAGGAAGAAAATTGATCGAAGTGACTTTGAAAGTGGAATGAATGTTGGTGCCAGACAAGGTGGTTTGAGTATGTCCAATGTCCTGGGATTTTTCATGCTCATCAGTTTCCAGTGTTTACCGAGAATTGTGCGAGAAACTAAGCACAACAAAAATTCTAGAACCAGAGGCGTTTCTGCGGCTGACAACGTTTTATTGATGAAAGGTTGGAGGAGAAAGCATAAACTAAGTCAATCAGACGGGAAGATTACAGTAACCGAAATATACACTCATTTCTAAACGGGCATTACGACAAACCTTGAAGTGAATAGGCTGGAGCAGCAGCATAGAACTCGATGCGTATTTTATTGGGTGCAGGAGGTGCTAATATAGTGAGCACTGATTGCAGATACTTGTCCCGGGTCACTGTGAGTAATTAACCTAATAACAATCAAATCCTGATGGCCATTAGTGATTCCTTTCTGGGATACCTTTCAGAATAAACAGATGCCAGTTTCAAATGGGTAGATCTCAGTCACTGTAACTTTAATTTCTTCTATATCTAAACAGAGTGTCCATGCCCCCTCCACGAAAACAAAACGAAACATACATAAATTAATATGTTAATTATATTTAATTAAATACCTCCCGCATAATGATCTGGGTGCTGTGATATATAAAAAGCACCGCCATAGGTTGATCATTCCTCGTTTCAACCGCTTTACTGCACTTTAACATTGCGCCTAAGACGTGGGAACGGCGCAAGGCTTCAAAAAGATAAAATCGCTCTTCGCTGATTCTGGAGATAGACAGACCGAGTACAGATGAGCATCCGGCATGCGAGTAACTCGGCCAGTACCAGGATAGCGCATAGTTTCTTCTATTGCAGGATTTGGAGAAAACCTGTCGGCAGAGTCGCTGGGTGTGTAACAGTAACCAGGACAGGCATACCTCTGGATAGTACTCCTGCTCTGTTTGCACTTGATGCTAATTAAAAGCATGATGATCACGAGAAGCAGAATGGACATGCAGCCAAAAATAACAATTAGATTAACATTTTGATCAGCGATATACCCTCAATTCGCTACCAATTGAAGAGATTAAGTGATGTTCTCCAAAATCGAAACATGGATTGTAACAGTGCTGGAGACGCTTGGCTGGCCATTATCTTTTACCAAGATGATGAGGGTTTGCGTGGTATTATCCGACTCCAGAATAGCTCTGGCTGTTCTTATTTCACCAGAGATCTGCCCAATACTGAACAAGCTTGGATTGGTGGATTTCAGAATCTGATAAAACATCCGTGCGTTTTGACCAGAATCTGCATCAGTTGCCACTATCCTGGTGACCAGATAGCCCTGATGCGCTGACTGGGGCACGATCTCCACAGCTGCTGATCCACTCTGCGCCGCAGGTGAAACAGTCACTGGTGCGTTGTCGTTTTGATCCAGAATGATTACATTCACTGTAGCGATGCTGCTCAGTGGGGGTAACCCGGTGTCACGGGCTTCAACAGTTATCTGGACATGTTTGAGTTGTTCATAGTCAAAAGAGCGCAACGCGTGAATGCTGCCATTTATGGAGTTAATGCTGAAGTAATCGTACACTGGGACGCCTTGGTTAGTACTCTCCAGGAAGAAGTAAGAAATATAGGCATTCTGGTCCGTATCAGGATCCGTTGCACTGATTGTGAAAACAGAAATACCCGGAGAGTTATTCTCCATTATATATATAGTAGGATGATTTAGCAAACTGTGGAGCGTTGTCATTGATATCTAAGATTGTACCATGAATGGCTTTATTGATTTGACGTGAAGGCAACTCCATATCCCAGGCTAAAATGTATTTTGTATGCAGGAACAGATTCGCGGTCCAACGGTTCACTGGTAATCAATTTATAAAGGTTCTTCGATAACAGCTGAAGGCTAAGAGGGACCTCTTTCGCTATCTCGCATCGCACTTCTCCATTTTTTCCAGAGTCCGGATCGATCACATTAACTAATGTTATAACTGTTCCCGGCGGAGCATCTTCCGCAACTTGGACTGATGATGATATCATGTTTATCTCGGGTGCGTTGTCATTTACATCAGTTACCTTGAACAAAATTTTGTTGTGTCCTGTAATTGCAAGTGAACCGCGATCTACGGCTTGGACATCGAAGGAATATCTGTTGGTTTCTTCAAAATCTAGCGCTCCTTTAATCCGTACCTTGCCACTGTCCGATTCCAAACTGAACAATTCACGTACTCTTAGCGGAGCAAGATCACTGAAAGAATACAACAAGTTAGCATTCATTCCTTCGTCCAAGTCATTTGCTTTGACTTTGATCACTAATGTTCCCAGCGGTTCGTTTTCATGTATACTCTTCCTATAAATTTCTTGATCGAAAGCTGGTGGGTTTTCATTGACGTCCAGGACAGTAATCAGGATCTCACCTGTGCCGGCCATCAGTCGCCGTGAGCACCAGTTGAATTGATGGCTGCAGCTCTCGATCTAAAGACTCCTGCAGCAACAAGTCAGCAATAATAATACCGTCCTCATTTCTTTGGCTTTTTAGGTAGAAATGATCACTGAAATTGATTGGGTAAGCAACGATCGTGCTTATTCCAATATCTGGATCCAGCGCCCTCTGTACGGGGAATGTGCCCCGGGTGCAATTGCCTCTGATATTCTTGTCATTTATATCAAGAATCTCCACTTCCCCGCTAAGCACCTCCCAAGGATGTTCCAGTATTATTTCGAAAGATATACTGCACACATCCGCTTGTCCACAAATACGTTCCCGGTCGACTCTTTCCCGAACAGACAATACCCTTCATGTAACAACCTCCGCTATCAGGGTTGAGACGAACTTTCGGTGCTGACAGTTGTTGTACATTGTACATTCAATCCCAAATCTTGAGCTATATTCCCAATAAAATTCCCTTTCTCCATTTCCTCTGGTATAGAATAACGAATTTGCTCTGGAATAAGATCCGCTGCACAAACGAGAAATACGCAAGCAATCACAATGAAAACAATCTTCGCTCCGTACGCCATTGCTCGCATTAACTCTACAGCACAGCCCCGCCCCCATGCAGACCTCTCTTCGATTAATCTGGAAAGAAAATCTTCTTGCAATGAAATATTCTGTATAGACAGAGATATTTTTCCTAAACGCTGAATATTAAAAAGCATTTATCCGGTGTAGCCCGTCTCCACAATCTAAACTTAGGCACTGCTTGACTTTCTTGCTGACGCTGGAGTTTTTATTGTCGGCTGTGGGAGGAGCAATGAATTCATCTCTAAATTCCATCATCTCATTGGCAGACAGTGACACAACCAGTTCCTTTCAAGAATTGTATCTGCAATTCTTAAAGCTACACTCTTCCATTCAATATTTGATAGTGTGCAACTATAAATTGTTGTTATAGATTATGTTAACTTTTCTATTTCATTTGCATTAGTTAAATTCGAAAGTTATAACGCCCCTGTTTAGAGAGCATTCTGCGCAAATGCAGACGATTAGATCGTTCGAGCACAATGGCACACAAGGAAGAAGTCTCCGTATCTCTAACCCCACATATCAAAGAGAGGGAAGAGCTTTGTTTGCAAATTAAACAGACGTTGGATCCTGGTAATCACAATTCAGGAACTTAATAATATGTATTTTTTTCAAAAAATAATTACATTTCCCTTCTTTGATGGCTGTAAGCTATCCTTGCCTGTTAACATCTTTTCAAAGTAAACTAACCTACATAATGGCAGAATAAGATGCTTTCATCAATTACCAGATATTAAAGTTGGAGATAGACCATCTATCGTATTGACGTCAGAAAGTATTCAAATAATTTCATGATTGTTTATTCTTTGTTTGAGATTATCATTTCGTGCAGAGTGAACAAACGTGGCCAGGACATAAATTTAATGATAGTAATCGAAAATATAGTGCTTTGATAACCTCACTTTATTTGTTTAAATATTTGAAATATTCAAAATTTTACAGATATCTACAGTCATTAATCCCGTTTAATATAGCTTTCCTTGACTGGTAAAAACTTCGTGAAGCTTCCCTGGTGTTCAACATCGTACAAAACAAAAAACTGATAAGTTCATAGGAAAAGAAAAGTGTGCCGATTATTAAGCAACTGCTTAGTTTAGGACCATAAAACCAGAAGGTACAGGAGTCGAATTAGACCATTTCGACATTCAAGCCTACTCTACTAGCTCTTCACAGTCTTTCCCCTCAGCCCTCTGCCTCAATTATAAGGAATCATAAACAAGATAAAATGTGCAGATGCTGGAAACCCAAGCCACACACAAAGCGCTGCAGGAACTCAGAGGCCAGGCAAAATCAATGGAGAAGGGTATAGTCGACATTTTCAGCCGGGACCCCTCATCAGAACTGGACAAAAAAAAGAAGATGAGGAGTTCCAGTTAGGAGGGGCCGGAGGGGAGGAAGACACCCAGGAGGATAAGTGAGACCGGGAGCTGGGGGAGGGTTGAAAAAAGAGCTTTGCTGCCACATTTTCAGATGGTGCAAAGAGTGGTGGAGGGACAGGTCGTGTTGACGAAACATGTAGTCTGCTGAAGGACTTAAACAACTTAGAAGAATGGGCAGGACAGTGGCAAATGAAATAAAACGTTTGAAATAAAATGCATTTTGGTAGAACATAGACCATAAGATTAAGGAGCGCAAGTAGGCCATTCGGCCCATCGAGTGCGCTCCGCCGTTTAATCATAGGCTGATCCATTCCATCCATTCACCCGCACTCCCCTGATTTCACCCCGTGCCCTTTGGTGCCCTGGCTAATCAAGAATCTATCCATCCCTGCCTTAAATACACCCAATGACTTGGCCTCTATAGCTGCTTCTGTCAACATACTCTAGAGATTTACCATTCTCAGACTAAAGTACTTTCTCCGCATCTCAGTTCTAAAAGGTCGTCCTTTAATGCTGAAGTTCTCTTGTTCTAGAATACCCTACCGGGGAAATAGCTTTGCTATGTCTAATATGTTCATTCCCTTTAACATTCGGAATGTTTCTATGAGATCACCCCTTCACTCTCCTGAACTCCAGGGAATACAGACCAAGGTATCCCTCTCATTCCTGGAATCATTCTCGTGAATCTTCTCTAAACCCTCTCCAATGTCAATATATTCTTTCTAATATAATCAGGAGCCCAGAACTGCACACAATATTCCGTGTGAGCTCACGAGTGTCTTATTGAGTTTCACAATAACATCCCGGCTCTTACATTCTGTACCTCCAGAAATGAAAGCTAACACTGCATTTGCCTTCTTTAGAACCGACTCAACCTACAGGTTAACCCTTAGGGTATCTTGCACAAGGACTCCCAAGTCTCTTTGTATCTCTGCATTTTGAGTTTTCTCCCCATCTAAATAATAGTCTGCCCGTTTATTTGTTCCACTAAAGTGCATGACCATACACTTTCCAACGTTGTATTTTATTTGCCACTTCTTTGCCCATTCCCCTAAACTATCGAAGTCCCTCTGCAGAATCTAAGTTTCCTCAACACTATCCGATCCTCCAGCAATCTTTTTTTTATCATCGGCAAATTTGGCCACACATAACTCAATACCGTTGTCCAGATCATTGATATACATCGTAAAAAGTAACGGTCCCAAATCCGCGCCTTGTGGAACTCCACTGGTAACCGCCAGCCAGCCAGAATAGGATCCTTTTATTTCGACCCTCTGTTTTCTTGCGACCAGCCAATGCTTCACCCACGCTAGTAACTGCTTTGCAATTCCATGGACTCTTATTGTGTTAAGCAGCCTCATGAGCGGAACCTTGTCAAAGGCATCCTGAAAATCCAAATATGCCATATCTACTGCATCTATTTTATCTACGCTGCTTGTAATTCCCTCTATGATTGAAACAGGTTTTTCAGGCAGATATGTTCTTTCAGGAAACAATGCTGGCTTTGGCCTATCTTGTCATGTGCCTCCAGGTACGACATACCCCATCCATAACAATCGATTCCAGCAACTTCCCAACCGCTGATGTCAGTCTAATACGTCAATAGCTTCCTTTCTGCTGCCTCCCACCCTTCTTAAATAGCGGAGTAACATTGGTAGCAGAAGTAAATGTGCTGACTATTTCCTAAATGGGGAGAAAGAAATCAAAAATAGTAGATGCAAAGAGACGTTGGAGAACTTGTGCTTAGCACCCTAAAGATTATTATGCAGGGTGAGTCGGTGGTGAGAAAAGCAAAGGCAATGTTAGCATTCATTTCAAGAAGCCGAGAGCACAACAGCAGGGATGTGGCACTAAGGCTTTATAAAGCTCTGGTAAGGCCTCACATTGAGCATTTGAGCAGCATGGGGCTCCTTATTTAAGAAACGATGTGTTGGCATTGGAGAAGGAACAAAGTAGGTTAATAGAGAATATTCTGGGAATGAAAGTCTTATCGGAGGAGGGGCATTTGATTTCTCTGAGCCAGTACCGGCAAGAATTTAGAATGATGACGGGGGTTCTCATTGAGACCTTTCGAATTTTGAAAAACCTAGACAGAGTAGATGTGGAAAGAGTATTTTCCATGGAGGAGAGCGAACCCAGGGATCCATTTAAAACAGTGCTGCGGCGAAAATTCTTTAAATAGGGTGTGGTAAATTTGCGGAACGTATAACCACAGGTAGCTGTGGAGGCCAGGTCGTTGGGTATATTTACGTCTGAGCTGGATTGGAACACGGTACGAAAGATTACAGGAATAATTTCGGACAGTAAGGATGAGGAGGGGAGAAAAAGGATCAGCCGTGATTGAATGGAGAAGCAGATTCATAGAAACAGAAAACCTACAGCACAATTCAAGCCCTTCAGCGTACACAATTTTGCCGAACATGTCTTTACCTTAGAAATTACTAGGCTTCCCTATACCCTCTATTTTTCTAAGTTCCTTGTACCTATCCAAAAGTCTCTTAAAATATCCGATTGTATCCTCCTCCACCATAGTTGCCGGCAGCCCATTCCATGCACTCACCACTCTCTGAGTAAAACACATACCCCTGACATCATCACTGTCCCTACTCTCCAGCACCTTAAACCTGTGTCCTCTTGTGGCAACCATTTCAGACTGGGGAAAAAGCCTCTGACGATCCACACATCAGTCCTTCTCATTATCTTATACACCTCTATCAGGACAGCTCTCATACTCCATTACTCCAAGGAGAAAAGGCCGAGTTCACTCAATCTGGTTTCATAAGGCATGCTCCCCAATCCAGGCAACAATCTTGTAAATCTCCTCTGGTTTCCACATCCTTCCTGTAGTGTGGCGACCAGAACTGAGCACAGTACTCCAGGTGGGGTCTGAACAGGGTCCTATGAAACTGCAACATTACATCTCGGCTCCCAAATTCAATTACAAGATTGATAAAGGCCAACACACCGTATGCCTTCTTAACCACAGAATCAACCTGCGCAGCTGCTTTGAGCATCCTATGGACTGGGACCCCAAGATCCCTCTGATTCTCCACACTGCCAACTGTCCTACCATTAATACAACAGTCTGCCATCATATCTGACCTACCAAAATTAACGACTTCACACGTATCAGGGTTGAACTCCATCTGCCTCTTCTCAGCCCACTTTTGATCCTATCAATATCCCGCTGTTACCTCTGACAGCCCTCCACACCATACACAACACCTCCAACCTTTGTGTCATCAGCAAACCTACTAACCTATCCCTCCACTTCCTCATCCAGGTCATTTGTAAAAATGTAGGGCTCCCAGATCACATCCCTGAGGCACTCCACTGGTGACAGAACTGCAACCACTCTTTGCATTCTGTGTGCAAGCCAATTCTGGATCCACAAAGCAATGTCCCCTTGGATTCCATGCTCCCTTACGTTCACATTAAGCCTTGCATGGGGTACCTTATCAAATGCCTTGCTGAAATCCATATACAGTACATCTACTGTTCTTCCTTCCTCAATGTGTTTAATCACATCCTCAAAAAATTCAATCAGACCTGACCTTGACAAAGCCATGTTGACTATCCCTAATCTTATTATACCTCTGCAAATGTTCATAAATCCTTCATCTCACGTTCTGTTCCATTACCGTACCAGCCACTGAGGTAATTCTCACTGGTCTCTAATTTCCTGGGCTATCTCTACTCAATTTCTTGAATAAAGGAGCAACAGCCGCAGCCCCGCAATCCTCTGAAATCTGATGCAAAGTTCATCGACAGAGGCTCACCAATCTCCTTTGTCGCCTCACATGTTAGCCTGGGGTACATCTCATCCGGTCCCGGCAACATATCCAACTTGATGCTTTTCAAAAGCTCAAGCACATCCTCTCTCTTAGTATCTACATGCTCCAACTTTTCAGTCTGCTGCAAGTCAGCACTACAGTTACAAAGATTCATTTCCATAGTGAATACTGAAGTAAGGTATTGATTAAGTGCCTCTGCTATTTCATCCGGTTCCATACACACTTTCCCACTGTCACATTGATAGGCCCTTTTCTTTCACCTCTTTTCTTCTTGCTTTTCACATACTTGTAGAATGCCTTGGTGTTTTCCTTAATCCTGCCCGCCGAAGCCTTCTCATGGCCCCTTCTTTCTCTCTTAATTTCTTTCTTAAGCTCCTTCTTAAGCCTTATTATCTTCTAGATCTCCAACATTACCTAGCTCTCTGAAACTTCTGTAAGATTTTCTTTTCTTCTTGGCTAGATATATTACAGCCTTTGTACTCCACGGTTCCTGTCTCTTACCACAACTTACCTGTCTCATTGGAATGAACATATGCAGAACCCCACACAAGTATCCCCTGAACTTCTGCTACATTTCTTCAGTACTTTTCTCTGACTTTCCAATATCCTGCCTGATAGCCTCATAATTCCCTTACTCCAATTAATCACACTGCTAACTAGTCCATTCCTATTTCAGATTCAGATTCATTTTATTGTCATTTAGAAACCACAAATGCAATGCAGTTATAAAAGACACAACATTCCTCCAGAATGTTATCACAAAAACGCAAGACAAAACAGATTACACCAGAAAATCCACATAACTTTTGGCAATCCCCAGTTCAGAGTCCGGAGAGGCTGCTGCGTATTAATATCACGCTACCATCTTAGCGCGTTCTCCGGAAAGGAGCTCCAATCCCACCAGACAAACGAGACCAAAAACTAAAGCTACAAGACCTGCACAAAACCACATAGTTACAACAGTGCAAACAATAGCATAATCGATAAAAAAATAAAACAGACCATGGGCACAGTAAAAATAGTCCAAAGATGTTAAAAGACAATAAGTTCGAAAGAAACCACCACACAGTTTCCAGACGTCCTTTGGGTCCCAATAGACTCGTCATCTCATGCTGGCGGCAGAAGGGAATACCCCCGCAACGGACTCCCACTGTGCCGCCGGACCCAGCATCGCAGACACAGCACACAATGAAAGCGACCGGAACGCAGCAGACTCTGAGTCCGTCGAACTACCGAGCCTCCGATCATCCCCTCCGGCACAGCTTCTCCGAGCAACATCCTCTGCCGAGCGTATTAGGACGGCCCTGCCAACGGCCATCGTCAACTCGACCATGAGGACTGGGTGCCTGTTCTTCCGAGCAGAGAGCCGGACCTCACAGCAGCAGCAGCAACGAAGAAGGTATTCCTGGAGATTTTAAGATGTTCCTCCGTGCTCCCACGTCCATTTTTCATCTGATTATGATTGCGCACGGCACCCAGCTTCACAAATAACAGATAATCAGCTCCGGAGTGGCCGCTGCAAGCTGCGTCGCGCCGCCATTTTGGCAATCCCAACATTTCTCTCCAATGCTATCGTAAAATTGATAGAACTATAGAATAGAATAAAGTAGTACTGCATAGCACAGGCCCTTAGGCCCACAATGATGTGCCGACCATTAAACCCTGCAACCCATATAGCCCCCCCCCCACCTTAAATTTCTCCATATTTCTGTCCAGCATTCTCTGAAATTTCACGGAAGTATCTGCTACCACTACTGACATTCCACGTACCAACCATTCTCTTAGTAAAAAAAACCTTTCACTAATATCCCCATTGAACTTTCCACCCTTTACCTTAAAGACATGTCCTCTTGTATTGAGCATTGGTGCCCTGGGGAAGAGGCGCTGGTTGTGCAAGCTATCTGTTCCTTTTAATATCTTGTAAACCTCTATCATCCTCCTTCTCTCCAAAAAGTAAAGATCTGGCTATTTTAATCTCTGATCAAAATTCATACTCCCTAAAGCAGGCAGCATCCTGGTAAATCTCCTCTGTACCGTTTCCAATCCTTCCACATCCTTCCTATAGTGAGGCGACCAGCACTGCACACAGTGCTCCATGTGTTGCCTAACCCGAGTTTTATAGAGCTGCATCATTACCTTGCGATTCTTAAACTCTGTTCCTCGACTTATGAAGGCCAACGTCCCTCAAGCTTTCTTAACTACCTATCCACTTGTGGTGCAACTTTCAGGGATCTGTGGACATGTACCCACAGATCCCTCTGCTCCTCCACACTCCGAAGTCTCCTGCCGTTACTTTATACTCTTCCTTGGAGTTTGCCCATCCAAAGTGTACCACCTCGGACTTCTCCGGGTTGACCTCCATTTGCCACTTCTGAGCCCACTTCTGCATCCTATCAATATCTCTCTGCAATCTTTGACAATCTTGTACACTGTCCACAACACCACCAACGTTTGGGTCGTCTGCAAATTTGCCAACCCAACTTTCTATCCCCACATCCATGTCGTTAATAAAGATCACGAAAGGCAGAGGAACCAGATCCGATACCTGTGGGACACACTGGTGTCCGATACCTGTGGGACACAATCTGAATATACTCCCTCCACCACGATCCTCTGCTTCCTGCAGGCAAGCCAACCCTGAATCACCTGGAAAAAAACTTCACTGGGTCCCATGTTTTCAGACTTTCTCAGTAAGCCTACCGTGTGGAACCTTGTCAAATGCCTTACTGAAATTCATGTAGATCACATCCACTGTACTAACCTAATCTATATGCCTGGTCACGTCCTTAAAGAACTCTATCAAACTTGTTAGACACGATCTCCAAAATGCTCTCCCACTGAGATATCTGACACCTGACCAGGTTCATTTCCCAATACTAAATCAAGTAGAGCCTCTCCCCCTTTAGGCTTATTTAGATATTATGTCAAGAAACCTTCCTGAACACACCTAACAAACTCCACCCCATCTAAACCCTTTGCTCTAGGGAGATGCCAATCGATATTTGGGAAATCAACATCACCCAACATGGCAACTCTGCTATCGTTACACCTTTCCATTATTTGTTTCCCTATCTGATTCTCGATATCACTGTTACTATCGGGCGGACTATAAAAACACCCAGTAAAGTTATTGACCCCTTCCTGTTCATAACCTCCACCCACAGAAACTCCGTGGACAACTACTCCATGATATCCACCTTTTCCGCAGCCTTGACATTATCTCTGATCAACAGTGACACGCCCCCACTTCTTCTTAGCCCCTCCTTCTCCTTTCTGAAACATCTATAACCAGGCACTTGAAGTAACTATTCCAGTCCCTGAACCATCCAAGTCTCTATAATGGTCACCACATTATATCTCCATATACTGATCCACCCTTTAATCTCATCCGCTTTGTTCACAACACCCCTTGAATTAAAATAGACACATCACAAATCTTCGGGCAAAGCGCGTCCCTTCTCTTTCACCTACCTGTCCTCCCTCTCGCACTATCTACAAGTTTCCTTTATTTGTCAGCCAATCTCCTCTGGTCAAGTCCTTTCAGTTCGGTTCCCACCCCCAACAATTCTAGTTTAATCACTCCCCAGTTGCCCTAGCAAACCTCTCCGCTGGGATATTGGCCACTGGGATTCAAGTACAGACCATCCTTTTCGGACAGGTCACACCTGCCACAAAAAAGATCCCAATGATCCAGAAATCTGAAACCCTGCCCCCTGCTCCAATCACTTAGCCTGACATTTATCCTCCAGCTCATTCTATTCCTATTCTCACTGTCACCTGACACAGGCAGTAATCCCGAAATTACTACCTTTGCGGTCGTGCATCTCAACCTCCTTCCTAACACCCTGTACTCTTTTCGCAGGGCCTCTTCCCTTTTCCTACCTATGTCATTGGTACCAATATGTACCACGTCCTCTGGTTGTACTCCCTCCCAGTGTAGGATATCTTGGACGCTACCTGAAACATCCCGGACCCTGAAACCTGGGAGGCAATCTGCAATCCGAGTTTCTTTCCTGCGTCGACAGAATCGCCTGCCTGACCCCCTAACCAGAGAGTCCCCTACCAGTACTGCTTTCTTCTTCCTTTCCCTAACCTTCTGAACCACAGGGCCAGACTCTGTGCCAGAGGCCCGGCCACTGTTGCTTCCTTCAGGAAGGCTGTCCCTAACCACCCCCCCCCCAAAGTACTCAATCAGGAGTACCTATTAACAAGTGGTACGGCCACAGGGTACTCTCTAGTACATAACTGTTCCCCATCCCCCTCCTGACTGTGACCTACTCGTCTGTCTCTCGTGGCAATGGTGTGACCAGATGCCTTTAACTCCTTTCTATCATCTCCTCGCTGTCTCTGACCATGCGAAGGTCATCCAGCTGCATCTCCTATTCCCTAACTCGGCCCCTTCGGAGCTACAGCTCGACACACCTGATGCAGCTATGGCCGTCCGGGAGGTTGGAAGACTCGAGGACCACCCACATCTGACACCGAGCACAGAAAACCTGCCTGAAACACATGCTTCCTCCTTTCCGCAAATAACATAGGTACACCCACCTCGACTCGTCCCGTTACCGCCTGCGCAGTCTTGGCTCTCTTTTACCCCGAGCAGTTAAAAAACAAACGCCTTCGCTTCGGCAATCAGCCCTTTACTCGCAGCCTTCTGCTCCGAATTCGATGGTCCAATTGGCCAAATTCTGCTCCTTTGTCTTATGGCCTTATAATCTTACGTAAGAAAATAGCACGGCAAAGTGAACAATTTCTCATTTACTTAATGAATCGTCGTTTCATTGTCTTTTCCTTCCAAAGATTAATCTATTGCAATTTTCAAATAAACTATTCATCGACACACTTGGTTCATAGATCACCTCACTTTCCATCATATCTGAACAGCAACAAATCTCCATAAAATCCGCTACCTCACGTCGTCTTTCTCGATGAATGACTTTCGTAGTTTTTGTTATGATATCTCTTTGTTTCTTTGATCATGCTCTTAAAAAGGCGTATTCAATCGAAGTTCTAGAGAAAACCATTCATAAAAATGGAAAGATTTTGTCTGATCGAGTGAAATTTAAAATTCTCTACATACCGGAGCGGTTAAGCCAGCTGTTCCGCTTTAAGAGGTGCAACAGCCCCCCTGTGCTATTGAAAGTAATCATCTTATTTTATGCACCCTGTCATTTGAAGTCCCAATATTTCCTTGTTACTGATTTCGCAGTTCTTCTTCGATGTACCTACATTCTGTATCCCTGTGCCAAACCTTGCACTATTTTGATGGTGCCTGCCGGAACATCTTGACATGTGATATGTGAACGGCCCTTTATAGCAACCTTTCTTTTCAGTACTATGATATGCATTGAAATCAGAGAAATGCGGATTTAACTATTTGATATAACGGAAAAAAAACACGATGTTAATCAATAACACTTACTTGCTTTTTTTGTGTGCCATACTCTTGCCAGAGCCTCGCGACCACATATTTTTTTCAAGTGGAAAAAGTGAAGGAAAGATTCTGTGAGTGGTCCCTCACGTCCTTTTCACAGCGCAGTGCTTTTTCCTTTTTTTTTTTGCGAGCTCAACACTCAACCCGGCACCGATGGGAAGCGTGTCCAGAAGCGGCCCGACTCGATTCGAATAAAACTTCGCTGCTAAGTCCGGCGCTGATGTCACTGCGCCACCAGACGGCCTTTTCTTGATTACTATGGGCATTGACGGAGATTTCTTCACACTGCTGCAGCAATTCTCACAAAATGCTGGAGGAACTCAGAAGGCCAGCCAGCATCTATGGAAAATGCATACTCGACGTTTCGGCCCGAAACGTCAACTGTGCTTTATACATAGATGCTGCCTGGCCTCCTGATTTCCACCAGCATTTTGTATGCGTGGTTTGAACTTCCGGCATCTGCAGATTTTCCATTGTTTGTGAGGTGCAAGCTGTTACGTGCCCATGGGTTTCATCTACTGTGAGTGTCACACTAAGAAACGGCTGGATGAGGCGGGACTATGATATCAGTATAACAAGCAGCAACAGACCACTGGGACCTTCAGAAGCTGAACGGAGAGAGAGAGAGAGCGATAGGCTTTGGACTGCAAGCTGTGACTAGGAGCTTGTTTAAGTTGGGTAAAGCCTGATACTTTCCCATGCCCAAAAGACTGGATGATCAACGGCACATTGTGTATTGGATGTGTGACCGTCACTTAACATAATCCGTATATGGACTTTTGTTGGAATATCCTGCGGGACCACTGTTGTTAACTCTTACCTGGATACAGGTGTGTTACGTAGTAACCACTTAGAAGAAAGGATATTTCGTGACTTTCAGCTGGTGATATTTGGTTGGGGATTTCTGAACGACTCGACGGATAAGTTCTTCGGCGACGGTTATTCTGTATGTCCAGCGTGGAATCTGTGGAATTCTTTGTAATTGCTTTCTCTCTACATTTTAACTCAGATTTACAAATCTTTCCCGTCATTTATTCCATGGATTGCTGGACTTTTCTACTTTGTCATCTGAAAATTAAGACCTCAATAATTGTTCCTAAGCTTGACTGTTTGGGAGCCACACACACACACACACACACACACACACACACATACACACACACACACACACACACACACACACACACACACACATATACGCATAACACTGTTAACTTCTGTTTATTTCCTCTAAGTCTCTACATTTTGAGTGGATACTGATAAAGATAATGGTTTTGATATCAAAACCTGGCTCAATGTGTGATCTAGTGCTGCTGGTACGTAACATAAATTGGGGGTTCCTACGAGATCATGTACAAAATTGGAGCTTATTGATTTATTGACTGATTGATCGATTGATTGATTATCGATTGATTGGTTACTTCCTTTTTGATTGACTTGTGTGTGGAAACCAGCAGCAATGGATATTGATGAATTTCTGACATCGTCAATCCCTGAGGCATTAAGGGACGCCAAAAATTCGACTTGGTGGATTCCGAGAAAAATAGCTGAGCACTGTATTCCTTTGGAGAAGTTTGACCACGAGATGTTGAGGTTGTTTTCTGAAAGTAAACCCAGTAATCTCCAGCTCCAGTACAAAATGGAAAAACTAAAGATAAAGGCTGAGGAAAGGCGAAACCTGCTCGAGGTTGATATAAGACACAAACAGCTAGATGTTGAGTTAAGACTAAATCAGCTTGAGGCTGCGGAAGCAGAAAGACAAAGGCAGACTGAGGCTGTCCAAGCGGAAAAACAGAGGCAGTTTGAACTAGAGTAGATAGAGAAACTGCAGCAAGAGAGTCTAGCGTGTGTCTCTGTTGATATGTTTGCTGCCAGTCAGGAAGTAAATTGGGCCCTCCAATTGATGAAACTGTTGGTTCATGAATACTTTCAGCAGTTTGAGAAAGAAGCTCAGAGCCTAAAGTGGCTGAAAGTTGTTTGGGCTCTCTTGTTGCAGAGATTAATTATGGATAAAAATCAGCAAGCTTACTCTGCCCTATCCGCTGACGATGCAGCTGATTATGAGATAGTAAAGTAGGCTGTGTCATAAGAGGGGCGCTGGTAGCGGACCCAAATGCAAGACACAGACACTGGGTTATTAGGAACAGGACTAGTTTTATCAAGAAAGCAAGGAAAGTGGGGACGAAATGATGCTGGACAACGA
Source organism: Hypanus sabinus (assembly GCF_030144855.1). NCBI lineage: Eukaryota > Metazoa > Chordata > Chondrichthyes > Myliobatiformes > Dasyatidae > Hypanus > Hypanus sabinus. Next base: position 56,577,801 of record NC_082720.1, on the reverse strand, counting down.
CACAGGCCCTGGACGAGACTAGGATACAGGACTGGACATGTCTAGGCTACAGGACTGTACGTGGCTACAGAAGAGGACGTGGAAATCCTGCACAGAATGAGGCGCATGTACAGGACGAGATCACAAAGCCATGACTTGGATCGGACAGGTTTCTAGGACTTGGCTTGGACAGGACGAGAGGTTCCTGGAGAGGACGAGGGAACTCCAGCACAGGTCAAGGAAACTCCAGAAGTGGGCTGGACGTCACTTCGTCCCCAATTCTCTTGCTTTATTAACACAACTAGTCCTGTTCCTAATACTTCAGTGACTGTGGCTTGCATTTGGGTCCGCTACCAGCGGACCTTATGACAGGCCGTCGTCAAAACTTATGAGCTTATTACAGAAGCCTATAGACAAAGGTTTAGGAATTTGAGGGAATCTGTGAACCGGACCCATGTGGAATTTGCCATTGAGAAGTCTGCGAGTTTCGAACGATGGTGCACATCTAAAAATGTGCTTGGTGATTTTGATAAATCGAACGAGCTGTTTTTAATTGAAGAATTTGAAAGGTGCGTCCATAATGACATAAAGATATTCTTAGATGAAAAGTATGCTGCCACTTTTCAAGAATCTGCTAAGCTCACAGATGAGTCTGCTCTAACCCACAAGTTCAAGTTTACCCCAAGTAAGTCCTCCCAAAAGGGTGTATGGATAATCAGGATAAACCAGAAATCAAATCTGTGACTAGTGACAAAGGTAAGGATGAAGGGAAGCAATTAAAGGAGAAACACTCTGGTCCTATTTGTCACTATTGCAGGAAACCTGGTCATGTTATGGCTAACTGTTTCCTTCTAAAGAAGAAGAAGGAAACGGAGGCAGTTCCAGATGCTTGTATTCAACACTATGAAACACCTGTGAACCTACAGACTTCCTGACGTTCTGATGAAGTTCATTCAAAGGCTAAGACGTCTGGCTCGGTTGGAAAAGAATTCTTCCTTTTATGTCCGATGGGTTTATATCAGTGAATGAAGGGTTAAACCCGGTACCAGTGAAAATTATCCGAAATACCGGGGCTTCTCAGTCGCTCTTGTTAGACAATGTTCTAAAGTTAAGTGCTGAGACAGCCAGTGCTGAAGTAAACTGTCTTAAAGGCATGGGAGGCGACATTGTTCCTGAGCCTCTGCACAAGGTCATTTTGAAATCAGAGATAGTTTCATGACCCGTTAAGATAGGGCCACTGCCCAATTTACCGATGGAAGGTGTTTATTTGTTGTTACGGAATCGCCTAGCAGGTGGCAGAGTTGTTCCTGCAGCGCAGCGATCGTCTAAGCCAATCACCGATGGTCTAAAGATGGATTCTAACATGTATCTATCCTGCGCAGTAACTCGAGCTATGACAAATAAATTGGGCAATGCGGATGCTTCTGTGTAGAATGGTTCTGCTATCCATGATAGCGCAAGTGGGATTTCAGATTTTGATGACTTGTCAGGGACTTTCCTGCCTTCACTTTTTGAGCAGGATCTTTGTAGTAGAGCTGACTATAAAGATTTGTCAACGCAAAGTATACTGCAGATGCTGCGATCAAAGCATCACGTACAAACAAGCTGAATGAACTTAGCAGGTCGGGCAGCATCCGTTGAAACGTGCGTCTCGGCCCGAAACGTTGATTGCTCATTTCAACATATGCTGCCCGACCTGCTGAGTTCATCCAGCTTGTTTGCACGTGTTGCTATAAAAATTTGTCTATGTCCAGGAAGAAGTTTATAGCAGAACAGAACAGAGACCCTGAGATTGCGGCGTTGAGAAAAAAAAAACTCTCCCAGTTGATGAGGTTGAGAAAGTGCCAGTACAGTATTATTTCAGAGATGGAGTGTTAATGCGGAAGTGGAGACCACCTGATATGACTGCAATTGTTCACCTGTTCTTTGAACAATTATTTGGTCTTTTATTATGTATTTTGACAACAGTTTTGGTTAGCCACCTCGTCATGTAATGCGACAAGGAACCCTCCTATCACTGGGAAGTTTTATTTGTCTGTTGTGTATTTCTTTGATATACGTTATTGCTGTTCCTCTTTTTGTCTTCAGGTAGTGTTAATTAAATGCATTCGAGTGTACATAATGTTTTCTGACATTTGTCATTTCGGTTTTTAGAGTTTCAAGATCGGGTTTGAACCAAGATATTATTTCAAAAGAATACGTTAATATCGGTATAGTGAAAGTCTTTTATTGCCTTTGGGATATTTTTACTGTTGAGATATGATTGGCAGGTTTTCTTTAGCCTTAATGTAATTTGACAAGTTTTGTTATTACTTTGTCACACTATGATATAATTTATTTTCTTGTTGCTATACCAGACACTTAAATGTTTCACGTACATCCATCTGTTGTTTTGATTCCTGCTGATCCCCTTTGTATACTATTAGCCTTATTCAACCTTTCTTTATGTTTAATGATCTGCACTTATCCCGTCCAAAGTTCATGCTGATATCTTTCGAAAATAGTTCTACGATTTGATTTAGTTGTTTTTGCTTAACTGATGAAGAAACATGTCATTTCGAATCATGCAAGGATCGAGGGTGTGTTGAAGTGTAGCTTATTTCGTTGTTTCTGATTTGATACCCAATTTTCGTCAGATTCAGTAAATTATAAAGCGTGCTTAAAGCCAGACAAAACTATAGTGGACTTAGAAAGTCGCCTTGGGAAGTGCCACGGTTTATTTCGATAACGATATTTGTTCTGCTTTGGTTGCTAATAAAAAGGGTGATTATCGTTAAACAATGCTTCATCAGATATCTTTGGAATTTCACGAGTATTTCACAAGTAGTCATGAGTCTTTTTTTGGTAGTCTACATGACAGAATTCTGCAATTCTGCTTTTCTTCTGGACTTGATCTAGAATTCTCGAATGTATGATCAGTTGTTCTGTACGTCCTTTCAGATTCTCTTGGCACCCTTTCAGCTTGCTTATAGGTATATTTTGGTCGTGTAAGTGAGTGATGACTAGACACAAGATACACGATGTTACAATTTTGTATATAGTTTGCAAGCAGGTAATAGGACGATATTTTGATGGATATTTTGTTATTTCTCCTTTACGTACACAACAAGTTTCGCCTTGTGTCGAAAATTCAGGGACTTCTTCAGGATTTTGAAGAACATTTTCAAAATGTATTCATAAGTTCGAATGAAGGCAAGTAATTTTTATACCAATAACTAGCAATATTATCAGTTACAGCCCAAAAAAATGGGCTGAAAATGGCAAAGGAGTTTAATATAGAGAAGTGTGAGGTATTGCACTGTGGAAGGAGAAACCAAGGTAGAATATACAAGGTAAATGGTAGGGCACTGAGGAGTGCAGTAGAACAGAAGGATCTGGGAATACAGATACAACATTCCCTAAAAGTGGCGTCACAGGTAGATAGGGCCTTAAGGGAGCTATTGGTATATTGTCCTTTATAAATCAAAGTATTGAGGGTAGGAGATGGAATGTTATGGTGAGGTTGTATAAGACATTCGTGAGGACGAAATTGGAGTATTATGAGCAGTTTTGGTCACTGAATTACAGGAAGGATATTAATAAGTTTGAAAGAGTGCAGAGCAGGTTTACAAGGATGTTGCAGGGACTTGCTCAACGTCTCTGGCCCATGTCATCATATTTTCACTGTTGATGTTCAGTACTCATCACCTCCATCTCCTATCAGAAATAAATTAAAGCTCTCAGATTCTTTCTGGACAATCAGAAAGTGTATCCTTGGGCACTCGCATGGGCTGATTTGTATCAGTGTATATTCCAAACCTGCACTGGTATCACGCCTCAGCATTTCCTACGCTACACTGACGACTGCATTGGTGCTGCTTCCAGTATCCATACGGAGTTCGTCGATGTCATCACCTTTGTATCCAACTTCCACTCTGCCCTTCAATTTACCTGGTCCATTCGTGACACTTCCCTACCCCTTCTCGACCTCTCTGTCTCTATCTCTGGAAACAGCTGATACTTTTTGAGAAACCACCACCTCCCACCTTCTTACTCTGACGTTTCCTTTTGTTTTCCAGTCCTGATAAATGGTCTCAACCTGAAATGTTGACTATTTACTCTTTTCCGTAGATGCTGCCTGGTCTGCTGTTCTTCCAAAATTTTGTGCGTAATGCTTGGATTTCCAGTATTTGCAGAATCTCTCTTGTTTGTGATATGGAGTATCTTCCCTAAATGAAAGTGACAAACACTGGAGTGCATGGATTTAACGTGAGAGCAAAAAGGTTTCTAGGTCATTTTTGAAGTAAACTTTCTTTTTTTCCCGATAGTAGCAGAAAGTCTCTGGAACGCGATTCCAATGAAGTTATAGAAGCAAATAAAATACAAATGTTTTCAAGGCATTGATGAAGGCATAGGAACCGGGAGAGGATGATGAAATAGAGAAGCTATGCGCCAGAAAAGTGGACTAGTATAAGCTGGCACAATGTTCAGCAGAGACCTCGTGAGCACAAGTGTCTGCTCTTGTATTGTACTGTTCTATGTTACGTATTTCACAGGTTTAATGGTCTGTCCACACGAACCTGAGAAGTATCAGACACATGTGCAAAAATATCATAACGTGCAAGTAACATGCAAGAAACTGGAAAATAAGTTTAGGAGTTTTTTCTTCATTACAGCAAAATAGTAGAATTTAAATATTATGCATACTTCCATATTATGCGTATATTATGCGTAATTGCATAATTGCATATTATGCGTAATTCCAGCATGCCGAGGTCGAAACAGATCTCAGTTATAAAAGGAGTATGAGAACAGCTGCACATCGTTGATATGGTGTTCAACTAACATACTTTCTAACTGGGAACATGGGACGATTTTACACATTCAAGCACCTAGTACCGCAGTTTCTTTGTTTTTATTTGAATTATAGAAGCATTACCTAACCGCAGGGCTTTAGGTTTTCTGCCTTGGCACCAGTGTATGTTATTTTGATACAAATCATCTGTTCTGCGTAAACTCATATGATTTTCTAGAATTCCGAACGTTCCTTCTAAGAGTCCTCTTCGGAATTTCCCACATACAGTTGCATTATTTTTTTCGCCTGTTTACAGTCGACTTTATGGCTTTAAGTCCGAATGCTTCTATAGATGTTGAATAAGATATGCGAAATAGTAGTAGTAGGATCTCGATCCCTAAATCTGGCTTCATCGCAAAAAAAAAGTGACCCACGCTTAAATATTTGTAAATTCTACAGCATTACGCACTCCTGACCCACTCATATCTAGTCTTCAAATTGTGATTGTAACTTATTTCCGTGACTTAAAATACTTGATAAAATTATAATTATGTAGGTCCTGCAGTTCAAAAAGAATCAGTTCATGTTGTTTTAAATACACAGCGTCATATTTACACACAATAAAGAGACTTTCAAAAATAGCATTGATATTTCTCAAAATATATATTTTTCTGTATATAAGCATTTTTGCTTCTGCAGACCGTCAGTAGTAATCAACACATAGGGACAGCTAGGGTTTTAAGTTAATTCGTATAATTTGATTTCAAGTTATAACATGCCATTGCACAGTGAAGGTCAAAGATTTACATAAAACGAATCATGTTAAGCATTATCCAAGGGGTGCAGCTAATGATCTGAATCGTATTTTTCAGTGTCTCGTATGTTCGGCAATCAATGCACTGAATGCATTCACTGAGAAGCTTAATAACATATTTAAATATGTCTCGAACTCTAATTCTAGAGTTACAAAAGGACGTATATAAAATTGGCACCAGTTGTATAATCACATTTACCGGCTATTTTCTCATTTACTTTAGCTACACGTCATGAATGATAATAAAAACAGAAAAGGATGGAAACACTTAGCAAGTCACGCCTTATCTGCAGAAGATGGAACGTCTACTGCTTCGGGGTTTGGACCCTTCACCAGACCAGGTTTAAATAGTGCCGTTCATGGAGTTAATGTCTTATGTGAAAATGGGCATGGGCGTGCTCTTCAGAAACATGTAAGCAAGGGCGGAATCCAGATCATGATCAGACGAACTAAGAAAATAGAAGGGCCATGAGCGTTATTTTCAGTCACATATATATTTTAGGATTGTTCAGCAAAGCGTGGAGCGTTATGTAAAGTTTGAGACTCATTGTATTCTTGTATCAAGCGTTGATTAAACCATACTTTGAGCATTGTTTACTGTTTGAGATACCTGGCATCTATTGGACACAATGCATTATGAATGCACAATGACTGAAATGATATAATTTTAAGTAACGAGAAAGCTATTGGTCGCAATTTTGACTATTAATACTTAAAGCACATAAATCGATTCAGAGCACATGATCTCTTGGGAAATTAACCCAGCGGCAAACATGTGTATCTTCAATTCAGTGAGTAGTATAAGAAAAAAGGTACAAATTTAACAGATGCCACATTCAGAAGTTTGCATTCCAGTTTCACAAAACACAGTATTGACGATGATAATTAGCGACCTTTAAACGAAAGGTTGCACAAAGGTAATTTTTACTCTAGAGGAGCGCAATCCTGCATGCACAGTTTTTGCCAGTAGCAGCAAAGAAGGTATGTATGCCTTGACGTTACGCATTGGATCTGTGATGTGGGAGGGCTGCATGGCTTCCAGAAGAGAACAACACTTTTCGCTGATTCTGGATACAGACATGCCTAGTGCTGAGGCAGTCCCAGCGTGCGGACTACCTGGCCAGAATCATTTTACTGTAATGCTTCCTTCATTTCAGATCTTCATTAAGTTTGCCGTGCAGAAGTGCACTCTTGGATAATATTTCTGTTCGATTTAGACTTGATGCCAATTAATAGAATGATAATCAGAAGAAAAACATTAGAAGTGGAACTGCTGTAAATATAACTAATAAATTAATATCTATATCAGAGAAATATTCATGATTCATCACTAATTTACTATCTACGGTGACTGTTTCGGTGCTATTCTGCAAAACCGTAATGCAAATTGTAACCGTGCTGAGTAAATTTGGCTGCCCGTTGTCTTTCAGCATGATAACCAAAGTTTGTGTGTTGGACCCACCTCCAAGATTTTAGGGGCTGTTCTGATTTCGCGAGATCTCCGCCGAATAGTAAACAAACTGGGATCATCAGCTTTGACCATTTGTTAAAAGAGCGGTGCATTTTCACCAAAATCTGCATCAGTGGACAGTATCTTGATGAGCACGTAGTCCTGATTCGCTCTGTGTGCGCTATTTCCATGATTGCTAATCCATTCTGTTCTGAATGTGAAACCACTGATTTTGTCACTTTGATACAGGGTGATCACATGCACTGCAGCGCTGCTGCTCAGTGGGTGTACTCTAGTGTGATGAGCTCGACCATAAATCTGAAAACGTTTGTAGTCTTCGTTGTCAAAAGAGTGCAATGTATTAACAGCGCTGTGTATGGAGTTAGTGCTGAGGTATGTGGACATGGGCGTGGGAATGCTCTTCAGAAAGCTGTAAACAAGATAGGAATGCTGCTACGGCTAACATATATTGTAAGATAGTGCAGCAAAGCGTGTGCCGTTATAGTTTACATAACTAACAGCAATATAGATGGTTTTATTTGTTGACAGTGAAGGTGACCTCAAATCCCAGGCTGAAACAGATACACTATACTCAGACACCTTCTCACTGTCCGGTATTGTATTTGTAATTAATTTACAATGATCAGATGATGTTTGTGGGAGAAAAGGGAGTTTCTTTGATACCTCTTAGTGTACTTGACCGTTCGGAACCAGAAACGATAACATCAACTGAGATGATTAAAGTTCCCGGCGGAGCATTTTCCGGGATTTGGTTCGTGGCTGACTTCACTTTTCTAATAATCTCTTACGTTCCCCGTGTTTCCAAACTAAGGTACTCAGTTGAATTGACCACGTTATCTGTGACAGCGTTTGTCCCAGTGTCATGATGTTGAGATGAACACAAGCCCCTGGTGGAATTACTACGGATATCAGCACTGCAATGCCCTATTTTACGAGGCCGAATTGCCAACTCTGCGATCAACCAGCACATATGCAATTCGTACAAGGAACCGTCCGGATTCTTACCCAAAACCACTCGCCTGAAGGTTCGGAGAGAATGCCACGACAACACTAGCCGGCATTGCGACACAAGTCTGCTGGCCCACAGATAAGTTCTCTGTCGATTCTTTCATGGGGAAACAAATTCCCCAGTTTAAAAATTAAACTTGATGAACTGTCACCAACATTTGCACCAATGCGAAATACACGAGTTGACAATTGTGATACACTCGATTCCAAAATTTGAGCGATAATAAAACAAATGGCCCTTGCTCAATTTTCTCCGAAATAGAATAACGAATTTAGATCCACTGCTCGCAGAAGAAACATGCATTCAGGCAGACCGACAGCAATCCCCGGTGGATTCGCATTGCTCTGCAATAAATTAAGTTCCTGGTCTCTTCTCGATTAATCCGTAAATCCGTTCACTCCACAAAGTATAAATAACTAGATATAGCATTTTAAAAACCCATCCATGCCGAGCCAGTTCCATTTGCCTGGGCTTAGTCAATAACGTTCTAATCCTTTTCCATCCATGTTCTCCTCCTAATGTCTTGCGAGCATTGGAAATTTATCTGCTTCTTCAACTTACTCTGACAGCTGTTTCCGTGCACTTGCTATGCTTTGTGTGAAAAATTGCCTTCTATCTTCTCTTAAATCTCAATCCCTCAGATTAAATCTACGGACTCCTGTTTTATCCTGCCATACACTTGAAAAACAAGCACTGATCTACCAGCTTATCTGTGTCCTTAATTCTATAACGCCGACGAGATGAACTTTCAGGATTCTACCTTCCAGGGAAAATAGTGCCAGCCTATAAACTTTCACCTTTTAACTCTGACCCACCAGTCTTGATAACACCCCTGTGTTGTTGTTTTTTTTTGTTTGTTTCTGTACTCTTTCCAGTTTAATCATGGTCTTTATTATAGCTGGGCAAATGTGCAGGACACAATACCCCACGTGCTGTCTCACTGACCAAGACGACAGATCACAAATGATGGCATAACTTCTCTAATCAATTCTCTCATTAATGCAGCAGCTCTACGGCACCATTTTCAGCACACCCCCAGCCACACCGTGTGCCTCCGCGAAAACTTTCAGGGAAATACGTGTTGTACATCTTTCCAAGGTATCTGTTTTAGAGTGCCCGCCGGATCGCTAATCTGAAAATTCAGCCCCAGTTTAACTGATAAAGATGCCACACCTCACACATCTACAAACTGTTACTATAAGAATAAACAACAATGAACTCAGTACTGATACCTGTGGCACACAATTGCTACCAATTCGCCAATCTGAAGAGTTAGGCTAAATTACCACTTTCTGACACCTTGACTTAGTCAATTAGGTATAGAGTATAGAGAGATATGAAAATACTGAACAGAACTGTATTAACTTTATGTATTGCACAATACTGTTACTGCCAAAACAAAAACACATTTCGTGATATTTACCAGCGATGATAAACCTGATACTGATTTGAAACCTGATTGTCAGCTGAGTTGGAAGGGGTCAGGGAGATGGAAGTACAAGAGAGAGACATTCTGTAAGGATTAATAAACCAATTGTTTGAAATCAAATTAGTTTGCATGATGTCTCAAGACCGGCTGGTCATGTTTTCACTGTGCCATCCACCAACCACTCTTCCCCCTCTCCCGCACTTGGCATTATTTTTCTGACCCCGATCCCACAGCGGTCCACCCTCGAATTATTTTCTCCTTTCAGATTTACAAACACGCTTTGCACTCCACGTTGACAATACATACGGTGAAAAAGTCCTAGGTGTGTGTGTGTGTGTATATATATATATACACACACATATATATTTCGAACAACATGCTTTTTTCTGATATACAGATATGAAATACACACACACACACACACACACACACAGAAAATAAATAAGCCGAAATAACAGCGGCAAGAAATGACGAATAAAATTAATTCATAATTAAATGCCGAAACATGTCCAACTGGAAGATGCTGTTTCTTTTGCTAAATATTGGTGTCCCGTCTTTGTCTCACTGTAACAGTGCGTGAGGCCAGATTCAGAAATGCCAAAGTCCTTGTGGGATAGCAAATAGATGTGCTAACCAACCGGAAAATGTTTTTCATTCATGTCGACTGACTGCATATGCTCGGCATCCTAATTACCCATCTGTCTTTGTTTCACCAATGCAGATCCACCACAGTTTGAAGTCCAAATTCTATGGCTTAGAGACTGAGTAATCTATACCCAAAATCAATCACTCGGCTCTACACGCCTGTGCAGAACAACATGTCTGCCGGTGTTATCAATTTTGTCTGTGTTTCGACTATGCCAGTTTAACTTTTTTTTTCATCCATTTATACGTCCAAATGTCTGCTAGCATTACAATGTACCTGGCTGTACAGCTTCGGCCAATAGGACTTCTTTTTCCCACATACCCATGAACTACACTATATGAACTAATTGTCCCTCAACTCTCTTCTAAAACTTTTTTTCCCCCTCAAAAGATCTACTTTCTCCAGCATTATACTCACCAACGCTGAGAAAAGATTCTGACTATTCTATTTATGTAATGAAAACAAATCACAGCCTAGCCTTATAACATAACCCTTCCAGGCTTGGTGTTACTCCTGAGAAACATTTCTGCACCTTTTCCAGCTTATTGATATCCTTCCTATTGCTGTCATCAATAACCAGACACAGTATTTTAAGTGCAGTCTCACCAATCAATTATACTGTTGCAATATGGCGTATCGATTGAGTAATAAAAAAGTCTAACCTCTGAAGGCAAGCACGCTGGCACATTCTTCAGTACCCTTTTAATCTCTGCCATTACTTTCAGACAACGATATAGCAGCGGCTTTATTTCTCTGTTCCACGCTATTCTTTGGACCCACAGAATTCTCTGTGTTCTTTCTTCCCTGTTTTACCGAAATTCACAATTGTGCAACTTAAATCTGATTTACATTCCCTTGACCCAGTTACACAGTTTGTCCATATACCTATTCAAATCTTCTCTTAAACGTTAAAAACGACCTTGCATGTACAACTTCCCCTGGTAGCTCTTTCCACACTCTCGCGATTTTCATGTTTCTCTTAAACTTAGCAGCTTTCACCCTCAATTCCTTACCTCCGGTTTACTCCCAGCCAACCTTAGTAGAAAACCCCTGTTTGCATTTACCGGATCTAGACCCGTTATAAGGTTGCATGCTCATATCAAATCTCAACTCAAGTTTTACGCTCCAAGAAATAAAGTCCAATCCTATTCAATCCTTCCATATAATTCAGGTCCTCCAGACCCGGCAACATTCTTATCAATTTACTCTCTACCTTCTTAACTTTATTTACATCTTTCCTTTATGAAGGTGACCAAAACTGCACAACACACTTCAATTAGGCCTCAAAGATGTCTTAAACAACTTCAAAATAACATCACATCTCTTGTACTAAATACAGTGATTTATCGAGGGCAATGTGCCGAAAGTTTTCTCTACGTCTCCATCTACCTGTGATTCCACTTGAAATGTATTATGGAGAATTTCGAGATCCCTTTGTTCTATCACACTCCTCACTGCCCGACCGTTCGCTGTGTATGACCTACTCCGGTTGGCCCTACAGAATTGCAACATCCCGCAATTGGGTGCATTAAATTCCATCTGCAATTGTTCAGTCCATTTTCCCAGCTGGTCCAGATGTCGCTGCAACTGATGATTGCCTTCCTCACCGAACACTACACCCCCAATCTTGGTAGCATCGGCAAATTTGCTGATACAGTCAAGTACATTATCATAATGATTGTTGATACAGATGACAAACAATACAGACCCAGCATCGACACCTGCTGTATTCCATATGTCACAGGTCTCCTGTCAGAGAGCCAACCATCTTCGAACACTCTTTAACTACTCCTACAAAACCAATGTCCAATGCAATTTACTACTTTATCTTCAATGCCGAGTGACAGAGCCACCCTGACCAACCTCCCATGTGAAACCTTCCCGAAAAAGCCTAACCAAATTCCGCATAGACAACATCTATTAACCTTCATTAACTTTCCAGTTGGCTTCCTCAAAAATTTCTATAACATTGGTTGGCCATAATCTACCACGCACAAAACTACGTTGACTATGCTTAATCAGACCATGTCTTTCCAAATACATATTCATCCTGTCCCTTCTGAAATCTTCTAATATATTTTCAACGGTTAGTTTACTTTAAGAACATTCTTTGAACAGTGGAACAACATTGGCTATCCTCCAATCCTCTAGTACCTCACCGCTCATTAAGGAGGATTTAAATGCCTCTGCTGGGGCCGAGACAATTTCTGTTTCTGTCTCCCGCAGATCCTAGGGAACAAACTATCAGGCCTGGGAGATTTATCCTCCCTAATTTGCCTCAGAACAGCAATCACCTTCTCCACTCTAATCTGTATAGAATCTATAACATGATGTATCTTTATGTCACTACTGTAGTCTCTGCGTTCGTCTCTTGAGCAAGATCTATCCAATACTTTTTCTCTCCTCGCATATAGCCACATAACCATATAACAATTAGAGCACAGAAACAAGCCATCTCGGCCTTTCTAGTCCGCGCCAAACGCTTACTCTCACCTAGTCCCACCGACCTGCACTCAGCCCATAAACCTCCATTCCTTTCCTGTACATATACCAATCAATTTGTTTTTCATGACAATATGGAACCTGCCTCCACCACTTCTACTGGAAGCTCGTTCCACACAGATACCACTTTCTGAGTAAAGAAGTTCCCCCTCGTGTTACCCTTACACTTTTGTCCCTAACTCTCAACGCGTCCTCTTGTTTGAATCTACCCTACACTCAATGGTAAAGCCTATCCACGTCAACTCTATCTATCCCCCTCATAATTTTCAATACTTCTATCAAGTCACCCCTCAACCGTCTACGCTCCAAAGGATAAAGAACTAACTTGTTCAACCTTTCTCTGTAACTTAGGTGCTGAAACCCAGTTAAATACTAGTAAATCTCCTCTGTCTCTATTTTGTGGACATCTTTCCAATGATTCGGTGACCAGAACTGTACATAATACTCCAAATTTGGCCTCATAACTGCCATGTACAATTTTAACATTACATCCTAACTCCTAGACTCAATGCTCTGATTTATAAAGTCCAGCATACCCATCGCTTTCTTCACCACCCTAGCCATATGGGATTCCACCTTCAGGGAACTATGCACCATTATTCCTAGATCACTCTGTTCTACTGCATTCCTCAATGCCCTACCATTTACCATGTATGTCATATTTTGATTAGTTCTACCAAAATTTAGCACCTCACAGTTGTCGGCATTGCACTTCATCGGCCATCTTTCAGCCCACTCTTCTAACTGGCCTAAATCTCTCCTCAAGCTTTAAAAACTTACTTTTATCCAGACCGCCACCTATCATAGTATTATCTGCATACTTACTTATCCAATTTACTACCCCATCATCCAGATCTTTAATGTATCTGACAAACAACTTTCCACCCAATGCCGATCCCCGAGGCAAACCATTGGACACCGGCCTGCAACCTGACGAACAGTTATCCACCACTACTCTCTGACACCTCCCATCCAGCCACTGTTGAATCCATTTTACTACTTCAATATTAATACATAACGATTGAACCTTCCTAGCTAACCTCCCGCGTGGAACCTTGTCAAAGGGCTTACTGAAGTCCATATAGACAATATCCACTGCTTTACCCTCGTCAACTTTCCTAACAACCTCTTCAAAAAATTCAATAAGATTTGTCAAACATGACCTTCCCCGCACAAATCCATGTTGACTGTTCCCTATCAGACCCTGCCTATCCAGATAATTATATATACCGTCTCTAAAAATACTTTCCATTAATTTACCCATCACTGACGTCAAACTTACAGGATGATAATTGCTAGGTTTACTCTTAGAACCCTTTTTAAACAATGGAACCACATGAGCAATACGCCAATCTTCCGGCACCATCCCCGTTTCTAATGACATTTGAACTACTTCTGGCAGAGCCTCTGCTATTTCTCCACTAACTTCGCTCAAAGTCATGGAGAGTATCCTGTCAGGACCCAGACACGTATCCACTTTTATATTCTTTAAAAGCACCAGTATTTCCTCTTCTTTAATCATTATAGCTTCCATAATTACCCTACTTGTTTCCCTTACCTTTTATTCAATATCCTTCTCCTCAGTGAATACCAAGGAAAAGAAATTCTTCAAAATCTCACCCATCTCCTTTTGCTCCACACATAGCTGTCCTCTCTGATTCTCTCGGGACCCAATTGTATCACTCACTATCCTTTTGCTATTAATATAACTGTAGAATTCATTTGGATATATTTTCACCTCACTTGCCAAAGCTACCTCATATCTTCTTTAAGCTTTTCTAATTTCTTCCTTAAGATTCTTTTAACATTCTTTATATGCCTGGAGCAATTCTTTTACTGCATGCTGCACTTGGATCATACCTATCTTTTGTCTGCATATTTAGTTTGAAGCTAACGGCATCGTGAACTGTACATGCGAAGTGTGCTCCTGCACAAACTATTGTTACCTGCCCTGTCTCATTCCTTAATAGCAGCTCAAGAATCGCACATTCTCTCGTTGAGACTTCTACGTACTGATTAAGGAAACTTCCCTAAGCACAGTCTATCATGATTGAGAACGGCTGTGATATTTCCCTGACAAATAACGCCGCCCTCTTCCTTTAATCCTTTCCAATCTGTCATACCCAAAACAACTGAACACCGGAATATTGAGCTGCCATTCCTGCATCTCCTACAATCATGTCTCAATAATGGCTACAAGATCGTAATGGCAGATGGTCATCCATGCTCTGAACTCATCTGCCTTCCCTATGATACTTCTTTCATAGTTAAGGAACTTAGTCGTAACATACTCAACTTGTTTTGGTCCTGACTATCTGAGGGCTGAACAATATCTCTCTCAGCAACCTCATTATCTGTTCTGGCACACTCTTCATGATCCTGAAATCTACTTTAAACTTCGCCGTGCAGCATGAGCAAACCTTTCCGCTACGATATTAGTCCCCTTTCAGTGCAAGTGACAACCGTCTCCTCTCTTCAGATCCCACATTCCCCTGAAGCGAGCCCAATGATAAAAAAAAAGCGTTTATGCTTTTATGCATTATCTTATGTCTTTCCTCCTGCAGGAACTCTACCCACATATTAAACTGTATAATCTTCCCAGGTCTGACCTTCTAAAATCGTGGCACGTGTAGATATCCTGAGATCACAACCCTGGAGTTCATACCCTTTAATTTAGCACTTTGCAGAATCCCCTCAATATTCGTATATAACCATAAACAAGTGAAAATCTGCAGACTATATTTATCTGTACCCCTTCTGTCACCCCTCAGCCACCTGTAAGATCCAAAGTTCATCCATTTCAAGTTTCAACTCTTTAACAAGGTGTGTTAGAAGCTACAGGCGTTCGAGACATTGGATGTCTCCCTGTATTCCCATATCCCACAATTGTGCACCGCTACTGTTACTAACAGCAAATCGGAGTAAGGATAATAATAAATAATAAATTGTGACGAGAGGGGGAAGCTCTACCTACAACTGCTAATACTGATTGTATTAACAATGTTTTCGTGCAACCAATTAATAGTTATATCAAAAAATATATTAACTCAACACTGAGTTCTGAGGCACACCACCGGTCTCAGCCCCCAAACTGAGTAAAAACCTTGCACTACCACACTTTGTTTCCTTCCACTTGGGCATTAGGGTTAGGGTTAACCCTAACCCTAACCCTAACCCTAACCCTAATCATGTTGAAAACGTCACCATGATTTAAAGCGCATGCTCGCCAAAGATCTTACTTAAATTTATGCAGATAAAGTCTTCGTCAAGCTTCACATTTTCAAAAAGCTCACTCCAACTTGCGCGACGCAAATTCAGAAGCGCAAAGTCATGCTAACCATTTCATTAAAACAATTCCATTCCAAGTGCTGGTAGACCTTTTCTGTCAGAAACCCCGCTCGCAAATACTTTCACTAGTGATATTACGATCACTTGTGTCCAGATCGCTGGTTTGCTCTTGGAACAATGTTAGCTAGCTTCCGATGCATCACACCAGATAAAAAAAGACAGAAATATCTTCCCGAGGTCCGATAATTTCTTCGCTAGCTTCTATCCCCCTCCCACTCCCCCGCAATTTAAGGTGAACGCTTTCTCTGGCTGTGGGAATTGATCCTTTTAATATGCTTTAAACGTAACTTCGAAGATTTTCATTGTTTCTTGAATGCTTCTTGAAAAAAAAAGAGATCGCTTGACAGGAGCAAGGTATAGATTTGCATCACATTCCATTCACTGTACCATGTCAAAGATGCAGAAGTCGTTGTAGGGGACAGAATAACAAAGTAGAAGTCGTAAAGTGGACATAATTTGAACGAACCAAAGAAGCTTGGGTAACGAAATCTTGGTGCTACTCGTAAATTCCAATCACTTTGAAACACAATAGAGTGGGATGCATTATATAGGAGAAGGGATGAAACCAGTTTGAGAATAGATCTCTTTTGCGAATGCTGCCATATCACAAACCCTTGCTGTTAAAGGTGCATATTATGGAACGAAAGAAAACAATATACTTCAACTTAAATCCTATGATTCATTTTATGTTTACTCAATTGCACGAACCATATCAAACATAGACTTGGTTCCATCCATCGTGTCCTCGCATTCACTGATATTTTACCCAAATTATTTGTTATTGTAAGTATGTCTGACCAACGGTTCCGGATCTGAAATAAATAAAACTGCTGTTTTTGACTCACAGGAACAATCTGACATGCTGAGTGCCTACAGTATATTGTTTACATTTCAGATCACATTTGTGCATTTTTGGCTCTATTGTTGAACTGTGAAATTAAATCATTTCTCGGGAATGCATTTTAATGCGTCCATATACAGTATCTTTATATCTCAGTTATTAAATATCACAATTCAAGCGCATATTTGAAACCTGGCCCCAAGATGTAAATGCATAACAGACCCAATCGCAAACAACTTGTTAACAACATTCAGTGGTAGTTAGTAAGATTCTCTTTAGAGGTAACAGATGCCAATTTCATACCATTAGATTCAAGAATAGTTCATTTTTGATTATTGTAGCAACTGTATTTCTCCTCAGCTGAAAGACAACAATTGCAAAGAGGGAATATTTTCTGAAATACTTTACTGCAATAAACCACATTGCAGAATTTAACAAAAGTAAGCGCACATACACTGGGCATGAGTTGATGTTACACGTCCCCGTAATTTATTCTTGAGCCTGAGAGGTGGGAGGGCCGCATGGCTTCAAGAACAGGAAATCGCTCTTTGCTGATTCTGGAGACAAACAGACTGAGTACTGTGGCAGTCCTGCCACACGGAGTACTTGATCAGTACCAGGATAGCGTAAAGTTTCCTCCATGACAGATCTTCGATTAATCGTGTTGTGCATATTTCCAGGTTTGTAACAATAACTGGTGGAAGTAAACTCTTGGGTGATATTTCTGTCCTGTTTACATTTGATGACAATCAGCAGAATGATTATGAGAAGAAAGACAATGGAAGTGCAACTGAAAATAACCAATAAATATAGGTTTAGATCGGAGGAATATTCGGGTCTTCCTACTGAAATATCACTTTCCGTGACGGTATCGGTGCTGTTCTGCAAAATTGTAATGTGAATCTTAACCGTGCTGGATAGATTTGGCTGCCCGTTGTCTTTTACCAGAATGTCCAAAGTTTGAGTGATAAGATCCGACACCAAGATATTCCGTGCAGTTCTGATTTCGCCAGTAGTCTTGCCAAGGATAAACAAACTGGGATCTGTAGTTTGCATCATTTGGTAAACGAGTCGCGCGTTCTGACCAGAATCTGCATCTGTAGCCAATATCTTAGACACTAGGTACCCTTGGCCCGCTGATTGGGGCAAGAGCGTCATGGGCGATGAACCACCCTGTCCAGAAGGTGAAACAATTACTGGAGCGTTGTCATTTTGATCCAGGATGATCACGTTAACTGTTGCGGTACTGCTCAGCGGGGGCACTCCAGCGTCACGGGCTTGAACATAGATCTGAAAGCTTTTGAGTTCCTCATAGTCAAAGGAGCGCATCGTGTAAATAGTACCGTTCATAGAGTTAATGCTGAAGTACGTGGACACTGGCAGGTTTTGGATATGATTCTCCAGAATAGAGTAAGAAACATAGGAATTCTGTTCCAGATCAGGATCAGACGCAGTTAATGTGAAGATAGATGCGCGAGGTGCATTATTTTCAGTCAGGTATACGTTGTAGGACAGATCGGCGAATCGTGGGACGTTATCATTTACATCACTAACAGCAATATGGATGGTTTTATTCGTTGACAGTGGAGGTGACCCCAAATCCCAGGCTGATATAAATAGTCTATACTCAGACATCGTTTCACGGTCCAACATTTCACTTGTAATTAATTTATAATGATTGGATGATGTTTGCAAGATAAACGGGACGTTCTGTTGTATTTCGCAGCGCACTTGACCGTTCTCTCCAGAATCACGATCAATAACATCAATCAATGTGATTAAAGTTCCTAGTGGAGCATTTTCTGAGATAAGGTTTTTCAATGTCTTCACTTTTATCTCTGGTGCGTTGTCGTTTACGTCAATAACTTTAATCAGTACTTTGGAATGTCCTGTAATCGCAGGAGTCCCGTGATCAACAGCTTGAATATCGAGTGAATAGCTGTTTGTTTCTTCAAAATCTAAAGGCCCTTCAACTAGAATCTCCCCAGTTTCCGGAACCAAACTGAACACCCCATGCACTCTTTGTAAGGATATTCCACTAAAAGAATATAACAACTTAGCATTGAGCCCTTCGTCCAAATCCGTTGCGTTAACTATCATCACTACAGTACCCTGTGGTGCATTTTCCTTTATGCTGTTCCTGTAAACATCATGCTCGAATACAGGTGGATTATCATTAAAGTCTGGTACAGTAATGAGAATCTGAGCTGTTCCGGTTCTTTGAGGGATCCCTCCGTCCGTAGCCGTAAGCACTAGCTGAAAGGATGACTGCAACTCTCGGTCCAAGGATTTCTCTAACACCAGCTCGGCAATTATAATACCCTCCTCGGTTCTCCGTGTCTCAAGCTTAAAGTACTCACTCGAACTGATTGTGTAGTCGGCCACTGTATTTATTCCAATGTCGGGGTCTTCCGCGCTCTCGAGACGGAAGCGCACCCCAGGAGGAATGGCTTCGGATATCTGCAACGGAATACTGCTATCCCGGAATGTAGGCGAGTTGTCATTCACATCAGAAATCACTAGCTCCCCGCGATGCACCTCCAGGGGATTTTCAAGTATTATTTCAAAGGGTATACTGCACATATCCGATTGCCCACAAAGACGTTCCCGGTCAATTCTTTCATGAATAGACAAAACCGCATTTTCTAAACTAACCTTCAGGTACCGACCTCCGTCATCAGAGCTGAGTCGAAATTTGCGAGCGGAGAACTGTCGTACATTCAGTCCCAAATCGTGAGCGATATTCCCAACAAATGTCCCTTTTTCCATTTCCTCGGCAATCGAGTATCTAATTTGCCCGGAAATTCGACCGGGGGCACAGACGACAACAAAGGATGCAATTGCAGTGAGGCTCAACATGAATGCGTTCGCCATTGTTGCGCATTCAATTAATTTACAAAACCAGGCCTCGAAAATTACACCTTCCTTACTGCAAAATGCACAACGCACGCAGATAAACCCTAATCTAAACAGACAGGAGATTCTTTTCTGCCTCAATTTGACTTCCTAGTCTAAACGCACTCAATAACCGTCTGCTTTCTTCGACTCTTTCCTTTTATTTGAGGTCTGGGAGGGGCAACAGATCTATCCGTGGACTTGAGCTTCTCATTGGTAGACAGCGACACAAGCAGTCTTTTTCAACAATTACAACTGCAGTTCTTAAAGCTGAGCAGCAATTCTAAATATTTTAAGGTGTATAACCATAAAATGCAGTTGTTGATAAAATGATCCATTCAGCATTCTTCTCAACATTATTCTCCGTTAGTCAGAAAACCAGCGTTTAGAATGATTTTTGGCACGACCTTTTTAGCACTACCTTTATATTAACTCGGATCCAATATTTCAAGAAGGAATGTGACAATATGCTTGCAATTATACTTGTTTTGGAGTCTGATAATCCCGGTTAAGGGCAGTAATGTAATAAGTTCTACATAACTGTCTTTTTTCATTTCATCTGGAGTGTATTGTTATTGATTATTCTCAACTGAAGCTGTTAATACCTGAGACACGGAAATAGCCAAGTCCACTCCTATCTCAATTGGAAGGACCTCAAACTATTTTAGTGGTGTGTAGTACTGCGGCTTTTTGATAATTGCATATATATTGCGGTGTTGCCTAATTGTAGTTGATTGGGGTACTGTGCAGACGCAACAGAAGCGTTCCTGCGAACGTCAGGTGAAGAGCGTTAAAAAACAGGAAGATTTTTTTCGGCGGGAGACGTTGAGTGAAATGCTGCACAGACGCAACAGAAACGTTCCCGCGTAGGTCAGGCGAATGACTTTAAAAACACCCTCTCTCTACCGTCTAGCGGAGCGGTCGTTATCGGAGTAGTCTGGGACGAAGTACTGAGCCAAACAGTCAGCAAGATTTCAGTGAAAACAGGTGATGGCCAGGTAAGTAGGCAAGTTCATTACTTATTTCTTATTTAAATTTTCACAGTATAGGGTGTCAGTCAACAGTACCAGTGACCTGATCTGTGATTCAGATGTGCGATTTCCAGCCACCTCGATAGCCACATATGCACCTGATATATTAAGACACAGCTCTTTATAGACCGTCTTAGGGAACTGGACTTGTAGCTCGATGATCATCGGTTTGTTGGTGAAAGTGAAACAGTGATCGACAGGAGCTAAAGCGAGGTAGTCTACTGGAGGCATGGAAAGTATTGACTGTCAGGAGAGGGAAGGGAGAACGTCCGATAGTGGTGAGCAAACCTATGGCCCACACCTCAAAGTAAGTACCACATTTCTGGTACGGTTCGGAGAGCGGAGACCTAGCTGGGGAAGCAATAGCGGCCGTGGCTCTGGTACAGCGTGTGGCCTTCTAGCTGAGAATGGTAGGGGACAGAAGAGAATGACAGCCGCAATGGGGATTCCATATTCCGCGGGACAGACAGGCGATTCTGTTGACGTGAAAGGGAAATGCAAATGCCAGTTTGCCTTACAGTTGCCAGAATCCGCGATGTTTCTGAACACGTCCACAATATCCTGAAAAGGGAGGGTCAGCAAACAGAAGTCGCGATACATATTCATACCAGCAATATACGTCGAAAAATGGAGGACAATCTGAAGAAAAAAAATCAGAATGCAAGGAGAGAGGAAGGAAGCTGAGAAACAGGACCTCAAGGCAGTAATCCCGAAATTACTGCCTGTGCCATGCGACAGCGAGGATAGGAATAGAACAACATGACAGATAAATGCTTGTTAGAAGAATTGGAGCACGCTCAGGATTTCAGATTTCTGGGTAATCGGGACCTTCTCTGGGATAGCTGTGACTTGCACAAAATGGACAGTTTGCATCTGAATCTGAGGGGGAACAATATCCCTGCAGGCAAACTTACTAGCGATGTTGGCTGTAGTTTAAACTAATATGGAAGGGGAAAGAGACCCAATATGACAGAGCTGAGGATGAGCCAGCTTGTTTACAAGCAGACGGTTGATGTATCATGAACGTAAGCAAGGCCATGCAAATGACCCGGTACAAATGCAGACAGAGCAAATGGTTAAATTGGATCACAGATGCAAAATTCGAAAGTCAGAATTCAGGAATACAAGTGAGGTATTTAAATATGAGCAACATTGGCACTATGGTGGAGTACCTCATGGCGCAATTAGAGATTGGTCGATATGATATTGTGGGCGTCACTGAGTCGGGACTAAATAAAGACCATAGTTGGGAGTTTAACATCAAAGAATATACTTTTTATCGAAAGGAGAGGCAAGAAAACATAGGCCTTGGCAAATGGCTCTATTTTAAGAGATAGACTTACATCTTTAGAAAGAGGTTATAGAGGGTCAAAAAGCGTTTAATCATTATGGATAAAGCTAAGAAAATGCACGTGTAAAAATCAGCTATGGGTAGCTCCAAATTGCTTCCCTGATGTGGGACTGGGACTGCAAAGGGAGCTGGAAAAGGGATGGAATAAGAGTAATTACGCATTGTAACGGGGGCTTCAAAATGCAAAAGGATTGGGAAAACCAGGTTGGTTTCGGATCGCAAGAGAGCGAATTAATGATTGGCTAAGAGATGGCTTTTTAGATCAGTTTGTGCTTGAGCCTACTTTGGGAAAGCCTGTTTTAGGTTGGGTGTTGTGTAATTACCCAGAACTTATTAGGGAGCTTTTACTAAAAGCAACAATAGGAGGCAGCGTCATAATATAATTTTCTTTCATGCACCTTACTGAGAGGGAGAAACACGTTACATGTATCAGTATCGCAAAGGAAGAAAGAGAATTGCAGAGGCATGAGAGAGGAACTTTCCTGTGTGGATTACTGGAGGATACTGGCCTGAAGGACGGAAGAGCCGATATGGCCGAAGGTTCTGGGAATAGTTCAGAGGGCACAGGATAGATATGCCCCACAGAGGAAAACGTTCTCAAATGGTCGGATCAGGCATCTATGGCCGACTAGGGAAGCTAAGGACTGCATAAAAGCCGAGGACAAGTCATATAAGGTAGCAAAGGTGAGGTGAATTTAGATGCTTGGGAGGCTTTTAAAATCCAAGAAAATGCAAAGAGAAACGCCATAAGAAAGGAACAGATGAAAAATGATTGCAGACTAGCAGCTGGTATTAAGCAGGATACCAAAAGTGTTTTTTTTTTCCAGTTCTGTAAAAAGTAAATGGTGAAAGCTGATATTCGATCACTGGAACATGAGGTGATGAGGTAGGAATGGGGGAGGGGGGCAAAGAAATGGCAGATGAATGCAATAGGTACATTGCAACCGTCGTCAATGTTAATGGCAGTAGCAGTGTTCCAGAGGTCTGTGACTGTCAGGGAGCAGGATGAGTGGATTTGCAATTACAATTGAAAAAAATAGGCAAACCCAAATGTCTTAAGTTGAATAAGACACCTGGAACAGATGGAGTACTTTCCAGAGTCCTGAGAGAGATAACTGAAGAGACAGCGGATGCTTTGATCATAAACTTTCAACACTCATTTGATTCTGGCATTGTCCCGGAGGCCATCAAGGATGCAAAAACTACTCCACTCTTTGAGAAGGGGGGAAGGCAAAGTAAACGAAATTATAGAATTTTTCAGTGGTTGGGTACGTGTTGGAATCCATTATTAAGGTTGAAGTTTTAGGGGTACCTGAAGACTATTGATAAATTATGTGAAAGTGAGCATTGTTTCATAGAACATAAAACATAAAGCATAGAAGTCTACAACACATTACATGCCCTTCGCCCACAATGTTGTTCCAACAATGCAACTTACTCTAGAACCCGCCTCAAATTTCTCTAGAGTATAGCCGTCTATTTTTCGATGGTCCATGTACATATCTAACAGGCACATCAATGATCCTTTTGTATCCACTTCCACTACCGCCACTGGCAGTGCATTCCACGCACCCACCCACCACTCACTGTGTGAAAATCCTACCCCTGACAGCTCCTCGGTACCTATTTCCAAGCGGCTTAAAATTATACCCACTCGTGTTAACCATTTCTATCCTGGAAAAAGGCATCTGGCTATCCACACGGTCAATGCCCCTTATCATGTTATACACCTCTATCAGGCATTTCTGATCCTCTGACGCTCCAAGGAGAAAAGCCCAAGTTCACTCGAACTGTTCTCATAGATTATACCTTCTAATCCAGGCAACGCCCTTGTAAATTTCTTCTCCACTCTCGCTATACTATCCGCATCCTTCCTGTTGTGAGGTGACCAGAACTGAACACAGCACTCCAAGTGGGATCTAATCAAGGTCTTCTACACTGTAGCATTACCTGATAGCTGTTGAACTCACTCCCAAGGTTGATGAATGTCAACACATAATACGCTTTCTTAACAACTTTGTCAACCTGTGCAAGAGCTTTCAATGTCCAATGGACACGGACCCTAAGATCACACAGATCCTCCACACTGCCAAGAGTCTTACCATTAATATTATATCCTGTTTTCAAACTGGGCCCACCAAAACGAAACACCTCACACTTAACCGGTTGAAGTCCATCTGCCAATTCTCAGCCTAGTTCTGCATTCTACCGGCGTCCCGCTGTAACCCCTGAGAACCCTCCAGGCAATGCACACCACCCCAACCTTTCTGTCATCAGCAAACCAACTAACCCACCCTTCCACTTCTTTATCCACATCATTTTTTTTTTAAGAATCACAAAAAGGAGGAGTTTCAGAACAGATTCCTTCAGAACACGCTGGTCACCGAATTCCATGCAGAAAACGAACCATTTACAACCACTCTTTGCCTTTTGTGGCAAGCCAATTCTGGATCCACAAAGCAAAATCTCATTGGATCCCATGCCTCCTTACTTTCTGAAGAAGCCTTGCACAGGGAACGTTATCAAATGCCTTACGGAAATCCATAATGACTACATTGCCTTTATCACTGTGGTTTGTTACATCCTCAAATAACTCAGTCAGACTCTTAAGGTATGACCCGTTTTCGACAAAGCCATGCTGACTATCCCTAATCAGATTATGTCTTGCCTCGCAGGATCTTCTCCAACAACGTGCCACCACTGAAGTCCGACTCATTGGTCTATAATTTCCTGGATGAAGTTTACGCTTTTCCTTGAACAAGGGAACAGCATTTGCAATCCTCCAATCCTCCGGCACTTCTCCCAACGCTATTTATGACGCAAAGATCATTGCAAGATACTCAGCAATCTCCGCCTACGACTCCCAAGTAGCCTGGGGTATATCCCATCCGTTTCAAATGACTTATCTAACTTAATGATTTTCTAAAGATCCAGCACACCATCTTTCTTAATATCTACATGCCAAAGCTTCAGTCCGCTGTAAGTCATCCCTGGTGAATTCTGAAGCAAAGTATTCATTAAGTACCTCCACTACATACTCCGGCTCCATGCACACGTTTCTACTATCGCACCTGATTGGTCCTATTCTCACACTCTTGCTCCTCTTGCTCCTCACATACTTATAGAATGCCTTGGAGTTTTCTTTAATCAGGCCCGCTAAGGCTTTCTCACGGCGCCTTATGGCTCACCGAATTCCATTCTTAAACTCCTTCCAGGTAGCCTTGCAATTTTCCAGAGCTCTAACCGTACCTAGTGGCTTGAAACTTCTGTAAGTTTTCTTTTCTTGGTAACTATATTTTATACATCCTGCGTACACCATTGGCGTTTAACCGTACCACCATTTCCCTGCCTCAATGGAACATACATATGCAGAACTCTATGCAAAAGTCCCCTGAACATTTGCCACATTTCTGCAGTGCATTTGATTTTGAGAACATCTTCTGTCAATTTATGCTCCCAAGTTCCTGCCTAATAGCATCATATTTCCCGTACCCCAGTTAAATGTTTTCCCAAATTTTCCTATCCCTCTCCAGCGCTATGGTACATAAGAGATCTGACCCATGATCAGGTTGATTTCCCAATACCAGATCAAGTGCAGCCTCTCCTCTAGTTGGCGTATCTACATACTGTGTCAGGAAATCTTCCTGAGCACAACTAACAAACGCCACCCCATCTAAATCCCTTGCGCTAAACAGATGCCAATCAACATTAAGAAATTTAACATCTCCCATCATTACAACCATAAATTATTTTCCGTTCCAGAATCCGCCTCACTATCTGCTTCTCGATATTCCTATTACTACTGGGGTTGGAGGTTTATAAAAAAATCACCCAATAGACTTAATTCCCCTATCCTGTTTCTGTACTCCACCCACACTGACTCAGCAGACCATCTTTCCGCGGCTTTGACCTTTTCTACAGCCGTGACGATATCCCTAATCAACAATGTCAACCCCTACCTCTTTTGCCTGCCTCTCTGGTATTTCTGAAACACCTAAAGCCTGACACATTCAGTAGCCATTCCTGCTCCTGAAGCATTCAAATCTCTGTAATTACCACAACGTCATATTTCCACTTACCGATCCACGATGTAGGTTCATCCGTCTTGTTTATAATACCACTTGCATTAAAATAGACACATCTCAAAACATCAGGCTGAGTACATCTTTGCTCTAACATCTGCCGATCCCCCCTCACAGACTCCTTGGAATTGCAGTATTGTGTACCGTTTTAGGCTCCTTATTTTCGAAGGGATATACTGACATCAGAGATGGTTCAGAGAACATTCACGAGAATGATTCCAGGAATGAAAGAGTTACCATATGCGTAACGCCTGGCAGCTCTTGGGCTCCATTTCCTGGATTTCAGTAGAATTGTGTGGGGGGGGGGCGGAATGTCATAAAAACATTTCGAATGTTAAAAATCCTGAACAGATTAGATATGTCAAGATTATTTCCCATGACACTAGAGTCTAGGACAAAAGGGCACGATTACAGAAATGAAGGACCTCCATTTAGAACAGGGAAGTGGAGAATTTACTTTAGTCAGAGAGTGGTAAATATGTGGAATTTGTTGCCATGAGCGGCTATGAAGCCCAAGTCATTGGGTGTATTTAATGCAGAGATAGGTTCTTGATTAGTCGGGGCATGAAAATGTATGGGGAGAAGCAGGGGATACCTGGAAAAATTGGATCAGGCCATGGCAGTGAGCGAAGCAGACTCAATTGACCGAATTCCCTCCTCTGCTGCTAAATCTTATGGTCTTACAAGTTGTCTCTACCTGTGCCTTAAACACCCCATCCTCTGCCTCTTCACTTTGTTTCTTCCCACCCTGCAAATCTAGTTTATATCCTCCCCAATCGTATTAGCAAACCTCCCCGCCAGTTTATTGGTCCCCCTTGGAGTCAAGTGTAACCCATCCTTTTTGTACAGGTCACACCTGACCCAGAAGAGGACCTAATGAACCAAAGATCTGATTTTTTGTCCTCTGTTCCAGTTCTTCAACAACGAACTTATCCTCCGCCTCATTCTATTCCTATACACCCTGTCGCGTGGCATAGGCAGGAAAACCGAGATTACGACCTTTAAGGTCCTGCACCTCAGTTTCCTTCCGAAATCACTGTATTCTGCTTTGAGGACCTCCGCCGTTTGTCTGCTTATGCCATTGGTACCAATATGTATCACGACATTTGGCTGCTCACCTTCCCATTTCAGGGCAATGTGGACACGCTCAGAAACATTAAGAACCTTGACACCTGGGAGGCAATCTACCGTCTTTGTTTCTTTTTCGCGCCCACAGTGTTACGCATCTGTCCCCTTAACTACAGAATCCCTGATTACCGCTGCCATCCTCATCTGTTCCCTACCCTTCTGAACCAGAGGGCAAGGCCAATGTTGCTTCGCCCAGTTGGGTCGTCCCCACATCAGCACTCAGAATGGAGTACTTATTGTTAGAGGGACAGCCACAGAGGTGGTGCTCTCCACTACCTGACACCCTCACTTCCCTATCCTGACGGTATCCTACTTGTCTGGCTACTCTATCCCGGGGGTGACTACGTGTCTATAGCTCCAGTCTGTCACCACCTCACTCTCCCAAACAACCCCAGACTAATCGAGCTACAGCTGCAGTTCCCTAACTCGAACTCTATATAGCTGCGTTTCGATGCATCTGGCGCAGATATTGCCACCTGGGGGGGGGGGTGCAGGAAATCACCCAGACATCCCACCTCTGACACCCAGATCAGAAAACAGCACTCAATGCTTGTTTCTAAGATATTTATTAAAGGCTACAAATGTAAAAAAAACTGATGGGAATTATGTATCGTCTTCCGAACACAAGCCATGATGTCGGACATAAACTACAACAGAAGATTGGAACGGCATGTCCAAATGGCAATTTTATTATGGTCATTGGGTAATTCAATGTGCAGTTAAATGGAGAATGTCAGGTAATTGCCAGATTCCAAAAGATGTAGTCTGTACAATGCCGGCGAGATGGCGTTTTCGAGCAGCTTGAGATTGACCTCACAAATGAAGAGTTAGCTCTGCATAGGATGTTTTGTAATGAACCAGATTTCATTATGGAGTTGAAGGTAAACATACACTTGGGAAGAAGTGACCACGATAGGTTACAATTCACCTTGCATTTTAAGAGGGAGAAAATAACATCAGAAGTATCGTTATGACAACTGAGTAAAAAGAATTATGCAGGCATGAGTGATGAGCTGGCCAAAGCTGATTAGAAGGGAACATTATCAGGAATGACGACAGAATAGCAATGGTTGCGTGTTTCTCGGAACAACTTCGAAGCCACTGGACAGAGACATTCAAAGATGAAGTAGTATTCTAAAGGGAAGGTAAAGTAACCATGGCTGACAAGGGACGTTAATGACACATAAAAAGAAAAGAGAGGGTATATAATGTTGAAAAAAATTAGCCGGAACTTTAAAGACTGGGAAGCTTTAAATAAACTGCAGAGACAACTAAAATGCTTTAATTAAATATAAGATGAAATATAAAGTTCAGGGGGTCAATAACATAAAAGTGTCACGGTGCTAATCAGTTATTCCCTGGTTCCTTTTAAATTTCCTTTGTGTCACGATCTGGACCGTGGCCTCCCTATGTTCCTTTTATTCATTGTTTCCACGTGTTTCTTGGGCTCTGTATATAAAGACACTTGATTCTCAGCGGAACCAGCGGAATACAATGTCCGTCTTACAGATTCTCGGCGCGAGATCGGCACCAGACGTTAGCGAAGCAACAGCAAGCCAAGTCATATCGCCGGAGCGAGCCAAGTTACATCACCAGAACAAGTCCTGTCTCCTTTCTGAAGCGAGCGCCAGTAAGTTGCCTCTCTCGCCGGGGCTAGCCCTTCAAAGTACCGCGCTTGAAAGAGCCTAAGGTTCGTTCCTGGAGTGGAATTTATTAGGAATGGTCAGGAAGGTTTCTTGGCACAGTGATAAGCCTACAAGAGGAGAGGCTCTACTTGATTTAGTATTAGGAAATGAACCTGATCAAGTGTCAGGTATCTCAGTTGGTGAGCATTTTGGAGATAGTGATCATAATTCTATCTCCTTTATAATAGCTTTGGAGAGGAATAAGAACAGACAAGTTAGAAAAGCATTTAATTGGTGTAAGGGGAATTATGAGGCTATCAGACAGAAAATTGGAGGCTGAAACGACAAAGCAGGAACAGGGATACATGTGTGGAGTTCTGTATAGGTACGCTCCAATGAGACAAGAAAGTTGTGGTAGGGGACAGGAGTCTTGTTGTACAAAGGCTGTAATAAATCTATATCTAAGAAGCAAAGAAAAGCTTACAAATGTTCAGAGAGCTAGTTAATGTTAGAGATCTGGAAGATTTTAAGACCTCTAGCTTTTGAAGGAAGTTTGGGGAGCCAGAAGGGGCTATGAGAAGGCTTTGGCAGGTAGAATTAAAGAAAACCACAAGGCACTCTACAAGTATGTGAAGAGCAAGAGGATACGACGTGAAAGAATAGGACCTATCTAGTGTGACAGTAGGAAAATTTGTATGGAACTGGAGGAAATAGCAGCAGTACTTAATGAATGCTTTATTACAGCATACACTATGGAAAATGATCTTAGTAATTGTAGTGATGATTTGCAGTAGACTGAAAAGATTAAGCATGTAGATATTAAGAAAGAGGATGTGCTGGAGCTTCTGGAATTTATTACGTTGGATAAGTTGCCGGGACCGGATGAAATGTACACCAGACTACGGTGGGAGGCGAGGTAGGAGATAGCTGAGCCTCTGCCGATGATACTTGCATCACCAATGGGGACGGGGGAAGCTCCGAATGATTGGAGGGTTACAGAAGTTGTTCCTTTATTCAAGAAAGGAAGTAGAGATAGCGCAGGAAATTATAGACAAGTGAGTTTTACCTCAGAGGCTGGTAAGTTCATGGTGAAGACCCTGAGAGGCAGGATTTATGAACATTTGTAGCGGTATAATATGATTAGTGGCAGGAGCGACCTGTACAAAAAGAACGGGTTACACTTGAATCTCAGGAGGACCAATATCATGACGGGGAGTTTTGCTAAGGCTGTTGGGGAGAGTTTAAACTAGAATTGTTGTGGGGGGGGGGGTGGGAACGGAACTGAAGAGACGGTAGAAGAGGTGTTTAACTCAGAAAGAGAGAAACCTTGGTGACATTGTGAGAAGCAGCATAGGCAAGTGATACAGAACGGATGCACTCAGACCAAAGGTTTGAAATGTGTCTATTTTAATACAAGGAGTTTTATGAACGAAGCAAATGAGCTTCGAGCGTGGATCAGTACTTGAAGCTATGAGGTTGTGGCCATTACAGATACTTGGATGGCTTAAGAGCAGGAATGGTTATTTCGAGTGCCAGGCTTTAGATGTTTCAGGAAGGTCAGGGATGGAGCCAAAGGAGGTGGTGGTGTTGCGCTGTTGATAAGAGATAGTGTCACAGCTGCAGAAAAGGATGAAGATGGAAGAATTTTCTCTTGAGTCTCTGTGGTTAGGAACAGGAAGGAATCAATAACTCTAGTGATGATGATGATGATGATGACGACACAGACGACGACGTCGACTGAAGCCTGAGTGGCCAGCGTCGGGCATTTTCATGCCTCACATGGTGCTGAATAAAGGTTTAAGTGGCGCCACACTCATAACACAGAAAATAAAACTAGTGCAAACAAGAGGCAATCTGCGGATGTCGGAAATTCAAGCAACACACACAGAATGATCTAGGAACGCAGCAGGCCAGGCAGCATCTATAGTGCAAGGA
Organism: Hypanus sabinus; assembly: GCF_030144855.1. Classification (NCBI taxonomy): domain Eukaryota; kingdom Metazoa; phylum Chordata; class Chondrichthyes; order Myliobatiformes; family Dasyatidae; genus Hypanus; species Hypanus sabinus. The sequence goes on along the minus strand of NC_082720.1, from coordinate 56,546,941 downwards.
GGTTTCTTCTTTTTCTTAGTTACTACGTATGTTAATCAAAATGGCTTCTTTGTTCTGTTAAAAGTAGGAATGCTTCTTTGTTATGATAAGAGCATTCTTTCGCAGCTTGTTTGGGTTTAGAGTTGCTGATAACGGGGATTGTATTTATTTGTTAATCAATTGAGATTAACGTTATTCTCTCTTCTGGGTCTGTAAACTGTTGTTGGCGGGCAGTTGGGGAATCGACAATAGGGGCTGAAAAAGAGCGGGGGTCCGAGGCCAGGATTTTCGGTGAGGAGAGGAGACGACGACAGACGTGCCAGGGGTGCTTGGTTGATCACCTCGGGTGTCCTGAGCTACGACTAGAGGAGATCTGAGGGGTTCAAATGGTGGCCCGAAGTCATCATTAATTGAGCCCCAACGGTTGTGCACGAAGTGGTTTGGACTTTGATAAGGTTTGGCGCCTTTTCTTTATTTTCTTTTCCTTCATATATCCTGTATCGTTATTAATCTCTTAGTTCTAGTAAGATCGATAAAGTGTAATCATTTAATCATATATGGTGTACTATCATGATTTGGCGTGTTGGGGACATCACACAGCATCCACACAAGCTGATTATCCATTTAGAGTGACAGAAGGCTGCTCTAAACGGAAACGAGCTGAGCGAGCCTGCCGCTAGCCAGTGGTCTAGATTTTGGGGGCTCGTCCGCGATACTCATTATCACTGGTACCCCAAATCTCCAGTGCCCTTAATGTTGTCAAGGGTAAATGCTTCAAATGCCGGCTGTAAAACGAACTATACAGCTACCGATCGCAAAAATGAGGAGGAATATGGGTTCGAAGGATGATGCGCTAGATGGGTGGTACATGCTGCCTTTTGCTAATTTCCCCTTCATGGAGGAAGAGAACTTTGGGCCTCCTTCCACTGAGTCAGGTGTAGTGGGGAGGGCTAGCAGTGCGCAGCCTGGGTTACAGCGGGGTCAGAATCACGGGACGGGGGGGGGGGGCTTGCCATATCTCTGGCAGTATATTTGTGGAAAGTTTTCAGGGTATCTTCTTTTGCTGGGGGCAGGTACATTTCTTGCAGTGTCAAGGGGATCAGCTCCTCCCTCAGTTGTTCAGTTGATCTGAGAGGTATTGGGAAACATAGTGGAGGCCCAGTGGGGGAATAATGTAGCCCGCTGGCTAGCCTCAGGCTCGCTGAACTCGTTTTTTACTAGAGGGAGCAGCCTTCTGCCCCGCCATACTGGATAATCAGCTTGTATGGATGCTGTGTGATGTCCCTAACACGCCAAATAACAGAGAGTACACCATATGCTTATACATGATTACACTTTATAGATCTTACTTAACTAAGTGATTAATAGCAATACTGTAGCGGTGTGCTACACGCAGCGCTAAAATTACGACACGGAGTCGGTAACTGCAGTCGAAAGAAAAAACTTTATTCGAAAACTTCAGCCTCACTTTTAAGCCTCCCTCAACCGGCCCCCTATGGCGCAGAGGCTCCAAAGCTCTGTGCTCGCAAACCCCCGTAGGCTATCTAATTGTGAGTCAGTTCGGATGCGCCAGGAAATGGGTCGCCACATAACCCCCCCCCCCCCCAGAACCGGCGATACACCCCCCAATGTCCACAGTCTGGGCCAGAGTCTGCTTGGGAGGTCGGCCTCTGCGCCGAGGTGCCGGAAACTCGGCCGGTTGCGCCAGGTCCACATGAGCCGGTTTGAGGCGGTCCACCGTGAAAACCTCCTCTTTCCCCCCAACGTCCAGCACGAACGTGGACCCGTTGTTCCGGAGCACCATAAACGGCCCTCGTATGGCCGCTGCAGCGGCGGCCGATGCCCTCCCCTTCGTAAAAACACAAACTTACAGTTCTGTAGGTCTTTGGGTACGCAGGTCGGGTGCTGCCCGTGCTGTGATGTGGGTATGGGGGCCAGGTTACCGAGCTTCTCGCGTAGTCTGCCCAGGACTGCTGCGGGTTCTTCCTCTTGCCCCCTTGGGGCTGGTAGGAACTCCCCGGGGACGACCAGGGGCGCGCCGTATACCAACTCGGCCGACGAGGCGTGCAGGTCGTCCTTGGGCGCTCTGCGGATGCCGAGTAGGACCCAGGGAAGCTCGTCCGCCCAGTTGGCTCCTCGCAGGTGGGCCATGAGGGCCGACTTCAGGTGACGGTGGAAACGCTCCACTAGCCCGTTCGACTGTGGGTGGTAGGCAGTTGTGTGGTGCAGCTGAGTCCCCAAAAGGCTGGCCATAGCTGACCACAGGCTGGAGGTGAACTGGGCGCCTCTGTCGGAGGTAATGTGGGCTGGTATACCAAAGCGAGATATCCAGGTGGCGATCAGGGCTCGGGCGCAAGATACGGAGGTGGTGTCGGTGAGCGGGACCGCCTCTGGCTATCTTGTGAACCGGTCCACGATAGTCAGGAGGTGCCGCGCTCCGCGCGACACTGGTAGGGGGCCCACGATATCCACATGAAAGTGGTCGGAACGCCGGTGGGCGGGATGGAACTGCTGCGGTGGGGCTTTGGTGTGCCGCTGCACCTTGGCCGTCTGGCAGTGCATGCACGTTTTGGCCCATTCACTGACCTGTTTGCGGAGTCCGTGCCAAACGAACCTGCTGGAAACCATCCGGACAATTGTCCGGATGGAGGGATGCGCCAAGTTATGAATGGAGTCGAAAACGCGGCTGTCGGGACGACTGGACGGGGCTGGCCGGTGGCGACGTCACAGAGTAGGGTCCTCTCACCTGGGCCTACGGGGAGGTCCTGGAGCTGCAAACCGGAGACTGCGGTTCTGTAACTCGGAATCTCCTCATCCCCCTGCTGCGCCCCTGCCAGTGCCTCAAAGTCTACCCCTTGGGAAAGGGCATGAACGGTAGGGCGAGAGAGCGCATCCGCCACGACATTGTCCTTACCCGAGACGTGCCGGACATCCGTCGTGTATTCAGAGATGTAGGACAGGTGGCGTTGCTGGCGGGACGACCAGGGGTCGGACGCTTTCGTAAACGCAAAGGTAAGCGGTTTGTGGTCCGCGAACTCGGTGAAGGGCCGACCTTCTAGGAAGTACCTGAAATTCCGGATTGCCAGGTAGAGCGCCAAGAGTTCCCGGTCGAAAGCACTGTACTTAAGCTCGGGTGGTCGCAGGTGTTTGCTGAAAAACGCCAGGGGTTGCCAGCGACCTGAGATGAGTTGCTCCAGCACCCCACCGACTGCCGTGTTGGATGCGTCCACTGTGAGGGCGGTAGGGGCATCCATTCTGGGATGTACTAGCATTGCGGCGTCCGCCAAAGCTTCCTTCGTTTGAACGAAAGCGGCGGCGGACTCCTCGTCCCAGGTAATGTCCTTGCTCGGACTCGACATCAGGGCGAACAGGGGGCGCATGATCCGGGCAGCTGAATGGGAGGAAGCGGCGGTAGAAATTGACCATAGCTACGAATTCCTGAAGGCCTTTGATCGTGGTGGGTCGGGCAAAGAGGCGGACCGCATCTACCTTAGCGGGCAGAGGGGTTGTCCCGTCTTTCGTAATCCTGTGGCCCAGGAAGTCAATGGTATCGAGTCCGAACTGGCATTTGGCGGGGTTGATTGTAAGACCGTACTCGCTCAGTCGGGCGCAGAGTTGACGGAGGTGGGACAGATGCTCCTGACGACTGCTGCTGGCTATGAGGATGTCATCCAAATAGATGAACGCGAAGTCCAGGTCCCGTCCCACCGCGTCCATTAACCGCTGGAACGTCTGTGCGGCATTCTTCAGGCCGAACGGCATGCGGAGGAACTCGAAAAGGCCGCAAGGGGTGATGAAAGCCGTTTTGGGGACGTCGTCAGGATGCATCGGGATTTGATGGTACCCTCGGACGAGGTCTACCTTGGAGAAGATCCGTGCGCCGTGCAGGTTTGCTGCAATGTCCTGAATGTGCGGCACAGGGTAGCGGTCCGGTGAGGTAGCCTCGTTCAGCCTGCGGTAGTCGCCGCACGTTCTCCAGCCCCCCGTCGCTTTGGGCACCATGTGGGCTTTGGGCTGTCGGACCGCCGGATGATCCACAATTCCTCCATCCTCTGGAATTCCTCCTTCGCCAGTCGGAGCTTGTCCGGGGGAAGCCGCCGAGCGCGGGCGTGGAGGGGTGGTCCCTGGGTCGGGATGTGGTGCTGTACGCCGTGCCTGGGCATGGCCGCTGTGAACTGCGGTGCCAGAGCTGATGGGAACTCCGCCAGGACCCTGGTGAAGTCGTTATCGGACAGCGTGATGGAGCTGAGGTGAGGGGCTGGCAACTGGGCTGCACCCAGGGAGAACGTCTGAAATGTCTCGGCGTGTACCAGTCTCTTCCTGGGCAGGTCGACCAGTAGGCTGTGAGCCCGCAAAAAATCCGCACCCAGAAGCTGTTGGGCTACGGCGGCCAGTGTGAAGTCCCACGTGAACAGGCTGGAGCCGAAATGTAGCTGCACCTGACGGGTGCCATAGGTCCTTACTGTGCTGCCATTCACGGCCCTCAGGGGGGGACCCGGTGCCCTGCTGCGGGTGTCGTAACTCGTCGGAGGTAAAACGCTGATCTCAGCCCCAGTATCGACCAAAAACCGGCGTCCCGACCTTCTATCCCACACATACAGTAGGCTATCCCGATGGCCAGCCGCCGTAGCCATCAGCGGCGGCTGGCCCTGGCGTTTCCCGGGAACTTGCAGGGCGGGCGACAACGGCGGGCTTCTGCGCCCCACCGCTGGTGGTAGAAGCACCAGTGTTCATTGGGCCGGGGGTTGGCGGGCTCTGCGGCCGGGCCTGGACTGGTTTGCTGCCGGGAGCGTGGCTGGGAGATCCGTGTGATGGACACCCCGCTCACCTTTTTGGCGTTCCACAGCAAGTCCGCCCGGGCTGCCACCTTCCGGGGGTCACTGAAATCCGCGTCGGACAGCAGCAGGCGTATGTCCTCGGGCAGCTGCTCCAGGAATGCCTGCTCAAACATGAGGCATGTGTGTCCGTCGGCCAGAGACAACATCTCATTCATTAAAGCCGATGGAGGTCTGTCGCCCAAGCCATCCAGGTGCAGTAAACGGGCAGCCCGCTCGCGCCGTGAGAGTCCGAAAGTCCGGACGAGCAGGGCTTTGAACTCCGTGTACTTGCCGTCTGCCGGGGGCGACTGTACGAACTCCGCGACCTGGGCCGCTGTGTCCTGGTCGAGGGAGCTCACCACGTAGTGGTAGCGGGTGTCTTCTGAGGTGATCTGGCGAACGTGGAATTGGGTTTCGGCTTGCTGGAACCATAGGTTCGGGCGCTGTGTCCAGAAACCCGGCAGTTTCAACGAAACCGCATGAACAGAGGCGGCGTCGGTCATTTCTGGTCTAAAAATCGTTTAGACCGTCGGGGTCACCAATTGTAGCGGTGTGCTACACGCAGCGCTAAAATTACGACACGGAGTCGGTAACTGCAGTCGAAGGAAAAAACTTTATTCGAAAACTTCAGCCTCACTTTTAAGCCTCCCTCAACCGGCCCCCTATGGCGCAGAGGCTCCAAAGCTTTGTGCTCGCAAACCCCCGTAAGCTATCTAATTGTGAGTCGGTTCGGATGCGCCAGGAAATGGGTCGCCACAATACAATATATATGAAGGAAAAGAAAATAAAGAAAAGGCGCCAAAACTTATCAAAGTCCAAACCACTTCGTGCACAACCGTTGGAGCTCAATTAACAAAGTCTTCAGGGCACCATTCGATCTGACCACATTAATGTTGTCAAGGGTAAATGCTTCAAATACCGCTTGCAAAACGAACGCTACAGCTACTGATCGCAGAAATGAGGAGGAATACGGGTTCGAAGGATGATGTGCTGGATGGGTGGTACATGCTGCCTTTTGCTAACTTTCCCTTGATTGAGGAAGAGACCATTGGCCCTTCTTCCTCTGAGTCAGGTGTAGTGGGGAGGGCTACGTGTGGGCAGCCTGGGTTGCAGCGAGTTCCATAAACGGGACAGGGCGGCTTCGAGGTGCAGTGAGGGCACAAGTGAGAGGTTGAGAGAGGATTTGGCAGGCAGACCCGAGGTATCCCTGGTTGTGTCCGTGCCTGACGTGTTTAGGTGAGGCGATACGGAGGTCCCGGAGGGTTAGGAAGCGCCCAGATAAGTTGACTTATTTAGCGCCTGAGGAAAAGGGCGTGAGGTCTACTGTTTGGGAAGCAATGTCACTGTTTGTGCCTGGGATAGGCTGTGTGTTGGCAGGAATGGTTGGCGAGTTATTTAGCAGTCATGTGAACATGATTAAATTTGGTAGGGAGTGAGTGTAAGGGGTTTTCTTCTTTTTCTTTGTTACTGCGTATGTTAATCAAAATGACTTCTTTGTTTTGTTAAAAGTAGGAATGCTTCTTTGTTAAGATAAGTGCATTCTCTCGCAGCTTGTTTGGATTTAGAGTTGCTGATGACGGGGATTCTATTCATTTGTTAACCAATTGGGATTAATGGAATTCTCACTTCTGTGTCTGTAAACTACTGTTGCCGGGCAGTTGGGGAATCAGCTGTAAGGGGTGAGAGAAAGATGACGCGATGTTTTAAACTGGGCGACGGAACGGACCCCGAGCGGAGGTCCGAGGCCAGGATTTTCGGCGAGGAGACAAGATGAAGACAGACGTGCCGGGAGTGTTTGGTTGATTATTCGGGTGGTCCTGAGCTACGAGTCCACGAGTTCTGAGGGGATCAAATGGTGGCCAGAAGACTTCAGTGATTGAGCTCCATCAGTTGTGCACAAACTGGTTTGGAATTTGATAATGCTGGCGCCTTTTCTTTATTTTCTTTTCCTCCATATATCCTGTATCGTTATTGATCACTTAGTTCCAGTAAGATCTATAAAGTGTAATCATTTAATCGCATATAGTGTACTGTCTGTTACTTGGCGTGTTCGGGACATCACACAGCATCGACACAAGCTGATGAACCAGTTTGGCGGGACCGCAGGCTGTTCCCCCTAGATGGAAACGAGCTGAGCGAGCCTGATGCTAGCCAGGGTGCTACAATAGGAAGAAGTTTAGTCGATGTTTCGGGCCGATACCCTTCGTCAGGACTAACTGAAAGAAGACCTTTATAATAACTCTGTAATTCTAGTAGGTGTTTTTTTTATGGACTACACAATGCTTAGAGTGACATCGAGGATCAGATAGAGAGACAGATTCTGGAAAGGCGTAATTATAACAGGATGGTCGCAGTGGGAGATTTTGATTTCTAAATATCGTTTGGCAGGACCCTATAGTGAGGGATTTAGATGCGATGAGTTGGTTAGATGTGTTCACAAAAGATTTTTGACACAATACATCGATAAGCAGATAAGAGGAGAGGATCTGGTATTGGCAAATGGACCTGGCCTGGTGTCAGATCCCACAGTGGGAGAGCATTGTAGAGATCGTTATCACATTTCTACCTCCCTTACCATAGCATTGGAAAGGTTCATGAACAGACAGAATAGGAAGGCGTTTAATTGGAGTAAGAGGAAAAATGTGGCTAACTGTTAGGAGCTTGGAAGCATAAATTGGGAAAAGATGTTCTCAGGGATATGTAAGGAAGTTATGTGGCAAATGCTCAGGTGATATTTACGTGGAGTTCTGCATAGGTACGTTCCAATGAGACAGATAAAGTGTGGTAAGGTACCGAAACCGTGGTGTACAAGGACTGTTGTAAATCCGGCTAAGAAGAAAAGAAGAGCTGTCGAAAGTTTCAAACAACTAGTTAATGATAGAGTTCTATAATATTATTTTCCAATGAGTGTAGGAGATGGGTTAAGGGTGACGGGGAAATGTTTAAAAGGAACATGGGGGGTGACTTGTTCACACAGAGTGGTGGGAGTGTGGAATGAGCCACCAGATGAAGTGGTAAATGCGGACTCACTCATAACATTTAAGAAAAACTTGGACAGGCACATGGATGAGAGGTGTATAGAGGGGTATGGTCCAGGTGCATATCAGTGGGACTAGGCAGAAAAATGGTGCGGCACAGCCAAGAAAGGCCGAAAGGCCTGTTTCTGTGCTGTAAAGTTCTATGGTTCTAAGGTTCTATAAGGCTAGCAGGAAGGAGGTTAAGACTGAAATTGGCATGAACACAAGGGACCCGGAGAATGCCTTGGCGGACAGGATTAAGGATCACCTCAAGGCATTCTACCAGTATGTGAAGAGCAGAAAGATAAGGCGTGAGACAATAGGGTCAATCGATTGTGACAGTGGAAAAGTATGTATGGAACTGGAGGAGATGGCCGAGGTACTTAATGATTACTTTGCTTCAGTATTCACTCTGGAAAAAAGAAACTTGGCTATTATAGGGATGATTTACAGCGGATTGAAAAGCTTGAGCATGTAGATATTATGAAATAAAATGTGAAGAAGGTTTTGGAAAGCATCAAGTTACATAACTCACCCGGACCGGACGAGATGTACCCCAGGCTACTGTGGGAAACGAGGGAGCTGATTGCTGAGCATCATTAATAGGGACGGAATCGTTTCTGTAGGATTAGAGGGTTGGCACGAAATGTAGCAGAAAGAACCCTAGAATTTATAGACGTGAGTCTGAATTCAGAGGTGGGTGAGCTGTTGAAAATCAGTGTTTATGTTGCTTACATGTCGCGAAAGGGAGCAGAAATAATCCAAGAAATTATAGATTTGTCAGTCTGAATTCAGTCGTGGGTAAATTGGTGAAAAGTAGAATGTATGTGCATTTGGAGAGACAATCTGATTGGGCACAGTAAGCATGGTTTTGTCAAGGAAAGATTGTGCCTTACGAGCCTCATTGAATTCTTTGAAGATGTGAGCAAACGTTGTGATGAAGGTAGAACAGTGTATGTACTGTATATGGATTTCAGTAAGACATTTGATAAGGTCTCCATGCAAGGCTCCTTCAGAAAGTACGGATGTATGGAATATATCGAGACCTTGTTCTTTGGATCCAAGTTAGCTTGCCAATAAAAGGCAATCTCTGGTTTTAGGTGGTTTGTATTCTATATGGGTTTTGGTGACCAGTGGTGTTCCGCAGGGTTCTGTTCTGAGGCTCATCCTCTGTGTAATTCTGATAAATGACTTAGATGAAGAAGTCAACGGGCGGGCTGGTACGTTTGCTGATGACACAAATGTTGGGGGTGTTCTGGATAGTCTGGGAGTTGTCATAGGTAAGCAGGATCTCGAAACGATGCAGAACTGGCCTGAGAAATGGCAAATGGACTTCAATCCAGATACGTGTGCAATCGGTCATTCTGGTAAGTAAAATTTGAAGACAGAATATAATATTAATGATAAGTGTATTTGTCTGAGAGTACTTGGGGGATCCGTGTCCATAGGACGCCAATTCTGTTTCAAAATCTCTCCTTGTAATCATGATTACTGAGGTGCCGAGAATCTGTATTTACAAACAGGTAACTTCTATTGTTACAACTAAAATCACGTGGCTTCACAAATTGTTTCCGAGTGCGCCCTCCTAGAATCCGTGACCCTTCATGAAGAGAAAAGGTATTACACGGGAAAGAAGTCTACGTTGGCCAGGTGTTCCTCGTGGTTCCGATCTCCACATGTCCGTAGGTTCTTCCTTATCCGCGATGGTTGGTTTCTGCCTGCTTGAGAGTTATCGCCCCTGCGTATTTGAGCTCCTGAGTCTTATACTGTTGCTTATTAATTGAACTATTCGATCTCCCACCCATTCCCTCAAGTTCACCTGGCCTACCAGGGTCACCTTCTTACTGGTCATTGTACAGGCCTACAACCAACGCTGTTTCTTGGTTCTGCCCACTCTAGCCTTGTGTATTCGCGTATTTACACTCTGACTGGTTCAAATCAGTTAAATGAGGCAACCCAGACGGAGTCTACCGATATTACAGATTGCAGGTCTGTCATTTTACATAACAAGTAGCTACTGCTCTGAGAATTATCTCAGTTTATTACTCTGATTCGACTGTTCCAGAGCAAGAATCCGTTCAGAGTCCACAAAAAGGGGGAAAAAAGACAACCTGCTTGTTTACCTCCCCTGTCACTGATTTCAGGCCAACAGATCGAATTCCATCGTAAATACACGCTCGGACTTGGCCTCCATCGCAGTCTGTCCCGAGCAATAAACAGATTTACTACCTGTAGAAGAAAATCCTCCTTACCTCTGTTATAAAGGTGTTCCCCTCAATTTTGAGGCAGTGCCCTCTACTTCTGGATACCCCCACCAGAAGAAATATCCTCCCCACATCTACGGAATCTATTCCTTCCAATATTCATTAGTTTTGAATGAGATGTCCCCGCATTTTTCTAAATTCCTGTATCATACCCGTGAACATCCTTTGTACTCTCTCCAACAGCCCTTCTGAGATATGCAGCCCAAAACTGTTGACAATACCCTCAGAGCGACCAGCCGCTTTTCGAAATCCCAGGGACGCGGACAAGAACACGAGCGTGTCTTCTGGATTGAGGGGTTTCACGGCTCTGTGTGAAGGGTTGAAGCGTCGCGGGAGAGAACATAACATCGGAAACGACAGATCGGCTGCCTGAGTGACTGTACTCGGTGAATCTCTCTCTCTGTCCATTTTACTGCTAATGTCTTTATTGGCTGCCCTTCTTTTGCATGCATGGTGGGTGGAAGGAGCTGGGACTTTTTTCTTTCGTGAAATGGTGGGGGTTGAAGATTCAATGCTTTCCTTCTGGTGCGTTGGAAGAAGAGATTGGGGCGCTCAGGTGTTCTAACGATTTAACTATTTTTTGGGTATCAGTTTTCGCGGAACCGCATCGCCACGCTGCGCTGTCTATACACACATACATACACACACACACACACACACACACACACACACACACACACACACACACACACACACACACACACACACACACACACACACACACACACACACACACACACACACACACACACACTTGTCTCAGTCCCGGTGACATTAACGTCTGCTGACTTCCGTTCAATGAAACAAACATTGATTGATGCATTAATCTGGTTTCCATATTGTTCTACAGGACGAAATATAAAAGGAAGCAAAGTTTTGTTCTCTGGGCTATCAATGAGAGATAAAGGAGGATTTTATATGAAGAAAGCGTCGACGAAAGTGACTGATGTTTTTCCGAAGGTCATTTGAGTGGATTTTTTATCAAAGTGCTTCTTACAAACTGTGCACATATTATCCATCGGTTTTCTTCGTAATGCTTCACTATGGTATTAAATTCGTTTTGACAAACAAGGCATGCCGTAAAGAAAATGTGTACTGCCGTGCCGTTAGGAACGCAGATGGAAATGATCTCTTGATAACTGTTTGCAAAACTTTCATCACATCCGAATAAAGTTGCTTTTGCGTTCATCTGAAGAGACGCGAAGTATTACAGCCACATTCACAATTCTAAAAACGCCATTGCACCCCCTTGGCGACATGTTCACGCTATAAAGCCTTCCTCACCTCTCATCCCAGGACTGCGTGAACAGCTTCACTCGCGTGAGCGCCGAGCTGCTCCATAGCCATTAGCTCTTTCGGCGACTCTGCAGCTCATGCACTCAGCAATATCAATTTACGTTTTTATTATTTGCATGGTTTGTCCTCCTTCCTCTTCCAATGAAACTTCTTTTGAATGCTGTGTCTCTGAAAAACTGATCTGAAAAAGGAAAATAAAGCTAATTGTTTCCGAGCTAAGAGGGACCTAAAGCAAGTTCGCTATCACTTTTTTACCTTATGGGACGATACCTCTTGTTACTGGGACACGGACCTTCATGAAATTATTTCTCCAGAAGTACTTCAAATTAGAGTGTATATCTCCTGATTACATAAAGAACTAATTCCACGCATTACTTTTGCGCAATCAGTGTTAGTGGTGGCCATTACACACAGTCTAAGATTCCATCCAGAGTGATTTGTTCACCCACGTGCCCAACGAGAGCGTGAGGGTTCAAACACAGAAGTCAAGAGATGTTCATGTAAACTAATTGTGCTTACGGGTCTCAGCAGTCAAATAAGGATCGCAGGTCATGCCTTCATGCACAATTCAGCGATAGAATTACACTCCTTTATTGCACATTCTGTAACATGATCGTAATGTTTAGTGAAGCCATGTTGCACTGACTAAACACATATCAACTTGCAAAATCATTGATACTGTTTATAGTAAATGAACACATCCTAAGAGTGGATGTTGAATCATTCAGATATGTAAAAACCGCTACCGCAATTTGAAAATGTTGAATTCCACAACCTAGATTATTAAAACTTACAAACAAAATCAGCAGGAATGCTAAACAGAAAATTCAGACTGCCCATCCTAATGGAATGAATCTCACTTGATCGCCATTTCTGCAACGTTATTTTTCTAAAAGTGTTCTCTAATAAGAACACAAGGAAATATATATAGGAACATTTTAAACCCAAATAGTGATAGGAAAAAATAACCAGCAGGAATACATACAAAATGAAAGAATGAACAAATTGATATAATTAAATATTGTGCCATGAACGTTGAAATATGCCCAGATGGAAGGTAGCCTGTTGGCTTGCCTCAACATCGTTATAAAAGCGCTTCAGGAAACATTCAAAATGGTCAGGGTGTAATGGGAATTCAACTTCATATAACATGCAATCGGATGTTCGCTTCCACTCTCAATGACTGACACAATTTCTCTGCAAAGAAAACATTACGCTTCTTTTCGTTTTTGTAGAACCACCTCCTTGCAAAAAAACAAATTTATTCCTTTCGAGTTATGGAGTGATACAGCTCGAAAACATGCCTATCACATCAACTCATCCCTTTTGCCTAAGTTTGCTCCACTTATCCCTCAAAACTTTTTTCATGCATGTATTCGGCCAAATACCCTGAAAGAAGTAGACCTGTGGTCAACTTTCAGGGTCCTACCCACCAGAGAAATGATACGTCCCAGCCTATCCAGACTCTCTTCTTAATTCAGTCACCCTCACGTCTGTTATGGCCTTTACACTTTTTCTCTACTCTTTTCTTGTTAATGATAACCCCCTTCGGATTAAACAAAAAAAACATATCTGGTCAGAATTCTCTAAGAGGGCTCTCACAAATGAGCTCAACTATAGTAACATGATGTTCCAGCTCCTGAAATCAATCACCTGAAAAATTAAGTCAAGCACGCCGTCTCTTCTTCAGCCGTCTATCTACCTCTGCAACGATGTTGTAGGAAATATGTACATTTTCTCCCAAATCAGAAGAGCGCCAGCAGATACTATGCAGGACCTGCCCTTCTGTAACATTCCAAATTGCAGTACCTCACATTTAACTTAAATCGAATCTAGATTTCCTTGCTCCACTTATGCACATTTTGTACCCAACTAAGCCATTGTAAGATAACTGTCTTAACTCTGGTCTACACTACCAAACCTAGCATTCTCCATAAACATACACACTGCTTTAACAACACTCTTCTGTAAACCGTAAACAAAATAATAAATACTAAACCCGGCAATTAAACCTATGGCAGACCACTACCGTTAACACTTTCTGACACCTTCACCAGGTCAATTTATAATATATGTGATTAGCTCACGCTGGATCCCATGTGATGTAATATTTCACAGAAACCCACTGTGAGACCTTGGCTGAGGCCTGGCTAAAGTCAACGCTACCTGGCTACCATGGCAAGAAACAGAGAAAATAGATTTTAGATGAAAGTCTATATATTTATTTTTTTCCCACGAAGTAAGGGGAAGCTACACTACCTTCAAATGTTATGCACTTGCTTGATGGCAATAATGGAATCTGAAACTACTTTATTATCAATGGTGTGTTGCACAATGTTTTGTTTTGCTGCAGCAGTACAGATCAATATATAAACATGTTACCGAAATTTTCAAGAACTAATAGAAAAGAATAAATTATTTGTAAAAGAGAGCAAATAGTGAGGTATTATTCATGGGTTCGTGCACCATTCAGAAAGCCGATGACGGAGGGAAAGAATCTGTTTCTAAAATATTGAGCGTGTGCCTTTAGGTACCTCTACCTTCTCACTGATGGTAGTAATGAGAAGAAGGTAAATCCTGAATTGTGAGAGTCCTTATTGATTAGAGCAGAAAAGGACATTCAATGGATGCTGAAAACCCTTGAAGGCGGACGAATTAAGGTCCTGTCGTCAAATTCCACAGCTGCAGAGTGGTAAGGAAGATGTGTTTTCCTTTGGTAGTTAAAGCAACGAGCTTAAAAGTCAGGAAAATATGTGGCTGCTTTAATAATTCCTGTTTAGACCACATTTGGTGTATTGCACTAAGTTCAAGTTGCCTCATTTTTGAAAGGATGGATGCCTTGAAGACAGTGCAGAAGAGGATGCTGCCTGGATTAGAAGGCAAATGCTATGCGAAGAGTTTGTACAAACTTGAATTATTTTCATCAATGCACCGTAAGCTAAAAATATATGTGATTGAAGTTTATAAGATTTTGAATGCCATGGATAGAGAATCCTCATCAGCCTTTAGAAAATAGTGAATGGAGAGAAAAACAAAACAACAACAAAAAACATCCACGGACCGGCAGTTCCGTGGGCAAAAGAAAAACGCCTTCCAAAGGAATAGGAAAATTCCAACCTGGCGCAAGTCGACAGGAAGGCCACAGCAACTGAAATAGCCACGCATTACAAAGGTGGTGAGTGGAAGAGCATCCTTGAATGCAAAACACGTCGAACCATGATGTGGATGAGCAGAACCCATGAATATTCACTCATTCGCCAATTAGGCACAGGAGTACATTCGGCCAGAGACTCATTCCACCAAGATGTAACACTGAGCGTCATAGAAATCATTCCTACCAGTGGCCATCAAACTTTACAACTCCTCCCTCGGAGTGTCAGACACCCTGAGCCAATAGGCTGGTCCGGGACTTTATTTCCAATTGGGATGATGAACTTATTATTATTTAATTATTTATGGTTTTATATTGCTATATTTCATCACTATTCTTGGTTGGTGCGGCTGTAACGAAACCCAAATTCCCTCGGGATCAATAAAGTATGTCTGTCTGTTTATTATGTACCAGAGGTATTTTAGGAATATTGGTAGAATCTATGAAACCTTGTGATGGTATGCATTCTAAATGCCTGTCAGAAACACTTCATGTGTGTCAATACTCCGCAAATTTGCCTTTGTCGCTTCGTAAAAAGGTTCTACATGACAGATTTTGAATACATATAGTCACACACATTGACCTGGACAGGAAATCTTGTCAGATTGATTGAGAGGTTGTTTTTAGGCACCTCTAAGCCAGACATTCACGCTTCCTTGTAGATGCTGATTCGTCACCACCTCTGATTGGGTCCAAGTCAGCGGTGTCCAGAGCAAACTTAATTCTGACATTGGAGCCGTGCTTAACAACACAACCATATGTATAAAACGAGTAGCGCAGGGGAATAAGCACATATCTTTGAGATGCATCTGCATTCATGATGATTATGGAGGAGATGCTCTTGCCATCCAAATCATCTAGGGTCAAATCGAGGACCGGTTGCACAAGAGGGTATTGAAAGCAATGTCAGAAGCTTTTTGATTAGGTTCAAGAGAGTGATTGTATTGAATGCCGAGCTAAAGCGGGTAAGGAGCATCTGACGTATGCATCTTTGCTGTCCAGATATTCCAGAGATAATGAAGAGCCAATGAAGTGACATCTCCAATGGAGCTGTTGTGTCAGGTTGCAGAATGCAACGGAACCACGTCGCATCTCAGACATGGTTTGACAGGTGTCGTCATCAAAATTTCAAACCAATTTATGACTGTGAAACGAAGTGCTTCTGGACGATAATAATTCACACAACTTACCACGTACTTCTTCGGCACTGGCATAATTGAATCATGCTTGAAAATAGGTGGGAAACTCAGACTCCCGAAGTGAGGGGTTAATGATGTGAGTAAACAGTCCCCCCAGTTGATCAGCACAGGCCGCTGATGCTATGCATCCTTGTAATTTAGTATTGAGGTAGGAGGACGGCGTGCTTTCAAGAAAACCAAGTCGTATTTCGCTGATTTTGGAGCCAAACAGACCGGGAACCGAAGTAGATTGGCACGCCGAATACCTGGTCAACATCAGAATAGGGAAAATTTTCCTCCATTGAACGTGGCATAATGATAAGCAAAATTGAATCTGTAGCTTTCACCATTTGGTAAAGGAGTCAATAGTTCTGAACAGAATCTGCCTCCGTCACGATTATCTTTGATGCCAGGTACCCCTGATCCACAAGTTGGGCATGGAGGTTGAGCCAGTCTATCCTGAAAGTGCAGCAATCACCGGATCTTTGCCGTTTGTCTCAAAGTCCCGTGATCAACAGCGTTAATACTGTGTGAATAGCTGTTTTCTTCTTCAAAATCTACAGGTCTTTCGATAGCAACCACTTCAATTTCATGACGTTAGTCCATTAAAATAATATGTCAGCTCGGCATTCTGCTCTTCATCCAAGTCATCTGCTTTACCTTTTTCATCACGGTGCCTTTCGGCGCCTTTTCGTTTCTACTATGCATCTGAACACCATGCTTGATTACAGGCGGACTATCCAGGAAGTCCAATCATAACGAGGAACTCTGCCGTGATTTCCGAGGATTCCCAAAATCCGTAGCCGTAGCATGAGTTAAAAGGATGACTCCTCGGCTCTCTCTGGTGTTAGAATAAAGTACTCACTCGAGCAATGTCGTGTTCTAACACGCTGTCGAGACGGAAACATCCCCCAGCTGGAATGGCCTCAGGTATCTGGAATGGCTTGTTGTTATACACATCAAGTTTCCCCACTCTGCACGAAACGCCTCTGATGGATATTTCAGTATTACTTTAAAAGGTATAACACACATACATTTGGACACAAATAAGTTCCCGGTCGATTCTTTCGGCGAATAGGCAAAAGAACATTATCTGTGTTTTCGTTCTCCGGTATCAGAGCTCAGCCAAAAAATTACGATCTGATACATACCATGCATTCAATTGTAATACTGGACGGATACTGCTTGTGTATGTCTCTTCCCCATTTCTTCACAAAAATAATAACTATATTGCCCCGAAATTCTTGTGTGGCACGTACTATGAAAATGGAAGCAATTACAGTGCAGCTTATCCTCAGTGAGCAAGGCTTTGAACCGGATTCAGGAAATATGCAAAACCAGGCCTCTGCTCGATGAAACCGTAATACCGTCCTTGCGACAAAATATACACATATGCAGATTATTAATGAAACTAAACAGAAAGGATATGTTTCTGCCTCATCTTCACACCTTAATGTATACAGACGACGGGCACTTCCAAAAACTCTGTCGTTTTATTCTGGGAGTAGGAGGGGCAAAAGATACATGCATGGAACTGGATTTATCATTGTGAGATATCAGCACAAGTTCCTTTCGAAAAGTACAATACGGTTCTTAATGATATACTGTACTGCTAAATATTTAACTGCATACAAGCATAGAATGCAGTTGTTGATAAAATGTTCCACTCAACATTATCTTCAGCAAGTATCTTCGAAAGTCATAATACCTTCGTTTGGATTGTTTGCTGGACTTCAATTTTGCACAACCTGCACATTCACTCAGTTTGCAACAGGGAATATATAAGCAGCAATATAATTTGAAAGACCCAGCAGGTTATATAAGAAAATCAAGAGTTGCTTCAAATCCCACACATGTTGGAGTGAGACGTTCACAGTTAAGTGGAGCAATTAAAAAAGTTTTACGCCACGTAAATGTTTTTTTTTCTTCTTTGCAGCTGTAGTTTGTTATTTGTCAGAGTCTTTTTTCCGGGAGTATAGGTGAGTAAAAGAGAAACGCACAAATTTAACGTCAAAGGAATAAGACCTGAAAGCGGCATTTTCACATGAATCATGGTTAGTGCACAGAAATAGCTAGTAAGGGAAGGTGCAGAAGCGGATACTATTGCCGTATTTATATGGCATTTGGACGAATATATTGATAAATGGTGAAATGGTTTAGAGGACCATGAACCAAACGTAAGCAACATGGACTGCACGCAATGGTATACATGTGTTCTCACCAATAAGCTCTATAGATGCAATATGATGTGTAATTCCTGTAATCAATCTCCTCAGTAATGAAGGCAAAAACGCAAAACGCCTAATTTAGCCCCTACCTACGTCTATCACATACTTCAGGGAAGTACTTAAGTACATCTGCCCCTAGATTTCTTCTATAGCTCCCTCCAGAGCACTAATATTTACGGTGGAAGCCTGTCCTAGTGAAACTGACAAAAATGCAACATCTCGCACTTCGCACTTAAAGACAATCTCCATTTCTTTGGTCTATTTCCCAGTTTGTGATTTCCGTAGTAAACCTATTGAAAAATCTTCTTGACTGACAACAACACTACCAATCCTTATAATACCATCAGACCAAAAGATATAGGATCAGAAGGAGGCCATTCGGCACATTGAGACTGCTCCACCATTCGATCATGGGCTCATCCAATTACTGAAGTCATCCCCTCTCCCTCTCTTTCACACCATACCCTTTGATGCCCCATCGTCAGAGCTAGAGGAGAGGATTTGCGGTCTTTTTCCAACCAATTGGGAGTGGAGGAGCTGAAGATAGCCAGTCAGCTAGCGCACTCTAAAATAAGTTTTGTCTAGCGAAGCGCCCATCGTTGGAGTGGACTGGGTCAGAGTGGGACGGCTTTGGCTGAACAGGCTTCGGCGTCAACAGGAAGCGGCAACGGTAGGTTCCGGTAAGTTGTTGTTGTTGTTGTTGCTGCTGCTGCTGTTGTTGTTGTTGTTTTGAAAATCGTTTTCTTTTTTAACTGGTAAGTTTGCAGAGAATGCCAGTCAGGATGTTGGAATGCTCCTCTTGCAGGATATGGAAGTCAGTGAGATCTCCGGTGTCCCTGACAACGACACCTGCAAGAAGTGCATCCAGCTGCCGCTCCGAACAAGCCGCGTTAGCGAACTGGAGCTGGAGCTGGATGACCTCTGGATCATTCGTGAGAATGAGGAGTTTATAGATAGCAATTTCAGTGTAGTAGCTAGGCCAAAGGAGAAGGGCACAGCTAATAGTATTACCGTCAGGCAAGGTAAGGGGAAAGGGCAGGGAGAGCAGGGTTCCCCTGTGGCCATTCCGCTCAACAACAAGTATACCGATTTGGATACTTTTGGGAGGGATGACTTACCTGGGACAGCCGGATCTCTGGCACTGAGTACAAAAGGGAGGGTGGAAGAAGAGGAGAGCTGTAGTGCTAGGGGACTGGATAGTTAGAGGAACAGATAGGAGGTTCTGTTCTCGTTGCAGAGACTCCTGGATGGTTTGTTGCCTCCCGGGTGCCAGGGTCAGGGATGTCGCTGATCACGTGCACAGCATTCTGAAGTGGGAGGGTGAACAGCCAGATGTCATGGTACACATCAGTATCAATGACGTAGGAAGGAAGAGTGAGGGGGTCCTGAAGAATGAGTACAAAGAGTTGGGTAAGAAGTTAAAAAGCAGGACTTCGAGGGTAGTAATCTCAGGATTGCTACCTGTGCCACGTGTCAGTGAGGAGAAGCGTAGGATGCTCTGCAGGATGAACACGCGACTGAGGAACTGGTGTAGGGGGCAGGGTTATAGATTTTTGGATCTTTGGGACCTCTTCTAGGGAAGGTGAGACCTATATAAGAAAGACCGGTTACATCTGAACGACAGAGGGACCAACATCCTTGCAGGGAGATTTGCTAGTGCTATTGGGGAGGGTTTAAACTAGATATGCAGGTGGATGGGAAACAGAGTGCCAGAGCAGGTAGTGGAGCGCAGGTGAAAATAAATGAATTTAAAAGTTCATGCAAAATCAGAAATTGAAGGGTTGTGTCAGGTGGTAATAAACTTCTGAAGTGTGTCTATTTCAATGCGATGAGTATTGTGGGCTAGACAGATGAGCTGAGGGCGCCGATTGGCACATTGAATTATAACATTATAGGCATTAGTGAAACTTGGCTACAGGTGGGGCAGGACTGGCAACTAAATGTTCCAGCATCCGATGTTTCAGACGTGATAGAGGCAGAGGGAAGAAGGGTGGCGGGGGGGGGGGGTGGGGGTGGGGGGGGGGAGGGAGTTGTTGTTGGCATAGTTATTCAGGGAAAATATAACAGCACCGCTCAGGCAGGACAGATTAAAGGGCTTGTCTACCGAGGCTATATAGGTGGAGCTGAGAAGCAGGAAAGGTATGACCACAGTAATGGTGTTTTGTTATACACCACCCGATCGTCAGCGAGAATCAGAGGAGCAAATCTGCAGAGAGATGGCAGACAACTGTAGGAAACATAAAGTTGTGATAATAGGGGATTTTAATTTTCCACATATTCATTGGGATTCCCATACTGTTAAGAGTCTAGACCGGTTAGAGTTTGTAAAACGTGCTCAGGAAAGTTTTCTATATCCATATATAGAGGTACCAACTAGAGTGAATGCAATATTAGATCTCCTATTAGGCAAAGAGTTAGGACAAGTGACGGAAGTGTATGCTGGTGAACACTTTGGGTCTGGTGATCATAACGCCATTAGTTTCAACTTGATCATGGAAATACTTAATCTGATCATCTGGTTGAGGTACTAATCTGGACTGGTCAAATTTGAAGAAATGAGAAAGGATCTAAATAGCGAGGATTGCGACAGGTTGTTCTCTGGAATGGATGTGAGTGATAAGTGGAAGGCCTTCAAAGGAGAAAGATTGTTAGTGCAGAGTTTGTATGTTCCTGACAGGATTAAAGGCAAAGTGAATACGAATAAGGAACCTTTGTTTTCGAGGGTTATTGGAAATCTGATAAAGGGGAAGAGAGAGATGTATGACAACCCCTGCTCTTATATTCTTTTCCTCTAGAAATAAATGTGATTAAGCTCTTATAAAACAATTCCTAACAAATGCTGGTAGAATGGTACTTCAGTCTCCGGTAATTATGTTCCCACCGATTATGGTAGGTTCCCGGGCCTGCAAATACCTCACTTACATATGCAGTTTTTCGTTAATAAAGACACTATATTAGCTATCCTCCGTTCTTCTGGCAATGCCAAAGAAACTGGAAATAACTATGTCAAAGCTTCAGCAAATTTATCTGCAACGCCCCACAATGTCCAGGGAACGCTAGTCAGATCCTCGCGATTTATTTACAATGATTCTGAATTTATTTCACAGTATTGCAAATAAATTACTGCTTCGCCTAAAAAAAATATAGGTCGATGGCCAATGGTAGGGTAAGCCGTAAACTTGCTTCATGCAGATCTCCTACCATTTACCGGAAAGTGTATTAGTTGGTTGGGGAGGGAATAAGAACTGAGAGCTTTGAAACACTAAAACGGGGGAAGGGGGAAGATTTTATATGATGACAAAATCTTGTAGGATTTTTCGTAAATTAACTTGAATGTCAAAACTGGTTGAGTGGGAGGTAGTAATCATGGAGCACACACAAAAATGCTGGAGGAATTCAGCAGGTCCTGATGAAAGGTGTCGGCCGAAATGGCTACTGTTTACTCTTCCATAGATGCTGCCTGACCTGCTGAGTTCCTCCAGTATTTTGTACGTGTTTCCTCGAAATCCAGCACCTACGCATTTTCCTTGTTTGTAATAATTATGGAAATTGTTTTTGACCTGTACTGGAGGATAGGCGATGACACCAGGTCCCTTCACCACAACTGGGAATACCGTAAATGCTCATCAGTTGAAGTGCACTATACTGAATCAAAATTTAAAAAATTAAGCTCCGTATCAATGAAACAGTTACGATTCGTCCTGCATTCACCAAATAGACTGATCATATTGGCGATATTCACTTTATTGTACCCATTGCTCCCTGAAACACTTTGCAGTTTTAAAACTAAAGTGTTTTCTCTGCCGAGCGCATCATTGGAGCCTCCCTGCCCTCTATTGTGGACCTGTACTCTTCCAGGTTGAACAAGAGGGCGGGGAACATCATAAAGGACTCCTTCCATCCTGCGCACGGATTGTTTGAACTGCTTCCGTCTGGTAGGCGCTTCAGATTCCTCCAGACTAAGGCAAATAGGCACTAGAGAAGTTTTTTCCCTACTGCGGTCACTTTGCTGAACAGTTAACTGCCGGTTAACTGTCGGCTAACTATTACTTGGATTGCACTACTTGTATATATAATCTATATTTTCATTTATATTTATCATTATTATTGTTATGAGCGGAGAGACAACATCTGCCGGAAGTAAATTCCTTGTATGTGTACAGGTACCTAGCGATTAAAGTCTGATTCGGATTCTAATTCTGAAATGTTGTAAGTAACAGTTCGGGGAATGAAGCGAAGAAAACGGTTGCAATTTCCAGAGATGTAGAGAGATATGATGTTGTTTCGTGACCACTGTTTCGTACTTTGGCTGTCACTTTAAAAACCCTTGGATGAGGCGGGATTATGATGTCAGTATAGCAAGCTGGGACAGACCGCTGAGATTTTGAGTAGTAGTGATAGAGTGGAAGGTTGGACTGCAAGCTGCCTGCAGTAGTTTGCTGCAATAATGGGTAATATCTGATACTTCCCCATGCTCAACATTGTGTTGATTAACGGCACACGGTGCACATTGGATATGTAACTGTCACTTCGTATGATCCATACGTGGATTTTGTTCGAGTAACCTGTAGCCACCACTTTCGTTAACCCTTATCTGTATTCGGGTGTACAATGTAGTAACCACTTGTGTGAAGGGATATTCTGTGACTGACACTGTTGGGTATTTCTACATGGATTTCGGAACGACTCGATGGATAAGATCTTCGACGACTGTTACTTCGTTCACCCAGCGTGGAATCTATGGAATTCTTCGTAATTGTCTCCTCTGTACATTTTAACGTGGATTTACAAATCTGCCCCCCTTCATTCTTTCCGTGGATTACTGGATCTTTCTACCTTGAAATCTTAAGACTTTAAGAACTGTTCCTAAGCTTGACAATTTGGGAGCCACACACACAGAACACTGTTAACTTCTGTTTATTTAGTTTAATTTTCTATATCATGAGTAGATACTAATAAAAATAGCGGCTTTAATATTAAAACCTGACTCATTTTGTGATCTATTGCTGTTGATTTGTAATAATATCATGATGCATATTTGCATTACGTATAGTTTAAAGTGCATCCGGCATTTAGGTTGTTCTTTGTTAATTTTTGTTCCATGAATTCTCAGTACTTCATGTGTCATGCTTTTCGGTGCGTCAACAAACAACTTGATACGAGTTCTCAAATAATCATGGTCCATGCATATCACCACACTCAACCAGCAGGTTTCTTTGTGAAATCGACCCAATGGCATCCCACTTGTGCACGTTTGTTTGTGTCAAGTAGAAGAATTCACCTCTGATGCCATAAATGCTACTATCAGCGGTCAGATTCCAATTGTTGGACTTGTTTTATTGAACATTATGTAACCCTTACCCAACAGGCTGGTATATGTCTAGGGGAAAAAGGAGATCCAGCCACTCTCCAACCCACCTCCCGTACACGCAGGTGCTGTGAGAATCGAGTTAATGCCTCGCGCCCGCCCACAGTATCAAACCCACAACAAATACCGTTATGAAATACACTTTAAAGAGTTTACTAAAATTAAAAAAATAGTAGGCAATACAATATATATATATATATACAAGGAAAAAAACAAAAGGCGCAAACTTATCAAAGTTCAGTCTGTTCAGTGCACTCGTTGGAGGTCAATCAACGAACCAATCGACCCATCCGGCCGTCGCACCTGGGACCACCCCGGTGGTCTTACGAGCAGTCCAGCACACGTCCACCTTCCTCAGCGTCTTCCTCGGCCTCTCCAAAAAACCCGCGAAAACCCCTCCCCCAAGTTCCCAGCATCACAAGACACAATGACATTCCCCATTGATTAACAAATGAATACAATTACCATATCAGCCATTCTAAAGTGAAACAACGGCGAGAGAAATACTTATCCGACAAAGGAACATTCCTACTTGTAACAAACCAAAGAGGCCATTTTGAGTAACATACCCAGGACACTGTACAATTATAACAAATATACTTCTCCTTAATTAAAAGAAATAACATTGCACAAAGGGGATATTTAAAAAAAAAAAACATGAATATAAATATGGTTGCAAAATAAGATTAAATATGACTCAGCAGTTGGTGCAGGACGGGTGGACATGAGATTTTTGGATTATTGGGCTCCCATCCTGCGAAATGGAGACCTCTGCTGAAGAGACGGTTTGAACCTCGGTGGGTAGCGTCAGTTCTCAGTCAGGACAGAACATAGAACACAGAAACCTAGAACACATTGCAAGCCCTTTGGTCCAAAATGTTGTGCTGAACGTGTATTGTCTAGAAACTGCCTAGAACCCAGCCGCATAGCCCTCTGTTTTCCTGAGCTCCATGTACCTACTTAAGAGACTCTTAAAAGTAACCTATTGTATCTGCCTCTACCATCGCCGGTGGCAATGCATTCCGTGCACTCACCACTCTTTGTATGAAAAACTTTCATATTTGAAGTCCTCCCACTGACCAAGTAAAACTCACCCAGAATACGGCCTGTCTCAATGCATACTGGCCAGGACTGTTCTGATACGACCAAAATTGGCCTTTCCCAAATTTAGAATCTGAACCTGTGAACCAGCCCCAACTTTTTGCATATTTACTTTGAAATTGATGACACTGTGATCACGGGATGCAAAGCTTTCACGTGAACGAACTTACGTGACACCTCCCGCAACCACCAGGAAATCTGCAGATGCTGTAAGTTCAAGCAACACACTCAAAATGCTAGTTGAAAGCAACAGGCCAGGCAGCATCGTTGGGAAGAAGTACAGTCGACGTTGCGGGCTGAGACCCTTCGTCAGGATTAACTGAAAGAAGAGATAGTAAGAGATTTGATAGTGGGAGGGGGAGGACGAGATCCAAAATGATAGGAGACGAGTAGAGGGGGATGGATGAAGCTAAGAGCTGGAAAGTTGATTGGCAAAAGGGATACACCCCTGGAAAAGGAAGCGGATCATGGGACGGGAGGCCTAGGGAGGAAGAAGGGGGGAGGGGAGCACCAGAGGGAGATGGAGAGCAGGAAAGGACTGATTATCAGAGAGAGAAGGAAAAAAGGGAAATAATAAATAAATAGTTAGTTAGATAGATAGATAGATAGATAGATAGATAAATGAATACATGATTGATTGAATGAATGAATGTATTAATTAATCAATCAATCAATTAATTAATTCATAAGAGATGCGATAAGCCGGGGAGGCGGGCATTAACGCATGTTAGAGAAATCAATGATCATGCCATCAGTTTGGAGGCTACCCGGACGAAATATAAGGTGTTCCTCCAACCTGAGTGTGGTTTCATCTTGACAGTAGAGGAGGCCATGGATAGACATATCAGATTGGGAATGGGAAGTGGAATTAAAATATGTGGCCACTGGGATATCCTGTTTTCTCTAGTGGACGGGCCATAGGTGTACATCGAAATAGTCTCGCGGTCTGCGTCCGGTCTCATCAGCATATAGAAGGCCGCACCGGGAGCACCGGACGCTGTATACCACACCAGCCCACTCACAGATGGTGTCGCCTTACCTGAAAGGACTGTCTGGGGCCCTGAATAGTGCTGAGGGAGGAAGTGTAGCACTGAGTCCATTTTGGAACTGAGGTAGATGTAGCACTTGTTCCGCTTACAAGGATAGGTCGCGGATGGGAGATCGATTTGGAGGGACGAATAGACAGGGAGTCGCGTAGGGAGCGATCCTTGCGGAAAGCAGAAAGGTGGTGGGGGGGGGGGGTAGTTGATGTGCTTGTTGGTGGGATCCTGTTGGAGGTGCCGGAAGTTATGGAGAATTATATGTTGGACCCGGAGGCTGGTGGGGTGGTAGGTGTGGACAAGTGGTAGAAGTGGTAGAAGGCAGGTTAGGTATTGTCATTTAAAGTAAAACTGGATAGGCATATGGTCAGGAAAGGAATGGAGGGTAATGGGCTGAGTGCGAGCCAGTGGGACAAGGTGAGAGTAAGCGTTCCGCACGGACTAGAAGGGCCGATTTGGCCTGTTTCCGTGCGATAATTGTTATATGGTTATATGGACAAGGGGAACACTATCCCTAGAGGGGTGGCAGGAGGCTGGCATGAGAGCAGATGTACGTGAAATGGGAGAGATACGTTTGAGATCAGAGTTGATGGTGGTGGAAGGGAAGCCCCTTTCTTTAAGAAAGGAAGACATCACCTTCATCCTGGAATGAAAAGCCTCATCCTGAGAGCAGATGCGGCGGAGATGTTGGAATTACAAGAAGGAGACGGCATTCTTGCAAAAGACAGAGTGGGAAGAGAAATAGTTCAGGTAACTCTGGGAGTCTGTAGGCTTATAGTAGATATTTGTAGATCTGCAGGCTTATAGTAGATATCAGTAGATGTCACCCTTCTGTCTCATTCCCTCAAAACAGATTCAGTATTGTCCACTCCCACTACAGGACTTCTAGGAACAGGCATTTCTTGATGTTAGACATCCTCGCAATTTAGGCCAGTGAAGTGGAAAGGGCACATAGCTTCAAGAATAGGAAACTGCCTTTTGCTGCTTCTCCAGATATACAGATTGAGTACTGAGGATTTTTTATAGCCTACCTGGTCGGTAATAGAATAGCATAAGGATTCCTCCTTAGCAGATCTTCAATTAAGTCCAGACTTCAGAGTCTTGAATATGTATCTGGAAGTTTCTGAGTTCTTCATTTTCAAAAGAGGCCATCACGCAAATATTGGCATTCATTGAGTTCATGTTGACGTAAGTGGAGAGTGGCAAGTTTTCGATGAGAATGTCCAGAATGAAGGATGAAGCAGTGGAAGTCTGCTGCAGATCACCATCGGACACAGTCACTGTAAGATGGAAACGCCAGGATGATACTTTCAATCAGCTATATATTGCAGGAGTGGTCAGCAATTCTATCTTCAGAATAGTAACTGTTATACCAGTATATTTACTTGTGGACAGTGAAGCTAACCCCTCAAATCACAGGCTGGAGCGTGTCTTTTGTACTCAGACACCCTTTCCTAGGATCAGCTTTGCACTTCTAATTAAGTTATAGAGATTCGATGATGCTTGTAGCATAAAGTAGGCTTTGTTTTGTATCTCGCACTCGCCTCACCTGACCGTTTAAAACATTATAAATTGGCAGCTCCAAAAAAGGCAACAACAGCGCCGTTTAAATTAATCGTATATTTTATTTTAAGTTTTGTGCAGAAATTGCGAATTATTGCGCATTAAACATCATGAGTAAAGCAGATGAGCTTGGAGGGTGAATCAGTACTTGGAGCTCTGATGGTGTGGCCATTGCAGAAACTTGGATGGCTCGAGGTAGGAATGCCTACTTAGAGTGCCTGTCTTCAGATGTTTTAGAATGGACAGGAGGGAGGCAAAATAGGCTGGGGCGTGGCATTGCTGATTAGAGATAGTGTCACGGCTGCAGAAAAGGAGGAAGTTATGGAGGGATTGTTTACTGATTTTCTGTGGGTGCAAGTTAGAAACAGGAAGGGGTCTATAACTCCACTAGATATTTTTATAGACCATCCATTAGTAACAGGGACATAGTGGAGCAGATAGGGAGACAGATAATGGAACGGTGCAGTAATAACAGTGTTGTCATCATGGGGGATTTTAATTTCCCCAGTATTGAATAGTATCTCCCGTAGATGGGGTGGAGCTTGTTAGGTCTTTCCAGGAAGTTTTCCTGACGCACTATGTAGATAAGCCGACAACAGGGGAGACTGTACTTGATCAGGTATGGGGAAATAAACCTGGTTATGTGTCAGGTTTCTCAGTGGGAGAGAACGTTGGAAATAGTAATCATAAATCTACCTCCTTTACCATAGCATTAGAGATGGACAGGATCAGACAGGTTAGGAAAGCGTTTAATTGGAGTAAGGGGAAATATAAAGCAATCAAGCAAGAAATTGGAAGCATTAAATGGAACTGATGCTCGCAGTGAAATGTTCGGCAGAAATGTAGCAAATGTCCAGAAGATGGTTGCATGGCGTTCTGCACAGTTACGTACCAAGGAGCCATGGAAACGTTGGTACAAGTCGGGAAACGTGGTATACAAATGCAGTTGAAAATCCAGTCCAGAAGAAAAGAAAAGCTTACGAAAGGTTCAAAAAACTTAGTAATGATAGAGTTCTAGAAAACTATAAGGCTAGCAGGAAGAAGCTTATGAATGAAATTAGGAGAACCAGAAGGGGCCAAGTGAAGGCCTTGTCGAACAGGATTAAGGAAAACACCAAGTCTTTCTACAAGTATGTAATGATCAAGAGGATACGACGTGAGAGAATTGGGCCAATCAAGTATTAAAGGGGAAGAAAGGTGTTGGAACCCGAGGAGATAGCAGAGCTACCTACTGAATATTTTGCTTCAGTATTCACTACGGAAAAAGAACTTGGGGAGAGTAGGGTTCACTTGCAGCTGACTGAACGCTTCAGCGTATAGATATTAAGAAAGAGACTATGCTGGTGGTTTCGGAAAGCATCAAGTCGGATGAGTTGCCTGGAGCAGATATGATAAACCGTAGGTTACAGTGGGAGGCGAGGGAAGAAATTTCTGAGCCTCTGGCAATAATGTATGCATTGTCAAGAGGGACAGGAGAGGATCCGGAGGATTGGAGGGTTGCACATCTTGTTCCGTTATTCAAGAAAGGGAATAGAGATAGTCCAGGAAATTATAGACCAGTGAGTTTTACTTTAGTGGTTGGTAAGTTGATGGAGAAGAACCTGAGAGGAAGTATTTATGAAGATTTGGAGAGGCATAATATGATTAGGAATAGTCAGCATGGCTTTGTCAAAGGCAGGTCGTGCCTTTCGAGCCTGATTGAATTTTCTGACGATGTGACCAATCTCATTAAAAAAGGTAGAGCAGTAGGCGTAGTGAATATATATTTCAGCAAGGCATTTGATATGGTACCTCATGTAAGCCTTATTCAGAAAGTAGGGGGGCACGGGATCCAAGGGGACATTGCTTTGTAAATCCAGACTGGCTTGCACACAGAAGGCAAAGTTTGGTTGCAGATTGATACTATTCTGCGTGGAAGTTTGTGACCGCAGTCGTGCATCAGGGATGTGTTCTGGGGCTCCTTTCCTTCGTGATTTTTATAAATGACATGGATATTGAAGTGGCGGGATGGGTTGGTATACTTGCTGATGACACAAAGGATTGGGGTGCTGTGGATAGTGCGGAAGGCTGTCAGATGTTACATCGGGACATCGATACAATGCAAATCTGGGCTGAGCAGTGGCAAATGGAGTTCAACCCAGATAAGGACGAGGTGTTTCATTTTGTAGGTCAAGTATGGTGGCAGAATATTGTATTAATGGTAAGACTCTTGGCAGTGTGGAGGATCAGAGGGATCTTGGAGTCCGAGTCCATAGGACACTCAAAGCTCTTGCGCAGTTTCACTGTGTGGTTAAGAAGGCATACGGTGTATTTGCCTTCATCAACAGTGGGATTGAGTTCAAGAGTCGAGAGGTAGTGTTACAGATATGTAGGACCCTGGTCAGACCCCACTTCGCGTACTGTACTCAGTTCTGGACACATCACTACAGAAAAGATGTGCAAAATATAGAAGGGTGCAGAGGAGATTTATAAGTATGTTGCCCGCATTGACGAGCATGCCTTATGAAAACGGATTAAGCGAACTTGTCCTTTTCTCCTTGGAATGACGTAGGGTGAGAGGAGACTTGATAAAGATGTACAAGATGATGAGAGTCATTGATCTTGGGGATAGTCAGCGTTTTATTCCCTAAGATTGCAATGACTTACACGAGAGCACACAGTTTAAGGTTCTTGGAAGTAGGTTCACAGGAGATGTTAGGGTAAGTTTTTCACGCAGAGTGGTGAGTGCCTTGAATGGGCTGCCACCGACTGTGGTGGCTGATACAATAGCGTTTTTTAAGAGGCTACTGGATAGGTACATGGAGCTTAGAACAATAACGGGCTATTTGTAACCTTAAGTCATTTATAAAGTAAATACATGTTCGGCACAGCATTGTAAGCCGATGGGCCTATGTAGTTTCCCTCTGTTTTGCGTTCTATATAGTTTTCAAAAAGAATGAACCACCGTTAGAAAGTAGAGTGTCCAATGTTAAAGCATGCAATTCGAGTTTCCCAGCCCACTGAAAGAATCATATTTGATCAATATTTATTTTCTGATATTCGGCAAAATTGTCTCACCAATGTCCCTTTAGTCAGGTTCCCTTTGCCCTAGCTCCAATTCAATTTTATGAAAAAGTCAACATCCTGTATTATTTCTGTATTCTCGGTATTACATTTCAATGTCTTAAATTATTTTGGTTATCTTTTTCAAATTTACAGCTTTCAGCAATAAGATTTCATAATTGCATTGAAAATTGAAGGGGAACCGAGTGTTCATTCTTAACACAAATGTAGTTGGTATTAGAAATTAGCTGAGTAATAGAGAGTAATATAGTGTTGGCCATGGAAGATTTCAAATATGAAGGAAAATATCGAACTCTAATGGGTCAAGGACAGTGAAATGATACAAACCAATTGTCTTTGTTTTTTGTTTGATGGCGAAAGAATGTAGAAATCCATTTTGTCAAATTTATCCACAGCCTCCATTTTATGAGCTCGTTTCGTTTGGCTGATTGAATTAGACGCAATGATGCTCCAGGTAATTTGCTGAACTACAGATAACTTCGAAGCAAGAAGTTATTTGCGATATGTTCACATGTAAGAAGAATAAATTGTGTAGCTTTTAAATATACCATGCAGGTATGCGAATTGTGTGGTCCGTGCCTGTTCTAAAAGATTCGATTTGGTTACTGGTTTGGTAACTGATTTGGCAGACCCATTAATAGCCATAAATTACCAGTTGTCAGTTGCAGAAGAGGGAAATAAATGGATGTTGGTTTGGTGCAGACCCAATAAGAAGGTGTTTTAGGTAGGTAAGCTGATTCACGGCCAATAACACTGACATTCAACATTTGAACTGGTGAGGAATGAATATAAAAGCAAAGTCTTCGAATGCAAATTTGCAAGAATTTCGAAGATCCGCCATTCCGAGGAAACATGCCCCTGCCAGCGACTGAGAGAAGATGATACTAGCAGAATTCATGTTCTAGGATGTTCCATCCAGGTTCAAAACAATCATGTTATTGTTAGTGTGTAGACAATGAATTTCGAGCTTCGATTAATTTCGAATTTCTTAGCGTTTTTCCTAACCTAGTTCCATTGATAAATGGTGAACAACAGGGTAAAAATAATACCTAAGTGTCATTCTGCTCGTCACTGGATGAGCATGCTACTAAGAGATATAAAATTAATGCAAGAAGGCGGAATTAGGAATAAGGTCTGACTAGACACGATTGGCCGAAGACATCTTTCTCAAATTTACCTGAACAGCCACAGATCATAAAATTAAATTGAAGAAGACAAGGGAAACTAAGGACGGCAAGAATGATGAGCTTTGTTACAGATAGCAAGAAAGAATGTCCAAAGTTTTATTCAGAATTGATTGCTGAAAGGTTTCCAATTGGGAGATGATGTACTGTTAAACAATCTTGTTGCCCTGAGTTGGCCTCATTGTAACACGTTAAGAGGCCAGAGTCAGAAAGGTTAACCTGTTAAACGGACATCAAATCAACGTGTTTAGCTACCGGAGGCATGTTTTCATTAATGCCAAGTAAAGACGTGCCCAGTGCAAATTATCATTAAGTCTGCCTTTATTTCACCAATGTACATCTGCGACATTATGAATGCCAGTTTATTGCATTGGAGTCTGAGATTCATATAACTCGAGGATCAGTCCTTTGGCACAACAGGTCAATGCCAACCCACATGTGTATCCAATCCACTGGAGTTTGGCCCATTTTCCTCGGCTTATTCCCACTAAGCGCACGTCAAAATGTCTTGTCGGTATGACAAATGTACGTGGTTCTACACTACCCACTGTCTATTCAAATCGAATTTAATTTTTCTCAGTTCACTTGAGACCTACACTCTAATTGATTGTTCGCATAATGATTTTATAAACCTTCATGACAGCCCTTTGCATCCTGTCCGACTGGCCCCTCCAGCTCTGCTTATAACTTCAGCCCTCCAGTACTGAAAATAGAAGATTGAATATAGAACATTGCAGCACGTGAGCGGACTATTCAACCCAGAATGTCGTTCGGAAACTGCGTTAAAATAAAACAAAACCTCCAAAATCTAATCCCACCTAAACGATATCCATATCCCTCTGTGATTTACATATTCATGTGCCTTTCTAAACGTCTTTTAAAAGCCTCTAATGTATTTGCTGCTACCACCAGATCAGGCATCCGCCACACTGAACAAAAAAAAAAAACTGATTACTCACCTCTCCATTGAACCTATCCCTTCTTACTTTCAATGCATGCACCTTGGTAATAGATATTTCTACGCTGGGAAAACGATACTCCATGTCTGTTCTACCTTTGCCTTTCATAAGCTTACAAATTTCTATCAGCTCTCCCCTCATCATCCGCAGCTACAAAGAAAATAATCCACATTTTTCCAACTTCTCAAGATAGCACATGACCCCTAAACCAGGCAGCATGGTGGCAAATCTCTACTGCATCCTCTTCAGAGTCTCAAAATATTTACTATAGTGAAGCTATCAGACCTATGTCCAATAATCCAGACGTGGTCAAAGCAGTTTTATAAAATTGCAATAGAACGCGCTGACTTTTGAACTCATTGCTTCGACGAATAAAATCAAGAATTCCATATGCGTTCTTAATCATCCTGTCGAGCTATGTAGCTACGTTCATGGAGTTATGAAGTTTGTCTCCAAGATCTCTCATCCACCAGTCTTGGCATCATCCGAAAATTTAACAATCCACCCATCGACATTTGCATTCAGTTAATTTATAGACATCACGAACGGGAGAATTCCCAACACAGACCCCTGTGAAACAACACTAATTAAAAACCCCCTTCTCGAACATGGCCGTTCGACAACTACCCTCTCTCTTCTATGAATAAGATATTTCTTAATCCAATCAGTCATTTTGATTAACTCGCATGAGTGACATTTTGGACATTTTCAAACTGACTGACATCAATGTAAACAATATGTATTGCTCTCCCTTCATCAATATCTCTCGTCACCTTGCGAAAATAAAGCATAATCAGGTTGGTTAGACACGACCTGTCCCGCACAAAGCCATGCGGAGCTAGCTCTTAGGTTTCCAAATATTCATATACAGTATCCCAGCCCTAACACATTTGTCCAACGATTATTCCAATACAATTACTGTGACACTCACTGGACTATAAGCTGCAGCATTCCCCCTTCTACCCTTCATAAGCAGACGTACAATATTAACTATGGTCCAATCCTGCGGGACTTCGGCTGCGCCCAGACATGACATTAAGGTACTGATTAAAGTTCCAGCAATCTCGCCGTTCGACTCCCTCAAGAAATCCAAACAGGCCCTACGGGTCTGTCCACCTTAATACTCATTAGGAGACATAACACTTCCTTTCCCTTGACCTCTAATCGCCCTAACTACTAATCTCCACAAAGATCTTCTGGTCCTGCATATCCTTTTCCTTGGTAAATACTAAAGCAAAGTGTTAACTACGTACTCACGTTCTCCATATCCAACAAATACTCATTTTATTTGAATTATTGATTGATCATACTTTTTCCCTAGTAATTCCCTTTCTCTTGATATATGTATAGAATCTTCAAACTGGTTGCACCCCTGCGAAATATTTCTGTACCATGATTAGCTCATTGATACCTTTTTGATATTTGGCCAGCATGGGTTGTGTAGAATATTCTAAGTGTATTATAAGTGTATTATAAGTGTATTATGTGTATTATAATATTATAAGTGTATTATAAGTGCATTATGTGTATTATAATATTATAAGTGCATTATAAGTGTATTATAAGTGTATTATGTGTATTATAATATTATAAGTGTATTATAAGTGTATTATGTGTATTATAACATTATAAGTGTATTATAAGTGTAGACTCACAGCTACACAGCTACAGTAAAACTAAGGCTGATTTATGAAAGCAAGTAGGCTAAATGCATTCAGCACCACCATATACATTTCCAGATCTACCTTCAGAGACCTCTACCTCTAGGTCTCTGTTCTTTGATGCTCTTAAGAGTAACAGACGTTACTGAGTATTCCTTCCCTGGTTTAGTGCACCAAAATACAACAGCTTGCATAGATTCCTTCGCGACTGCCTGAAGTAAACTAAAGCACTGTTCTTAACAGTACGGTTTACAGAAGCAGAGACATCTCTATTTCACCCAAACTATTGCATCTCTATTTTACGATACCTGTTCTGATAAACAACCCGGATGTGCAAACTGACATGCTGAGTATCTGCAGTACATCGTGCGATCACAAATTAAAACATCTGTATATTTACCTCCATTTTTATGCTGTGAATTGAATGTACTTCATCTGGAATTTTAATGTGCCAATGTATTTTTTTTTCTCAGTCATCAAATAGCAACACTTCAAGTGACTCAGCTGACTCAATAGCTACCCATTTGAAAACGTCATTCAGCGACAGTTAGTTATATCCTCTTCAGGTAAAACAGATGCCACTCTCAGGTGGTCATATTTCCGTTGATGTATTTTTTCATCATTGGCCATTACAACAAATTTACTTCTCATCAATCGAAAGACAAAACAATGGCAAACATTACACAGTAAACCACAATCCAAACTATAAACAAAAAGAAGCACACATACTATGGGTGCACGTTGAAGTAATCAAAAGGTGCAATTTAGGATTGAGCCTGAGAGGTGGGAGGGCCGCATGGCTTCAAGAAAAGAAAATCGCTTTTTGCTGATTCTGGAGACAGAGAAACCGAATACTGAGACAGTCCTGGCATGTGGACTACTTGGTCACTGCCAGGATAACGTAAAGTTTCCTCCATTGCAGATCTTCGATTAAACGTGTCCTGCATTTCTCCACGTTTGTAATAATAACTGGGGGAACTATACTCTTGGGTCATATTTCTGTCCTGTTTACACTTGATACCGATCAACACAATGATAATTAGAAGAAATACAATGGAAGTGCAACTGAAAGTAACCAATAAATAAAGATTTAGTTCAGACAAATATTCGGGATTCTTCACTAAATTACTGCTTACTGTGAGAAACTCAGTGGTATTCTGTAAGATTGTGACGTGAAGAGTAATTGTGCTGGATAGGTTTGGCTGCCCATTGTCTTTCACTAAGATGATCACAGTTTGTGTAATGGCATCCAGCTCCATGATTTTGCGCGCTGTTCTTATTTCACCAGACATTTGACCCATGGTAAACAAACTTGGATCAGTAGCTTTCACCATTTGGTAGAGGAGCCGCGCGTTCTGACCCGAATCTGCATCAGTGTCGATTATCTTGGTGACCAAGTACCCCTGACCTGCTGAATTAGGCACGAATTCCGCGGCTGATGATCCACCATGCTCTGACGGTGAAACAATCACTGGCGCGTTGTCATTTTGATCCAGGATGATGACATTCACAGTAGCGCTGCTGCTCAACGGTGGCACTCCAGCGTCACGGGCTTGAACATGGATCTGAAAACTTTTCAGTTCCTCATAGTCAAAAGAGCGCAGAGAGTAAATAGTGCCGTTCATTGAGTTAATGCTCAGGTACGTGGACACAGGCAAATTTTGAATGTAATTGTCCAGAATGGAATAAGAAACATAGGAATTCTGCTCCAAATCAGGATCTGACGCCGTTACTGCGAAGACAGAAGAGCCAGGAAAGTTATTTTCAGTCACATATACTTTATAAGGGAGTTTAGCAAAGCTTGGAGGGTTATCGTTTACATCAGTAATTACAATATGGATGGTATTGTTTGTTGAGAGCGAAGGTGACCCCAAATCCC
The DNA here is from genome assembly GCF_030144855.1 of Hypanus sabinus. Taxonomy (NCBI): domain Eukaryota; kingdom Metazoa; phylum Chordata; class Chondrichthyes; order Myliobatiformes; family Dasyatidae; genus Hypanus; species Hypanus sabinus. Next base: position 56,511,193 of record NC_082720.1, on the reverse strand, counting down.
AAGCGGAAACAAGAATTGTATACTCAGACACCGATTCACGGTCCATCGTTTCACTTGTAATTAATTTATAATGGTTGGAATATCTTTGCAGCATAAAGGGGACCATACGTGATATTTCGCAGCGCACTTGGCCGTTCTCTCCAGAATCACGATCGTTAACATTAATCAAGGTGATTAAAGTTCCCGAAGGAGCATTTTCCGAGATTTGTTTGCTGGCTGTCGTCATTTTTATTTCTGGTGCGTTGTCGTTGACGTCAATGACTTTGATCAGTACTTTGGAGTGTCCAGTAATAGCAGGTGACCCGTGATCAATAGCTAGAATATCGAGTGAATAACTTCTTGTTTCTTCAAAATCGAGCGGCCCTTCGACTTTGATTTCTCCAGTATTTGGGTCCATGCTGAACAAATCACGATTTGTACCCAAGGTAGTAAGATCACCGAAAGAGTATGTTAGCACTGCATTCGACCCTTCGTCCAAATCGTGTGCTTTGACTTTAATCACTACGGCACCTTGTGGTGCGTTTTCACTAATGCTGCATTTGTAAACAACATGCTCGAATAAAGGTGGATTATCATTGAAGTCCAGTACGGTAATGAGAATCTGAGTTGAGCCGGATCTCTGAGGGTGCCCAGCATCCGTAGCCGTAAGCATAAGTTGAAAGGATGACTGCAGCTCTCTGTCCAAAGATTTTTCTAACAGCAGTTCGGCAATTACGAAACCCTCCTCGGTTCTCTGTGTTTTCAGACTGAAGTACTCACTGGAACTTATCGCGTAAGATGCAATAGCATTCGTTCCAATATCGGGATCCTCCGCGCTCTTGAGTCGAAAACGTACCCCCGGTGGAATCGCTTCAGATATCTGCACTACAATGCTGCCGTCTCGGAAGAAAGGTGAGTTATCATTCACGTCAAGAATCTCAACCTCTCCGTGATGCACCTCAAAAGGATTTTCGAGTGTCATTTCGAATGATATTGTGCACATTTCTGCTTGCTCACAAATAAGTTCCCGGTCCATTCGTTCACGAACCGATAAAAAACCATCATCTAAACTAACCTTCATATATCGTCCTCCATCAACAAAACTCAGACGAAATTTCCGATCTGATAATTGCAGTACATTCATTCCCAAATCCTGAGCGATATTCCCAACAAATGTCCCCTGCTCCATTTCCTCGGGAATAGAATAACGAATTTTCCCGGTAATTATACCCACTACACACAGGAGAAACATGCCAACAGTCGCTACGAAAGTAATCCTCGGTGAGTTCGCCATTGTGCCGCATTCAATTAATTTCAACATCACAGCTTCTGCTCGGTTAGTAGTAATGCTGTTTTCCCAGTAACTATAAATAAATCGAGTACGCTGAATCTAAAGAGAGGGGGACGATTTCCTTTACTCTTCTTAGCTCCACAATATAAACGCAGGCATCACACGCCGTTGTCGTCGACTCTGGATTTTTATTCTGGGATGTGGGCGGGGTAATGGATCCATCTGTGCCCTCCAGCTTCTTATTGGTAGACAGCGACACAACCCGTTCTTTTCAACAATTACAACTACAGCTCTTAAAGCTGCACTGTTACATTAAAAGTTTAATGTTGTACAACCATTAAAATTCGTTATTTAATAAAATCAACTGCTCAGTTTTGTTTGTAACAGAGAACATCGAAAGACATACGGTCTCATTTAGGAGGCATTTTACCGACGTATTTTAACACAGCCTACCAATTCTGTCAGATTTGAACGTAGAATGAGTGGAACTATGATTAAAGTGACCAATCGGATTACAGAGAGGAAAGTTTATTTCTGTAAAATTGTGTCCTCTCGTACTTACCTTTTCAGACCAGCGGTAAAGCCTGACTACCCACACTATCATTTAGTACACCGCGATCAGGTCATCTGTCATTTTCCGCCGCTACAAGAAGGAAAGGCCGAGTGAACTCAACCGATTCTCATTTGACATGCTCCCCAGTCCTGGCATCATCCTTGTAAATCACCCTTTCCATAGTTTCCACATCCTTCCTTTAGCAAAGTGACCAGAACTGAGCACAGTACTCCAGATGGGGTCTGCTCACGGATCTATATAGATGTAACTTTCCCTCTTGGCTCTTAAATTCAATCCCACGGTTGAAGAAGACCAATGCACTGCATGTCGTCATAGCCACAGATTCAACATGCACAGCAGCTTTGAGTGTCCTATGGACTCGAACATTAAGATCCCTCAGATCATCCACACTACCAAGAGTCTTAGCGTTAATACTATGTTCTGCTATTATATTTGACCTACCAAAATGAGCCACTCCACACTTATCAGAGTTGAACTCCTCAGCCCAGATTTGCATCATATCGAAGTCCCGCTGCAAACTCTGACAGCCCTCCACACTATCTACAGCACACCCGACCTTTGTATTATCAACAGAATTAATAAACCATCCCTCCACATCCTGATCCAAGTGACTTATAAAAATCAGGAAGGGAAGGCAACCCAGAACACTTCCCTGAGGCACAACGCTGGTCACCGACCTCTATGCAAAATATAACCGGTCTATAACCACCCTTTGCCTTAAGATGGCAAAACAATACTGAATCCACAAAGCAAGGTATCCCTTGGATCCCATGCATCCTTACTTTCTCAATAAGCGTTATCACATGCCTTGCTGCAATCTATATACACCACATTTATTGCTCAACCTTCATCAACGTGTTTAGTCACATCCTCAAAAAATCCAATCAGATTTGTAAGGCATGACCCATCTTTGACAAAGCCATGCTGACATTATGCCTCCCCAAATAATCTTGAAAAAGAGAACAACGTCTGCAACCCCCTAATTATCTGAAGACTCTCCCGTCCCTATTGATGATGCAAAGATCATTGCTAGAGGTTCAGCCGTATCCTCCCCCGTCTCCCATGTTAGCCTGGGGTACATCTCATACCTTTCCGGAGACTTATTCAACTTGATGCTTTCCAAAAGCTCTAACACATCCCCTTTCTTAATGTGTGCATGTTCAAGCTTTTCATTCCGCTGTAAATCATCAAGATCCAAGAACCTTTTCGGTATTGAATACTGAATCAAAGTAATCATTACCTATCTCTGCTATCTCCTGCGGTTCCATACACACTTTTCCACTGTTAGAATCGATCGGTCCTTTTCTCTTCGGTCTTATACTTTTACTCTTCACATTCTTGTAGAATGCCTTACGGTTTTCCTTAATCTTGTTCGCCAAGACGTTCTCATAGCCCATTCTGGCTTCCCTAATCTCATTCTTAACCTCCTTCCTGCTAGACTTACAATTAACGAGATCTGCACCATTGGCTAGTTTTTCTATTTTTAACTTTTCGTCAGCTTTGCTTTTCTTCTTGACTAGATTTTCAACAGCCTGGTGCACCACGTTTCCTGTACGCAACCCTGTCTCATTGGAACATTCCTGTGACGAACACCAAGCAAATATTCCCAGAACATTAGCCACATTTCTGCTGCATTCTGAATCATAAATTTTATGATTTCAAGCTTCTGCGTGATAGCTTCTTATTTCCACTTACTCCAAATAAAACCTTTACTAACTTTTCTGTTCCTATCCCTCTCCAGTGTAATAATAATGAAGATAGAATTGTGATCAGTATCTCCAAAATGCACTCCCACTGAGAGACCTGACAAATGACCAAGGTCATTTCCCATTACCAGATCAAGTACTAGTCTCTTCTGTAGGCTTATCTACATATTGTGCCTGAAAACGCTCCTGAGCACACCTAACAAACTCCACCCCTGGATCAAGGGAGGCGACAATCGATATTTGGGAAATTAAAATCTCCCACAACGACAACCTGATATTATTACACATTTCCAGAATCTGTCTCCATATCTGCTCCTCGATGTCAGTGTTACCATTGGGTGTTCTAAAAAAAAAACACCCAGTACAATTATTGACCACTTCTGGTTCCTAACTTCCTCCCACAGAAACTCAGAAGCCCAATACCTCTATTAATTCCTTCTTTTCTGCAGCCGTGGCATCATCTCTGATCAGTAGTGCCACGTCCCTTCTCTTTTGACTACCTCCCTGTTCTTACTGAAACAGCTAAAGCCTAGCACTCTGAGTAACCATTTCTGACCCTGAGCCATCGAAAACTCTGTAATAACCAGAACATCATAGCTCCAAGTAATGATCCTCGCTCTAAGTTCATCTGCTTTGTTAGTGATACTTTTTGCTTTAAAATATACACATCTTAAACCATCGGCTTCAGGTTATGACTTCTCTATCACATGCCTATCCTCCTTCTGGCATTTTTTCCAAAGTGTCACTATTTTTGAGCCAACCGCCTCTTTTTCTGTCTCTTCAGTTCAGTTCCCACACCTTAACAATTCTAGTTTAATCTCTCCCCAACAGCCTTACAAACATCCCTGTCGGATCTTTGGTTCCATCAGCTTCAAGTGCAACCCATCTTTTTTATACAGGTCACGTCTGGGCCAAAAGAGTTTCCAATGATAAAGAAAACTGAATCCCTGCCCCTGATCCTGATTTATGCAGGTGATACTAAGGAAGGTGGCGTTGTGGATAATGAAGTTGGTTTTCAAACCCTGCAGTGAGATTTAGGCCAGTTAGAAGAGTGGACTGAACGATGGCAGATGGAGCTCAATGCTGATAAGTATAAAGTGCTACATTTTGGTAAGAATAATCCAAATAGGACATACATGGTAAATGGTCGGGCATTCAAGAATGCAGCAGAACAGAGTGATCTAGGAATAATGGTGCATAGTTCCCTGAAGGTGAAATCTCATGTCGATAGGGTGGTGAAGAAACCACCTGACCTGGAACTGGTCCTGACTTGCATTACCGTACTTCCCCTTTTCTATTTTCTAATTATGACATAATTTATTGCTTTATTATATTTACTTCGATTTGTACTTTAGGGAGCTCGAAGCGCAGAAACAGGTATCACTGTGAAGTTTGTACGCTCCATTATCAATTGCTTGGTGACAATAAAGTACTTGTATTTGTAAGAAAGCTTTTGGTATTTTGGCCTTTATAAATCAGAGCATTCAGTATTGGAGTTGGTATGCAATGTTAAATTTGTACAAGGCATTGTTAAGGACGAATTTGGAGTATTGTATACAGTTCTGGTCACCGAATTATAGGAAAAATGTCAACAAAATAGAGAGAGAACAGAGAAGATCCAGCAGTATGTTACCTGGGTTTCAGCACCTAAGTTACAGTGAAAGGTTGAACAAGTTAGGTCTTTATTCTTTGGAGCGTAGAAGGTTGAGGAGGGACTTGATAGAGATATTAAATTTCTGAAGGGGATAGATAGAGTTGACGTGGATAGGTGTTTTACATTGAGAGTAGGGGAGATTCAAACAAGAGGACATGAGTTGAGAGTTAGGGGTCAAAAGTTTAAGGGTAACACGGGGGGAGGGGGGATTCTTTACTTAGAGTGGTAGCTGTATGGATGAGCTTCCAGTAGAAGTGGTAGAGACAGGTTCGGTATTGTCATTTAAAGTAAAATTGGATAGGTATATGGACAGGAAAGGAATGGAGGGTTATGGGCTGAGTGCGGGTCAGTGGGACTAGGTGAGAGTAAACGTTCGGCACAGACTAGAAGTGCCAAGATGGCCTGTTTCCATGCTGTAATTGTTATATCGTTATATGATCCAATCCCACAGCCACGCATTTGTTCGGCAACTCCGTCTATTTCTGTACACACTGTCGCGTGACACCAGATGCAATCCCGTTATTACTACCTTTGAGGTCCTGCATCTCTGCTTCCTTCCTAACTCCATGTAGTTCGTTTTCATGTCCTCCTCCCTTTTCATACTTATGACGTTTGTACCGATATGTCCCACGACCTCTGGCTGTTCACCTTCCCACTTCAGGATATCTTGGACGCAATAAGAAACATCCCGGCCCCTGGCACCTGGGAGGCAAACTACTATCTGCGTTTCTATCCTGCGTCTATAGAATCGCCTGTCTGACCCCCTAACTTTTGAGTACCTATTACTGCTGTCTTTTTCCTTTCCCTATTCCCCTGCACAACCGGGCCAGACTCGGTGCCAGAGGACCGGCTGCAGTTGCTTTCCCCAGGTAGGCCTTTCCCTTCCACAAGCCAACTCAAACAGGAGTCCTTATTGTTAAAGAATACAGCCACAAGGGTAATCTCTAGTATCTGTCTCTTGCCCTTCCCTCCCCTGACTTCTACACACTTAACTGTCTCCCAAGGCCCGAGTATAACTACTTGCCTATCGCTCCTCTCTGTCACATCCTCACTTTTCCAGACCAGACGAAGGTCATCGAGCTGCACCTCCAGTTCTCTAACCTGGTCCCTAAGGAGCTGCAGTTCGACGCACCTGGCGCAGATGTGCCCATCCGGGAGGCTGGGAGTCTCCCTGGTATCCCACATCTTACACTCAGTGGAGAACACCAGCCTCACAGACATGTTTGCTGTTTCTATTCGTCACTGTCAACTTACCTCACCTACACCCGTTACCGCCAAGCCTTAATGAGCCAAAGCCCTATCACTCTGCCTGAGATCGCTCCTCTGATGACCGCTTGGCCAGGCAATGTCTCCCTTTTTTGAGTTAACCTTCCAACTGACAATTGGTGCTCTCGTTATAGCCGCTGATAGGTTACGTACAGTGGACAAACGTGCTCGAAGCTCCCTTTTTAAATAACTGCCGCCGACCTGCAAGAAATCCCTTTTGATAAAGCTCTGTTGAAACCGCTGATAGGCCACATGCAATCCATTTCCATTGTTACTTTTCAGAAGTTCAGACTGGAAGTTCGAGAACGTAATGCTATTGATGTACCAACTGTTGAAGGAACTTCCGGTTTTACATAAGGTTTTCAGCATGTCTTCTCGGAGAAAAAAACAAAAGATTCATTGAGTCCAGCACGGTGACCGCATCTTACCAACCGCAGCAGAAAGCTTTGTTTGTTCTGATTTCCGGAATGTTTGAGACATGGAAAAATCAGTCTATCTTTCTTCTTCATCTATCAATAAATTCGCCATTTTCATTATTTAGTACAGCACAGCATATTTAACGTTAGATTGATAGATTCAGGGATACGAAAAGACGGTAATGGTTAAATTAGCATGCTCATCAGTTAGAACTTTAATTCGGTTGCACTTTTTAAAGGAACTGCGGCAAAAGCGATATCAAATTGCATATCGGAACTCAAGCAAGAGTCGAAATATTGAAGAGTATACGTAAATACATTTGGAATAAAAGAAAACATTGTTCAAAATACATTAGAGTGCCACACTGGTATACTCTGACACATAACCTATTGCTTGCTCTATTGTTTAGTTTTTTGACATACAGTATACGTATAAATTATCAAATTAATTTCGCCGGAGAGTCCTGAAAGTTAAAGGACTCAGCAGTCAACTTGCCTGTGTTGTTCAATAGCTCTCCCCGCCCCCCCCCCCCCCCCGTCCAACGGACCTCACGGAGGCGTTAGACATGACAGTCAGCGGGAACAAACGCCTGGTTTATTCGGTTATTTCTCTTTTCGGAGTGTTCCGGACAACCACCGCCATCCTGCTCGCCTATTTATCGTTTCAAAGATAAGTAGAGGTGGCTGGTAATTAGGTAAATGTTGGTTATGGCGAAATTAACTGGGATGGTTATACGTATGCCATATGTCAAAAAAACTAAACAATGGAGCAAGCAATAGGCTTTGTGATTTCCCATTTTTCTGTTTCCCTTACTAACTATTTGTTAGAGTACAGAAAGTACTAGGCTCACCTGTAGCCCTCTATATTCCTAAGCTCCATGTTCTAAAAGTCTCTTTCCCTACCCTTCTGAGCCATAGGGCCGGTCTCTGTGCCAGAGGCACGGCCACTGTTGCTTTCCCCAAGCAGGTTGTCCCCCACAACTGAATTTCAACAGGAGTACTTATTGTCAAGTGGTACAACAACACGGGTGCTCTCTAGTACCTGACTATTCCCCCTTCCATCTGTCGTTACATACTTGTCTGTCTCCCGTGGCCTCGCTGTGACCAGCTGCATATAATTCCTTTCTATCAACTCCTCGCGCTCCCTGACCAGACGAACGTCATCGAGCTGCAACTCCAGTTCCCTAACTTGGTCCCTCAGGAGCTGCAGCTCGACACACTGGGTGCAGATATGGCCGTCCAGGAAAATGGGAGACACCAGAACTTCCCACATCTGAGACCGAGCACAGAAATCTGGGTTCACGTACTACTTACTTACCGCAATTAACACAAGTAAACCTACCTCGGCTCTTCCCGTTACCGCCTAAGCCCGTTGAGCAAAAGCTCTATTACTCCGCTGCCCGCTGGATGTGGCGGTGTCCTTTTATAAGCATTCCCCGGTCTACTGTCTGACGTCACGCACCTGCGCCGATTTTCCTCTTTTTTATCCCGAGTAGTAAAACTGCCTTCACTCCAGAAATCCTTAGCCGTTTACCCGCAGTCTTCTTGCTCCAAATCATCAGAGGCAGGATTTTGGACATTTGGAGAGGTATAATATGATTAGGAATCATCAGCATGGGTTTGTCAACGGCAGGTCGTGCCGTACTAGTCTGATTAAATTTTTTGTGGATGTGACTAAACGCATTTATGAAGGAAGAACAGTAGATTTAGTGCATATGGATTTCAGCAAGGCATTTGATAATGTAACCCATGCAAGGTTTATTGAGAAAGTAAGGAGGCATGGGATCCAAGGGGACATTGCTTTGTGGATACAGAACAGGCTTTCCCACAGAAGCCAAAGGGTAGTTGTAGATGGGACATATTCTGCATGCAGATCAGTGACCAGTGGTATGTTACAGGGATCGTCGTGATATGCATGAATGAGCCGGATGAGAAAGTGGAGGGATGGGTTGTTAAGTTTGCTGATGACACAAAGGTTGAAGGTGTTGTGGATAGTGTGGAGGGCGGTCAGAGGGTACAGCCGGACATCGGTAGGATGCAATACCGGGCTGAGAAGTGGCAGATGGAGTTCAACCCAGATAAGTGTGAAGAGGTTCATTTTGGTATGTCAAATATGATAGAAGAATATAGTATTAATGTTAAGACTCTTGGTATTGTAAGTATCAAAGGGATCTTGGGGTCCGAGTACATAGGACGCACAAAGTAGCTGCGCAGGTTGACTCTGTGGTTAAGATGGCGTACGGTGTATTGATCTTCATCAATCGTAGAACTGAATTTAGGAGCCAAGAGGAAACGTTGCAGCTATATAGGGCCCTGATCAGATCTAACTTAGAGTACTGTGCTCACTTCTGGTCAACTCACTGCAGGAAGGATGTGCAAGCCATCGCATGGGTTCAGAGGAGATTTACAAGTATGTTGCTTGGATTGGGGAACATGTCTTAGGAGAATAGGTTGAGTGAACTCGGCCTTTTCTCCTTGGAGGGATGGAGGATGAGAGGTTTCCTGATAGAGGTGTATGAGATAATGAGAGGCATTGATAGTGTGGTTTGTCAGAGGTTTTACCCCAGGGCTGAATTGGTTGCCACGATAGGATACAGCTTTAAGGTGCTGCGGAATAGGCACAGAGGAGATGTCAGGGGTAATGTTTTTGCTCAGTGATAGGTCAGTGGGTGGAATGGGCTGCCGCCAAATTTGGTGGAGGCGGATACGATAGGGTCTTTTAAGAGACTTTTGAATAGCCACGTGGAGCTTAGAAACAGAGGGCTATGGGTAAGCCTAGTAATATCTAAAGTTGGAACATGTTCCGCACAAATTGGTGGGCCGAAGGGCCTGTATTGCGGCGTAAGTTTTCTATGTTTTTATTATCACAATCAACTTACCAACCAGAGAGGTAAAACTCACTGTCTATAATTTCAAGGGCTATCTCTATTCCTTTTTTTCTGTAAGGGAACAGTATCTGCAACCCTCCAATCCTTTGGAACCCCTCTCTTCCCCATTGATGATGCAAAGATCATCGCCAGATGATTGCTCAGCAATCTCCTCCCTTGCCTACCACAGTAGCCTGGGGTACAGTTGATCTGATTCCGGCGACTTATCCAACTTGATGCTTTCCAAAACTTCCAGCACATCCTCTTTGTTAATATCTACACGCTCAAGCTTTTCAGTCTCCTGCAATTCATCACTGCAATACCAAGATCCTATTAGAATAGAGGCAGGGAAGATTTTTTTCATTTGTTGTTGTTTTAAGCCAGAACGTACTGAATCTGAGAAATGCTCTGCCACAGATTGCGGTGCAGGCCAAGTCCCTAGGTGTGTTTAAGACAAAAGTTAGTCGTTTCCTGATTGGTCAAGGCACCAAAGGATATTACGGGAAAACAATTGCATGGAGCTGAGCTGGATCCAGGATCAACCATGATGGAATGGAGGACCGGACTCGATTGGCTGAACGGCCTAATTCTGCTCCGACACTTCATGATATTATGGTCTTATGGAAATAAAGTGAAGTAAACTTTTACATTTTTCTACAAGAAGCACCTGACAGGATGAGTTCTTGCGTTATATCGTTTTAATTTCAGATTGGCATATGCGTTGTTCTCTTCTAATTTTATTCCATGAGTCAGCATAATCCTTTGTCATGCATTTCAGCATGTTAACGAATATTTTAATTCAAACCTTAAATATAAATACTTCAAGAACGTCACGGAACACAGGCAGCAGTATAGTTTGTGTAATTAACTCAATTGCAACCATTTTGTGTTAGCAATTCAATGACAAATTGTAGAACTCCCTTCTCAGTTAATAGATGCCACTCTGAAACGGTTAGATTCCACGTGCGACTATATAGTTTTGATCAATAAAACGACTATACTTCACTTAACATGAAACAAGTACTTTGCACAGCCGGAATATTCTCTAGAATAATAAAGTAATAAATCACATTTCATGTTATATAAAAAGTACAGCGAAGCATCTGAGTATTTTTGATGCATGCAAACTTGTAATATAGCATTGGGCTTGGCAAGTGAGAGGGCTGCAAAATGTTATGGTTCTGAAGGCAGACAGACTGAGTACTGGGATAGTCCTAGTAGACTGACTACCTATTCCGTGCCAAAATACAGTAAGGTTCCCTACATTGCAGGTTGTCATATAAAGGTGCCGTGCATATTTTCATGATTGTAACATTAACTGGGGGAACTATATTCTGAGCTGATATGTCTGCCTGTTTATATCCGGCGCCATTGAACAGAAATGCAATCAGAAGAAAGACAATGGAACTGCGACTGAAAATAACCAATAAATAAAGATTTAAGTCAAAGAAATACTTTTTATTTTTCAATAAATTTCTGATTCAGCTGATTGTTTCGATGTTATTCCACAATAAGTTCCTGTGGTGGATACATGATCCAGTGCTTTTCAGGCTTATACGATGAATAAACTTTTCTCGGGGTTCCAGCCGGGTACATATATCGATTATAACCGAAGCTTCGATGGAAAACTCTGCGATCTTTATCAGGATTAATGTCTGGGCCTGTCTAGTCTGTCCCACCTCATCGGTAGTTCTCATCCAATCAGGTATCTGCTCTAGAAACTAAATTTAATGTCTTCCTTAAAGCGAGACTTTACACCCTGTTGGAATTCTTTTTCCTCTAGTTTTGTTTTAATGCTTTCCTTTACTGGACGGTCCCAAACGCCATTGGTGCGGCACGGTTCTTTTATGTGATCGATGTCTGTCCTATGACTATTGTCAAAACAGACTTCTGCTCACGTCAATTTCTGCTATAGATGTCTGAAATAATCAGCAGTGGCAGATCATTGCACCGGCAGGATTTTTACGGTTGCTATTCCACTCTGTGCTCAAGGTGAAATAATTACCGGAGTGTGGGCATTTTGATTCAAGATGATACATTAGCTGATGCGCTGCTGCACATCGGGGGAATGCAAGGCTCACGGGCTTGAACATGAATGCAGAAGTGAAGGGATGAGTTAGTAAACTTGCTGATGACACAAAGGTTGGGATGTTGTGGATAGTGTGGAGGATTGTCAGATGTTTTACGGGGACATCGACAGGATGCAAAACTGTGCTGAGAACTTGCAGCTGGAGTTCACCCAAGATAAGTGTGGTTTGGTTCTTTTTGGTAGGCCAAGCGTGATGGCAGAATATAGTATTAATATAAGGCTCTTGAGAGTGTAGTGGATCACAGGGATCTTGCAGTCCAAGTCCATAGCACACTCAAAGGTGCTGAGCAGTTTGACTCTGAGATGAAGAAGGCATATGGTGAATCGGCCTTGATCAATCGTGGGATTTAACTTAGGACCCAAGAGGTAATGTTGCAGCTATATATCACCCTGGTCAGACCCCACTTGAAGTACAGAAAGGATGTGCTAACCATAGAAAGGGTACAGAGGAAAATTTACAAGGGCGTTGTCTGTATTAGTTAACATGGCTTATGAGAATAGATTGAGTGAACTCGGTCTTTTCTTCCTGCAGCGACGGAGTATGAGAGGTGACCAGATAAAGGTGTATAAGATGACGAGAAACATTGATCATGTATATAGTCAGAAGAAAGTCAGGGCTGAAATGGCTAGCACGAGAGTGCACAGTTTTAAGGTGCTTGGAAGTAGGTACAGAGGAGATGCCAGAGGTAGGTTTTCCATGCAGGGAGTAGTGAGTGTGTGGAATGGGCTACCGGCGACAGTGATGGATGCAGACACTACAGGGTCTTTTTAAGAGACTCCTGGATAGGTACATGGAGCTTTGAAAAACAGCTTGCTATGAGTAACCCTCAGTAATTTCTAAGGTAAGGACATGTTCAGCACAGCCTTGTGTGCCGAAAGGCCTGTATTGTGTAGGTTTTCTATGCTTTATGTTTCTATGGATCTGAAGGGTTTTGAGTTCTTCACAGACAAAAGAGCCCATTGCGTTAATAGTGTTTTTCGTTGGTATAATGCTGTGATATACGGACACAGGCAGCTGTTTGATATGATTGTCCGGAATGAAATACGAATCACTGTAATTCCACAGCAGATCAGCATCGGCCACTGTTACTACGAAGAGCACTATTTTCAGACTCATATGTGTTGTCGAATACTTCAGCGAAGCGTGGAGCGTTACCATCTACATCAGTAAACACAATATGGATGGTTTTATGTATTGATTCTGAAAGTGACCGGAAATTCCAGATTTAACAAGTGTTTTATACTCAGACAAGGTTTCACTGTCCAGCTTTTCACTTACAATTAATTTATAACGATCGGATGATGTTTGGTGCATAAATGGGGCATTGTTTGCTATTTGGCAGCGCACTTGATTCCCGGTAGAGCATACTGTATGATATGGTTTTGTGGCTGATGGCATTTTTATCGTTTCCATCATGCTGCCTGGCCTACTGAGTTCCCAACTTTTTGTGTGCGTTGCTTTGGATTTCCAACAGTGGCATATTTGCTCGTACTTGCCATTTTGTTACTTATCACCAAAACCTATCAGATAAACTTCTTTACTTTCCGGTACTCTACTGATAGTTATGTTCTTCACAAACTTACTAACCAGGTTAACAATGTTTTCCTGCAAACTGCTAATATAACTAATCAACAACAATGAACCTGTCACTGACACAAGCATTAATTCGCCAATCTGAATAGCTAGGCCCCATTACGACTTTCTAACACCTTAACTTAGACAATAAAGTATACAACTGTGTACTTCACCCTGGATCTCTTGTGATCTCACTTTCCAGACTGGCTCGCTATACGGCAACTTGTCCGAGGCTTTGAAAAAGTCAACGTCGACCAGCCTACCGCCATGTCATCACCGATATTCTTCTTCACTTCTTCAGAAAAATAATTATCTAATTTGTGACACACAATTTACCCACCATAAAGTTATTCTAACTATATGTTATATTAAAAAAACCTTCCCTTTGACTGGAATGTAATCACCTTGTATTCCCTTAGGATTAGATTCGAAGAACTGCATGCAAATCAGTGTTTCACCAAGAAGAACAGGTCAATGGTCGATGGCAATAGAAGAAGTAAGTGATTTTCGGTTCACCTTTAAAACCAAGAATTTGAGAAAATGCTGGAAACACATAGCTTCAGTAGTTGGTTGCCAGAACGTGCAATGTTTGGGAGTAGGTGTCAAATGAGAAATAAAAGAGTGTGCAACACTAAAAATACGTAAGAGTAGAAGACTTTTTTGCCGAGTGACAAAATATTGTTCGAATATTTCGGATCATTTTTCGGTGCAGATCAGTGCAAATTGGTTTCATTGTCTAATCTGGCGGAGAGGAGATAATAATCATAGAGAGTGTTGTTCTTCTCTGCCGGAGGATAGGGGCTGAGAGCAAGTCCTATCACCACAATCAGGGATATCCGAAACCTCCGATGCTTAGAATTAAAGACAAATTCAAGCTTTATGTCAACCTAGCTGTTGAAATGCATCGTAAATTTGCCATTCAAATTGACCATATCAGAGACATTAAACTGTCAAACTGTTTTCTCTTCTTACAGTTGTGATCCCAGAATAGAAACAAGGAAAAGAGTTGTTTTTCTTTGTTCCTCAGGTGCAGGTTGATATAGTAGAATGATCAGCTAAGCTGGTACAAATTAATCCCACGAAATAACAGACAGTGCATTGGATACGATTAAAGGAAGTATATTTATGAATCTTAACTAAAGGGTTAGTAAAAAGTAACAAAATAAAACTGTCCATTCTAATTAAATAGTAAAATGCGCACAAGTTGGAGGTCAGCTTGAACTTCTGTGTCACTCACGCACTGGACCTTCGGTCAACGTGAGAATACGCAACAACTTCCGAACATCGCTCCCAATCCATCTCGAAAAATCGGGTCGTTCATCAGATCCTATGCTACGACCGCTTGTCTCCTGCGTCTTCTCGCTTCATCGCCTCTCGAACAAAGTCCATATCCAACCTTATTGACCCTCACTAAGAAAAGCCTCCCGCTAATAGAATGCCACACATTCCACGTTATCCCTTATCTTCAACAATAACTCAAACAGGCTGAAAGTAGAAAAGATTGCTCGGACAGCACTGCTAAATAGATTACCTAAAGCATACCAGTAAAGATGTGCACCAGGCCACTACAATGACAAAATTTTTGCTGGGTCTGGAGGACTTGAGTTATATGGAATGACTGAGTAGGTTATGACTTCATTAGCTGGAACGGAGTAGATTGAGCCCGAATTCGATGGAGATATGTAAAATTATGAGGGGTACAAAGACGGTAAGCGCAAGCACATGTTTCCATTGAGATCGAATCGGACTACAGCTAGATGTCAAGAGTTAAGTTTGAAATTTGAAAAGCTTAAGGACAACAATAGGGAAAACCTCTTCACTCGCAGGGTCAGGAGAGTGTGGACCGAGCTGCCAGCCCAAGTGGTTGCATTCGAGCTAAGTTTCGAAAAGTAGGAAAATTTATTTCAGATGTATGGATGGTAGGGGTATGTAATCTCAG
Source organism: Hypanus sabinus (assembly GCF_030144855.1). Taxonomy (NCBI): domain Eukaryota; kingdom Metazoa; phylum Chordata; class Chondrichthyes; order Myliobatiformes; family Dasyatidae; genus Hypanus; species Hypanus sabinus. The sequence continues at coordinate 56,495,836 of NC_082720.1, read as the reverse complement.
GGTCCCAGTAATGGACGATAGAAATGGGCAGTTTAAATGATTAGACACAGTATAGATGTGACGAAGGCCCCATTACTGTGCTGTACTTTTCTATGACTCGATGCCTCTAATTATTATTACTTCAAGCTCCGCACCACTTCAGCCAACATGTTATCTTGCGGAACTGACCCAATAGCAACCAATTTCTGCACGTGATCCAATGTCATGTAGTGGAATTTAGCTCGGGGAGCACAGATGCCAAACTGACATGGTTTGATTCCGGTTGTTGGAAATTTTATTATTAAAGTTTGCAACAAATGTACTCCTATTTAACTGAAAGAAAAAAAAACTTTGTTCAAAGGGAAAATCTCTGAACTAATCGACTTTGAATAAAGAACAATTCTGAGTATATAAACATTACCGTAAATTTCTTGGGCCTTTCTTGAGGTTACGTATCCTTGTAACTTCACATTAAGCCTCAGAGGTGGGAGACCATGCCATAAAATGTCGTTTTTCCATGACTCTGGAGACGGACACACGGAGAACCGAGGTACTCCTGGCACGCGGACGACCTGGACACTACGAAGATAGCATAGACTGTCCTCCTTTTCAGGCCTTCGATTAAATGTGATCTGCATATCTCCACGTATATTTAAATGCAATGGTACAGGATAGGTTTGCCTGCCCGCCGTATTTCACCATAATGACCAAAGCTTGTGTGGCGAGATCTGTTTCAAAGATTCTGCGCACTGTTCTCATTTTACCAGACGTTCGACCAATGATAATAAAACTGAGATGTGAAGTTTTCACCATTTGGTAAAAGAGCCGCACATTCTCGCCAGAATCTGCATCTGTAGTCAATATCGTGAAGACTAAGTATCCCTGATCCGCTGACTGGGAAAGGATCTTCACCACTGATATTCCACTCTCTGCAGCTGGGAGCAATTACCGGAGTGTTGTCATTTTGATCAGGCAGATGACATTAATTTTTGTGTTTCTACTCAGCAGGGACACTCCACATCTCGGGCTTGAACGTGGATCCGAGTGCTTTTGAGAACCTCATAGTCAAAGAGTGCACCGCGTAAATAGTGGCTTTCAAGAAGTTAATCCTGTCCTATGCTGATCTGGGCATGCTTTGGATATGTCAAAAGAGAGGAGTAGGTAAATGGTGCAGTTCATTGAGTTAAAACTGAAGTATTTAAAAGCTGGTAAGATTTGAATAGAATTCTCCAGAATGGAATAAGACCATAGGAATGCTGATTTAGGTCTATATCGGGCACCGTTACTGCGAAGATATTAGCGCCAAGAGCATTATTTTTAGTGGCATAGATATTATTTCCACAAAGCGTGAAACGTTATCGTGCACATGAATGGGTTTCTTTGTGACAATGAAACTGACCCCGAATTCTCAGATAACATAGTTCAGCTATTGTAACCACACTTTTTAAGAAAGGAGGGAGAAAAAAACGGGGAATTATAGACCGGTTAGTCTGGCATCGGTGGTGGGGAAAATGCTAGAGTTAGTTATCAAAGATGTGATAACAGCACATTTGGAAAGAGGTGAAATCATCGGACAAAGTCAGCATGGATTTGTAAAAGGAAAATCATGTCTGCCGAATCTTATAGAATTTTTTGAAGATGTAACTAGTAGAGTGGATAGTGGAGAGCCAGTGGATGTGGTATATTTAGATTTTTAAAAGGCTTTTGACAAGGCCCCACACAGGAGATTAGTGTGCGAAATTAAAACGCACGGTCATGGGGGTATGGTATTGATGTGGATAGAGAATTGGTTGGCAGACAGGAAGCAAAGGGTGGGAGTAAACGGGACCTTTTCAGAATGGCAGACAGTGAATAGTGGGGTACTGCAAGGCTCAGTGCTGGGACCCCAGTTGTTTACAATATTTATTAACGATTTAGACGAGGGAATTAAATGCATCTTCTCCAGGTTTGCAGATGACACGAAGCTGGGCGGCGGTGTTAGCTGTGAGGAGGACGCTAAGAGGATGCAGGGTGACCTGGATAGGTTAGGTGAATGGGCAAATTCATGGCAGATGCAATTTAGTGTTGATAAATGTGAGATTATCCACCTTGGTTGCAAGAACAAGAAAGCAGATTATTATCTGAACGGTGGCCGATTAGGAAAAGGGGAGGTGCAACGAGACCTGGGTGTCATTGTACACCAGTCATTGAAGGTGGGCATGCAGGTACAGCAGGCGGTGAAAAAGGCAAATGGTAATTTGGCATTCATAGCAAAAGGATTTGAGTACAGGAGCATGGAGGTAATACTGCAGTTGTACAAGGCCTTGGTGAGACCGCACCTAGAGTATTGTGTGCAGTTTTGGTCCCCTAATCTGAGGAAAGACATTCTTGCCATAGAGGGAGTACAAAGAAGGTTCACCAGATTGATTCCTGGGATGGCAGGGCTTTCATATGAAGGAAGACTGGATCGACTAGGCTTATACTCACTGAAATTTAGAAGACTGAGGGGGGATCATATTGAAACGTATAAAATTCTAAAGAGATTGGAAAGGCTAGGTGTAGGAAGATTGTTCCCGGGGTTGGGGAAGTCCAGAACGAGGAGTCACAGTTTAAGGATAAAGTGAAAGCCTTTTAGGACCGAGATGAGGAAAAACTTCTTCACTTAGAGAGTGGTGAATCTGTGGAATTCTCTGCCACAGGAAACAGTTGAGGCTGATTCATTGGCTATATTTAAGAGGAAGTTAGATATGGCCCTTGTGGCTAAAGGGATCGGGGGTATGGAGAAAAAGCAGGTACAGGGTTTTGAGTTGGATGATCAGCCATGATCGTACTGAATGGCGGTGCAGGCTCGAAGGGCCGAACGGCCTTCTCCTGCACCTATTTACTATGTTTTTATGTTTCTATTTTATACTCAGATACCGTTTCACGGAGCAGTGTTTCATTTGTAATTAATTTAGAATAACTGGATGATAGTTGCAGCGTAATGAAGATGTGCTGTGTCCCTTCGCAACGCATTTGAGCGTTTTCTCTAGAATCACGATCCATAGCGTCAATCAAGGTAATCAAAGTTCTCCGCAGAGTATTTTCCGGGATAGTTTTTTTTTGCAACATCACTTTTATCTCCAGTGCTCTGTCATTCTCATCAATGAAGCTAATCAGTGCTTTGAAGAGTCATATATTCGCAGGTGACTCGTAATTATCAACTGTTATATCGAAAGAACAGCAGTTTGTTTCTTCAAAATTTAACGGGCCTTCCACTCGAATCTCTCCGATATTCGGCCACAACACATCCCGCATTCTTTGCAATGTAATAATATCACTGAAACACAACGTTAGCTCTGCATTTAGTCTTTCGTCCAAACCATGTAATTTAACTTTCATCACCATTGCACTTTGTGGTGTTTCTTTTTTTTTTAACATATGATAGTCCTGTAAGTATCATGCTCGAATATTGGTGGATTAACATTAATATCCATTACAGTAATGAAAATCCAAGCTATTCCGATTATTTGAGCGATCTCACTGTCCGTAGCCGTAAGTAACATTTGAAAGTATGACCGCAGCTCTGGGTCCAAAGATTCATCCAAACAGTAGCTCAGCAGTGTTCAGTTTTTTCTGTGTTTACAGTGTTCTCAGATTAAACTCGAGCTTACGGTGCAATTTATGGCAAGTTATGCAAAAGTCGGGATCTTCCGCGCCTTTCCGACGAAAGTGGATACCTGGCGGAATCGCTTTGGGTATCTGAACTGCAATGCTGCTGTCACGGAACGTAGACGAGTTGCTGTTCGCATCTCGAATTTCAACTTCCACGCGATGCAAATCCAGCGGATTTTCCAGTATAATTTCCAAGGGTATAGTACGCGTATTTGCTTGTCCCTTCCTGGTGGATTCTTCAGGAATAGGCAAAAACCTACTATCTAAATTAGCCTTCATATTCTGTCCTCTGTTAACAGCGCTAAACTGAAATATACCAGTTGAGAATTGCAGTATATACAATAACAAATCCAGAGTGATATTCCCAATATATGTCTCTTCCTCCATTTCATCGGAAACAGAATAACGAATTTTCCTGGTAATTAGATACACTACACAAAGGAGAAACAGGCAAAGTAATTCAGTCTCGGTGGAGTCGACATGGTTCTGTATTCGATTGCTTTCCACGACTAGGCCTCCGCTTGGTTGATCCACAATGCTGGTACCCCCACGAAATATAATTAAATAGACATATCTTGTAAAGATGAATGTATGCTAAAATGTTGGAGTCGATTGTTAAGAATGTGGTGTCGAGGTAGTTGGAGGTCCATGACAAAATAAGCTGTAGCCAGTATGGTTTCCTCATGGGAAAATGTTACCTGACAAAACTGCTGGACTTTTTTAAAGAAATAAGAAGCGGGACAGACAAAGGTAAATCAGTTGATGTTGTGTACTTGAATTTTCAGAAGACCTTTGTCAAGGTGTCTCACATGAGATTGTTTAACAATTTACCAGCCCATGGTACTACACGAAAGATTTTAGCATGGATAAAGCAGTGGCTGATTGGCACGAAGCAAAGAACGGGGGAAAGAAAACCTTTTTCTGGTTGGCTGCAGTGACTAGTCGTATCCCACAGGAGTTGTGTTGGGAATGATTTGTCGTGGTCCGTTCCGGGGTCCGCCTTCCGGTCCGCAGGGATCCGGACTCCAGGTCCTCCTGCTAACCTTTGTTTCGGTTGGACTAAACCATAAACACCTGACGCTCATCTTGTTGGCTGGGAATATAAGGATTGAGTGTGGTTGGGGGAGTCGTCTTGTCAAGCTTCGCATGGAGCAAATGACCGGTGGAAGCCTGGGGGTCACTTGACATCTTCAGGCTGCGTTGAGAAACCATTGCTTCTTGGAGCCTTACTGTCCGAGGCAGAGCTCTCATTGCGGTATGGATTCGGTCGTTTCCCGTGCCAGCTGGGTGGCCGTCAGCCACTCCGAGCTAGATAGGAACCCAATAGTTTCCGTTCCCAGCCAAGGTTGCTGGCCATAACGGCTACTCGGAGCAGTCCCGATGCACAGATGGAACAGATGGAACTGTCTGTCGTTCTTCGGTGTTTGTCTCTTCCTGTCCTCGCCTCCGTGGAGTAAGTCAGGCTGTTTTGCCGTTGCCCTGTGGGGGAAATCTCTCTTGTCTTGTCCTCGCCTCCGTGGGGTAACTCGGGCCATTCTGCCGTTGCCCTGCGAAGGAAATCTGTCTTATAGACAATAGACAATAGGTGCAGAAGTAGACCATTCGGCCCATCGAGCCTGCACCGCCATTTTGAGATCATTGCTGTTCATCTATCAGTACCCGGTTCCTGCCTTGTCCCCATATCCCTTGATTCCCCTACCCATAAGATAACTATCTAGCTCCTTGAAAGCATCCAAAGAATTAGCCTCCACTGCCTTCCGAGGCAGTGCATTCCAGACCCCCACAACTCTCTGGGAGAAGAAGTTTTTCCTTAACTCTGTCCTAAATAACCTACCCCTTATTCTCAAAGCATGCCCTCTGGTACTGGAATCTCCCAGCATCTGGAACATATTCCCTGCCTCTATCATGTCCAATCCCTTAATAATCTTACATGTTGCAATCAGATCCCCTCTCAATCTCCTTAATTCCAGAGTCTACAAGCTCAGTCTCTCCAATCTTTATGCGTAAGACAGCCCTGACATCCCAGGAATTAACCTCGTGAATCTATGCTGCACTTCCCGTACAGCCAGAATGTCCTTCCTTAACCCTGGAGACCAAAACTGTAGACAATACTCCAGGTGTGGTCTCACCAGGGCCCTGTACAAATGCAAGAGGATTTCCTTGCTCTTGTACTCAATTCCCTTTGTAGTAAAGGCCAACATTCCATTAGCCTTCTTCACTGCCTGCTGCACTTGCTCATACACCTTCAGTGACTGATGAACAAGGACTCCTAGATCTCGTTGTATTTCTCCCTACCTAACAGAACACCGATCAGATAATAATCTGCCTTCCTGTTCTTACTCCAAAAGTGGATACCCTCACACTTATTCACATTAAACGTCATCTGCCAAGTATCTGCCCGCTCACCCAGCCTATCCAAGTCACCTTGAATTCTCCTAACATCCTCATCACATCTCACACTGCCACCCAGCTTAGTATCATCAGGAAACTTGCTGATGTTATTCTCAATGCCTTCATCTAAATCGTTGACGTAAATCGTAAACAGCTGTGGTCCCAATACCGAGCCCTGTGGCACCCCTCTAGTCACCACCTGCCATTCCGAGAAGCACTTTGTCTTGTCTTGTCTTCGCCTCCATGGGGTAAGTCAGACCGTTCTGCCGTTACCCTGCATGGGGAATCTGTCTTTTCTTGTCTTTGCCTCCGTCGGGTAAGTCCGGCCGTTCTGCTGTTACCCGACTGTCCTGCCCCATCTTGGTATGGTGTGAAAGGTGAGTCCCGGTTTGTCCAAGGAGAAGTCCTGGCTGTATCTCTATATACAGTTCCTAGTCTGCCTCCAAACTCAAGACAAACCTCGACCCCAGCCTCAAGCCAAGCCTCAAAACCCCAGCCTCAAGCCAAGCCACAAGACCCCAGCATCAAGACCCAAGACCGCAAGTCTCTAGCCAAGCCTCGTCCCGACCGAGCCGGTGTCTGGGGGTCCGAGCCCGATGCAAGACCCAGCTTCTAGATCCTTGTCCAGTCTCACGCTCGAAGTCCATCTCAGGTTCCTTGTTCCCAGTTCCTCGTTCAGCCCTGTTCCTAGGACTACAGTGTCTCCATTCTATATTTGGGTCCTGATGCAACACCCCCGTATGACATGATTCTTCTTCTGTTGCAGATAATGAAACTGATGGTTATGTTAAAGAGTTTGAAAATGATACAAAGATAGGCGGACGAACAAATAGTTTTGAGGGAATTGACCAGAAAATGAAGGGCTTAGACAGATCAGAAAAATGAGCATACAGGTGGCAGATGGAATAGAGTGTCGGGAAAGTGTATAATCAGATACTTTGGTAGAAGAAGTGAAAGAACTTACTTTCTGATTTGAGAGAAGAATCAAAAATGATGCGCAAAGGAACTTGAAAATTCTTGTACAGGATTCGCTAAAGATCAGTTTGAAGTACAGTCTGTGGTGAAGAATGCAAATATAATATTCAGATTTATTTCAGGACGATTAGAATAAGAATCAAGGATGTAGTGCAACTTCAGAAAGGACTGATGAGTATTGTCCGCAATCTTGGGTCCGTTTTGCTGGAAAAAATGTGGTGAAACTGCAAAGGGTTCAAAGGAGGTTCACGATAATGATTGCAGAATTGAAGTGATCGTCATACGAAGAGCATTTGATGGTTCTGGGTTTTTATACACTAGAGTCCTGAGGAATAGCGGGTGCCCTGAAGGAAACGTATCAAATAGTGAAAGGCCTTGATAAAGAGGATGTGAGGAGGGCGTTGCCTACGGCGAGAGAGTCCAAGGCCAAAGCACACAGCTTCATAGTAGAGGGTCATCCTCTTAGAACGGTGATGACGGGTAATATCTTTAGTCAGAGAGTGGTGAATCTGTGGAATTCGTTGCCATATGCAGCTGGGAAGCCTAAGTCTTTGTGCATATTTAAGGCAGAGGTTTATAATTTCTTGATTAGTCAGGGCATGAAAGGTTACGAGCAGAAGGCAGAGAGGAAAAATGGGACAGCCAAAGTGAAATGACGGGGCAGACTGGAATGGGCCAAATATCGTAATAGTGCTCCGATTTCTAATGGTCTTATGGTCTTATCTCAACCAACAGGTGATTCCATTGTCTCCTCTTAACTCCATTCGGAGATTTGGAGCAAGAAGGCTGCAAGTGAAGGGCTAAGGATTTCCGTAGCGAAGGCATTTTTCCTACTCGTGGTAAAGACAGGCAAGACGGCGCTGGGACGTGACGTCAGCCACCAGAGCGGGAAAAAGTTTAAACCGATGACCGCCATATCTAGAGGGCAGCGGAGTGAGGAGTGGCAGAGTGATAACGCTTTGGTTCAACGGACTTAGGCATTAACGAGGCGAGATAGGTCTACCTGTGTTAATTGCGGAAAGGAAGTATGTGTGTGAGGCTAGTTTACTCTGCTTGGTGTCAGATGTGAGAGGTCCTGGAGTCTACCAGCCTCCTGGACGGCCATATCTGCACCCGATGTGTCGAGCTGCAGCTCCTAAGAGACCGCGTTAGGGAATTGGAGCTGCAACTCGAAGACCTTCGTCTTGTCAAGGAGAGCAAGGAGGTGATAGAAACGAGTTATAGCCAGGTAGTCACACCATGTCCAGGGGAGACAGACAAGTGGGTAACAGTCAGGATAAGGAAGGGGAAGTGTCAGGTACTAGTGCAGACCACTGTGGCTGTACCCCTGGGCAATAAGTACACCTGTTTGAGTACTGCTCGGGGGGAGTTTCCCTGGGGGAAGCAACAGTGGCCGTGCCTCTGCCACAGCGTCCGGCCCTGTGGCTCAAAGGGGTACGGAAGGGTAGAGTAAGGCAGTAGTGACAGGGGGTCTATAGTTCGCCGGTCACACAGGCGATTCTGTTGACACAGGAAAGACACTCCGATGGTACTGTGCCTACCAAGTGCCAGTGTCCGGGATGCTTGAGATCTCGTACACGATATTCTGCAGTGGAAGGGAGAAAAGCCAAAGGTCGTGGTGCATGTGGGTACCAACGGCATAGGTAGGAAAAGGGAAGATGTCCTGAAATCAGACTACAGGGAGTTAGGAAGGTCGTTGAGAAGCAGGACCGCAAAGGTAGTGATCTTGGGATTACTGCCTGTGCCACGTGACGGTGAATATAGGTGACGGATAAATGCGTGGTTGAATGATTGGAGCAGAATGCAGAGATTCAGCATTCTGGATCATTGGGTCCTCTTTTGGGGCAGGTATGACCTATACAAAAAGGACTGATTGCACAACAAACCCAGGGGGACCAATATCCTGACCGAATGTTTGCTAGAGGATACTGGGGAGTGTTTAACCTAGAATGGCTGGGGGTGGGGACCGAACTGAAGAGACGTTGGAAGATCCGGTTAGGTCACAAATAGAGAAAGCTTGGAGACAGTGTGTGAGGGAGGATAGGCTGGTGATGGAGAAGGGACGCGCTCAGACAGTCGGTTTCAGATGTGTCCATTTTAACGCAAGGAGTATTATGAAGAAAGTTGATGAGGTTAGAGTGTGGATCAGTACTTGCAGCTCTGAGGTTGTGGCAATTACAGAGACTTGGATGGCTCAGGGACAGGATTGGTTACTTCAAGTGACGGGTTTTAGAAGTTGCAGAAGGGAGAGGGAAGGAGGCAAAAGTGTGGGAGCGTGGCACTGTTGATCAGAGATAGTGTTGCGGCTGCAGAAAAGGTGATCGTCATTGAGGGATTGTCTATGGAGTCTCTGCGAGTGGAGGTTAGGAACAAGAAGGAGTCAAAAACTTTTCTAGGTATTTTTTACAGGCCGGCCAATGGTAACAGGAATTTCGAGTACCAGATAAGGAAACAGATACTGTAAAGTTGTAATAATAACAGAGTTATCGTGATGGGAGATTCTAATTTCCCAAATATCGATCAGCATCTCCCTAGAGCAAGGGGTTCAGTTTGATAGGTGTGGTCAGGAAGGTTTCTTGACAGAATTTGTAGATAAGCCTACAAGAAGGGAGATTGTACTTTATTTGTTGTTCGGAAATGAAGCTGGTCAGGTGTCAGATCTCTCAGTGCGAGACCAGTTTGGAGATAGTGATCATAATTCTATCTCCTTTACAGCAGCATTGGAGAGAAATAGGAACAGACAAGTCAGAAAAAAGCATTTCATTGGAGTAAGGGGAATTATGAGGCAATCAGGCAGGAAATTTGAAGCTTAATTTGGGAATAGATGTCCTCAGGGAAAAGTACAGAAGAGATGTGGTAAATGTTCAGGAGATGTTTGTCTAGAATTTTGCATAGGTACATTCCATTGAGAAAGGGATGTTTTGGTAAGGAACAGGAACCGTGGTGTACAAAGACTGTAGTATATCTAGTCAAGAAGAAAAGAAAAGCTTACAAAAGGTTCACAGAGCTAGGTAAAATGAGAGATTTTGAAGAATATACGGTTAACAGGAAAGTGCTTAAGAAAGAAATTAGGAGAGCCAGAAGGGGCCATGAGAAGGCCTTGAAGGGCAGGATTAAGGAAAGCCACAAGACATTCTGTAAGTATGTGAAGAGCAAGAGGATAACACGTGAAAGGATAGAAGCTCTCAAGTGTGATAGTGGGAAGTGTGTGTGGAGCCAGAGGAAATAGCAGAGGTACTTAATGAATACCTTACTTCAGTATTCACTATGGAAAAGGTGCTTGGTGATAACAGTGACAACTTGCAGCAGATTGAAAAGCCTGAGCATGTAGATTCAAAGAAAGAGAATGTACTGGAGCTTTTGGAAAACATTAAGTTGAATAGTTCGCAGGGCCCAGATGAGATGTACCCCAGGCTACTGTGGAAGACGAGGGAAAAGACTGCTGAGGTTCTGGCGATGATCAATAGGGTTCAGCGTCAATAGGGTTCAGTGTCAATAGGGTTCCGGAGGTTTGCAGCTGTTGTTCGCTTATTCAAGAAGGGGAGTAGAGATAGCCCAGGAAATTATAGACAAGTGAGTATTACTTCAGTGGTTGGTAAGCTGATGGAAAAGATCCTGAGAGGCAGGATTTATGAACATTTGGAGAGGTATAATATGATAAAGAATAGTCGGCATGGCTTTGTCAAGGGCAGGTCGTGGCTTACGGGCCCGACTGAAATTTTTAGGATGTGACTAATCACATTGGTGAAGGAAGAGCAGTAGATGTAGACTGCATTGATTTCAGCAAGGTATTTGATAAGGTACCCCATGCAACGGTTATTGGGAAAGTAAGGAGACATGGGATCCAAGGGGACATTGCATTATGGATCCAGAACTGGCTACCCCACAGAAGCAAAAGAGTGGTTGTAGACGCGTCATATTCTGCATGGAGGTCAGTTTCCAGTGCTGTGCCTCAGGGATCTCTGTGACACTTACTTTTCGTGATATATATAAATGACTAGGATGAGGAAGTTGAGGGATGAGTTAATAAGTTTGCAGATGACACAAAGTTTAGAGGTGTTGTGGATAGTGTGGAGAGCTGTCAGATGTTACAGGGTGACATTGATAGGATGCAAAACTGGTCTGAGAAGTGGCAAATGCAGTTCAACCCAGATAAGTGTGAAGTGGTTCATTTTGGTTGGTCAAATATGATGGCAGAATATAGTATTAATGGCAGCAAACTTGTCAGTGTGCAGGATCAGAGTGATCTTGGTGTCCGAGTCCATACGAAGCTCAAAGCAGCTGCGCATGTTGAACCTATGGTTAAGAAGGCATACGGCGCATTGGCCTTCATCAGTCGTGCAACTGAGTTTAAGAGCCGAGAGGTAATGTTGCAGCTATATAGGACGCAGTTCAGACCCCACTTGGAGTCCTGTGCTCAGTTCTGGTCGCCTCACTAAAGAAAGGATGTGGAATCCATAGAAAGGCTGCAGAGGAGATTTCCAAGTATGTTACCTGGATTGGAAAGCAGGCCTTATGAGAATAGATTGAGGAAACTCGGCCTTTTATCCTTGTAGCGACTGAGGATGAGAGGTGATCTTATAGAGGTGTATAAGAAGATGGGCTGCATGATCATGTGTATAATCAAAGTTTTTTCCCCCCAGGCTGAAATGGTCGCACAAGAGGACATAGATTTAAGTTGCTGGGGAGCAGGTACAGAGGAGATATCACTGGTAAGTTTTTTTTTACGCAGAGTGTGATAGGTGCGTGGAATGGGATGACGTCAATGGTAGTGGAAGTGGATACAATAGTGTATTTTAAGAGACTTTTGGATAGGTACATAGAACTTAGTAAAATAGAGGGTTGTGTGTAAGACTAGTAATTTCTAAGGTAGGAACATGTTTGGCATAACTTTGTGGGCCGGAGGGTTTGTATTTTGCTGTAGGTTTTCTATGTTTCTATGTTTATTATTTGCAGGAGAGGAGTCTGGTGTGGTTTTCTGCTCCCGTAAACTATCCACTTCAAGGATTGATGTGCTGTTGTTGTTTTTTTCTTCTCTATGTTTCTATAATAAAAACGCGAGCCCCGCTCACCTTTCTCGTCGATGCTGGAACTTTATTCTGCAATGTTGTCAGCGCAAGGGATCTATCTGTTCTCTTCAGATACTCATTGGTAAACAGCGACAGAACCTGCACTTTTCAGCAATCACGGGAAAACCTGCAGATGCTGTAAATACAATCGAGCACACGAACAATGCTGGAGAAACTCAGCCGGCCAGGCAGCATCTATGAAAACGAGGAAGATGTCACCGTTTCGGGACGAGACCCGTCATCAGGATAATTAGAGCAATAATTCTTAATACTACACTCTTATATTAAAAGGTTAATGGTGTACAACCATAAGTCTTAGTTATTTGATATATGTTCAATAGTTGGGTTCATTATTTTGGTCTGCAAATTACTCTCCTCAGCCTTGCTGTTGGATTATGAGCGACCGAAATTCTATGTTCTTGGAGCAGTGGGGCCGTCATTTCCCAGATATATCGAAATTATTGAAGGAGAACCCGTGAGCTGCTTTTTTCTCTGGTGCGTTATTGACTTTAGAGGCTACTTCGCATAAAACTCCGTGGGTATATCTATATTGCGAATAGTTTAAAGAGCTGTTTCGCCTCTTTATTCTTTACTTCCGCCGTGCTGCATTGTTTCTCTGCTCTTCGGAACAGAGCTTTGATACAGCTCTTTTTGTGTGCATTTGGGAGTGGTTACATTGATAATTTAGGATCTGAACTGTATGCGTTCCCTTCCGATTCCCATAAAGACAAAGAGGGGATCAAGTTTGACTGGATATCAGAGAAAATCAAGGCTCAAGCAAACACACGTTATGAAAGATTATTTCTACAAACGTAGATTTCCGCCATCAGTTTTGAAAACAGACACGTTGATCTCAAAAGCAAACAGGAGGAAATCTGCAGATGCTGGAAATTCAAACAACACACACTAAATGCTGGTGGAACACAACAGGCCAGGCAGCATCTATAAGGAGAAGCACTGTGGACGTTCGGGCCGAGACCCTTCATCAGTCCCGATGAAGGGTCTCGGCCCGAAACCTCGACAGTGCTTTTCCTTAAAGATGCTGCCTGGCATGTTGATCTCAATCTATTTATGAGACAATGCGGTCAAACTTCCAAACCAAAACACACAAAATTCTCTACGCAGCAAATTGCCAACTAGACTTCTTCCCTTCTTCACAATTGATTTTCCGAAATGATTTCCAATCAGCTGATCGATAGGTGTATATAGGACAAGCATTTAGAGGACATGCAGCAATTCACAGCGCACTGATCATGTTTCATAGTATAGTGACGAAACGTTTCCAAGAAAATAGCCAAGCTCGGAGGGCAACTCAATCAATCCACCAGACACATTACTGTTGTTACGATATTAGCTAAATGTTCTTCTTGATATCAAAATTTAGACTATGTGCTCACAATCGTCTCCATAATATAGTTTATTTTTGACATTGCTCCAATTCAATGTATGTCGAACTCAATTTTGTTTTTAAAATAACTCGAGGCATTATTTCACTATTCTGGATTTATTTTTTGACTTACGTTAACTTATTTTTGTGCTCCAAGATACAGGTTTCTACATTAAGGCTTTATGATTCTTTAGAAAATTGCCATCATTAATACTGTGACATGCAGATTTGTTTTTTGTTTTTCTTTATAAATGTGGGATGTAGTTGATCCCACAATGAATTCCAAACGGTATTAAAAACCCCCAATTCTGAACACTCTCAGCAGGCTATCCGTCATCAGTGAGTAAAGAAGGAACCAACCACTTAATTATGGGACAGGGTATCAGATCTGGGAAAGAAAGAAAATGAATTAATTTTGAATAACACCAAAGATGAACACCACAAGGCAGAAAACAGAAATGTCTATCAGGAGTTTTACTTGGAACCAGCAATAATAGATGTGGAATGGAGTCAGGATATTATCGGAAAACAACAGAGATTATTAACACTCAAACAGAAACATAGAACTTTATATAAGCGACTAAATTAGAACGAAGTTAACAGCGCTATGCGTCTATTGTTAAACAAACGGTTAAATTTAGAAACAATTTTTAACAGTCTTACTGGAGCACAGTCTTAGAATGTCAGTTCAAAAGGTTTCAGGGATTCACGGGGGAACTGATAGGAAAGACTTTTAGATTCGATATGCAGCGAAGAGGCGATCTTGAAGACGGAGATTCAAAATACAGCGAAGAAGCGAGTCGCGCAGAATTACGACGAAGACGGCCACCGTACCTTTCCGAAGGAGGTTCGGCAGACACATAATACCCAAAAAGTGAGAATTTCATCACGTAACTGATAGGAGAAGTCCCTTTTCCAAGACTGGTCACCACACACCCGAGACTTTTCAGGGTTTACCAAAGTGGATGCCAAAATTCCACGTTTGGATTATCAAGTTCCACGACATTCGTAGTAACTCCAACAGTGAATTGCCACGGTGTTGCCATCGCCAGAGAACCCCCTCCTATAGATTAACTACACTTCCGTATTCGAATGGAATCAAACTCGCCCTTACGGACTACTTGGAGAGAGTCCAAACAGTGATCTCTTTGTCACTAGGTTTCTTCTGTTTCAAACCCTCTCTCTCTCCTCTTCTCTTCAACTGTCCGCAGCCGCAGCACCCGTGGGGATCGTTTATCAATAGTCTGAATCGATCTCAACTCACCCCTTTGGGCTACTTGGAGAGTTTAAACCAGCGATCCCACGCACTGGTGTCTCTCCATGATCGAAACCATACTCGACTCTGCGGAGCAATCTGCGTTGCTACTTTTATACTGTTGGGGTAGGTCATCGTATGACATTCACAGAAACAAAGTTCCAGATTTCTAGTACATTTCGTACCGTCTAAGTTGTTGAAACTGGGGTTCATAACAGAAAACAAGAGCAAGTAGGGATACATAGCGAATGCAGCAGCAATTAGGATTATCTTATATTTCTTTGGCTCAACAGTGTATCCCTAAGAGCAAAGCGGTGGAAGAACTGGAGGAACCAAATGTGCAGACTGAATGGTCGACTTCTGGAAGTGCTAAAGAATGGAAGGATCCTTGGGTACAAGCATACATGCATGCAATCTCCAGTCTATGGAAACAACAGCAGAAAGGGATACTGTGGAAGGTGTATGTTTTGTTTGCCTTCGTCAATTGAGACACTAAATATAAGAGCAGCATTTGCACAAAACGTTGCTTAAGCCACTTTCAGAAACATCAGAAGACAGAAAAATTCTAGGGCAGAAGCACAAATTATGTCTGAGTATTTATTGCTTGAGTTATATGAAGATATGTTTGGTAAATGAGCTAGGTATACTTTCTTTGAGCGATGGAAGCTGAGAATAGTTTATATTTGCATACAAAGTTTGTTACAGATAAACTTTCATTTCCAATGCTATTCCCTGTATAAAACAAGGATAAATAAGTTCGAGGTGAAAGTATAAGGATTTAAGTGGAACTGATAGGAAAGCAAGTTGGTGTTTGATAATTAGTTTGACACCAACTTTGTAACAAAATAGGCAAGTTGTTTTTCGCCACTTTTGATTTTGAGCCACATTTACAAAATGCAGGAAATATTTATCAACTTCAGTTTCCTCAAATGGAGGTAACAATCTGACATCCCTACTGGCATCAAACCTCTCATTAGTGCCAGTAGGAGCCGTCGCAGGAACTTCCCTGACGAGCCTTAACTGCGCTAGCTGTAACTCCGCGTTTAATGGGTTCTTCTCAAACTTCACTTTTTTTTCATTTTCCATAGCTTCAAACCGCCTCTGTTTTTTAGCTTCCTCTGCCTCGAACTGTTGCTTTAATTTTTTTCTATCTGATACTGGCACCCAGGCTCATCAAATTTACCCTCTAGAAACAATTCCAACTCCTCCATTGCAAACACATTCTCGGATACATAATACACGGCTATTATCCTCTGCATCTGTGCACTCCTCATTGACGATTTCATCTTAGTAAGTTTTAATTTTTTAGCAATACACAAGAAGTCAAACGTTCTGACGTCTTTATCTCATATGAGTTTAACTCATCAGGGATACATTTTTTTTTAGTTCCTCAATCAAAACCAACTCTTTCAAGTGAAAATAATCACTTCGGGCGTCCTCTAATGCCACAGAGGTTGGTGCCTCCATAAATTTACCAACATCTAATGCTACTGATTTTCCCTCACACAAGTGAATCCAAAAGGGATTTCCCCAATCAAATTGGCATTTGATCAATCTATAAGCTCCAAATTTGTTCATATCTTGGATGCGGGCCATAATTTTATTACGTACACGCAAGGATTTAAATAAACCAGCAGCAATAGACCACGCCTACAGTCTGGTTTTGATGTTAAAAAACACCATTTATTAGTAACTACTTAATATAGTAACATAAAACAAGTAATTCAAAAGTTAGCAGTGCTATGCATATATGTGTGGCTAAATCTAATTCCATAACTCATTTAAGCTCGGTGGCAAGGTTTAAAGTCTTAAGATGGTAATGTAAAAAAGTTCAGTTCAATGCACGGAGTTGGTGGGGGGAGAAGAGAGAGGAATGTGTAAGCCAAAGTGAAATACACAATAGGAGATGAACAAATAAACAAATGCCGTTGGTTTTCCTTCGTCGGACTCCGAATCCACTCTTCAGTTAACCAAACGTAGCTTATCACAAAGGGTACCTCTTCGAGGGAAAACTATCACCCAGGCAAGGGTAAACACACCACTATTCTCCACAGGGTCAGCCATTCTACTCACCGTGATAGCTACTTAGGTTTCTCCTACACCTTGTCTTCCAGGGTAACCTCATGCCTTCTTTTAGCCCTCCTGATTGTTTTCTTTAAGTGTTACCTTGCATTTCTTATACTCCATTAGCATTTCTTCCTACTTACCTAAAACTGCAACGCTCCTCCTGATTTTCTTTCTTAAACAGGGCCTCAATATCTCTTGAAAACCAAGGTTCCCAACGCCCTCTATCTTTACAATTTATTCTGATAGGCACTTGCAAGCTTTCTACTCTCAGTATTTCACTTTCTGAAAGGATTTGGCAGATATCATCAAGATTGCCCTTTCTCCCGTTTAGAATTTTAACCCATGGACCAGACCCATCTTTTTTGTATGTTTACTATAAATCTAAACTTCTGCTACGTGCCCTGGCTCATTCCCTAATAGTAAATGATCTATCACGTATTCTTCCGTTGGGGCTTCCAGGTACTGATTAAGGTAATCTTTTTTGAACACAGTCTGTCCTGACTGAGCAGTGCAGTGACATTTTCCCACTCTGGTAAAGCCACCCGTCCTCCACTAATCCTTTCTGTCCCGCACATAGCATCTGAACCCCGGCATACTGAGCTGCCAGTCTTGCCACTCCTGCAAACATGTCTCCGCAATTCCAAGTACTGATCTTTGCCTTGAGTTCATCTGCCTTTCCTGTGATGCTTCTTATATTCAAATATTCGCAGTTCATGACAGTAGTAGCACGATGCTCAACGTTTTTTTCTTCAGCCGTTGTCCGAATTCTTAACAGCATCTGTTTCCACAACCTCTTTCCTAACTGCTCTGTTACTCTGGCTCCCATCCCCCTACCATACTAGTTTAAACCCCACGGTATAACACCATCAAACCTTCCGCTATGATGCTCGCCCGATTCTAGTTTAAGTATAAGCCATGTATTCTGTACTGGTCTCATGTTCCCTGGGAGAGAGAGTGCCCAACTATTCAAAAATCCAATAAACTCCTGAGCCATGGGAAGAAATATATAATCTTCCTGGTTGTGGCCTCAACTGCTCGATGCATAGGTAGCCGCCCTGAGATCACAACCCAGGAGGTTCTACCCTTTAACGTAGCACCTAACTCCCTGAGCTCAGTTTACAGAACCTCGTCACTCTTCCTACCTACGTCATATAGACCACGACCTTAACTGTTCACCTTCAGACTAAGAATGCTGAAGACACGATGCGAGATGTCCTAGTCTCTTGTATGCGAGAGGCAACATAGCATTCGGAAACCTTGTTATCTATCAGAGAACCCCCTTTATGTTTACCTCACCAAAGAATAACTTATAACCACAGCTCGCCTCTTCTGTCCCTTTGTTCTTGTGCCGACGATTCAGACTCTATGCCAAAGACCTGACCGTTGTGAATTTAATCTGCTAGGTTATTCCATCCCACTCTCCCAAACTGTATCCATAGTGATATACCTGCTGTTCTGAGGTATTGACATAAGGGTACACCACTGGCAGTTTAACCACTCTCCCCTTCCTGGCTGTCACCCATTTTCCTGTGGTCTGTACTGAGAGACCACAACGTCTCTATATTTTGTATCTATTGCCCCTGCAGCCTCCCGAATGGTCGCGTGTTTATCCAGGTACAGTTGCAATTCCTAAACACAGAATGTTAGAAGCTGCTGCCCCAAATGCAGCTCGCAGTTGCACTCGTCAGGGACATTGGAAGTCACTATGCTTCCCACCTCCCGCAAGAAAAACAGTCCACTATCATGCCAGGCAACTCTACTGCTCCAAACTGAGCAAATATAAAGAAAGAAGAGCAATAAAAAATAAACTGTGCTGCTGGGAGCTGGGAACTGTACCCACCGCTGTTCATGCTGATGCTGTTAACAATGATTTAGTACAAATCGTTAATGTAAATAACAAAAAAAAAAGAACTCGACCCTAAGGCACACTGCCAGTGTCAGCCCTTCAGTCTGAACAGCAACCTTCTGCTACGACCCTCAGACTCGTTTGTGTTCATTCTTATGCAGTTGATAGCATCATCTGGGATCCCATATGATTTGTCCTTCCAATCTTGCCAATCCATGCTCAACGCATTCAAGGTATTTGTTTAAATTCATACGGATAATGTCAACTGCCCTACCTTTGCCAGGCTTTCCCTTCTGTTCAAAAAGCCTAGCCCCCCTGATGCGATGCGAATTCCCTGTCACTAAATAATACTAAACAATCCTATAAATAGTTCAATTCCTAATGCTGGTAGACCCTATCTCTACAAAAAAAACCTTTGGTAAATTTCTCAACAGAGATGTTCGGCTCACTGGGGTGCTGATCCCCAGTTTGCTCTTGATACACTTCTTAAATATAAGCGCAACCGTAGCCGCCATCCGGTGCATCCCACTCGGCAAAGAATGATGGAAGTATTTTCGCCAGGCTATTACAATTTCTTATCTAACTTTCCCTTATAAATAAATGTTGTATCAGGTAACGAAGATTTATCCATCCTGGTATGTTTTCAAAGTAGGAATGAAGAGTAGAATGTAAACGACCTCTTCCTGGAATTAAAAGATCGTTGGACGGTAGCAAGGGCCATTTCTGCACCTGCTGCCGGTCATTAGACCGCTTTGAAGGTGGGGAAGGGATTGCTGGAGTTAGAATAACAAAGTAGAAGTCGTAAACTGGTCATAATTTGAAAGGCCAAAAAAAAAAGCTCTGGGAAACGAATCTTCCTGCTACTTGTAAATTGCATTCAATTTGAAACCTGGTGGTGTGGGAAGTAATAAGCAGGGGTACTGCTTTTGTGTTTTCTTTTAGAGGAGAGGGGGCAAGAGCAGATTGAGAACAGATCCCCTCTCGAATACCAGGATTTCCCAAATACTTGTGGTTAAAAGTGCGTTCAAAGGAGCAAACGGAAACGTTATATTTAAACCTAAATACTGCGATTCGTTCCTCCCATGTTCCATCAATTGGACTAACCATATCAAGCATTCCACTTTGTATTATTCATTACGCTCTCGCCTGCTCTCGTACTTTAACAGCAAGCTGTTTGTTCTTTTTAACCAACTCCGACTACTTTTTTACTCCCAAATCTGAAACAAAGAAAACCGTTGCTTTTCCCCACAAATGTAGCCTGATATATTGAGTGCCTGCCGTAAATAGTGTACGTTTCTGTTCACCTTTGGGCATTTTTGGTTCTGTTTTTAGACTACGGAATTATACAACCATCAGTAATGTATTTCCAATCGTGTACATGCCTATATATCACAATTTTGTAGTAATACTACTTAACATTAAAATCCCGGCGCCACGTTCCTTATACATAATTGACCTAATCGAACCAATTACGTACGTTATTCAGTGAACAGATGTTGTTGGTAACTTTACTTTTGATCATAATAGCAATTATACTCCTCTTCAACAGAAAGTGAAAGAGAAAAGTGCAAAAAAGGAATATTTTCTGAAGCGGTTTACTCCACCAAACCACACGATAGAATATAAACAACGTTAAGTGCACGTAAGCCGAGCATGTGTTGATGTTACTCATCTCTGTTATTTAACATTGAGCCTGAGAGGTGGGAGGTACACATGGCTTCAAAAAAAGGAAATCACTCTTTGCTGATTCAGGAGACAGGCAGACCGAGTACTGCGGCAAAACTGGCATGCGAACTAGCTGGTCAGTACCAGGATATTGTAAAGTGTTCTCCATCTTTGTTCTTCGATTAATCATGCCGTGCATATCTCCACGTTTATAACTATAACTGCAAGAGGTATACTCCTGGCTGATATTTCTCTCCTGTTTACATTTGACGCCAATCAACAGTATGATAATCAGAAGAAAGACTATGGAAGTGCAACTGAAAATAACCAACAAATAAAGGTTTAAATCAGAGGAATATTCAGGACTCCCTACTAAATTACCACGTTCGGTGACAGTATCAGTGCTATTCTGTAAAATTGTGACATGAATCGCTAACGTGCTGTATAGGTTTGGCTGCCCGTTGTCTTTTACCAGAATAACCAAGCTTTGTGTTGTGGAATCCGACTCCAAGATATTCCGCGCGGTTCTGATTTCTCCAGAGGTTTGACCAATGGTAAACAAATTGAGATCGGTAGCTTTCATTATTTGGTAAACGAGAAGAGCGTTCTGACCCGAATCAGCATCAGTAGCCAATACCTTCGTCACCAGGTATCCCTGGCTCACTGACTGGGGCATGGTCACTGCGGCTGATGACCCACTGTGTCCAGAAGGTGTAACAATTACTGGAGCATTGTCATTTTGATCCAGGATGATTATATTCACGGTAGCGGTGCTGCTCCGTGGGGGTACCCCAGCATCCCGGGCTTGAACATGGATCTGAAAGCTTTTTAGCTCCTCATAGTCAAATGAGCGCAGGGCGTAAATTGTGCCGTTCATAGAGTTAATGCTGAGGTATGCAGAAATTGGCAGATTTTGGATATGATTGTCCAGAATAGAGTACGAAGCATATGAATTCTGCTCGAGATCAGGATCAGACGCAGTTACTGCGAAGATAGACGTGCCAAGGGCATTATTTTCAGGCAGATATACGTTGTAAGTTAGTTCAGCGAAGCGTGGGGCGTTATCGTTTACATCAGTAACTGCAATAAGGATGGTTTTATTTGTTGACAGCGAAGGTGACCCCAAATCCCAGGATGAAATAAGTATTTTATACTCAGACATCGTTTCACGGTCCAACTTTTCACTTGTAATTAACTTATAATGATTGGATGATGTTTGCAGCATAAAGGGGACGTTCTGTTGTATTTCGCAGCGCACTTGACCGTTCTCGTCAGAGTCACGGTCGGTAACATCAATTAAGGCGACTAAAGTTCCTGGTGCAGCATTTTCTGGAACATGATTTGTGGATGACTTCACTTTTATCTCGGGCGCGTTGTCGTTCACGTCAATAATTTTTATCAGCACTTTGGAGTGTCCTGTTATCGCAGGAGACCCGTGATCAACAGCTTCAATGTCCAGTGAATATCCTTTTGTTTCTTCAAAATCTAGCAGCCCTTCAACGAGAATCTCCCCAGTGTCTGGGACCAAACTGAACACACCATGCACTCTTTGTGAAGTTAGCTCACTAAATGAGTATGTCAGCTTAGCATTTAGCCCGTCGTCCAAATCATTTGCGATAACTTTCATTACTAATGTACCTTGTGGTGTGTTTTCCTTTATGTTGCTCCTGTATACATCATGCTCGAATACCGGCGGATTATCATTGTTGTCCAGTACAGTAATGAGAATCTGAGCTGTTCCGGTTCTCTGGGGATTCCCACCGTCCGTCGCGGTAAGCTCCAGCTGAAAGAATGTCTGCAGCTCTCGGTCCAAAGATTTTTCTAAGACCAGCTCGGCAATTATTATTCCCTCCTCGGTTCTCCGTGTCTCAAGATTAAAGTACTCACTCGAACTGATTGCGTAGTCGGCCACTGTATTTATTCCAATATCAGGGTCTTCAGCGCTCTCGAGACGGAAGCGAACCCCAGGTGAAACAGCTTCGGATATCTGCAAGGGAATACTGCTCTCCCGGAAAGCGGGCGAGTTGTCATTCACATCAAAAATCACTAATTCTCCGCGATGCACCTCCAACGGATCTTCCAGTATTATTTCAAAGGGTATAGTACACATCTCTGCTTCTCCACAAAGACGTTCCCGATTAATTCTTTCACGAATAGACAAAAGCCCATTATCTAAACCAACCGTCATGTACCGTCCTCCGTCATCAGAACTGAGATGAAATTTGCGAGCAGCTAGCTGCCGTACATTCAGTCCCAAATCTTCAGCGATATTCCCAACAACTGACCCTTCTTCCATTTCCTCGGCAATAGAATAGCTAATATGCCCGGGACTTCGATCATGGGCACACACGATAAAAATGGAAGCAATTACAGTGAGGCTTAAACTGGATACGTACGCCATTGTTCCGCAGACAATTAATTTAGAAAATCGGCCGTCTCTTGGTTAATCCGTTCACCTTCCTTCCTACAAAACAAAACACCTACAGATAAATTCTGAATCTAGACAGACAGGACGTTTCAGCCTCCGCATGAATCCGTAATAGAAGCGCACGTAGTGATCTTCCCTTCTCGTCGACTCTTGTCCTTTGATTTTGTGTATGTGGGAGGGGCAATGGATCCATCTGTGGAATTCCGCTTCTCATTGGTAGACAGCGACACGACCAGTTCTTTTCGACAATTACAACTGCAATTCTTAAAGCTGTACTGCTCTCCTAAATATATTTAATGTTGTACAACCATAAAAAATATACAGTAGTTGTTCAAAAACTGATCCATTCAATGTTCTTCAGCATTTATCTTCTTAAGTCCTGACACCAGCGTTTGGGTGGCTTTTTGGTCTTAAATTTGGTACAACGTATACATTAATTCAGAATGCAAAAGGGAATATTCCATAGATGCTGCATTGATATTTCTATAATCCAATATATTACACTAGAAAAGTTACTTGCTTATATTCTTATTTATTTTAGAGGCTGATAAATGCAGTTAAGAGTAGCAATAAAATAAGCTGTACATAAATGCCTTTTCCTTTGCACCTGGACTTTATTTTAGTTGTATTATTATTTCCTCAGCTCAAGTTAGTAAAACCTGAGATACGATCATAGCCAAGCAAAGTCATCTCCTGAATTACAAAGAACGTTCCGACTACTCAATTGGTGTTTACTATTCTGCTTTCTGAAAAGTTACATAAATTTTGCTGTGCAGGTTTGATAGTTGATTACTATTGTGCAGTAACTTTGGGATGATACCAGTTATATATGTACTACTATTGGACAATGTATGCCATGTTCATGCTCCGTAGTATTTCAATTCCCTCAATGAATTCAGCATATTGCTAGTGCTTTGCACTTCATGATTTCTGTATGCAATAACGTCATAAGAACATAAGCTATAGGAACAGAATTAGGCCATTTGGCCCTCCATTTCATTATGTTTTTTTTCTCTCGGCACCAATGTCCCACCTTCTCCACATATCCCGTCATGCCCTGAGTAATCAAGTATCTATTAACTTCTACCTTAAATACATCCTGTGACGTGTCCTCCACAGCTGCTTATGGCAACGAAGTCCACAGATTCGCCACTCACTTGCTTCTCCACCATCCATTCCACATCCACTCTACCGAGGTCTTTCAATAGTTGGTATGTTTGAATGCGAACACCCCTCGGTCTTTTGAATCACAGTGAGTATAGGCCGAGAGCCACCAAACGCTGCTCACATGATACGTCTTTCAATCCCGGATAAGTTCTAGTGATGTTCAGCATTGCAGGATTCTCAAGATTTAGATAGATATCACTCTGTCATCCTAATTGTTTAATGCTATTCTGAAGTGGGACTTCAGTGAGAGTAAGCGTTCAGCACGCACTAGAAGGGCGGAGATGGCCTGTTTCCGTGCTATAATTCCTATATGCTAATATGAAGTGCCTTTAGGATGACGCCATCAGTAAGTATTACTAGCTGTAAATGAATACCTTGTTCATGTTCCAAAGTCTTTCAATTCAATATATTTCTGGTGCTTTTCACTTATTGATTTCTCTAGGTAATGTGTTTTTGGAATGGCTGTATCTATTGAATACGTTGTTCATGCTTGTTTATCCTGTATTATTATACGCAGACGGTTGTTATCCATTCTGTTATCGCGGACGGTCATAACATTATTTATTATTATTTTAGTGATATAACTTTAATTAATAATATCCTCATTAACGTTCAACGTAGCTATCCTTGAAATTTTCAGAGTAGTTTTTTTAAGATATTCAAGTTGGGAATTCGCCAACATAATCATTTTGATGTCAACAACTGTTCTATATTCCGAAGGTATTCACGAAATGGAAATATAAAATCAAGGCTGAAAAGTTTTAATTAAAACTGAGCCGAATATATTGCCTGCCCTTTCATCACGTCATTTTTAGTCCTCAGGATCCTAAACATTTTTAGGCGAAGTTGCGATTCACTGGTATTTTTTTCATCAATGAGACTCATGATATTCAATGTTCAGAATAAAACCCTTTTTACACTGATGCCACTAAATACAGATCGGATTACTTATTTTCAAAAAATGCACCCATGTTTCCAGCTATGCGTCACGTTAGTTGTCCATCTCCCATCTGCTCAATGACTGGCTTCTTTGTCGTCTCAAAGACGATGACGGAATTACGCCCTCTGTTCGGTTCTGTGGGTGTTCTACAACAGTCCGAACATAATATAATTCAATAAGTTAACCATTTTTTCCCTGTTTGTAAGAAAAGTGGCAACCTTTTATGAAATTTTAACAGATTCACACATTACATATACATCGATTACCATCCATAGAAATTCCAATATTCTCTTTTATTCCATCTGTTTAATTACTTAATCATTCCGTAATTCACTGTTATCTTCCATTTTTTCTCTGCATTCTGCCCTTACTCTTGGCGTTACCACTGATATGTTGTTTGTAAAATTTTTCCCACATGCAAAATGAAATTTGGTTGGTATCGCTCATCTCTACGGTGATAGAGGAAATTAATTACCACAGCCATATCCATTCAAATGTACTCAGATACGGTCCTCACCTGGAAGGACTGTGCAGCTGTCTTCACTTCTGTTTCTTGCAATTCCACTGACATTTGAATCCTGCTGATTGCTGTCTCTCCTAAAACCAAATCTGAATACTTAAAAGAGAGGTTATTCTTTCAGAATTCACGTGGGCAAGAACACAATATTACTATCCCTTATTTTCCGAAAGAGTAGTAATTTTCAAATGTATATCTTGCTTACAAATAGACTAATTCCGCGAATTCCTGTTGGCATACGGGGTGTAATGCTGTAGAAGATTCTTAAATATTTAGTGTTGTAAAACCATGAAATGTATTTGTTTATAAAATGACCCTGCAATTTCCCTTTAGGCGATGCACTTTTAAATCTACTTAATAAACTACAGATATTGCGATCCTTTGATGGGCCCGGTGGACCTAACTCTCAAACAGATACGTACGAAGAGGAAAAAGGCGGAGGATGGGGGTGACTCCAACCCAGGCGGAAACACAGAGGAATGACACCCCCTATATTCAGCATCTTGTTAGCAAATGCGCAGTGGCTGGTGAACACATCTGAAGACCATAGGGCAAGATTGTAGTATCGAAGGGATATGAGAGATTGTTGTGCTTTATGTTTAACCGAAAAACGTCTTACACCTAGCGTGGCGGTCAGACCCACAGGACGGACTAAACTGCTGATTCGTAAATGGCAAAAAATGGAGATGTGTCTCATGTTAAACTCTCAGCGATTTTGTCGAACTCGTGTACCCCCGACCTCGGACCTAACAATCAAATGCTGTTCCTGCTACTTACCTAAGGAGTTCTCATTCGTGATCGTCAGCTGGCTTTATGTATCACCAGTGCTTAACTATAATCAAGCGCTTGATATGCAGAATGATGCCTTCACCAAAAAAGAAACAGACCATCCCGACGTATTTAAAATTATAGTCAGGAACTTCAACCAGGCTTGTTTGAAGAAATCTCTGCCGAATTACCATCACCATTTATCCTGTCGCGACAAAGGCCACAATACAAGAAGATAAGGAATGCTTACCGTACGATGCTCAGATCTAATTTCAGAAAATGTAATCACTGCTATCGTCCTCCAACATGCATAGAGATACTGGCTAAAGACCTAGGCTGCAGAGATTAGGAAAACAAAAAAGTGGACGCCGGAAACTACGGAACGGCTACGAGATTACTTTCAGTCGATGGACTGAGCTCATCTGTGAATATAAAGTCCTTTGAGTATAATAAAGCTTTGAAGTCTGTCTCTGTGGCCGAAGTGCGAGCATCCTTCAGTAGTATTAACGACGAAAGGCATCCGGTCCAGACTGAGTACCTAGTCAAATACTAAATACCTGTACCGATCAGCTGACTGGTGTGATCACTGAGACATTTAAACTGCGCTTCGGTAGTCCAATGTACCCACCTGTAAGGTTAGTGATGCTGTGGGGGTGGAACTGGACTCTCTGACAGTGGTGTCTGAAATGAGGATGCTGTCCAAGTTGCATGCCATCTTGGACAATGCCTCCCATCTACTCAATAATGTATTGGTTACGCACAGGAGTACATTCAGCCAGAGGTTCATTCCACCGAGATGTAACACTGAGCGTTATAGGAAGCCATTTCTGCCTGTGGCCATCAAACTTTTCAACTCCTCCCTCGGAGGGTCAGACACCCTGAACTAATAGGCTGGTCCTGGACTTATTTCCAATTGGCATAACTTATTATTATTTAATTATTTATGGTTTTATATTGCTATATTTCTACACTATTCTTGGTTGGTGCGACTGTAACGAAACCCAGTTTCCCTCGGGATCAATAAAGTATGTCTGTCTGACTGTCTCAGTGCGTAAGAAGAGCGTGGTAACCTGTCTCAACGACTATCGTCTAGTCGCACTTACATCCGCAGTGATGAAATGTTTTCAGAGGGTGACGACAAAACATATCAACTCCTGTCAGAGAAGTGACTTGAATGCGCTGCAATTTACCTAACAGAACAAAAGGTGCATAGCAGATGCCACTTCGTTCGCTCTTCACTCATCTTGGAATATCCGGACAGCAAAGACCCATACAATAGGAGGTTCTTTATCAACTACAGCTCGGCATTCAATACTATCATCCCCTCACAACTAATCAGCAGCTTCAGGAACTTGGCCTTAATGTCTACTTCGAACCCTGGTTTACTGACGTGGAAACTGCAGGAAGTTTTGATTGGCAATAATATTTACTCGGCAATCTCCGTCCGCACAGGAGCACAACTAGACTGTACTGATCGCTTGCACTAATCGCTTTACCCTTACGACAGTGTGGCTAAGCACAACTCTGGTGTCATTCTCAGGTTTGCTGACATCACCACCCCAGTAGGCTAAATCAAAAGTGGTGATGAATCAGCAAATAGAAGAGAGATTGAAAATCTAACTGACTGGTGCCACAACAACAAACCTGTTCCTCAATGCCAGCAAGACCAAGGAGCTGATTATTGACTTCAGGAGGAGGAAACCAGAAGACTATGAGTTAGTCCTCATCGGAGTATCAGAGGTAGTGAGTATCAGCAACTTTAAATTCAGCGAGTTATCATTTCAGAGGACCTGCCCGAGGCCCAGCACATACGCGCAGTTATGAAGAAAGCACGATACGTTTCTATTCATTAGGCGTTTGCAAAGACTCGGCATGACATGTAATTTTCGAACGAACTTAATAAATCTGATGGAGAGTATCCTCACTAGCTGCAGCTTACACTAGTATGGAAACGCCAATGCAGATGAACGGAAAATACTCAAAAAGTAATGGATATGGCCTAGTCCATCACGGCTAAACTTTTCTCCACCATTGAGCATATTGCACTCTGTTTTTTTCGCGGAAAGCTGCATCCATGAAAATGGTCCCCCACCAGTAAGGCCATGCACTTTTATCGCTGTTGGCATCTGAAAGAAGGTACGGGATTGTGGCAACCCATATTTCCATATTATGCCTAACACATTAGGCTCTTGAACCAAAGGGGATAACATTGTTCAACCGCACATGGCCCATCACGGAAACGTTCCCACAATCTATGGACTCACTGTCAATGACTCATCATCTCATGTTCCTGATATTATTACTTTAGTTTTGTATTTGCTCAGTTCGCTTAATTGTGTCCCCATACCAGGGTGCAAGCTGGTCAAAACACTTTCAACCACACAACTATAGAAGTTTGTTATAGATTTTTGATGATACGCTGAATGTTCCCATACTTGTGCTTTCTTTGCAATTACATTTATATGATAGGTTCAGGTCAGGTACTCTGAGATAGAGACACCCAGTAATTAAGGTTATTGATCAATTTCCAATATTGTCTATGATTAGGCTTTGCAAGCGATCATGGAAACAACATCTGGCTAAAGAAAATCTTTCTCTACTCTGCCCAAAATTGATGTGCCACCATTCTTAGTCAGGTCCATCTTGTCGAAAACAGGCACATTGCAGGAACCATCTTCTTCACATCCAGTCCCACTAGGCATTTCAATATATGATGGACTTCAATGAGACCACCTCATCCTTCTAAACACTTGGGAGTAGGAGCCACCAAACCTTCCTCATATGTAAATCCTTTCAGTCCTGGAATAATTTTCGTTAACCTCCTATGGACACACTCCAATGCTAGCACATCTGTTCTTAAATCAGGGGCCCAAAACTGAACACAATATTCAAGTACGGCCTGACCAATTCCTTATCAATTTACAACATTACATCCTTGGTCTTAAATTCAAAATGAAGGAGAACATTGTATTGCATTGCACTATCCTTCCTTACCACCGACTACACCTGTAAGTTAACCTTTAGTGACTCCTGCACCAGGACATCGCAAGGCTTTCACACCTCTGAATTTTTCAAATTTCTCCACAGTTAGAAAATTTGTCTATGCCTATATTCCTCCTATCAAACTGCACCTCCGTCAACTATACCCCATTTATCAATCTGTCCAAGTCGTTTTGCAAACCTCCTGCTTCCTCAACACTTCATGTCCATTAAAATATCTTTGAATTATCTGCACACGTGGCCACGTAGCCATAAATTCCGGCATTCAGACATGGCGAGAAAAGAAGAGGCCCTTGTACAAACCCAGGCGAAGCACCACTAGTCACCACCAGATAACAAGGAAAAGGCCCCTTTCATTGCCTCTCTTTGTCTCCTACCAGTGAGGCAATCTTCTATCTATGCTAATAGCTCCCCTGTAATGCAATTGACTCTTATTCAGCAGCCTAATGTGTGGCATCATGATCACTGTCTTTAAAGAATTCCTTTAATTTGAGCTCCCTGATGAAATTTGGTTCATTACACAATACCCAATCCAGAATTGTCAAACAGTTTCTGAACATACAAGTGAAGCATATTCATCAACTCTCCTTGACCCACCCTATCTATTACTTCCTCACAAAATTCCAAAAACATGCTGACTCATGTACCTCCATGTACCCCGAATCGTCATCCTTATCTTACATATCACTGAATTCCATTTAAATTGCTTACAATTCCAATTTTTATGCTTCCCTTGTTTGTTAAAGAGTGGACTGACGTTTTTAGCTTTCCAGTTCTCCAGACCATTCCAAAAACCAGCGGTTCTTGAAAGATCATTGCGAATGACGTTCACTGTCTTTTCCGGTAACTCTTTAAGAACGGCGGCATATAGTCCACCTGATCCAGATGACATCTAACCTCTGTATTTTCAGCTTTCCGAGCACATTGTCCCTACCAATGGTAACTACAGTACCTCTTCCCCTGACACTCTCGAATTTCTAGCATTCTGCTAGTGTCCATCACTGTGAAGACTGACGTAAAATACTTACTGGATTCGTCTGTCATGTCTTTGCGTCCAATACTACCTCCTCAAACTTGTTTTCCAGCGATCTAATATTCACTCTTGTCTCCCTTTAACTCTTAATATATATAAACAATTATTCTGGCATTCTGTTTTATATTATTGGCTCGATTGCCTTTACATTTAACCTTGTATTTTCTTACTACTTCTTAGTTGCCGTCGTCGTTGAAAGCTTGCAAATCCTCTAAATTCCGACTGCTTTATTTTCTATACTACAGTATATTCCAGTTTTTTATCTTTTGTGCTATCTTTGTCTTCTATTGTTAATCACGGTTGCTCCGTTTGACGTTCAGAATACTTCATTATCGTTGGGATGTATGTATACCACTCCTTCCGAATTTTCCCCAGAAATACTGCAGCTATTGCAGCTCTGCCGTCATCCTTGTTAGTGCCCCTTCTTGTCAGCATTTACCAAATCCTCTCTGGACTCCGACATTTCTTTTACTCCACTGTCATACCGATACATCTGTATTCATGATCTCCCTGTCAATCTGCAGGGTGAATAATAACATATCATGATCACAGTCTTCTAAGGATTCCTTTAACTTGAGCTCCCTGATGAAATTTGGTTAAGTACACAATACCCAATCCAGATTTGTTTTTCCGTCCAAGGCTCAACCGCAGCTGCTACCAGACTCCACTTCGAAGATATTCTACAGATCCACTCTCTGGAGATACAGCATCAAACTGACTATTCCAAAAAACACACTACCCAACACATCTTACCCTCCCCCCACCCACTTCTGCTTTCCGCAGGGGTCGCTCCCTAAGCGACTCCCTTGTCCACTCGCCCCCCCCCCCCACACCATCCCTTCCCACCGATCCCACTCCTGGCTCTTATACTTGTAAGCGGAACAAGTGCTACACCTGCCCTTACACTTACTCCTTCAGCATCATTCAGGGCCCCAGACAGTCCTTGCAGGTGAGGCGACACTTCACCTGTGAGTCGGCTGGTGTGGTATACTGCGTCCGGTGCTGCCGGTGTGCCTTTTGTAGATTGGTGAGACCGGACGCCGACTGGGAGACCGTTTAGCTGAACATTTACGCTCGGTCCGCCAGAGAAAGCAGGATCTCCCAATGGCCACGCATTTTAATTCCACGTCGCATTCCCATTCTGATATGTCTATCCTTGGCCTCCTCTACTGTCAAAATGAATCCAAACTCAGGTTGGAGGAGCAACACCTTACACACCGGCTGGGTAGCTTCCAACCTGATGGCATGAACGTTGACTTCTCTAACTTCCCTTAATGCCCCTCTTCCCCTTCTTACCACATCCCTGACATATTTAGTTGTTTGCCTGTTCTCCATCTCCCTCTGGTGCTTCCCCCCTCCCCCGTTATTTCTCCCAATGCCTCCTGTCCCATGATCCTTTTCCTTCTCCAGCTCTGTATCACTTTCGCCAATCACCTTTCCAGCTCTTAGCTTCATCCCACACCCTCTGGTCTTCTCCTATCATTTAGCGGCCGAAATGCAGGATTTGGAGTCCCCGAGATGGGGAGGACATTGAAAAACCATAAATACCTTGAATATGTCTTGAAAATGATCGGAAAAAGAAAATCCTGGGAACATAAAAAAATTCCCTGGAAAACTTTGAAAGGAACATTTCAAACTTTGCTCAGTGTTTTATCTTTCACGTTATTATTTTGCAGAGGCAATTAGGATATACTCTCAATTTTACAGATCTATACAATATAGACAGGTTTCTTTCATCACTTAAGCTGGCTGGTTCTCTGTAGATCTGATCAATACACAAATGTTTAATCTTCCCTCTCTGTGTAGCGACTTTCATCAAAAGGTTTGAAATTACTCCAGATACGGTGACATTACTTGTGTATTTGCACATTCCAGCTAGACATCAGCGTTTGGATTACGGCTCTTCCAGAATTTACACTTTTGACTTCAATGATGATATGTTGAATCAATTAAAAAGAGCGCTTGATGTTCTCATTTGTTATACACATCCAAGTCAACGAACCACAAAGCTGAGAACCTGGGTACTTGTGACATGAAAAACTTGGAATAGATACCGAAGAGACTCAGTGTAAACTACAGAAGCTCGGGTATGTAGACTTGGGACTCTCGGAATGTGGAGTCATGACATGCACTGAGAACAGAAGGCACTCTCTCCCCAGGCTACCAATGTCAAAAGGTTTCTGTTCAAACTTTGCTGAGTCTGTTACTTGGTAAGATCCTTCTGCCACGCTGGAGACAAACAAGAGTTCGTACATAGGAATTCCAACGGAACAATGTTGCCTCGACGAATCACGCTGACCAATGAATCTGATGGCCAAGGCCAGCTGTTCACTCTCTGCTGGGTCCATCTTTGCGTGTCGAGACTTGCTTTCACCTGGTGCTGATATGGTCCAACAGCGGAGTTTAATGTGAACAGTGTTAAAGGGAAAATAAAACAACAAATGCTGGACCAAATAGGGCCGTTAACTAAAACTCTCAATTGGAAAAGAAAGTCTACACTGCGGCTGAACAACTAAGAATAAAATGAATACCGCTCGTCTACAGAGTCGGTTAACTCGACAGTCTAACTTCTCAGGTAAAGTGGAAAGCAGGCGGCAAAGTGTTGCTGGCTCCAAGTCACGACAACTACTACGATGGAACGAATGGAATTAAATACTCTGACAATTAAATAGTAATTAGCTGGCACGTGCATATTCATGAGCACAATTGTCGTATCTGCTGTGCTGCTGAATCCGTCACTGTGACATTATCATAGAAAAGATGTGCTGAAAATGGAGAGGGTTTAAAGGAACAACACAAACAAAATGAAATGAAATGAAATATATTTAGTTTCATTGCATAGCACAATTTGTCATGCACCAATACAGCGAAAATGAGTTTGCAAATTTCGTACTCAATGCTATAAAACAACAAATAAAATAAATAAACAATAAATAAAATCAAGTAACCAGCCAGTACAAGCGACGTTCAGCAGTCCAAAAGCGCAACTCAGATGCAAGACAGTCATAAAACCAGTATTAAAAGTAGCATTATAACACATTTATGAATGATGCTTGATCGATTGGCTCAGAGCAATTATAACTCTGGGGAAAAACCTATTTTTCAGTCTGGACGTGCGGGCAGAGAAAATCTTATAACGTCTGCCAGATAGAAGAAGTTCAAACAGATGATTTCATGGGTGTGTATTGTTCTTACAGATGCTTGCAGCTTTCCCTAGGAAGTGTAAGCTGTAGGTGTCCTCCAGGGCTGGGAGCTGTGTCCCAATGATCTTCTGTGCGCTAGAGATGACCCGCTGAAGTGCTTTCCTATTAGCTCCTGTACCAATGCGATATCAGACAGAGATGCAGTATGTTAAGATGCTATGGTGTAGCGGTAAAAGGTCACCAGCTTCCGTTCAGATAGACCAGCTTTCTTCAGCATGGAGCAAATGGCGGCGCATCCACACGTAGTGGCTCTGCATTCCCTAAGTCAAATGCTGGTAGAATGCAACAGGCCAGCCAGCATCTATCGGAAGAAGTACAGTCGGTGTTTCGCATGGAGACCATTCGTCAAGGACTGATTTAAAGGAGTTTGAGGAAAATGATTCCAAGGTTGAATAGCTTGTCATATGAAGTGCTTGATAGATCTAGGCCTACATTCACTTGAACTTAAAGAATGTTGGGTGGCTTCATTGAAATCTACCGAGTTGTGAAAGGCCTTAATAGAATGGACATGGGGAGGACGATTCTTATGGCGGGAGATTCTATAGCCATCAGTAACATCCTCAGAATAGTGGGGCATGCTTTTAGAAGGGTGTTGTGGAAATTCGTTACCGAGAGAGAAGTGTTTCTGTGGGATACTTTGCCACAGGCAGCTGTGAATGCCCAGTTGTGTATAGATAAGGCAGAGGTTGATAGATTGTTGATTGTTCAGGAAATGAAGGGATTTTTATCATTTTGTGCCTATATCGTATGACCGTATGATAACTGAGCCGAGTTGCATTGACTAAAATCAAATCAATTTGCAAAATCAATAGGACCAGCACAAAAGGTTTACACTGAATGAACACATTTAAATAATGAATAGCGAATTATTCAGCTGCATTATAAAATAAAAACAAATATGTTGCTTTCAAAATGTTGAATGTGATTAACTGTGTTATACACAGCGGTGGACAAATGCTGAAAGCAAACCAAATAATGAATTCAGATTGTAGACACGCACATTATTAATCCTACTTTGTCCCCATTTCAGCAACAATGTTTACAAATATCCTCTCCAAGAAGAACCATAAGATCGTACACAAAGTCAAACTCCCAGAATAAGAGAGGTGAGGGACATAGAATTAACATGAACAAATGTGCGGGTGGCCACTTTCAGAGGATCAGAGTGTACGAAGACAGCAAATACTTGCGATAAGCAACTGGGAGAATATTTCATTCCTGCCGACAAAACGCGTTTCCTCTGCAAACCCATCTACCAATCTCCATTTGATCTTTGTTTTTCAAATTTAGAACTGCCACATTGCACAGGCAAAATTCACTGCATTGGAATTATGAAGAAATACAGCTGAGAAGAAATCTTGCACCTGAGCTCTTCTATGCCGTCGAAGATGACTATGTGATTTCTGTTTCGTCGATGTATTCGTGCAAGTATCCTAGCAAACTTTGGATTTGTACCACTTCTACAACTTCCACTGATATCGCTTTCCATGCAATCGCCGTACTTTCTGTGAAAATCTTGCCCACAGAACCTGATTATGTTTCACCCCTTTCACCTTAAACTTTCGCAGTTCTGTTTATTCTCTCCCGGAAAAAAAAATTCTGATCATACGCCATACCTATGCCCATTTTTTCCCCCAGGAGCTTCGATGAAGTCAACTTTCCGTTTCCTGTCATCCAGGTAAAAATTACCAGTCTACTAAACTCTCCTGATAACCCAAATACATCTGTCACGGTGGCAGAATCTATTAAATCCTTCTGTACGCTTGCTAGCTTAATGATATCCTTCCGTTTAGAGGGGAACCAACGTTGCACATAATATCCAAGTGCGTTCTCACCAACAGTTGCAACACGGTGAACGAACTCAGTAATAAGTACCCTCAATAGCGAAGGTAAACACGCCAAACCCCTGTCTGCCTCTGCCACTATATTTGGAGAAATATGCAGAGCTACCGTAGAATTCTGTTCCAGATTGTCAGCATTTAATTTGCAAGTCTGCCACAGTTTAGATGACGAAAATTGTACACTCGCAAATACAAACTTTCAATCCAATAGAACCATAGACCCATAGAACATTACGGCACAGAAACAGGCCTTTTGGCCCTTCTTGGCTGTGCCAAACCATTTTTTCTGCCTAGTTCCACTGACCTGCACCTGGGCCATATCCCTCCAAATCCCTTTCATCCATATACCTATCCAAGTTTTTCTTAAATGTCAAAATAGAACCATTTCTTTGGCGCAAACTTTTTAAGTCCATAATGATTCATCTAGCACCCCGCCATTTCTAATCTTCTCAACTAATTCAAAGCAAAATTGCCCATTCTGAGACACACCAGTTTACTTGCGCACAAAGCCATTCTAATAACCCATTATAAAACCTTCCTTGCCTAAATCCTGGTAGATCCAATCCCTCAGCAGCTTTTAACTGCTGTTAAATTCAGAGGCCTGCTGGACTTTGGCATTCCTTTGCAGCCCTTCCTAGTAATGGTACAATATTGGCCATCGGCCGTTCTTCAGATGCCTGAAACATGGGCCCCTATAATTTATTTGCTAACTTCCAAACAATATCACAGAAATGGCCAGATCAGTTTCCAGGGATTTATGCAACAAACTATCATATTGGATTTAATTGCAAGAGGTTCAAACAATCACAGTTTCGCCAAAAACTGCAAGTTTCTGACCGATCCAAAGCAAAAGGTATGAGACTGTAAGCGTATCACCTGCAATTTCTCTGAAAAATGCAATGCTGGGTCGTAGGTGGTTGGGGCTTCAATAAGGAACGATAGCTTTGGAGCACTGAAAACGGGGAGAGAAGAAGAAGAAAGTGAACGGTGGTGTACTATTTTTGAAACCGCTATAATTGCTTTGTATCTCAATGTTGGTGGAGCTGAATATCATAAGCATGGATGTTGTTTTTGGTTTGTGCTACAGGAGTGTTTGAATCATTTATATATTAATACACTGCATTATTGTTTATGTATAGTTTTAAATCCGGCATCTCCATTTATCTTTTCACTTTTAATTTTAAGAATACTCAGCACTTCATCTGTTATGCAACTCAACGCGATGACGAATATTTTCAGTTAAATTTTCAAATAAAAGTACCTCAAACGTATCACTGGAACCACGCAGCAAGTCCTTTTGTGGAACTAGTGTCATAGCAACCTGTCTGTATACGTCATACTTTCACAAGAGGTGATATTCTCTGATTTCAGAAATGCCACGATCAGATGGTGTGACACCAGTTGTCCGGATTTTTTTTTCAATGTTCGATATTTCAATAGTTCCATTTAATATGAGAAATAAATACAAAAATACATCATGAAACTTATTTTCTTCGCAGATATGCGTGAAAACAAAATAATGTCCCAAAGAATTTGTGACAGTTTAAACGTTAGAACCCCAAAGCTCCCCTTAGTCCTGCACGAGCAGCGGCAAAGCAACTAATATCCCCGAACCCCGCCCACTTCCAGAAAAAGGAGAACAGCACCCTGCACCCACCAAACATGGAATATCAAAACCCCCAAAAGACCATGATTTGCAGAATAACAAAACTAATCCTTCGCCCAAAAATTCGACACAGTAAACGCCCTCTCTCTCTCTCTCCTAATGAAAGGAAAAGAGGCGACCCTTTCAGAACGTTTTGACCATTGAAATAATTATACTCGTAACAGAAAACCAATAAATGCACAAATATCCGCTGCAAGTTGCGCAGGTAAACAAAAAATAGCGCTCATTAGCTGGCCATGCCATGATGTTACATATCCCTGAAATTTAACATTGGGCTGAAATGTGGAAGGCACTACTGCTTCAAGAAAGTGATGCGCCTTTTGCTTAGTCGGCACACAGATATAACGAGTACTGAGACAGACCTAGCACGCATATCACTTGGTCATTTCAAGGACAGTGTAAAGTTTCCTCCATTTCAGGTCGTCCATAAAACATCTCAAACCAAGTCACGATGCCATTGCATATGCATCATTATAACAGTGGAGTAAAGTGAATTACACAGCCATGGGAGAGGAGCTGGCCAACACTGATTTGAAAAGAACACTATCAGGAATTATGGCAGTTCAGCGATTGCTGCACTTTCAGGAAGCCATTCGTAAGACACATGATATATACATCCCATAGAGGAAGAAATTGTCTAAAGGGAAGATGATACAACCGTGGATAACAAGAAAAGTCAAAGCCGATTTAAAAGCAACAGAGAGGGCATAAAAAAGAGCAAACATGAGCGGGCAGTTAGAAGATTGGGATGATATAAAAAAAAAACAACAGAATAAAACAAAGTAGATGGAATACGTAATTAAACTAGTCCATAATATTAAGGATGATACCAAATGTCTGCTTAGATGCAGGAAGTGTAAAAGACAGGTAAGAGTGGATAATAGACCGCTGGAAACGAACCTGGAGAATTAGCATTGGGGGAGAGCGAAAACGTAGACGAAGTGAATAAGTATTTTGGTTCTGCCTTCACTGTTGAAGGTGCCAGCTGCATGTTGGAAGCTTCTCGTGTCAAGAGGTATGAAGTTACCATAACTGGATATCAGGCTCTTGGGAAACTGTAAGGTCTGTAGGTAACTAAGCAATCTGAACAAAATAGTGTACAAGGCAGGGTTCTGAAAGAAATGTCTGAAGAAATCGTGGAGGAATTAGTAATTATTTTTCAAGAATCACTAGGATCTGGAATAGTTCTGGAAGTCTGTAAATTTTAAATGTCACTCCACTCTTCACGCAGAGTAAGAGGCAGAAGAAAAGAAACTATAGGCCAATTAATCTGACCACAGTAGTCCAGAAGATGTTGGAGCCGATTATTAGGGATGATGTGTCAAGGTAATTGGAAGCACATGTTACAAAAGACCGTCATCGGCATGGTTTCTTCAGTTGGAATTATTTGAAGTATTGTTTGAAATAACATGGAGGATCGACAAAGGACAAATCGGTTGATGTATTGGATTTTGATAAGGCCTTTGCCAAGATATCACACATGAGGCTGCTTAACAAGCTACGAACCCATGGTATTACAGGACCGTTTCTAACATGGATAGAACAGTTGTTGATTAGCAGGAGGCAAAGAGAGGGATTAAAGGGAGCCTTTTCTAACTCGCTGCCGGTGACTAATGGTGCTCCACAGGGGTCTGTGTTGCTATCGAATCTATGTTTACGTTATGTGTCAATGCTTTGCATGTTGGAATCGATGGCATTGTTGCCAAGTTTGTTGGGTCAGTTAAATATTTATCGGTTTAGAACAATAACGCACTATTCGAGCGTTCAGCCCTTACATAGAATCGTCTAGAAAAGGCCTACCAATTCACTCAGATGGCAAAGATGAATAAATAAGTGGAGTCAGTAATCCAGTAACCCACCGAGGTTGGTATAGTAAAGAAAAATAATTTTAGTTTATTTTGGAGATATTTTCCCTTCTTTGACTGTTGTAGTTTATTATCGCGTTTACCAACGAACATGGTTTCCCAGGCAATATTGAGGGACGACTGCGAAAGCACATGGACGTCAGCGAGTTAGAGCAGCTCAAAGAGTTTAAAAGGAGACAGTGTTTTCTTCAGTGATTTGATCGAGGGACGACTGCGCAAGCGTGCGGACGTCTGCAAGTTAAACCAGTGTGAATTGTTTAAAGGAGACAGCTTCATAGAGCGCGCGGTGGATAGAGGTAGACAGAGCAGGTGGGTATGCCTCATCTGGAGATAACAGGTAGGTTACCTGAGAAGAATAGAAACAGGAAGTATGTCTGTGAGGCTGGTGTTCCGTGCTGGGTATCAGATGACGGAGGTCTCCGTGACACTCAGCCTCCCAGAAGGCCACATCTGCACCAGGTGCGTCAAGCTCCAGCGCTTTAGGGACAGAGTTAGGGAAATGGAGCTGCATCTCGATGACCTTCGTTTGGTCTTGGAAAGTGAAGAGGTTATAGAGAGGAGCTGTAGCCTCGGAGGACAGATAAGTGGGTAACAGTCAGGACAGGGAAGGCCAGAAGAATTTAAACTCGTATTGTTGGGCGGTGGGAATTGAACTGAAGAGACGGGGGAAACGGGCGGTTGATTCACAAATAGAGAAAGCTTGGAGACAGTGTAAGAGAGAGGAGAGGCTCAGACCGGTGGTTTAAGATGTGTTTATTTTCATGCAAGAAGCATGATGAACAAAGCGGATGAGTTAGAGCGTGGATCACTACTTGGCGCTAAGATGTAATAGCCATTGCAGAGACTTCGTTGGCTTAGGGGCAGAAATGGTTACTTGGAATGCTAGACTATAAGTATTGCAGAAAAGACAGCGAGGTAGGCAAACGAGGTGGGGAGTGGTGCTGCTGATTGGAGAAAGTGTCACGGCTGCAGAAAAGGAGGAAGTCAAAGAGTGATTGTCCACGGAGTCTCCGTGGGTGGACATTAGGTACAGAAAAGGTCAATATCTTTACTGGCTGTTTTTTATAGACCACCCAATAGTAACACGGACATCGAGAAGCAGACAAGGAGACAGATTCTGGAATGGTGTAATAATAACATTGCTGTCGTGGTGGGAGACTTTAATTTTCAAAATATTGATTGGCAGCTGTCTAGAACAATGGGTTTAGACGGGGTGGAGTTTGTTAGGTGTATTCAGGAAAAGGTTTCCTGACACAATATGTAGATAAACCTACAAGAGGAGTGTCTGTAGTTGACCCGGAATTTGGGAATGAATCTGGTCAGGCAGCAGGTCTCTCCGTGGAGAGCATTTCGCAGATAGTGATCACAATTCTGTATTCTTTACTATCTCATTGGAGAGAGATAGGAACAGACACGTTAGGGAATTGTTTAATTGAATATGGGAAATATGAAGATATCAGGCACGAACTTAGAAGTCTTAACTGGGAGCTGATATTCTCAAGGAAATGGTACAGCAGAAATGCGGCAAATGTTTAGCGGATAGAAATCTACAAGTTTATAAGGCTAGCAGGAAGGAGGTAAAGAATGAAGTTACGATGGCAGAAGGGGCCATGAGAATGTTTTGGTGGAAATGATTAATGAAAAGTCCAAGGCATTCTACAAGTATGTGAAGAGCAAGAGTATAAAGCGTGCAAGAACAGGACCAGCCAAGTGTGGCAGTGGAAAAGTGTGCATCGAACCAGATGAGATAGCAGAGGTACTTAAAGAATACTTTGCTCAAGCATTCACTGGGGGAAACGATCTTGAAGTTTGTAGGGATGACTTACCGTGGACTGAAAAGCTTGAACATGTAGATATTAAGAAAGAGGATGTGCACAAGATTTTGGAAAGCATCAAGTTGGATAAGCCGCCAGGACTGGAGGAGTTGTACTCCAGGCTACAGTGGGACGCGAAGGAGAAGACTGCTGAGCCTTTGGCGCTAATCTTTGAATCCTCAATGGGATCAGGAGAGGTTCCGAAGGATTGGACAGTTCTAGGATTTATGAACAGTTGGAGAGGCAAAATATGATTAGGAATAGTTAGCACGGCTTTGCCAAAGGCAGATCGTGCCTTACGAGCCTGCTAGAATTTTTTGAAGAAGTGAATAAACAGATTGATGAAGGTAGTGTAGTAGCTTCAGTGCATGTGGATTTCAGCAAGGCATTTGATAAGTTACCCATGCAAGGCTTATTGAGAAAGTAAGGAGACATGGGATCCGCGGGGTGGGGGTGTGTGGATCTGTTCTAGGATCCTTACTCTTCGTGAATTCTGTAAATGATCTGAATGAGGAAGTGGAGGGATGGTTTAGTAAATTTGCTGATAACAAGAAGGTGGAGGGTGTTGTTCATAGTGTGGAGAGCTGTCAGAGTTTACAGCAGAACATTGATAGGATGCAAAACTGGGCTGAGAAGTGACAGATGTAGGTCAACCCAGATAAGAGTGATGTGGTTCATTTTGGTAGGTCAAATATGATGACAGAATATAGTATTAATGGTATGACTCTTGCTCTGTTGGGGATCAGAAGGATAGATAATAGACAGTAGATGCAGGAGTAGCCCATTCGGCCCTTCTAGCCAGCACCGCCGTTCACTGTGATCATGGCTGAACATACACAATCAGTAACCCGTTCCTGCCCTCTCCCCATATCCCTTGATCCCGCTATCTATAAGAGCTCTATCTAACTCTCTCTTAAAAGCATCCAGAGACTTGGCCTCCACTGCCTTCTGGGGCAGAGTATCCCACATATCCACCACTCTCAGGGTGAAAAAGTTTTTCCGCATCTCTGTTCTAAATGGCCTACTCCTTCTTCTTAAACTGTGGCCTCTAGCTCTGGACTCACCCATCAGGGGGAACATGCATCCTCCCTCCAGCGTGTCCAATCCCTTAATAATCGTATATGTTTCAATCAGATCCCCTCTCATTCTTCTAAATTCGAGTGTATACAAACCCAGTCGTTCCGATCTTTCAACATATGACAGTCCCGCCATTCCGGGAATTAACCTACTCTGCACTCCCTCAATAGCCAGATTGTCTTTCCTCAAGTTTGGAGACCAAAACTGCACACAATACTCCAGGTGGGGACTCACCAGGGCCCTGTATAGCTGCAAAAGGACCTTTTTACTCCTATACTCAATTCCTATTGTTATAAAGGCCAGCATGATATTAGCTTTCTTCACTGACTGTTGTACCTGCATGATTGCTTTCATTGACTGATGTACAAGAACAACTAGAACTCGTTGTACTTCCCCTTTTCGTAACTTGACTCCATTTAGATAGTAATCTGCCTTCCTGTTCCTGCCACCGAAGTGGATAACCTCACATTTATCCACATTAAATTGCATCTGCCATACATTCGCCCACTCACCTAGCCTGTCCAAGTCACTCTGCATTCTCATAACATCCTCCTGACATTTCACACTGCCACCCAGCTTTGAGACATTGGCAAATTTGCTAACGTTACTTTTAATTCCTTCATCTAAATCATTAATGTATATTGTAAGCAACTGCGGTCCCAGCAGCGAACCTTGCGGTACCCCACTGGTCACAGCCTGCCATTCCGAATTGGACCCATTAATAGCTACTCTTTGTTTCCTGTCAGCCAGCCAATTTTCAATCCATGTCATTACTCTGCCTCCAATACCATGTGCCCTAATTTATCCCACTAATCTCCTATGTGGGACTTTATCAAAGGCTTTCCGAAAGTCCAGGAACACTACATCCACTGGCTCTCTCTTGTTCGTTTTCATAGTTACATCCTCAAAAAATTCCAGAAGATTAGTCAAGCATGATTTCCCCTTCATAAATCCATGCTGATTCAGACAGATCCTTCTACTGCTATCAAAATGTGTCGTAATTTCCTCTTTTATAATTTACTCCAGCATTTTTCCCACCACTGACTTCTGGCTAACCGGTCTATAATTCCCTGTTTTCTCTTTCCCTCCTTTCTTGAAAAGTCGGACAACATTAGCCACCCTTCTATCCGCAGGAACTGCTCCTGAATCTATAGCACATTGGAAAATGATTACCAATGCGTCCACGATTTCTCGAGCCACCTCCTTAAGTACCCTGGGATGCAGACCATCAGGTCCCGGGGACTTATCAGACTTCAGACCCAACAGTCTATCCAAAATCTTTTCTTGTCTAATATAAATTTCCTTCGATTCATCCATTACCCTAGTTCCTTTGGCCACTATTACATCTGGGAGATCGTTTGTGTCTTTCTCTAGTGAAGGCAGATCCAAAGTACCTGTTGAACTCATCTGACATTTCCTTGTTCCCCATAATAAATTCACCCGTTCCTGTCTTCAATGGCCCAATTTTGGTCTTAGCTATTTATTTTTACTATTCACATACCTAAAGAAGCTTTTACTATCCTCCTTTATATTCTTTGTTAATTTACTTTCGTACCTAATTTTTTCTCGGCCTATTGCCTTTTTTTATCTTCTGTTGCTCGTTAAAAGCTTCCCAGTCCTCCGGTATCCCGCTCAACTTTGCTATGTTATACTTCTTCTCTTTTATTTTTGCACTGTCCTTTACTTCGTTCGACAGACACGGCCTCCCCTTACTCCCCTTAGGACCTTTCTTTGTCTTTGGAATGAACTGATCCTGCACCTTCTGCATTATCCCCAGAAATACCTGCCATTGTTGTTCCACTGTCTCCCCTGCTAGGGTTTTGTTCCATTGATCTTTGGCTAGCTCCTCCCTCAAAGTTTGACAGTTCCCTTTGTTCAACTGTAATACTGACACATCTGATTTGCCCTTCTCCTTCTCAAATTGAAGGTTAAAACATATATTATGGTCACTACCTCCTAATGGCTCCTTTCCCTCGAGGTCCCTGATCAAATCCGGTTCATTGCACAGCACTAAATCTAGAATTGCCTTCTCCCTGGTAGGCTCCAGTACAAGCTGTTCTAAGAATCCATCTCGGAAGCACTACACAAACTCCCTTTCTTGGGGTCCAGTACAGTCCTGATTCTCCCAGTCTGCCTGCATGTTGAAATCCCAAAATGACAAATGTATCATTACATTTGCGACATGCCAATTTTAACTCTTCATTCAACTTACACCCTACATCCAGTCTATTGTTTGGGGGCCTGTAGATAACACCCATAACGGTCTTTTTAACCTCAAAATGTCTCAGTTCTATCCATACTAACTATACTTGCCCTGATTCTATGTCCCCCTCGCAAGGGACTGAATATCATTCCTCACCAACAGAGCCACCCCACCCCCTCTGCCCGTCTGTCTGTCCTTTCGATAAGACGTATATCCTTGAATACTCATTTCCCAGGCCCTGTCCGCTTGAAGCCATGTCTCTGTTATTCCCACAGCATCGTACTTGCCATTTTTCCAACTGAGCCTCAAGCTCATCTACTTTATTCTGTATACTTCGTGCATTCATATATAATATATTTAATTCGTTCCTCCCCTCTCATTTCATATCAATTCCTATTTCACTTGGCCATACTATATGATCTCTTCTTGAACTGCCTTATCCATTGTTTATGTTGTCCTTTTTATCTTTTCCTATTTTCACTTTCCCTTTAACTCCATCTTTATATTTCCTGTTCATCCCCTCCTCCCCCCCCCCCCACTACTTAGTTTAAACACATCCGTGTTGCAGTGGCAAACCTGCCTGCCAGAATACTGGTCCCCCGCCTATTAAGGTGCAACCCGTCCCTTTTGTACAATTTATCCTTAGCCCAAAACATACCTCAGTGGTCCAAGAATGTAAATCCTTGCTTCCTGCACCAGTTCCTCAGCCACACATTCAGATCCATTATCTCCCTGTTCCTGCCCTCTCCAGCAGGAGGATCTGGAAGCAAACTGGAGATAACCACCCTGGAAGTCCTGTTTTTCAGCTTTCTTCCGAGTTCTCTGAAGTCCCGCTGCAAAATGTCCTTCCTCTTCTTCCCGATGTCATTTGTGCTGACATGCACTACCACTTCCGGCTGTTCACCTTCACCCCTGAGGATTGTCTGCCAACGGTCCGTGATGTCCTGGATCCTCGCACCAGGGAGGCAACACATCAAATTTAAATCTCG
Source organism: Hypanus sabinus (assembly GCF_030144855.1). NCBI lineage: Eukaryota > Metazoa > Chordata > Chondrichthyes > Myliobatiformes > Dasyatidae > Hypanus > Hypanus sabinus. The sequence goes on along the minus strand of NC_082720.1, from coordinate 56,451,058 downwards.
CCTGTTGCTGCAGAAATCGCTTTCCGTACCTCTTATTATGGAGTCCCCTACTACCACGGCGCTTCCTGAAGCCTGACTCCACGGCTCTGCTTCTGCACCAATTTTCGACTCGCAGACCTGTTTGCCATTCAGACTGGCAGTATCTTCTGTCCTGACAGCTACCAAGAGAGTGAACCTGTTTACGAGAGGTACATCTCCCGGGGTCTCCTGTACTTCAAGCACCTTTTCCTTCCTCATCATCGCCCCCTTTCTCTCTTCCGGATCTTGCGGTCCGAGTCCACAGGACACTCAAAGCTGCTGCCCACATTGACTCTGTGGTTAAGAAGGCATAGAGCGTATTGACCTTCACGAACTGTGGGTTTAAGTTCAGGAGCCGAGAGGTAGTGTTACATCTTTATAGGACCCTGTTCAGACACCAATTGGAGTACTGTTCTAAGTTCTGATCTCTTCACGACAGAAGGGATGTGGAAAATGTAAAACGGTGCAGAGGAGATTTACAAGGATGTTGCCTTGATTGGGAAGTATCACTTACGAGAATAGGTTGAGTGATCTCGGCCTTTTCTCCTTGGAGCAACAGTGGATGCGAAGTTACCTGATTGAGGTGTACAAGATGATGAGAGGCACTGATCGTATGGATAGTCAGAGGCTTCTTCCCCCCCCCCCCCAAGGCTGATATGGCTGGCACGAGGCGGCACAGTTTTAAAGTGCTTGGAGCTAGGTACGAGGAGATGTCAGGGGTAGGTTTGTAACGCAGAGAGTGGTGAGTGCGTGGAATGGGCTGCCAGCGACGGTGGTGGAGGCGAATTCAATAGGGCATTTTAAGAGTCTCCTAGATAGGTACATGTAGCTTAGAAAATTTGAATGCTACGGATAAATCTTGGGAATTTCTGAGGTAAAGACATGCTGGGTACAGTTTTGTGGGCCGATTTGTGCCGTTTGTTTTCTATGCTGCTACGCTACTATGATATTTGTGTGGCTTTCTACGTAAGTGCATTCCAATGAGAGAAGAAAGGATGGTAGGGTGCAGGAACCGTGGAGTACAATGTCTGTTGAAAATTTAGTCAGGACAAAAAGAAAAGCTTATGAAAGGTTGAAAAACCTAGCTAATGATAGAGATCTAGCAGGAAGGAGCTTAAGACTGAAATTGGAAGACCTAGAAGGGGCCATGAGAAATCCAAGAAAGGGACTGCAGGTAGCCCAAGAAATTGTAGACCAGTGAGTCTTATTTCAATGGTTGGTAAATTGATGGAAACGATCCAGAGAGGCAGGATCTATGAACATTTGTAGAGACATAATATTATTAGGAATAGTCAGGATGGCTTTGGATAGGTACATGTAGCTTAGGAAAATAGAGGGCTATGGGTAACGCTAGGTAATTTCTAAATTTCACATTATGAGCCGAAGGGCTTATATTGTGTTGTAGGTTTTCTATGTTTCTGTGATTCAATATTAAATCCTTAATTGGAAGCAGATCTTCAAGTCATCGGACACTACTTTACAGAATCAGTTCCTTCAGCCTTCTAACGTGGCGAACATTAAACAGAATTCAATAGATCCCATTATGAACTCTAAGCCGTGTTTTAAAATCTTACATTCTGGAAACGTTCAGCAGGTAATGCCTGTTCTGTGTGTGGGGGGTGGAGGCGGGGGGAACGTGCGATTCATTTCCAGGTGTTTCATTAAAACAGAGTAAGATCGAAAATGAATTATGTTTCAGTAACTTTGACGATGGGCCGTGAAAGATAGTAAACGGATAGTCCATCAGACGGCAAGAACAAATAAGGACAAATTGTGAGCATAACAGCACTTAGGAACAGATTATGTTTCTTTGTCTGTGCATTGAACTATAAACAGGCAAACGGCTGGGTATGTACAACGGGATGAAACATATGCCGAATGAATGGTGGAGTTCTGGAAATGGTAATCAATAGAAGGAACTAAGGGAGCAAGTTTATATTTCACAGGATATAGAAACAAGTATCCCGGTGTTGAGGAAGGGACGTGGTGTGCTTGCCTTCACCATCTGTGACACTGATTATAATAGAAATAGTTATACAAATGGCTGCTTAGAACACCCTCGGGCAATTGAATGGACATCTGATCACATCAGAGGGGAGATGAGTGAAGCTGGAAGAAATAATTCACGAGAATGTTTCACGCATTGTGCGGCTTGATATATTAGAAGGATCAGGTAAGCTTAGTCTGTTTTCCCTGGATGATGCTGAGAATAGATGTCATAATAGGTACATAAAGTGGGATATTGTTGGAAGTGATAGTTGACTTCAATTTCGGATGGGAGGATTTGTCGAAAACCAGAGGAAATAGGTTAACAGGGAAGGGATAAGGACTAAGTGGAACTAAGAGGTAGGTTTACACATAACTGTAGTTGGTGTCTGAAATCAGAGCCAGAGGAGAAGTGGTTGCAATACAGTAGCAATATTCAAAGGTTATGTCCACAAGTCGGCGAATGAGCATGGTAACAATGAGAAATGTAATTAATGCCGATAGCTGGGATTAATATAAGCATACGCATTGAAGCTTGTATTGACGCGATGGGGCGAAGAATATTTTTCCCTAAAATACAGCTATGGATCATTAAAAATATACAGAGCACAAATCAAGCGAAAATAATGAGGGGCATTGACTGTCAACTTTGATTCAGACAGCAAAACAAAAATCAACAAAAGTTAGTTCAGAATTGAATGCTGAACCATTTCCAACTGGAAGATGAAGTGTTGCTCCTCAGTCTTCCTGCCTTGCCTTTGACTCTTTGCAAAAGTGCGGGAGGCCAGAGTCAGAAAGGTCAACGTCTTAACGGTATATCAAACCAAAGTTGTTTAGCTACATGTGACATGTCTGCATTAATGAGAAAGGAACACGTGGGCGCTATATGTCAATCACCGAATCTGCCTTCGTTTCAACAATGAGGAACTACTAAATTGCAAAGACCAATTTATTGTATCAGAGTCTAAGAGTGACACAGCTCTAAAGTTTGCCCTTTGGCTCATGAAGTTAATGCCGACCCACATGTTTATTCAAGTTCGTCCGATTTGCCTGGCAGTGGCCTATTTAAACCATTTTTGCCAATCCGCGTGCATGTCCAAATATCTTGTAATATTTACAACTACACCTGTCTCGGTAGCTTATTCTGACTGTTTTCTTTTTCAATGTACTGTTATGTGTGATGAACAGACCTGATGGAAATGGGGTACAGTTAACTATATCCCCCCCCCCCCGGGAACTATGAACGATTGCTGTTGCTATGCTGCTAATGAGAGAGAGAGATGAAGCACAGAGGCAGGAACATCTGCTGCAGATAGGAGGGAGATAGAAACTGTTGATTTATTGTATTTTGACTCTTCCTGGATTATTTACCTTTCACTCCACGGACATTATTTTGCTCATTATTTTAACATACCTCAGGAGATAGCAGGAGTGGCCTGATTTGATGGACACAGTCATTTAGAATTGATTGATGGCTGAGACTCCGTTAGTAGGGATAAAAAAACAGATCTGGGGAGACACCCCTCAAACACACCAGTGGACACCGACTGAGTGTTGTGAACCCACAAGAAAGGTGGGGGCTTTGGAGACCGAATTAGGAGAACGGTCAGTAAAGCTCACAGTGCGAAAGCAGGGCCGGTGGGGACTTGTGTGTTCATGTCCACTCATGCCAGAGTGACGAGTCCACCACAGAAGAACGGTCTAGCTGAAGGACGGAGGGGTCATAACCGAATGACCACAACGACACGACGGAATAAGAAAGCAACAGAAGGATTGCCTGCTGCAGCAGCCTAATCACTTACTCGCTGTCTCTCTCTCCAACGATTATAACACAACAACCACGACTACCTCAGCACGCATGAACTGAACTGAACTTTGTACTTTTCTATGACAATTCATTATCCCCTAGACTTCGATAGATCTTGTTTATTATTGCTTATTATTATTCCTACTCTTTTAGGTTTACTACTGCTAACTTGTTTTATATGTATATTTGCATTTTTGATACTGTATTTTGTAGTTTACTAATAAACACCTTCAGGTTTGGTACCATCAGACACAAACCGATTTTTTTTTGCTCTGCTGATCTGACACCCAGTTACAGGGTACGTGACAAATTGGTGCTCGCCCGGGATTTGATCACCGTTTTGGGGGCCAGTAAATCGGGATAGAAGTCCCTTATCTGATCTAGTTGTGCGGATAACCAAACGGGAAACCAGCAGAGATGCAAATTGACAAATTTTTAAAAGAAATGACTTCAGGGCATTACAGGATGCCAGGAAGGCTGAATTGGTGAGTGTTGCAAAATGATTAAAACTCTCGGCGGTGAAATCGACGATGAGAAAGTTGGATATACAGAGAGCAACAGCTGTGCATTATATATCCAAGGGTGTGCTCCTATCGGATGTATTGGACCTGTTCCCTGAAAGGAAACCAGCCGAGGCTGAGGTTCAGTTACAGATAGAAAAATTAAGGTTGGATGAGGAAGAAAAGGAGAGGGAGCATGAGCTCCGGATAAAGGAGATGGAGGCTGCAAGGAAGAAAGAGGAGGCTGAAAGGGCGAAGGAAGAAGCGGAAAGGCAGAGAGCAGAAACTGATAAGCGGAGGGAGGAAAGGAGAAAGAGAGGCTGTATGAGCTGGAAATGGAGAAGTTAAAGGCATCGCAGGGAAGAGACCGAGCAGCAGACCCAAATGAAGGATTCAAGGTTGGACAGGAGATTAAGTTGCTACCTCCATTCGAGAAGATGGATGTCGATAATTACTTCCTCCATTTTGAGAAAATGGCTGTAAATCAGAACTGGCCTAGGGGGAAATGGGCTATTCTGTTGCAGAGCATACTGTTACGTACCCCATAACTGATTGTCTAACCAGTCGAGAAAGAAGAATTCATTGGAGTCTGGTGGTACTATATTCAAAAGTGTTTATTAGTAAAATAAGCAAATCAATATCAATATATATTATCAATATATATATATATATTTATATATATATATATATAATACACGTTAGCAATAATAAACCTAAAAGTGCGGGAATAATAATAAGCAATAATAAACAAGCTCTATCGATGTCTAGGGGATAATGAAGTGTCATATAAAAGTATAATGTTCAGTTCAGTTCATACGTGCTGAGGTAGATATTGGTTATTGTGTTGTAATCGTTGGAGAGAGAGAGAGAGAGAGAGAGAGAGAGAGCAGTAACAGCTACAGGCAGGCAAACCTTCCTTTACGTTCTTGATCCGTCGTTACGTTGTTGTTGTGGCCATTCAGTTATTGACCCCTCTGTCCTTCAGCTAGACCGTTCTTCTGTGGTGGCCTCGTCACTCTGGCATGAGTGGACACACACACAAGCCCCCACCGGCCCTGCTATAACACTGTGAGTTCAACAGACCGATCTCTTTCTTCGGTCTCCGATGTCCCAAACCTTCCCGTGAGTTCCAACACTCAATCAGTGCTCAATAGTGTGTCTCCTGGTGTGTCTGAGGTGTCTGATTTGGTAAAAAAAAGAATGCAGTCATTTTGTGTCAGATGGAATTGGTTAAGTGAAGAAAGGGTTAACCTTGGCACCGGAAGAACGTGCGAATTCTCAGTCTCTTAAGTTAGACGGTGTTCTAAAATATATTGAAGGAAAAGGAAAAAGTATTGTCCCTAAACTTTTGAATAAAGTAAATTTAAAGTCGGGTTTGGTCTCAGAACTGTTGATAAAAGGGAAGGGACCGTTATCTAAACAATGGTTTTTTTAACAAGGTGCCTGCGAATCAATTACAGTTTGTTTTGAAATGTAAGGATAAACAACTTGGTGATGTTGTTCAAGTATGTGATTTGGAGAGGCAGAACTAGAAGTGTTGTTTTGATCAAGAGGGATCACCTGCAGATGTTAAACTGCAAACTAACAAAATTAAAGATCCTGAAGATAAAATTAATGACTTGCTTAAAATTAATGAGTGGTGTGGAAGTTCAGCAAATGGACTTAGTTTGGAAAACATTGATGATAAGGTAGCACATGTGAAAGGAGTCTGTGAAGGCCTATTCCACACTGATGAGCAAGCTACCCACGTGAGAGATAAGTGGAAAAGGGGCAAGGGTTGACCAAATGCCAGTTTGAATAACAAGATTTGGTGCTGCAGGAACTTGATTTTTTTTTTTAGACAAAGCATGTGAAAGATAAGAAAAACACCGTGGAAGATTAACTGAATGTTAAGTTTAAAAGTGAAATAGAGATTAGTATTTGCACAAACTTCTGTAATGTACTACATAATGATCACACATGTATTGGTTCACACTTTGTAATGTACATTCAAGCTAAGAACACAACCCATTGGTATTGTTGGCTAACATGAAAAATAAAAAAATTATTAAGTTGGTGTCTGTTGTTAGAGGAATTCGATATTAAAATGCAACATGTAAAGGGGAGTGACAATGTCATTGCTGATTGTTTATCCAGATGTTAATTTGAACGTTTATCTGTATGATTCTTGTAATTAAGACCACTTCTGTATTCTGTTAAACTTTCTAATTCAGTAATGTGCTTTATTAATTAATTTTCACCCTGGTGAAAATTCCTGGAGGGGTGGGGGTGTTATGTGATGAACAGACCTGATGGAAGTGGGGTACAGAGTTAACCATATTCCCCCGACTCCCGAGACCTATGAACTATTACTGTTGCTATGCTGCTAATGAGAGAGAGAGAGAGAGAGAGAGAGAGAGAGAGAGAGAGAGAGAGAGAGAGAGAGAGAGAGAGAGAGAGAGAGAGAGAGAGAGAGATGAAAAATAGAGGCAGGAATATCTGCTACAGATAAGAGGGAGAGAGAGTCTGTTGATTTATTGTATTTTGACTCTTCCTGGATTATTTTAACATTCCTCGAGATAGCAGGAGTGGCCTGATTTGATGCACACAGTCATTTAGAATCGATTGCTGGCGGAAACCCCGTTAACCATATATAACCATATAACAATCACAGCACGGAAACAGGCCTTCTTGGCCCTCCTAGTCCGTGCCGAACCCTTAATCTCACCTAGTCCCACCTACCCGCACTCAGCCCATAACCCTCCACTCCTTTCCTGTCCATATACCTATCCAATTTTACCTTAAATGACACAACTGAACTGGCCTCTACTACTTCTACAGGAAGCTCATTCCACACAGCTATCACTCTTTGAGTAAAGAAATACACCCTCGTGTTTCCCTTAAACTTCTGCCCCCTAACTCTCAAATCATGTCCTCTAGTTTGAATCTCCCCTACTCTCAACGGAAACAGCCTGTTCACGTCAACTCTATCTATCCCTTTCAAAATTTTAAATACCTCGATCAAATCCCCCCTCAACCTTCTATGCTCCAATGAATAGAGACCTAACTTCTTCAACCTTTCTCTGTAACTTAATTGCTGAAAGCCAGGTAACATCCTAGTAAATCGTCTCTGCACTCTCTCTAATTTATTGATATCTTTCCTATAATTTGGTGACCAGAACTTCACACAATATTCCAAATTTGGCCTTACCAATGCCTTGTACAACTTTAGCATTACATCCCAACTTCTGTACTCAATGCTTTGATTTATAAAGGCCAGCGTTCCAAAAGCCCTCTTCACCACCCTATCTACATGAGACTCCACTTTCAGGGAGCTATGCACAGTTATTCCTAGATCTCTCTGTTCCTCTGCATTCCTCAATGCCCTACCATTTACTCTGTATGTTCTATTTGGATTATTCCTGCCAAAATGTAGAACCTCACACTTCTCAGCATTAAACTCCATCTGCCAACGTTCAGCCCATTCTCCTAACCGGCATAAATCTCCTTGAAGCTTTGAAAACCCACCTCATTATCCACAACTCCTCCTACCTTAGTATCGGCATACTTACTAAGATAACATTGGCATACTTACTAATCCAATTTACCACCCCATCATCCAGATCACTTATGTATATTACAAACAACATTGGGCCCAAAACAGATCCCTGAGGCACCCCGCTAGTCACCGGTCTCCATCCCGATAAACAATTATCCACCACTACTCTCTGGCATCTCCCATCTAGCCACTGTTGAATCCATTTTATTACTCCAGCATTAATACCTAACGACTGAACATTCTTAACTAACATTCCATGTGGAACTTTGTCAAAGGCTTTGCTGAAGTCCATATAGATTACATCCACTGTCTTACCCTCGTCAACATTCCTCGTAATTTCTTCAAAAAATTCAATAATGTTTGTCAAACATGACCTTCCACGCACAAATCCATGCTGGCTACTTCTAATCAGATCCCGTCTATCCAGATAATTATAAATACTATCTCTAAGAATACTTTCCATTAATTTACCCACATCGGATGTCAAACTGACAGGTCTATAATTGCTAGGCTTCCTTCTAGAACCCTTTTTAACAATGGAACCACATGAGCAATACGCCAATCCTCCGGCACAATCCCCGTTTCTAATGACATATTAAAGATCTCTGTCAGAGCTCCTGCTATTTCTACACAAACTTCCCTCAAGGTCCTGGGGAATATCCTGTCAGGACCCGGAGATTTATCCACTTTTAAATTTCTTAAAAGCGCCAGTACCTCCACCTCTTTAATTGTCATAGGTTCTATAACTTCCTTACTTGTTTCCCACACCTTAGACAATTCAATATCCTTCCCCTTAGTGAATACCGAAGAGAAGACATCATTCAAAATCTCTCCCATCTCCTTCGGTTCCACACATAGCTGACCACTCTGATTCTCTAAGGGGCCAATTTTATCCCCCACTATCCTCTTGCTTTTAATATAACTGTAGAAACCTTTCGGATTTACTTTCACCTTATTTGCCAAACCAACCTCGTATCTTCTTTTAGCTTTTCTAATCTCTTTCTTAAGATTCCTTTTACATTCTTTATATTCCTTGAGCAATTCCTTTACTCCATGCTGCCTATATCTATTGTAGACAACCCTCTTTTTCCGAACCAAATTTCTAATATCCCTTGAAAACCATGGTGCTCTCAAACCTTTAACCTTTCCTTTCACCCTAACAGGAACATAAAGATTCTGTACCCTCATAATTTCACCCTTAAATGACCTCCATTTCTCTATTACATCCTTCCCATAAAACAACTTGACCCAATCCACTCTCTCTAAATCCCTTCGCATTCCCTCAAAGTTAGCCTTTCTCCAATCAAAAATCTCAACTCTAGGTCCAGTCCTGTCCTTCTCTATAATTATATTGAAGCTAATGCTATTGTGATCACTGGACCCGAAGTGCTCCCCAACACATGCATCTGTCAGCTGACCTATCGCATTCCCTAACAGGAGATCCAACACTGCCCCATCTCTAGTCGGTACTTCTATGTATTGTTGCAAAAAACTATCCTGCACACATTTCACAAACTCTAAACCATCCAGCCCTTTTACAGAATGAGCTTCCCAGACTATGTGTGGAAAATTAAAATCTCCCACAATCACCACCTTGTGTTTACTACAAATATCTGCTATCTCCTTACACATTTGCTCTTCCAACTCACGCGTCCCATTAGGTGGCCTATAATACACTCCTATCAGTGTTACTGCACCTTTCCCATTCTTCAATTCCACCCAAATGGCCTCCCTAGAGGAGCTCTCTAATCTATCCTTCCAAAGCACCGCCATAAGATTTTCTCGGACAAGCAATGCAACACCTTCTCCTCTGGCCCCTCCTACTCTATCACACCTGAAGCAACTAAATCCAGGAATATTTAGTTGCCAATCACACCCTTCATGCAACCATGTTTCACTAATAGCTACAACATCATAATTCCAGGTATCAATCCACGCTTTAAGCTCGTCCACCTTTCTTACAATGTTCCTAGCATTAAAATAGATACATTTATGATACTCTCCACCTCCTCCTCTCTTTTCATCCCTAACAATGCATTCAAATTTATTATCCTTTTCTTTCTTCTCCCCGACATCTTCGGGCTGAGCGCATCCCTTCTCCATCACCTGCCTTTCCTCCTTCACACACTGTCTATTTACTTGCTCCACTGGTGAAATAACCTCCTCTCCCATAGACTCCTCAAATAGTCTCCCGCCCCCGCATCTTACTAGTTTAAAGTCCGCCCTGTAGCCCTAGCAAACCTCCCCGCTAGGATATTGGTCCCCCCACGATTCAACTGTAACCCGTCCTTCTTGAACAGGTCACTCCTGCCCCAGAAGAGGTCCCAATGATCCAGAAACTTGAATCCCTGCCCCCTGCTCCAATCCCACAGCCACGCATTCATCTTCCACCTAATTCTATTCCTACTCTCACTGTCGCGTGGCACAGACAGTAATCCCGAGATTACTACCTTTGCAGTCCTTCTTCTTAACTGCCTTCCTAACTCCCTATACTCTCGTTTCAGGACCTCTTCCCCTTTCCTTCCTATGTCATTGGTACCTACATGTACCACGACCTCTGGCTCTTCACCCTCCCACTTCAGGATATCTTGGACGCGATCAGAAACGTCCCGAACCCTGGCACCAGGGAGGCAAATTACCATCCGGGACTCCCGGTCACCTCCACAGAAACGCCTGTCTGAGCCCCTGACTATTGAGTCCCCTATTACTATTGACCTCTTTCTTCTAACCCTACCCTTCTGAGCTACAGGGCCGTCCTCTGGGCCGGAGGCCCAACCACTGTCACTCCCACCAGGTAGGCTGTTCCCCCCCCCCACTAGTACTTAAACATGAGTGTTTATTGTCAAGGGGTACAGCCACTGGGGTACTCTCTAGTACCTGCCTCTTCCCCTTCCTGACTGTAACCCACCTATCTGCCTCCCGTGGTCCCGGAGTGACCACCAGCCTGTAACTCCTTTCTATCACCTCCTCACTCTCCCTGACCAGGCGAAGGTCATCGAGCTGCAGCTCCAGTTCCCTAACTCGGTCCCTCAGGAGCTGCAGTTCGGCGCACCTGGCGCAGATGTGGACGTCCGGGAGGCTCGGAGACTCCAGGATCTCCCACATCCGACACCGAAAACAACAAGCTGCCCTCACACTCATACTCCCAAATAACTGAAAATACAAGAACTAAAAGATAAGCCTACTGTGCCCTCTTCCGCCTAAGCCCTCTGAGCCCAAGCCCTACACTCTGCGCCCGGCTCACTCCGCTGCCCGCTTCTTAAGGCGGCGTTCTTTACATATCTTCCCGGGCCTCCTTCACGCGCCTGCGCAGTCCCGCCTCTCAGCACTCCGATCTGAGAAGCAATTGGACAATTTGAAAATGTCCGCCGCCGCACTTCCTCTCAAGCCTCGCTGTCCTCTTCCAAAAGTGAACTACCTCACTCAGTATCTCCTTTATATCTTTGTTAGTAGGGATAAAACACAGATCTGGGTAGACACCCCTCAGTCACACCAGTGGACACTGAGTGTTGTGAACCCACAAGAAAGGTGGGTTCTTCGGAGACTGAATCAGGAGGTCGGACAGTAAAGCTCACAGTGTGACGGCAGTGCCGGTGGGGACTTGTGTGTGTGTGTGTGTGTGTGTGTGTGTGTGTGTGTGTGTGTGTGTGTGTGTGTGTGTGTGTGTGTGTGTGTGCGTGCGTGCGTGCGTGCGTGTGTGTGTGTGTGTGTGTGTGTGTGTGTGTGTGTGTGCGTGCGTGTGTGTGTGTGTGTGTGTGTGCTCATGCCAGAGTGACGAGTCCACCGCGTAAGAACGGTCTAGCTGAAGGACGGAGGGGTCATAACCAAATGACCACAACGACACGACGGAATAAGAAAGCAACAGAAGGATTGCCTGCTGCAGCTACCTAATCACTTACTCGCTCTCCCTCTCTTTCTCTCCAACGATTACAACAGAACAACCACGACTACCTCAGCAAGCATGAACCGAACTGAACTTTATACTTTTCTATGACAATTCATTTATACCTGGACATTGATAGAGCTTGTTTATTATTGCTTATTATTATTCCTACACTTTTAGCTTTATTACTGCTAACTTGTTTTATATGTATATTTGCATTTTTGTTACTGTATTGTGTAGTTTACTAATAAACACTTTTAGTTTTGGTACCTCCAGACTCCAACGGATTCGTCTTTCTCTGCTGCTCTGACACCCAGTTATGTGGTACGTAACAGTACACATCGTACACTGTGGAAACAAGATGATCATCAAATCTCACCTAAATACTGCCATTTCGCCTTAAGAATATGCTCAACCGATTATTCGCTGAACGGTTTTATAAATCCCCATAACCTCTATATTCTGCCTTCTAACATACAAGGGGAAAATTTCAACTTATCCTGCCTCTCCTTAGAAATTAAGTCGTCCAGTATTGATAGCACTATATGGCAAATTTCTGTACCATTTTTTGGGGTTATTGATTTTCTTCTGATAGATGGCCAGCGTGATTAGCACTCAATATTATGAGTGTAGTCCCAGCAACGAACTGTACAGTTGCAACATGATATAACAATTCTGTAATCCAATGACTGTCTTATGAAAGTAAGTAGGCTACATAATTTCTTCATCATACTGTTTGCCTCGATCTCTACTTTCAGGCAACGATATATCTGTGTCATTAGGTTTCTGTTCAACTTTGCTATTCAGAGTCGCAAAATGTACCTGGACTTCCTTCTCTACTTTACCGGAACAAACCGCAGCAGTTCTCATGTACAAATTAAATACCATCTATCTTCCCTTGGTCCATTTGCCCCGATTGTTTAAAAGATGTCCATCCTATATGAGATAACATTCGCTTCAAGGTGCAGCCTTTTCTGATATTCTCTACAAACATACTAACCGTGTTAACAAAATTTTCATGCAAATGTTAATATAAATAATATGCAAGTATATATTCAACACTGACACCTTTGGCACACAATTGGTACGGAAATCCAATGTGAATAACAACCCTCCATTACAACCCTTTGAATCATTCCGCTTAGTCAATTTGTATCCATCTGACTAGCTCGGCTTTGGTCCCACGTGATCTAAACTTTCAGTCAGGAAAAGCATGCAGATCCCTGTCAAAGACGTTGTTAAACGTCATGTAGATAATGTTAGCTGTCCTGAATTCATCGTCTACCCCGTTCAAAATCCCAGTCCAACATATGGCATATAACATCCCACGCCCAGAACTATGCTAACTATTCCCTTAAATCTTTCCCAATACAAATGCTGGCAGGTTTCGGCCCTTAGAAACCACTATAATAATATTCACACCATTGATTGATTAGGCCTATCAGCCTGCTAACCCCCGACTTGCGTTTGAAACCGTCCTTGAACATAGGTACAACATTAAGCACTTTGTTGTACCTCACACATAGCAACGAAACAAAAGGAAGAAAAGATTGCCGTCAGGCCAATGCACACCCCGCCTACCGCAAACCAGTTTCAGCAATATCCCAGCAAATACTGGTCCGGGGTACGGGGATTTATTCAATTTAAAACACATTTCTAGATTAGGTTCGAAGTTTGGCATAATAATCAGTTCTTCCTGAAAAAAGAGATCATTGCACTGTGGCAAAAGAGGGGATAAAAAGGGACCTGCTTTGCATCTCCTGCCGTTCTTGTGAACGTGTCAAAAATGAAGAGTTGCTCTTCGATAGCGAAGTACAAGCAGGAAGTCATGAAGGAGCGCAGCTTTGGAAGACAAAATTTGCTTTGGGGAAGCCAGCGCCATAAATTGTATTCACTCTGAAAACGGGAAGTGGAAAGTAGTAAGCTTCGAGACTTCTTCATCTTTCTTGGAGGAGAAAAGATGAGAGTTGATTACGAACTAACTACTTCGTGACGGCCTGTCGTAATTTAGATCCCTGTTATTAGCAGTACATTATACAGACAGAAAGTAAACGTATCAGAATCTTATTCCAATTTCCCCCAATAACTAACCATACCAGTAATATCTCTTCGTTCCACACATCCCTGAATCGTCTGCTCTGTAATTTCAGCAGGAAATTCTTTATTCCTTATACCTGTTCTGACTAACAGTATTGGATGTGAAAGGAAGAAAACCATTCCCTTTTCCACAGGCCCAGACTGAAGTGCTGAGTGCCTGAAGTATATTGTTTCATCTAGAGCCCACATCTGCATTTAGGTTTCTTGTTTTATTCTTTGAATTCATCGTGATCGCCATCTGTAATGTATTTCAATGCGCCAAAGTATTCTTTATCTCAATTCTCATTTAACAGCACAGCAAGTATACATCCGAATCCCGAAACGATGATCCTTATTTACAAAGCATATTCCATAACTACCTATTTGTAAAGGTTCCATGACAGTTAATAAGATGCCACTCCCAGATGGTTAGATTCTGGCACTGAACATTTCATTTTTGTCTATCATTAACAACTATACTTCTCTTCAACAGAAAGCCAAATAATTGCAAAAAAGGAAATACTTTCTGAAATACAGGTGCTTTACACTAAGAAACCATATACCAGAATATAAACAGAAAGAAACATATATAAGCTCGGTAAACGTTAATGTTACGCATCACTGTAATTTAGGATTGAGCCTGAGAGCTGGCAGGGGGGCAAGGCTTCAAGAAAAGGAAATCGCTTTTAGCTGATTCTGGAGAGAGACAGACCGAGTATTGTGGCAGTCCTGGCATGCAGACGACCTGATCAGTACCGGGATAGCGTAAAGTTTCCTCCATTGCAGATCTTCTATTAAATGTGTCTTGCATATCTCCACGTTTGTAGTAATAACTGGGGGAAGTACACTCTTGGGATTTATTTCTGTCCTGTTTACACTTGATCCCGATCAACACAATGATAATCAGAAGAAAGACAATAGATGTGCAACTGAAAATAACCAATAAATAAAGATTTATCTCAGATAAGTATTCGGGGTTCTTCACTATATTACTGTTTTTAGTGAGAGTTTCACTGGTATTCTGAAAAATTGTAATGTGAAGAGTAACCGTACTAGATAGGCTTGGCTGTCCATTGTCTTTCACCAAGATGACTAAAGTTTGTGTGGTGAGATCAGCCTCCACGATCTTGCGTTGTGTTCTGATTTCACCAGATGTTTGACCAATGATAAATAAACTGGGATCAGTAGATTTTACCATGCGGTAACCCAGCCGCGCGTTCTGACCAGAATCTACATCTGTGGATATTATCTTGGTGACCAAGTACCCCTGACCTGCTGATTGGGGAAGGATTTCCACGGCTGCTGATCCACTCTGTTCTGAAGGTGAAACAATCACTGGCGCATTGTCATTTTGATCCAGGATGATGACATTCACAGTAGCGCTGCTGCTCAGTGGGGGCACTCCAGCGTCACGGGCTTGCACATGGATCTGAAAACGTTTCAGTTCCTCATAGTCAAAAGAGCGCAGGGCGTAAATGGTGCCGTTCATGGAGTTAATCCTGAGGTATGTTGACACTTGGAAGTTTTGGAGATGATTGTCCAGAATGGAGTACGATACATAAGAATTCTGCTCCAGATCAGGATCGGATGCTGTCACTGTGAAAATAGAAGCGCCAGGAGCATTATTTTCGGCCACATATACGTTATAAGAATGTTCAGCAAAGCGTGGGACGTTATCATTTATATCAGTAACTGTAATATAGATGGTTTTATTTGTTGACAGGAAAGGTGACCCAGAATCCCAGGCTGAAACGTGTATTGAATACTCGGACTCCGTTTCACGGTCCAACCTTTCACTTGTAATTAACTTATAATTAGTTGATGACGTTTGCAGCCTAAAAGGGACGTCCTTTGGTATCTTGCAGCTAACTTGTCCATTCTGTCCAGAGTCACGATCAATAACATTGATTAATGTTACGAAAGATCCAGGTGGAGCATTTTCCGGAATTTGATTCGTGATTGACGTCACTTTTATCTCGGGTGCGTTATCATTAACGTCAATAACTTTAATCAACACTTTGGTGTATCCTGTAATCGGAGGAGACCCGTGGTCAACAGCCTGAATATCGAGTGAATAACTGTTTGTTCCTTCAAAATCTAAAGGCCCTTCAACTTCAATCTCTCCAGTTTCTGGGACCAAAATGAACACACCATGCACTCTTTGTGAAGTAAGTCCACTAAAAGAATATGTCAAATCAGCATTCAGCCCTTCGTCCAAATCATTTGCTTTAACTTTCATCACCAAACTGCTTTTAGGTGCTTTTTCACTTATACTAACTTTGTAAACATCTTTCTCGAATACAGGTGGATTATCATTGATATCGACTACGTTAATGAAAATCCGGGCCGTTCCTGATCTCTGAGGGATTCCGCCATCCGTAGCCGTAAGCACCAGCTGAAAAGATGACAGTAGTTCTCGATCTAAATATTTCTCTAACAGCAACTCGGCAATTACAATGCCCTCATCGGTTCTCCGTGATTTTAGACTAAAGTACTCACTCGAACTGATTGCGTAGTCGACAACATTATTTATTCCAATGTCGGGGTCTTCGGCGTTCTCGAGAGGGAATCGTACTCCAGGTGGAATGGCTTCGGATATCTGCAAGTCAATGCGGCTCTCCCGGAAGGTGGGTGAGTTGTCATTCACATCAAGAATCACCAATTCCCCGTGAAACACCTCCAACGGATCTTCTAGCATTATTTCGAATGGGATAGTGCATTTATCCGTTTGCCCACAAATACGTTCCCGGTCGATTGTTTCACGAATAGACAAAACCCCATTATCAAAACTAACCTTCATGTACCGCCCTCCGTCATCAGAGCTCAGTCGAAATTTACGAGCTGACAATTGCAGAGTATTCAATCCCAAATCTTCAGCGATATTCCCAACAAATGACCCTTCTTTCATTTCCTCAGGAATAGAATAGCTAATATGCCCTGAAATTAGATCCAGAGAACATACGATAAAAATGGAAGCAATTGCAGTGAAGCTTAACCTCGATACGCAGGCCATTGTTCCGCATTCGATTAAATTATAAAACCTGGCCTTCATTTATCCGTAACACTGCCTTTGTTACGAAATGCAAACACACGCAGATAAAGACATAATCTAAGCAGGCAGGATATTCTTCTGCTTCTGCCTCACTCCATAATCCAAATGCTCGCAACGATCCTCTTTTTTGTCGACTCTGTTCTTTTATTCAGACTGCAGGAGGGGCAATGGATCTTTCTGCCTATTTGAGATTCTCATTGGTACACAGCGACACAACCAGTTCCTTTCGACAATTACAACAACAATTCTTAAAGCTGTACTGTTACTCTAAAAAATTAATGGTGTACAACCATAAAATGTTCTTGCAGAGAAAAATGTTCTAATGGGTATTACGTTCAGCATTTAATCCGTCAGTTATAACAATAACGTTATGTTGCCATATCGGAGGTAACTTCAGCACGACCGACTAACTCACTATGCATGCCATGAGGAACAAATAGGTTCCATCAATATTTTTATGAAACAATGAGATTAATTATTTGGTTGCTCCTCCTATCCCACCATGAGAGTTGATTTGTTCAGTTAATCAGTGAGATGAGCTGCACCAAGGAACTATGCTAGAGAGTTGTCTTCGTGGAAAGGCTGGTGTAGTTCCACTCTCCCGAAATAATAACACTTTTCAATCTACTATTTAGAAAAAAAAGACTACTGGGTTACAAGGGCACGTCTGTTAGACCCTAGCAATTTCCAGTATATTTGAAAATAGATTTTGTTGTTGTTATTATTATTATTAAAACATTTCTAATTTTATTTTTCCTCAGTTTCAGCTAGTAAAACCTGATGTACGGGCACATCAAAGCACACCCATTTCTCAATTACTACGAACTTCCAGGCATTTATACTGTTTTATATTGTGACATTCTGGAGATTTATATAGATATTGTCGTATAGATATAGATAACTATTTAATGCTTTGCAATGATGCTAGAGTATTCCAATTTCACTTTTTGTAATTCAGCACATATTTGGTGTTATTCAATTATTAATATATGTATGTTATGTGTGTTTCAAATGGTTATATTTATTAAGTAAGTTGTTCTTGCTGGCTTATCCTGTAACTTTGTATCTGGACAGTTATTATGGTTTGTTCTATCTGTAATATATTTTGCAGTACTCATAACTGTAAAACTTAATAAGGCTTATATTTATAGTACGGTATGGTGTCTTTTCTAAATGCGTATCTTAAAAGAAATTTTTGGTGAATGATGATTGTACCTGTGTAATCGGACCGAGATATATTGTTTTAGGATCCTGTAATGTACTGGATTGTTTCTGGGTGCTCTTGGGATTTTTTTTTTTGCAATTGCCCAATTGAAATTCTTTGTATTTTATAATATTTTATTGAAGTTCTTGTGTCATTTGCGTGGTCCTGTATTGCTAAGGAACACCTCTTTTTCTGGCGAGACATCTCCAACTCAGAAACATGCGTTCGATACTTACTTGTCGACATCTTGTCAGCTCAGCTCGTGCGGTTGGATTTCTTCCATGGAGGTAATGTTCTTCTTTTGGTTAACTTTTACATCTGCAGTGATAGCTTCTTCAATATTCTGCGTTGTGTTTTCATCGAAGTTTAGAGGGGTGTGCTTCTTATCGGAATTGCATACACACAAATAGAGTTCTGAAACAATTACTACTATTACTACTAATTATTATTATTGCACTTATACTTATTTTCAGCTCAAGCTGGAAAAAACACGAGAGGCATAGGGATAAATCATGCTCTTCCATTGGTAAGTATTTTCTTCTATATGCTTGTATTGCTGTTATTATTATTAACCTAATCAACTGATTCGAACATAACGTTATTGATTTCACCAATTGTTGAAGCAGTTTCGCGTTTACATGACAGGTTCATATAAGTTGAACAATCAGCGTGTGGAGTGCGTGAAAGGGCCAGGACGGAGACTCAGATTTTAAAGCAGAGTTTCGTGACAGTTTCGCTGAGTTGTGGAACGATGAATCAACAAGAGGGATTCATTATATGGGGCCGATAGAAGTTATTCAAGTGGCTTTGGCTCATCAGACTTGAGGGAGGTAAGCGTTTCGTTAGTTACTCTCTCTCTGCGTTCGTATCTGCTCATTTCTCGTCTTTTACCAGGGCAGTTTTGTGTACAATGCATGGGATGTGGGAAGTCCAGGAAAATTCCATTCTGCACTTGATCCCCATTTCTGTAACGATATTTGCCAAAAGTCTTCTCTGATATGAAACCGAATATCACTGCGTATAAAATTATTCTGAGAACCAGTGGAGAAAAGAGGGATGTGGAATAAGTATAGGGAATGTAATTTGTATAGATAGGCCCGATGGTTTGCCTGGACGTGCTGGGTAAATTCTGTGCAACAAACGTTTCTCTGTAAATCTAAAAAGGAAACGTGAAAGTCAAAATGGTGACAAATAAAAATGACGTGCTGTGATAAATACAGAAAGGAAGAATTAAAGCAGATTTATGAAATTCAGTATTGATCCCTGAACGCTGAACTGTGTCCAGAAGGAAAATAAGGCCTCTTCTAACTCTTGCTTCCTTCCCTTGGCCTCGTTGTAAAAGCGCAAGAGGACACATTTAAATTGGACAGGGAGTAATAAGATCTCAACTCATAAGACAATCCCACTGGCTGGACACGTATTCTTCGCCAAGAAATCACACTATATTTTTTGTTTTGTTTCTGCAATGTAGGACCACCATATTGCGAGGACCAAATTCATTGCGTTAGAGTTATGAAATGATGCGGCATGAAAGTACGTCTTTCACTTCAACTGATGCATGCCAAGAATGATGTCCATCCGAGATTGTCCTTATACCCTTAGGATCGATGAGAAAAGGGACACTTGTGTGTATAGATATATATATATATAATTTCTGTTTACCACTACTTTAAATCTGGATAATTACTACGCATATAATATAGGAAATTGACTTATTTATTTGTTTTATTTGTTTCGGTATTATTATCCAATGTATTGTATTGGTGCTGCTCAGTTAACAAAGTTCACGACACCTGCCGGTGATAATAAACCTGATTCTGATTAGCCTGACCTTGGTCCACATCCCTCTAAACCATTTCCATCCATATATTCGTCCAAATTTCCTGCAAGAATTTGAAGTCAATCTCCTTCTATAAGTTCCTCTGAGAGCTCTTTCCGCGCAGTCACCAAAATTTATGTAAAACAGCTGCTTTCTCACCACTTCAACTATAAATCTATGCACTCCTTTTTTCACCCTCCCGTACGCTGGGAAAATACACTGACGTTGCAATTGCCTGTGCCGTTTGTTTTGGAAACATCGAGGAAGTCAATTCACAGGTTCCAATCCACCAGGAAAAAGTTCTACCGTATCCAAACTCTCTTTAAAACACCACCCATTCACTCCAGGTCACGCCTTGCGCTTTTTTTTTCTCCTCGATTTACTTCTTAATTATAACTTCCTTTGTCAAGAAAAAAATAACTGCACGCAATACTGCCACGAGTCTCAGAAGTGTGCTCTCACGAACTAACCCTACAATAGCAACATTAAGTCCCAATTCCTGTGATCAATGCACTCAACGCTGAAGTCAAGCACGCCAAGCCCCCTCTTCCACAGCATAACTAACTCTGCCATGACGTTCAACGAAATAAGTGCATCTTCTTCCAAATCGCTGTGCTACAGCGCCTTCTGGAGCACAAAGATATACTGTGCAGGTCCTGTAACAAACTGAATTGCAAACCCTCGCACGTATCATTTAAATCCAATCTGTATTTTCTTGTCCGATTCATAATTTTTATGCCCAACTAAGCCATTCTGCGATAACTCTGCTCTACATTCTAATTCATATGTCCTTCACAAACTGCGTTAAGAACAATTTCTGTAAGTTGGTAATATAACTAATAAATAACGATGAATCCAGACTTAAAGCTGTGGCAGACAATGTTTCCCGTCTGCATAACCAACCTCCGTAACCGCCTTCTCACTCCTTCACCGAGTCAATTTAGTATATATCTAATTAGCTCACCCTGGATCCCATGTGATGTAATGTTCTATACGATCATACAATGCGGGATTTTGTCCAAGGCCATGCTAAAGTCAACTCTCACCAGCTTGCCACCATGACTAACAAGAGGGATAATGCATTTTAAATGAAAATCGATAATGTTTTCTTAAAATGTGTGGGAGCCACGGTGAATATGGCAGTCGTGGACGTTTTGAACGCGGGCCAATATACTTGGCCCAGGGACGAAATGTTATTGGATTGATTAAGAGGTGATTTTTGGGTCACCACTCAGAACAATTTCCAATCTTCCTCTATTATGCTAAATCGTCACGACATTTTATTCGGCCTGCTTCAGTGGCGTCCAAAGGAAACTTGAATATGGCTTTGCGACTGCGCTTAGCTGAACAGTCATAAGTTCAATGCCATTAGGGCGGAGGGCTAATCTCATAGGCCTGATATGCACTACTGATGAAAATTGTAGAGACGTTGTTTTCAATCCAAGCTAACTGGGGTCTGCAAGTGTGGAAACCGAGGATGCAGTTGCACCAGGAGCAGACCAGGCCAAGGGTTGGAAGCTTATTGATTTGTTTTGAAGAGATGATATTATTGAATGCCGAGCAATGGTCCATAAACAAATTTTGACGTATGCATTTTTGCTGTCCAGATGTTCCAAGCTTTCGTGAAGAACCAATGAAATGGTACCTGCAATGGACTTGTTGTGCCAGGGGGTGAATTGGAGCGGAACCAAGTCATTTCTCAGCAGACTTGATTGGTTTCAAATCTGATCTGTTTCATCATCAATAGCTAAAAGCACTTCATTACCATGAACTTGAGTGTTACTGGACGATACACATTGTGGCAGATTATTACTTTCCTCTTAGGCTCTGAGCAGCTGAAGCAGAGGTTAAATATATCAATGAATAATCCACCCAGGATCAGCACAGACTTCTAATGGTATGCATCCTTGTAAATTAGCATTGAGCTTGAGAGGTGGGGGGACTGGGTGGCTTCATGAAATCGAAGTCGCATTTCGCTGACGCTGAAGACAAACAGACCAAGTACTCTGGTAATATTGGCATGCAATATACCTGGACAGTACCAGGATAGCGTAAAGTTTCTTCCAGTAAGCATTGTCTGGATATATCGACGTTTGTAACAATAACTGAGGGAAGTATACTCTTCGGTGATATTGCTGTCCTGTATACACTTGATGACGTTCCATAGAAGTATAAGAAGAGGAATGGCAGTGGAAATGGAACTGGTATTTAAATCAGGTAATTATTCGGGAATCTTCACAAAATTAGGGTTTCCGGACACTTTAGTACTTTTCTGCAGAACTGCAGTGCTCGATACGGTGACTGTCCCTGTTTTTCGAAAAGTTTGTGTGACTATATTCGACTCCAAAACTGTACGCGCGGCACTGATTTTTCCAGACGATTGCCAACTGTTAAACAAACTGGAATCGGAAGCTTGCACCATTTGGTAAAGGAGCCGCGAATGCTGACCAGAATCTGTCTCAATGGACATTATCTTCGTCACTAGGTACACCTAACCCGCAAACTGGGCACGACAGCTGATCCACTCTGTCCGGAAGTTGCAACGATCACATGAGCTTTGTCGTTTTGAACGAGGATGATCGCAATTGCTATGGTGCTGCTGATCAATGGAGACACTCCAGCGTCACGGGCTTAAGCATAGATCTGGAATCTTTTGACTTCATCATCGTCAAAAGAGCCCATTGCGTAAGCAATGTCTTTCATTGTTGTTATGATGAGTTAAGTGGGCACTGGCAAGTTTTGCATTTGATTGTCCAGAATTAAGTAAGGAACATAGGAATCCTCTTCCAGATCAAAATCGAATGCAGTCTCTGCGAAGATTGAATCGGAAGGAGCTTAACTTTCATATGATATGTATACGTTGTAGGATGGTTCTGCAAAGCGTGGGGCGCTATCGTTCTCATAGTAAGTAACCATAGTATGGATAGTTTATTTGTTGACAGAGAAGGTGACCCGAAATCCCAGTCCGAAACAGATACTTCATACGCAGACACCGTTTGACGATCCAAAGTTTCACTTGTAACTAATTTATGATTGGATGATGTTTGCTGCGTAAAGGAGACGTTTTTTTGGTATCTCTCCGCGCTGCTGACCGTTCTTTTCAGAACCAAGATCGATTAACCATATAACCATATAACAATCACAGCACGGAAAAAGGCCATCTCGGCCCTCCTAGTCCGTGCCGAACTCTTAATCTTACCTAGTCCCACCTACCCGCACTCAGCCCATAACCCTCCACTCCTTTCCTGTCCATATACCTATCCAATTTTACCTTAAGTGACACAACTGAACTGGCCTCTACTACTTCTAAAGGAAGCTCATTCCACACAGCTATCACTCTCTGAGTAAAGAAATACCCCCTCGTGTTTCCCTTAAACTTCTGCCCCCTAACTCTCAAATCAGGTCCTCTCGTTTGAATCTCCCCTACTCTCAATGGAAACAGCCTATTCACGTCAACTCTATCTGTCCCTCTGAAAATTTTAAATACCTCGATCAAATCCCCCCTCAACCTTCTATGCTCCAATGAATAGAGACCTAACTTGTTCAACCTTTTTCTGTAACTTAAGTGCTGAAACCCACGTAGCATCCTAGTAAATCGTCTCTGCACTCTCTCTAATTTATTGATATCTTTCCTATCATTCGGTGACCAGAACTGCACACAATATTCCAAATTTGGCCTTACCAATACCTTGTACAATTTTAACGTTACATCCCAACTTCTGTACTCAATGCTCTGATTTATAAAGGCCAGCGTTCCAAAAGCCTTCTTCACCACCCTATCTACATGAGACTCCACCTTCAAGGAACTATGCACCGTTATTCCTAGATCTCTCTGTTCCTCTGTATTCCTCAATGCCCTACCATTTACCCTGTATGTTCTATTTGGATTATTCCTGCCAAAATGTAGAACCTCACACTTCTCAGCATTAAACTCCATCTGCCAACGTTCAGCCCATTCTTCTAACCGGCATAAATCTCCCTGCAATCTTCGAAAACCCACCTCATTATCCACAACACCTCCTACCTTAGTATCATCGGCATACTTACTAATCCAATTTACCACTCCATCATCCAGATCATTTATGTATATCAATTACATCAATAATTGATTACATCAATCAAAGATATTAAAGGTCCCGGCTCAACTTTTTTCCGGGATTGGATTCGTGGCTGTTGCTACTTTTATTACGGATGTATTGCCATTCACGTTAATGAATTTGATCGGCCTTTTTGAAAGTTCCCATAAGCCCGTGATCAACAGCTTGATTATCATGTGAATAGTTCTTTGCTTCTTCAAAATCTACAGGCCCTTCGACACCAATCATTCGTATAAATCCAAGGAAGCTGCAAGCCATGACAACAATCATGGCCAGCATCGCAGCTAAACGGTTCGGAAGAGAGGAAGATATTTAATTACTCAGGATTGCTCAGTAACTGCCAGCAGGCTGGATGGAGAGCGAGGTGACTCCCAGTGGAAGTTGGTTGTAGTGGATTCTCCGCCCGTTCCGTAGCCAGAGCCTACAGCAATTTGGGCATTGAGAGAGAGAACGAGGGGAGCCATCCGCAGTACCACTGATGCAGCAGAGAGGGCCTCAAAGTGGCTGTGGCTCAAGAGGGGGGAGCCATAGAGTCATGTGTAGCTAGCCATCTGGACACAAGCTCGGGTCTGATCAGCCCTGGCTGTGTCACCTGGAGAAGAGTGTATGATGTTGAAAGTCCTGAAACACCCGATAATTCCAGAAACGTCAATGATGATCTGTCCAGAAGCATCAGTAGATGTGTGCACATAGTTTACACCCTGAGTTTGTCAGTGACAGCCGGGAAAGACTGGGTGACAACCACGAAAAGAGTGTTGACGACTGGAGACTCAGTGACAGGTCGGAGAGACGGCAACCAGGGCAGAACGGGCTGGCAACCCAATCTGTGTCTTTTGAGAGGAGGACCCCCGCAGGAGCTACTATGATTCTAAGGGAAATATAGACTCGGGCTGCCCGAGAGGGGAGAGGATGAGCACCCCAGTCGGACGGACACGACTGCAACAGACCCAGGCAATGGACAAATGCTATGAGCTAGCCGTAGCCGTAAGCATTAGTTGAAAGGATGACTGCAGCTCTCAATCCAAGGATTTTTCTAACAGCAGCTCAGCCAGTATAATGTCATCATTGGTTTTCCGTATTTTTAGACTAAAGTGCTCACTCTAACAATGTCAGAGAGTTACATGTTCTAGAGACGGAATAGCTTCAGATTAACTGAATGTATATAAGCTGCATTAGTACTTCTATGATCCATGATGTTATATCAGAATAGGTCTACTTCCTTACAATGGCACAGATGTTGGAGTTTCAGTTTCGCAGTTAAGGGAAGTATTTTTAATTATCAGGAACTTCGGGAATATTCTAGGTTGATTAGCATTGTGGCTTTCTGGAGGTTGACGTAAATATTTCTGTACAAGCCTAATTGTTTAGTACTATTGTATTGTGACTTTGGGACAATACCAGTTGGAAAGTTGACTATTTGGACAATATATATACTACACTGTTCATTTTCCATAGTCATTCAATTTCCTTAAATTCAACATATTTCTGTTTCTTTCAATTATTGATTTCTGCATGGGGTGTGTTTGGAGTGGTTATTTCTATTACGTAAATTGCTCTTGCCTGCTTATACTGCATTATTATATCCTGAAGGTCATTAAGGGTATTCTTATCTGTATTAATGG
Organism: Hypanus sabinus; assembly: GCF_030144855.1. Taxonomy (NCBI): domain Eukaryota; kingdom Metazoa; phylum Chordata; class Chondrichthyes; order Myliobatiformes; family Dasyatidae; genus Hypanus; species Hypanus sabinus. Next base: position 56,425,456 of record NC_082720.1, on the reverse strand, counting down.
ATGGATTGTTCGTAGTATGATATGGAGGGAGCTGACTATAAAATTGGACCAGGCTTGGATTTATAGTAAGACATAGTGTCTCTCATAACTTTATATTTCAAAGCAAGATTTTGAAGAATGATATTTGCCACTTGTTTGCTCGAATTTTGAAGTTATCAGGTTGAGTTACACTGCTGCATGGTCCTGTAATATCGTTGATTATTTCTGGTTTCTCATAACATTTTTTGTATTTAACTTCTTGAATTTGCTGTTCTTTTATTTTGGATATACCTTTAGATGAACCACCTGGCATTTCGTTGTCACAAGGAACCCCTCTGTTTCTGAAAAGAGGTCTCCATTTCTGAGTTGGCCATTCACAGCCCCTTTCAACTTCCCATCAGATTATGGGGATGTCTTCCCTGGAGGGTAATTGTCTTTCATTGTTTAATTTTCTTTTTTCTTTTTTAGTGATAATTTCTTCATTTTTCTGGATTGTGCTTTCATTTAAATTTGGTGGTACATACCTCTTATCAGAATTCTATATGCTTGTGTGGAGGGCCGAATCTTGTTTTCGATGATGTAAGCATATCCTTGGAAGCTTTATCTGATCGTTGCGTATTTTCGATGTCTGTTGTGCCTGTTCCACCTTCTGTTCCAGGTAATGTAAATCTAAGGGCGATCGAGTGTACATAGTGTTTGCTAACATTTATCATATCAGTTCTGATTTTTTTCCTTGTTAGTTTTTTCAAAGTGGTTTCGGACCAAGATATTCTGCCAAAAGTGTAGTTTAATATCGGTATAAAGAAAGTGCTTATTTTCTTTGCTATACTTCTCATATTCTGTTCTGCTTGGCATATTTTCTTGAACCTTGAACTGCATTCACTCGAAATTTGTCCCGTTATTGCACAATGGTCTATTTTCTTTACTTGTTGATATCTAAGATACTTTAATTATATGTCCCATATTTAACCATCGGTTGTGCTGCATCCTGCAATTCTGTTTTGTATTCTACTAGCTATATTGCACATTTCTTGGTGTTTACTGTTCTGTACTTATCTTGCTCAAAATTCATGCTTATGTATTATTATTTCAAATATTGTTTACCGATATCTTTTATGTAATAATACCCACAGCAGATATTCAATTATTCAAATTAGATATTCATGAGAATTTCATAATTTCTTTTTTAGGATATTCAAGTCAGAGTTTAAAAACATAACACTAATGATGCCACCAACTTGAAGCAATTTCGAGCAATTCATCCGTTGAAATCTCAACCCCACTTCATGTGGATTTCACAATTCTACACTCGGAATACATAGTAAAGGCATTTCCCATGCTGGAGATCTGAAATGAAAACGGAAAAGTTCCAGATAAAACTCAGCAGACTGTAATATCTACCCTTTCACCACTTCCTTTCTTATATTTCACGATCCCAAACTTTTTTTCTTGAATGAAGTTACGATTTGCTGGTTTTTATTTCGAGTGAGACCCATGATACGCATTGTTCAGAAGAGCAGTCGTTCTAGTGGTCAAGTTATAGCCGGCTGAAGATCATTTAATTCAATAACATCAAATAACCACCTTTCCTTGTTTATACCAAAAGTGGCCAAATCTAATGATCTTTTAAAACCTAATGCACTACATGTACATCTGATACCATCCACAGAATTCACAGTAATCCCTTTTATTTCAGAATTTGCTCTGCCCTATTCTATAAATCATTGTTTTAGCTTCCGTTAAATGTCTTCATTTTGAACTCATTGTTGTCCTGACCGTTTACCTTGTCCCCACGCCATGTATTCCGGAAACCTTTACTTGAACACCATAGGTAGGACATGAAAAGTTATAAAAAGTGGACGCAGCAATTAATTGCACCACTTCCCCGAAACTTGTGCTTTTCTAAACACACACACACACACACACACACACACACACACACACCTCGGCACCTTCGATGTCAAGGTTCTTTACGCATCAGTCTGTGAAACAGGCATTATTTTTCCCCGATCTGGCGTTAAACCAATTTGATGCATCCTCCTGGTTTCTGTATTGTTTTGAGGATCGAAATCTAAGAGGAAGTAAGGATGAAGGGAAATCTTTTGACGACAAATGAACGATTGAGGCTGACGTTCCAAAAAGTACTTATCCAGTGAGTGAACTAACGCATTTGAATTTTTGCCCATATCATATGCAGTGTTTCCTTTGTAAACCTTCACTATTATGCGAGTAAAGTATTCAATTCGTTTTATTAAAACAAGATATGCTATTAAAGAATACCGGCACGGCTCCTCTCTTTACGAACCCAAGTGGAGATATTATGTTTGATATGTTCTTTGTAAAACTTCACACATATGGTATATTAAATTTCTTTTGAGCCTCTCATCTCCGCGGTAACTGGAAAGGAATGGATTGCGACAGCCACATCCACAACGCCATATGTACTCATACGGAAGGCTTCTACAACCTTACTCCCTTTTACTGGTTTACTTTCCACTGAATTTTTTTTGAAACCTGTGTCTCCGAAAATCTGATCTGAAAACATAAAAGAGAGGTAATTATATCTGCATTAATGAGGACTTAGTACAATTTCGCTATTTCTGCTTTTTTTTTTAAAGAGACGATGCCTCTTGGTGCTGGGACACGATTCCGAGAATTTAGTTACCCAAAACGAATACTATTATACACTATTTATCTTGCTTATACACGAAATCAATTCCAAGCATTCAGCTGAGCGTACGGCGTATTCATATTGGCCATAGTGCTCAGTCTACGACTCTATTATTCGCTCACGCACAGGTGATCACGTATGTAGAATACACAAGGTGTTCTCGCAAACTAACAATCTCTTTAGTGCCTCAGGTGTTCAAGTGCTGGCTAAAGGTCGCAGGTATACATTCCGGCTTTGGAGATGGAAACCAGCTTCTTTGGTGCATAATTTATAACATCAGTTTAATCATAACTGAAGCTGTGTTCACAGGCAGATCCAAATTTACTTGTAAAAGCAATGATGACAGCACAGAATGTTTCATTTAAACGAACACAGTTTAACAGCAAATGGTGAATTAATCAGTTAGAAATAACATAATCAACAATAAATGTTTGAAGATGTTGGATGCAACTAACTAAATTACACACAATTAGACAATAGACAATAGGTGCAGAAGTAGACCATTCGGCCCCTCGACTCTGCACCGCCATTCTGAGATCATGGCTGATCATTCACTATTAATACCCAGTCCCTGCCTTGTCCCCATATCCCTTGATTCCCCTATCCATTAGATATCTATCCAGCTCCTTCTTGAAAGCATCCAGAGAATTGGCCTCCACCGTCTTCCGAGGCAGTGCATTCCACACCTCCACAACTCTCTGGGAGAAGAAGCTCTTCCTCAACTCCGTTTTAAATAACTGACCTCTTATTCTCAATCCATGCCCTCTGGTACTGGACTCTCCCAACATCTGGAACATATTTCCTGCCTCAATCCTATCAAATCCTTTAATTATCTTAAACGTTTCAATCAGGCCCCTCTCAATCTCCTCAATTCCAGCGTGTACAAGCCCAATCTCTCCAATCTCTCTGCGTAAGACAGCCCTGCCATCCCAGGAATCAACCTAGTGAATCTATGCTGCACTTCCTCAATTGCCAGAATGTCCTTCCTTAAACCTGGAGACCAAAACTGTACACAATATTCCAGGTGTGGTCTCACCAGGGCCCTGTACAAATGCAAAAGGACATCCTTGCTCTTGTATTCAATTCCCCTTGTAACAAAGGCCAACATTCCATTTGCCCTCTTCACTGCCTGTTGCACTTGCTCATTCACCTTCATTGACTGGTGAACTAGGACTCCTAGGTCTCTTTGCATTTCTCCCTTACCTAACCTGACACCGTTCAGACAATACTCTGCCCTCTTGTTCCAGCTTCCAAAGTGGATAACTTCACATTTATTCACATTGAATGACATCTGCCAAGTATCTGCCCACTCACTCAGCCTACCCAAGTCTCCCTGTATTCTCCTAACGTCCTCTTCGCATGTCACACTGCCACCCAGTTTAGTATCGTCAGCAAACTTGCTGATATAGTTTTCAATGCCCTCATCTAAATCATTGACATAAATCGTAAAGAGCTGTGGTCCCAATACAGAGCCCTGTGGTACCCCACTAGTCATCTCCAGCCAGTCTGAGAAACACCCATTCACTGCTACCTTTTGCTTTCTATCTGCCAACCAGTTTTCTATCCATGTTGAAACCCTGCCCCCAATGCCATGAGCTCTGATTTTACTCACCAATCTCCTATGTGGCACCTTATCGAATGCCTTCTGAAAATCTAGGTACACAACATCTACTGGCTTACCCTCATCTATCATCCTTGTTACACTCTCAAAAAACTCCAACAGATTAGTCAAGCATGATTTGCCTTTGGTAAATCCATGCTGGCTCGGCCTAATCCTATTTCTGCCATCTAGATGTGCCACTATTTCGTCCTTAATAATGGACTCAAGCATCTTCCCCACGACTGACGTTAGGCTAACAGGGCGATAGTTCTCCGTTTTCTCCTTCCCTCCCTTCTTGAAAAGTGGGACAACATTAGCCACTCTCCAATCTTCAGGAACTGATCCTGAATCTAAGGAACATTGGAAAATGATTACCAATGCATCCGCAATTTCCTGAGCCACCTCTTTTAGAACCCTCGGATGCAGACCATCTGGACCCGGGGATTTATTAGCCTTCAGTCCTACCAGTCTACTCATCACAGTTTTTTTCCTAATGTCAATCTGTCTCAATTCCTCTGATATCTTATGACCCTGGCCCATCCATATATCTGGGAGATTGCTTGTGTCCTCCCTGGTGAAGACAGATCTAAAGTATGCATTAAATTCTGTTGCCATTTCCCTGTTTCCCATAACAATTTCTCCCAATTCATTCTTCAAGGGGCCAACAATGTTCTTAACTATCTTCTTTCTCTTCACATAGCTAAAAAAGCTTTTGCTATCCCCTTTTATATTCCTGGCTGGACTGAGCTCATACCTGATTTTTTCTCTCCGTATTGCTTTTTTAGGTAAGATCTGCTGTTACTTAAAACTTTCCCAATCCCAAGCCTCGTTCCTGGTTGGCTCAAGCACAAGCTGTTCCAAAAATACATCCCTTAGACACTCCACAAACTCCCTATCCTGGGGTCCAGCACCTACCTGACTCTCCCAGTCCACCTGCATGTTGAAATCTCCCATAACGACTGCATTACCTTTAGTACATGCCAATGTTAACTCCCCAATCAACTTGTACCCAATATCCACGCTACTGTTTGGGGGCCTGTACACAACACACATTAGGGTCTTTTTACCCTTACTGTTCCTCAGCTCAATCCACACAGACTCTACTTCCCCTGTTCCCAAGTCACCTCTTGCTAAGGACTGAATCTCATTCCTCACCAACAGGGCCACCCCACCCCCTCTTCCCATATTTCTGTCTCTACGATAGCACATATACCCTGGTACACTCAATTCCCAGGCCTGATCCCCTTGCAGCCATGTCTCCGTTATCCCAACAATATCGTAGTTCCACATTTTCATCTGAGCTTCAAGCTCATCTGTCTTATTTCTGACACTACGCGCATTCAAGTATAGAATTCTTAGCCCATTCCTCCTCTCTTTGCTTAAAACACTGTCTACTGTACCTAACCCAGCTCCTTGAACTTCCATCGGGCAAATTGCACCCTGAATTTTGATGACCTTCTCAATATCACCCAAACCTTGTACACATTTAACCCCATGCACCTTCTGACCAACCCTCTGGATCTGGATCCCTGCCCCCTGCACATCTAGTTTAAACCCCCCCGAGCAGCACATCTAGTTTAAACCCCCCCCCCCGAGCAGCACCGGCAAATACTCCTGCAAGAATGTTAGTACCCCTCCGGTTCAGATGTAGACCATCCCTTCGAAACAGATCCCAATGTCCCTGGAACAAAGACCAATTATCCAAAAACCTGAACCCTTCCTTCCTGCACCATGCTCTCAGCCTCGTATTAATGTGCATAATCATTCTATTCTTTGCCTCACTCGCACGTGGCACAGGTAGCAATCCCAAGATTGTCACCCTGGAGGTCCTGCCTTTCAGCTTCACTCCTAACTCCCTGAACTCTCTAAGCAGGACCCCCTCACTCACCTTACCTACATCATTGGTCCCTACATGGACCACTACAGCTGGGTTCATGCCCTCACTCTCAAGAATAGCCTGCACCCGATCTGAGATGTCCCGGACCCTGGCACCAGGGAGGCAACATACCATCCGAGACTCCCGATCTGCCCCACAAAATCTCCTATCTGCCCCACTAACTATAGAGTCCCCTAAAACTATCGCTCTCTTCTCTTCCCTCCTCCCCTTTCTAGTTGAGGGTTCAACCTCTGTGCCAGAGGCAGGACCACTACAACTCATTCCTGGTAGGTCATCCCCATCAACAGTATCCAGTACGGTATACTTATTGTTAATGGGAATGGCCGCAGGGGTGCTCTGCTCTCTCTGCCTGCTCCCCCTGCCTCTCTGGACCGTCACCCATCTGCCTACTTCTTGGTTTTTTGGTGTGACTACCTCCTGATAACTCCTATCTATCTCTGCCTCCACCTCCCGAATGATCCGTAGTTCATCCAGCTCCTGTTCCAACTCCCTAACTCGGTCTGATAGGAGCTGCAGCTGGACGCACCTTTTGCAGGTGTGGTCATCAGGGACAACTGTGTTGACCCTGACTTCCCACATACTGCATACGGAGCACACCACTGCTCTGACTGTCTCCCCCATACCTGAACTGGATTAATAGAACGTCTAAAAAGCACCTAGCGACCTTACCTTCTTCCCCTCAGCGAGCAATCACACAGACTTACCGAAGTCCCCTTAGGCCGAAGCCCACTTAGCCAAAGCCCAGGACTCTGCTTCCACGGACTCCGCTGCCGGCTCTGAAAAGAAGTCCTGCCTTTTAAAGTGCGCGGTCGACGCTGACGTCACTCGCGCCTGCGCAGTTCCCCCTCCTCCACAGGTATTGACCAGGTAGGCTTAAATCCTACCTACACGGTCGAATTATCTGAGCTCCCAGCTGAATCACAAGCTGTAACTTGCTCCCGATTCAAATGACCACTCTGAAAAGAAGTCCTGCCTTTTAAAGTGCGCACTCGACACTGACGTCACTCGCGCCTGCGCATTTCCCCCTCCTCCACAGGTATTGACCAGGTAGGCTTAAATCCTACCTACACGGTCGAATTCTCTGAGCTCCCAGCTGAATCACAAGCTGTAACTTGCTCCCGATTCAAAAAATCAATTGTGGACAAAAGCTGAATTTATAACAGATAATTCAGATTTCACCCAGCCATGGAACGAAGGTTACCTGATCCCATCTCTGCAATGCTGTTTACCGGAAACATAAGACCTTTGTGCATACAATTAAACTCTGAAACTGAGTGCCGTGGCATGAGGATATGAAATTAATTCAGCCAAATATGATCAGAATATATATAATCCAGAAGGTTTGCCTATTCGTGGTAGGGCAATAGTTGATTTATATACTATAAAACAAAATAAATTTAAGCACTTTTTAAAAGAAAGATTGGGACAAAATTGTGACAAGAAAATGCCCAAATTTGATGCATGAAGAATTATGTTAACAAAAGTTAGATAATTCGATGCTGGGTCCAGAATAATAAAACATTTCAATTTGGAAGCTGAGAATTGTCCTAAAAGTTGCTTTCTTGATTTGGCCTCGTTGTAACAGTATGGGAGGCCACATTTAGAATGGTCAAGATGTAATGGGATGAAAATGTGTAAAGACTAAATTCACTGAATTATAATTATGTAGTGATATAATTCTAAATTAAGTCTTTGACCTCAATTTATCCATGCCAACTAAGATGATAATCCAAGATTGCTCCGTTCGCCTCCATTTGCTCCACACCCCTCTAAACAATTCTGGTATTTCCATGTGTTCATCCAAATTTTACGAAAATACTGCAAAAGTACACGCTTCTACAGAGGCTTATCTCAGCTCTTTACGTACACTAACCATGCTTTATGTGAAAATGCTGCCTTCGGCTCTCACCCATTTCACGTTAAACCTAGACACTCCTCTTTTACCCTAAATTAAGCAACATAGGGAACCTGACATTCACCTCATCGATCTATAATAATTTTAGAAACGTCGTAATCTTCTCCTTCTTCTTCACACCAAAGAAAATGTCCCAGCCCAACCAAACACACTTTATAAATTAATCCCACTCACTCAGCCCTGTGTTTCTTTTCCGCATCCTTTCCAGCTGAATGATATCCTTTCTATAACTGGGGAAAATGGGCGGAGCTTCGCATGATGGCAGCTCTCTTGCTTGCATCTTCGGAAACAGCTCGATTTTTATCTTTAATATGGCTATTTTCCATTTTCAGGATTGTTTTGAAGAACCTGACCTGGAGTTACGTACTGACGTCGATTCTTTGTGGAAATGCGACCCACTCTCGGCGTCTCACGGCGCGCCGCTTGTCGATATGTGAAGGACGTGGTCTGGAAGACTAGCGCACCTTCATGGTGTCGGAGTTTTACGCACTGGACGGGCGGACTCGAGGCCGGTGCCGCCCCCTGGTATGTCGTGGGAGATGGAGGGTCGTAAGCAGCGAGCTGGCCGCTGGCTATGTGCCCAGAGACCGGAGTTCTTGCACACCCAGCTCGGAACAAATAACGCAACAGCATAAATCGGCGAGATGTTTTGTTATGCTTCTCCTCTTGCTATGAAACGGGACACCTATTTTTTCTCCTTATTAGGGAGAGGGAGCCTGTAGTATGTCGGATTACCGGGTGAACGAGTAGTCTTTGGAGTATGCAAGTCTATCGTTATTGATGCTTTCCTGCACGCTGGGGAGCTCAGTCGGGGGAGCGGGTCCCAATACTCTTTCTGCTGGGGCGGGATCGTTACTTTGCTGATGCTTATGCGTGGGAGGGGGAGCTGGGGGCCTTTGAGATTCTGGCATTTATATGTCATTCATTCTTTGGAGCACTCCTCTATTTTCGTGGATGTCTGCGAAGAAAAATAATTTCCGTATGAATATTGTATAAATTTCTTTGACATTCAAAGTACCTATTGAATCCTATTGAAATACAATGTTGAATTGTGTCTCACTAATAAACTCTACAGATATAACATGATGTTCTAGTTCCTGCCGTTAATCCCTTCACTAATGAAGGCAAGAATGTCAAAGGCATCTTTAGCCTCCTGTCTACCTCTGCCACAATGTTCAGGTTAATAACTATGTGTACCTAGATCTGTTCTACACCTCCCCCAGAGCATTAGCATTTACTGTGCCAGACCTGCTCTAGCGTACCCGACATAGTGCAACAATTTGTGCTTAAGTTCTCAATGTCCTAATTCTGCTCCTGTAATTTCTGGTATTATGGTATTATGGACTTGTACAAATTAAGCTAACTGCATTTCTTTGGCCTGCTTGCCCACTTTGTTAATTCTGCACTAACCCATTAGCCTCCTGTTTATCTCTGCCACAACGTTCAGGCAAATGAATCTGTGCATCTAAATCTGTTCTACTGCTCCCTCCAGAATATTAGTATTTACTGTGGAAAACCTGCTCTAGTGTAACTAACAAAATGCAACAATTCGTGATTATGTTCCCAATGGCCTAATTCTGCTAGAAGAATTTCTGGTATTATGGTCTTATGGACCTGTACAAATTAAAGCTAACTGCACTTCTTTGGCCGTCTTGCCCACTTCTTATTTCTGTACTGTCGACTATACTACTAATTTTAGGATTTTCATTTACTGTGTTAGTAGCATTTTCCTGTACAACATTTATATAAATAATAAAGCACTGACTACTATGGACAATACTGTTTACAGGTCACCAAACAAATTAAGAGCTATCTGTTACCAATTTTGGACTCTTTTACCGAGTCAGCTTTGTATGTAATTGAGTATTTCAGCATGGATCCCGCATGATCTGACTTTACGGATTAGATACCTATGCTACACAATGGCACAGGCCTTGTTAAAGTCCATGTAGACCTCTCTTCAAAACAAAAATAATTACCCAATTGGTCAGGCAAAATTCTCCAACACACAATATCATGTGAATAATCTATTATAAAACTATCCCTTCCAAATTCTGGTACATCCGTACTTCAGAATCTGCCATCGTAATTGTCACACCACTGATGTTAGCTTTATGGCGCTATAAATACCTGTCTTGTTTATGCAGTCTTTCTGAAATAAAGGTGCAATATTAGCTATCTCCAGCATAGCAAAGCAACTGGAATTACCTCCGACAAGGTTCCAGCAATTTCAGAGAAAGATGGAGAACCTGCAACACAATACAGATCCTTCGGTTCATAATGCTATGCCGAACATGTACTTAATTTAGAAATTATGTACGGTTAGCAATAGCCCTCTATTTTTCTAAGCTCCATGTATGTAAGAGCCTCGAAAAAAAGACCTTATTGTATCCACCTCCACCACCGTTGCGGCAACCCATTCAACGCACTCACCACACTTAGTATAAAAAAATTACTCCTGACGTATCCTCTGTACGTCCTTCCAAACACCTTAAAACAGTATCCTCTCGTGTTAGTCATTTATGCCTTTGCTAAAAGTGTCTGACTGTCCACACGATCAATGCATCTCATAATCTTATACACCTCTATCAGGTCACCTCTGATCTTCGGTTGCTACAAGGAGAAATGGCCAAGTTCATTCAATCCATTCTCATAAGGCATGTACCCCCATCCAGGCAACATTCTGGTAAATCTCCTCTGCACGGCTTCTATAGTTTCCACGCCCTTCCTATAGTGAGATGACCAGAACTCAGCACAGTACTCCAACTGGAGTCTATCGAGGGCACTATATAGCTGTAACATTACCTCTCGGCAATTGAACTCAATTCTAAGGTTGATGAAGGCCAATACACCATTCGTCTACTTAACCACAGAGTCAACCTGCACAGCAGCTTTGAGCTTCATATGGATTTAGACCCCAAGATCAATTTGATCCTCCACACTGCTAAGAGACTTACCATTAACACTGTACTCTGCCATTTTATTTGACCTACGAAAATGAAGCACCTCACGCTTATCTGGGATAAACTCTATATGTTATTCACAGCCCAGTTTTGCATTCTATCGATGTCCCACTGTAACCTCTAACAGCCCTCCATACTATCCACAACACCCCAGAGTTTGATGTCATCTGCAAATATACTAACCCAACCATGTAGGTTGACATGCTAGCATGACACAGTACGTTGGAGGTCTGTATTCGTGTTGCTCGTTCCTGGTTTTTATGCAATGGATTGTCAGCATTTCATCCGGTATGCAGTTCAATGTTATAAAAAATACTTTGATATTATTCCTCAAAGAACAATACTTCAAGCAAATCTCCGCCTCCAGCCATCAGGTTCCTTTGTGGAAACGACCTAATAGCAGCACATTTGTGTATGTCATTCAATATTAGCAAGTAAAAATCCACCTCTGATACCACAGATGCCATTCTCAGCTGGTTAGATTGGAATTGTCTTTATTGAACATTACAAGAAATATACTTACCCTTAGCTGAGAAAAAGGAAAATTGCACAAACAGAATATTTTCTGAAATAATCAATTTCTAATAAAGCACATAATACCCTATGATCTCATATCTGGCTATAAAAAGAAGTAACTGCAAAACAAGTGTACAACGTGGCCTAGGAATTGGTTTAAGAAAGAAGACATAATATTTGTTTCCATTATTTGGGCTCTCTTCCAGGGATGGTGGGACCTGTACATAAGAAACGGTTTGTACTTAATCTGTAAGCGTAATAATCTCCCAGCGGGCTAATGCTGCATGGCGGAGTGTGGGACTGTGGTTCAACTTGGGTTGTGTGGCTCTACTGGTAAAGAATGGCATCAAATCTATAGAAATATGTGGCATAAGATTGGCTGATGTTGACTGCAGCTATATACAGGCCTCCCAACAATGCCTAGGATGTGTAACAGAAGTTACAACTGCAAATAGAAAAGGCGAGACAAAAGGGCAATATTATGGTAGTCATGGGAGATTTTAACATGCAGGTCAATTGCGAAAATCAAGTTAGTAATGGATGTCAAGAGACTGTGTTTATTTAATGCCTAAGAAGTAGCTTTCAGAACAGTTTGTCGCTGAACCTGCTATGGTATTTGCTATACTGGATTGAGTAATCCTGTGTAATAACTGGGAGGCGATAGGAAGCTGAAGTTAAAAGAACCCTTAAGAAACAGTGATCACAATATGTTGGAGTTCAACTTGAAATTTGATAGGGAGCAAGTAAAGTTTGATGCAGCAGTATGTCATTGGAACAAGAGAGGAGTCTGCCAAAGTTCATTGATAGGAGTTGCTGACAGGGATATCAGTGGAGCAGCAATGCGTGCGTTTCTGGGGAAGATGTGGAAGGTGCAGGACAAAAACGATTAAATACACAAATGGTAAAATGGTGCAAACATGGCTAACAAGAGACTTCAAAGCCATTGTAAAAGCAGAACAAAGGGCATACAAAGCAAAAATTCGTGGGCAGATGGATGTTTGGAAAGTTTTAAAAAAATACAGAGCAACTGAAAATCATTAGAAGGGGAAAGCTGAAATATGAAAGCAAGCCAGCAAATAATATCAAAGTGGATAGTAAAGGTTTTTTTACGTACGTTAAAAACAAAAAGGGAAATGAGAGTGGATATAGGACCGCTAGAAACTTGGACAGGAGAAATAATAACGGGGGAAAAGGATCTGGCTGATGAACTAAATGAGTATTTTGCATCAGTCTTCACTGTGGAGGACAGTAACACGATGCCTAATGTTGTAATGTGCGAAGGAAGGGAAGTCGGTGCAGTTGCTATTACAAGAAAGAATGTGCTGAAAAAGCTGAAATACCTAAAGGTACGTAAATCACCCGGACCAGGTGAACTGCATCCTATGGTTCTGATAGTAGTAGTGTTTGAGATTGTAGTGGCATTAGAAATGATCTTTCAGAAATCATTGGACTGGAAAATTGCAAATGTCACACCAATCTTTATGAAAAGAGGAAGGCAGCAGAAAGGAAATTATAGACCAGTTAGACTGCCCTCAGTGGCTGGTATATGTTAGCTCAACTGTTAATGCTGACTGATGGAGTACTTGGTGACACAGGACAAGATAGTACAAAGTCAGCATAGTTTCCGTCAGGGAAAATCTTGCTTGACGAACCAGTTGGAATTCTTTGAGGAGATTACAAGTAGGATAGATAAAGGGGATGCAGTGGATGTTGTATAATTGGTCTCTCAGCAAATCTTTGGCAAGGTGCCACACATGAGGTTGCTTATCAGGTTAAGAGCACATGGTATTACGGGAAAGGTACTAATATTGTGACAGCATTGGCTGATTGGTAGGAGGTAGCAAGTGGGGTTAAAAAATCCTTTTCGGGTTTGCTGCAGTGTTCAATGTTGGGACCATTCCTTTTTATGCTGTATATAAATGATTTGGATGATGGGACAGGTAGATTTGCTGCAACGTTTGCAGATGATCGGAAGATAGGTAAAGGGGTAGGTAGTGCTGAGGAAACAGGGAGGATGCAGAAGGACTTGGACAGATTAGGATATTGGCAAATGAAAGTGGCAAATGAAATACAATGTTGAAAAATGCAAGGTCATGCACTTTGGTAAAAGAAATAAATGTGCAGACTATTTTCCAAACGGGGAGAAAATCCACGAACCTGAGGTGCAGAGGGGCTTGAGACTGAGTCCTAATGCAGAACACCCTGAAGGTTAACTTGAAGTTTGAGTCGGTGGTGAGGAAGGCAAATGCCATGTTAGCAAGTGGTCCAAAATACAACAAGGATGTGATGATAAGGATTTATAAGATAATGGTGAGTCCTCACCTTGAGAATTGTGAACATTTTTGGACCCCTCATTCTCGAAAGCATGTGCTGGAATTGGAGAGGGTTCACAGGAGGTTCACAAGGATGATTCCAGGAACGTAGGTGTTATCATACAAGAAACTTTTAATGGTGTCGTGCGGGGGGGGAGGGGGGATCTCATTGGAACCTTTCGAATGCTGAAAGCCCTAGACAGAGTAGACGTGGAAATGTTGTTTCCCATGGTGGATGAGTCTAGGACAAGGGGGCACAGCCTCGGATAGAGGGGCGCCTTTGCCAAACAGAGATAGGGAGAGAGTTCTTTATACAAAGGGTCGTGAATTTGTTGAATTTCTTGCCGCATGCAGCGGTGGAGGCCAGGTCGTAGGGTTTATTTAAGGCACAGTTTATTAGATTATTGATTTGACATGGCCAATGTCCAGAAAATGCTGCATTGAGCTTAAGTTACATTATTCACTGTGCACTGCACTGCCTTTGGTGCTGTTCTCCACAAACGTACTGTGTAAATAATATTTTCATGGAAATAGATAATATAAATAGCAAATAAAAATTAATTCACCACTGATATATTTAACACACCATTGGCCTCAGGCCTGCAATATGAATAACAATCTTGCCGTACCAACCTTTGTCTCTTTCTAATTGTTTAATTTGGATCCAGCTTACTAGCTCGCCTTGGATTCGAAGTGATTTAACCTATCAGTCCAGGAACTCACGCAGATGCCTGCTAAGGGTCTTCTGAGCTTCATGCGGATAATTGCTACTGCCTTGACTTCACCGTCCTCCTCAATGCCTGTTCAAAACGCACAGTCGGACACGACATTGCACTCTTACAATAATGCTATCTGTTCCTTACATCTTTCACAATACAACTGCTGCCAGATCCTGGAACCTCAGGAACCCCTCTGGTATTTTTCCCACTAGTAATATTATGTTCACGTGCTTGTAGACCCCTGGCTTATTCCTGAAGTCCGTTTTAAATATACGCAGATATCTACCAGTATCTCACAATTAACAAAAAAGTAAAAATGAGATAGAGGTATCTGATTCAAGCCCTGTAAAATTCCCCCTAGCCTCCCGGAGTATCTCGGAAAACACCGGATCAAGCTACGGCAGTTCATTCAATTCAATATGCTTTAGGATTAGATAAGAAGTGTTGCATTCAAATCAGTTCTTCCTGAGAAGCATTGGGTTTTGATTCGAACAGTTACAAAGGAGGAGGTTAAAAGGGCATGCTTCGCATCTCCAGTCTTTCTTTCTATTGTGTCAAGATGTGGAGTTGCTGCTGGACGCAGAAATACAAATAAAAGGAGGGATATCAACGTTGCTTTGAAAGACCAAAAAAAAAAAGCGAACGAAATCTAATTGCCATGGTGTAAGTTGTGTGCATTTTGAGATCTGGTGGAGTGGGAGGTAATAAACAACGAGACTGTTCTTTTTCGTTCTTAGAGGAGAAACGACTAGAGTAAATGGAAAACAGACTCCTTCCCGACTGCTTGGCGCACCCTCAATCTCCGTTATTAATAGTACAGTCTACAGAACCACCGAAAAAATCCTATTTTAAATAAACAGTTTCGGTCCCCCCTATGGACTGACATCTCAGTAATTTCCCTATGTTGCATGCATCCCACAATCGCCAGGTCTGTCATCTCAAAGCTAAACTCTTTATTATTTTTACCTGTTCCGACAAATAGTCCAGATGTGAAACGAAGAGAATTTCTGCTTTGCCCACAGATCCAAACTAACAGCTGAGTGTCTGCAGTTTATTGTGGAATCTCAAATGAATACATCTGCATATTTGCTTCTGTTTTTATTCAGTCAGTTGCAGTATTTCATCCAGAGTGAATTTCACTATGCCAGCATATATATCATCATTTTTATTTTCAAATATCACCATTTCAAGTGGCATGCGAATCTCAGAGCTACGATACAAATTCAATAGCAACCCATTTGAAACACCATTCAGCGACAGTTAGTGATATTCCCTTCAGATTTGTGGAGGCCACTCTCAGGTGTTTAGATTTTGGTTGATGTAAATTTTATCAATGACCATTATACCAACAACATTACTGGTCAACAGAAGGAGAAAAAAAGAAGTGGCGCAAAGAAAGACATTATCTCAATAAACCATATCACGGATTATAAGCAAAGACGAGTACATAAGATGGGTATATGTTGATATTAATGATGACTGTAATCTAGGATTTGGTCTGAGAGGTGGGAGGACCACATGGCTTCAAAAATAGGAAGTCGCTGTTCGCTGATTCTGGAGACAGACAAACCGAATACTGTGTTAGCCCTGGCACGCGGACCACCTGGTCCGTACCAGGATAGCGTAAAGTTTCCTCCATTGCACTTTTACAATTAAACGAGTCCTACATATCTGTAAGTTTGTAACAATAACTGTGTGATGTATACTCTTGGTTCATTTTTCTGTCCTGTTTACATTTGATTCCGATCAACAGAATTATAATCAGAAGAAAGACAATGGAGGTGCAACTGAAAATAACCAATAAATAATAATTTAGAGCAGATATATATTCAGGCTTCTTCAATAAATTACTGCTTTCGGTGAGAGTTTCGGTGCTATTCTGCAAAATAGTGATGTGAAGGGTAACTGTGCTAGATAGGTTTGGCTTCCCGTTGTCTTTCACCAAGATTACCAAAGTTTGTGTCGTTGGATCCTGCTGCAATATTTGGCGCGTTGTTCTGATTTCACCAGACGTTTGACCAATGACAAACAAACTGGTATCAGTAACTTCCACCATTTGGTAAAATAACCTCCCGTTTTGACCAGAATCTGCATCAGTGGCCATTATCGTGGTGACCAAATACCCATGAGCCGCTGACTGGGGCAAGGTTTCTACGGTCGATGCTCCACCATGCTCTGAAGGTGAAACAATCACTGGCGCGTTGTCATTTTGATCGAGTATGATCACATTCACTGCAGCGCTGCTGCTCAGCGGTGGCACCCCAGCGTCACGGACTTGAACATGGAACTGAAAACTTTTGAGTTCCTCATAATCAAAAGAGCTCAGAGCGTAAATAGTGCCGTTCATTGAGTTAATGCTCAGGTACGTAGACAATGGCAAGTTTTGAATGTAATTGTCCAGAATGTAATAAGAAACATAGGAATTCTGTTCTAGATCGGGATCTGACGCCGTTACTGTGAAAACGGAGGTGCCAGGAGAACAATTTTCAGTCACGTATACGTTGTAGGGTAGTTCAGCAAAGTGTGCGGCGTTATCATTGATATCAGTAATGACAATATGGATGGTTTTATTTGTTGAAAGTGAGGGTGACCCCAAATCCCAAGCTGAAACGGATATTTTGTACTCCAACACCGTTTCACGGTCCAAAGGTTCATGTACAATTAATTCATAATGATTAGATGATGTTTGCAGTAGAAAGGGGAATTTCTGAGGTACCTCGGAGCGCACATGACCGTTCTCTCCAGAATCTCGATCGATAACATCGATCAAAGTGATTAATGCACCCGGCGAGGCATTTTATGGGACTTGGTTTGAGGCTGACGTCATTTTTATTTCGGGTACGTTGTCATTCATGTCAATGACCTTGATCAGTACTTTCGAGTGTCCCGTAATCGCAGGTGAACCGTGATCAATAGCTTGAATATCAATTGAATAGCTCTTTCTTTCTTTCTTCATAATCAAGCAGCTCTTCCACTCGAATCTGTCCGGTATTTCTGTCCAAGCTGAACAATTCCCGCATTTTTCGCGAGGATGTAACATCACTGAAAGAATATGTTACCTCTGCATTCAACCCTTCGTCCAAATCATTTGCCTTAACTTGTATCACTAACTCACCTTGTGGTGCGTTTTCAATAATGCTTCCCCTGTACACATCATGCTCGAATACAGGTGGATTGTCATTAATGTCCAGTACCGTAATGAGAATAAGAGCTGTTCCGGTTCTCTGAGGATTCCCACCATCCACAGCAGTAAGCATCAGTTGAAATGATGATTGTAGCTCTCGATCCAAAGGTTTCTCTAACAGCAACTCAAGAATTATAATACCCTCCTCGGTTCTCCGTGTTTTCAGACTGAAGTACTCACTCGAACTGATTGTGTAATTTGCGATAGTATTCATTCCAGTATCAGCATCGTCCGCGCTCTTAAGTCGAAAACTTACGCCAGGCGCGTTAGCTTCAGAAATTTGCGAGTCAATATTTTTGTCCCGGAATATAGGGAAGTTGTCATTTATATCAAGAATCTCCACTTTCCCACGATACACCTCAAACGGATTTTCCAGTATTATTTCCAAAGGTATGGTACACGTATTTGCTTGTCCACAAATACGTTCCCTATCGATTTGTTCACAAATAGATAAAAGCCCATTATCTGAACTAACCTTCATGTACCGTTCTCCGTCAGCAGAGCTGAGCCGAAATTTACGAGCTGACAATTGCAGTGCATTCAATCCCAAATCTTGAGCGACATTTCCAATGATTGTCCCTTCGCCCATTTCCTCAGGAATAGAATAACTAAGTTGTCCTAAAATTCGAGCCGGGGTACACACGATAAAGATGAACACAATTACAGTGCAGCTTAACCTCGATGCCAACTGCATTGTTCCGCATTCAGTTAATTTAGAAATTCAGGCTTCTTCTCGATTAATTCGTGACACACTGCCCTTAACACAAAATATAAACGCATACAGATAAACCACTGACATAAAGAGACCGAAGATTTTTCCGCCTCAGCTTAACACCATAATCTAAACGCACGCAATGGCCGTCTCTTTCGTCGACCCTGTCCTTTTATTCTGGGAGGGGCAATGTACCCATCAGTGGAATTGAGTTTCTCATTGGTAGACAGCGACACAAACAGTTCTTTTCGACAATTACAAATTATGCTCTTAAAGCTGTACTGTTACCCTAGATATTTAATGGTGTGCAACCATAAAATGTAGTTGTTGATTGCGTTTCCCATTAAATTTTATTTTTGGTATTTAGCATCGTAAAACATAAAACTGTTTTCTGATGGCATTTAACCTTACATTTAGTACGACCTACATATTCAGTCAGAATGTAATCGGGAGCAGATAAGTTCCTTGAACATTTCTATAACTCAATGAAATTAAAAGCTTGGCTGACCCTCGTATCCGCCATGAAAGTTAGCTTTGTGCGTTTGTCTGTGATATGAATAGCACGAACACTGTATGCGGGAGAGATTTTAAATCTGAAAGGCCATTGCACTGGGGCTGTTCTACTCTTGTGGGTCAATAATATGGTTCAATCTATTAAAAATCAAAACGACTTGCATATAAGGACACTATTTTGGAACCCGCTAAGAGTAATAAACTAATGTGATGTATAAATATATATCCGTTTGTTAGCAGCTGGGAATTATTATTAATTCTAATAAATAAATATTTTCTGAAGTAACAGTAACCTCAATAATATTCAAATAGATATTCTTAACAATTTCTTTGTAAATTTTCGAATCTGCAAGTGGAGAATCGAGAAATTGATGATATTGATATCGCCAAATTTAGAATAAATTTCGGGTTTACATAAGGTGTTTAAATAAGGTTTGTTGAGGGATGACAATCATGAACATGGTGGTTTCAGGGAAAAGGAAAGAAGTTTTTCACCATATGACCATTAGACCAAAAATATAGGAGCAGAAGTAGGCTATTCGGCCCATCGAAGCTGCTGTGACATTTAATCATTGGCTACTCCAATTCTTCCAGTCTTCCCCACTCCCCAGCCTTCTCCGCATACCCTTTGATATCTTGAGTAATCAAGAACCTATCTATCTCTGTCTTTAATGCACCCAATGACTTGCCCTCCAGAGCCACTTGTGGCAACAAATACACAGATCTACCACCCTCTGACTGAAGTAGTTTCTCCGCATCTCTGTTCTAAATGGACTTCCATCATTCCTGAAGTCGAGCCCTCTTGTCCTAGACTCCCCTACCATGGGAAATAACTTTGTGATATCTAATCTGTTCAGGCCTTTTAACATTCAAAATGTTACGATGAGATACCCACCCCCCCCCCCCCCCATTCTCCTGAACTCCAGGGAATGCAGCCCAAGAGCCACTAGACGTTCTTCATATGGTAACCCTTTCATTCTAGGAAGTATTCTCGCGAAGCTTCTCTGAACCCTCTCTAATTTCAGTATATCATTTCTAAAATAAAGAGGCTAAAACTTCACTTAATACTCCACGTGTGGTCCCACGAGTGCCTTATAGAGCCTCAACATTAAATCCCTGATCTCATATTCTAAATTTATGGTTGAATAAATGTTTAGTTCAGTGTAATAAAACCAGATGCTAAATTTATAAACATTTTAAATGGTCTGGAGAAAACACTGAACAAAACCGTGTACGCTGGGACTTTACGAAAGACCAAATATAAGTACTCTTTGATTAAAAACTTATTGAGAAGATTATCATCCCCAAAATATAGACTGATTGATTCTCTTGTCTTCTTCCATTCTTTAGGATAACAGGAATAATACAGAATACTTCAATTTTCTTTCACTCTTTCGCATAACCAAGTCTGTTGACATCGTCGACATGAATATTTCCTCATCTATTTTCAGGCTGTTGCACCTGCTTCTAGGATCCCCATTATAGGAATCATATTCTCCACCTTCTAGGCCTTTCAATATTTTAAAGATTTCAATGAGAAACACCATCCCCCTCCCCCCTTCATCTCACATCATTCTTCTGAATTCCAGTGACTGGAGGCACAGAGCCACCAAACGCTACTCATCTGTGAAACCTTTCATTTCCAGAATCATGTTCATTCACTTCCTCGGGACCTTCTCCAATGCCAGCAGTTCTTTTTTCTTAGATCAGAGGCCCAGTATAATGGCGAATAAAATTTAACTTCGTCCCACCTTGTTTCGGAATACTAAGAAAATGTGTCAATAAGATACTTATTTTCCAAAGATTCAATTTATTGATAAACTGTACATAAATACTACCAGTAGAGATAATCCAAATGAAGTCTGCTACGATAGATACTTCTAAACGGCCATTTTGGTAACACAGGATTTTTTTGACTACTATAGTGATGATTTAAAGAGAAAATATCTATGGAGCACGACATAATTCTGTCTGTTCTTTGCAAATTGCAGTTCTGAAGCCTTTGAACAAAAGAGAAGCAAATCTGCTCACAGTTCTCCTGTGCGATGTGCATAGTGTAAGTGCGATATGATCAATACCTTATAAAGGTTCAAAGGTTCAAAAGTCCAATTTAACATCAGAAAAAAAAATTATAAAATATACATCCTAAAATGTTTTTTCTTCGCAAACATCCACGAAAACACGGAGGTGGCCCAAAGAATGTACGACAGACAGTTAAAAGCGAGAACTACAAATTCTCCCCAGCTCCGCCCTCCCGTGCGAAAGCGGCAGCGAGCATACATCCCCTCTCCCCCTCCCACCGGCAGAAAAGCAAGCATCAGCACCGCCACTCAAGCACTCAAGCATGAGCAAGGCAATAGGAAAGACTCAGACCCGCAGTTACCACAAAGACTTCGCCTTTCATTCAGCATTCGACATACCACAGGGCCTCTCTCTCCCTAAGAAAAAAGAGGGAGGTGTCTCCAATTTCCCATCCAGCGGGGAGACAGAACAACAACGCGCTGGTTTATGATGTTAAAACTCCGTTACGTCGCTTTTTTCGAGCTCTGTGATTCGACCTTTTCCTGAACATCGCAAAGATCTCGGGTCTTCGGACCCACAGCAGTAGATTATTCGACTCCCCTAACGACACATGCGTCTGCTGCCGTGACACAAACCCTCGATTCGCCCTGCTCCAGAGCCCCGAGATCTTAGTCTTCCAAATACAAGTTGGAACCCTTGGCGTGCCGAAAAATGGCCAGTCGCGAAACCCCGAGAACGGGTCCCACTCCCGCAAGGAACCGAAGTCTGCGTGTAACTCCAGGTCAGTGTCCTCAAAACATCACTGAAAGGGAAAGATAAAGATATTAATGATGGAAATAGAACTGTTTCCGAAGATGCAAGCAAAGGAGTCGCCGTTTAGCGCCAACTGAGCTCCGCTTCCGTCTCCCTTAGCATTGAGACTTAAAGCCTCCGCTTCAAGCCTTAAGTATCCATAAAGCCTTAGCACTGCATCCTTGTTTTTATATACTAGTCCTCTCAAAGGGAACAGTAACACTGCATTTGTCTTTCTTACCACAGATTCAACCGGAAAGTTATCCTTTAGTGAATCCTGTAAGAGGAATCCAAAGCCCCTTTTGCAACTCTGATTTCTAAATGTACGCCATGTTTGGAAAAAAAGGGCGGGGGGGGAGGGGTTAAGGAACCAATGCAGAGTGCCCCTGTGACCATCCCCATTAACAACAAATATACCATTTGGGAATCTGTCAGCCAGATAATCTAACAAAGGAAACTGACAGTCGTCTGGTCTCTGGCACTGAGCCTACCTCTGTGTCTCAGAAGGGAAGGGAGGAGAAGAGACAGGTTGTGATGTTAGGATATTGGTTAGTAATGGGAACGAACAGGAGGTTATGTGGGCAAGAACGAGATTGTCGCGTGCGAGGGTCCAGGATAATCGGATTTAGTCCTTATTAACCATAAGTGGGAAGGAAAACAACCCAAAGTCCTGGTCCATTTATGTACCAATAACATTGGTAGGACGAATGACGTGGTTCTGCAGAGTGAGTTCAGGAGAGCTAGGTGCTAAGTCAAAAGGCAGGGACTCCAGGGTTGTGATCCCAGGGCAGTTAACCGCGCCATGTGTTAGTGAGGCCGAACTAGGAAGATTATACGGTTTACTACGTGGGGAGGGGGAGGGGGGGGTAGGAGTGCAAAATATTTTTGGATCATTAGGTTTTTTTTCGATTCAGGTGGGACCTGTGCAGAAGGATGTTCAGCACCTGAACTGGAGGGTGAATAATATGCAAGCAGAATGGCTTGTTAATGCTGCTTGGTGGGAAGCAGAGTGCCAAAACAGTTAGTGAGGATGTTGTGGAAGCAGATGTTGGTAGACCTCAGACAAAATTAGGAATCAGAAGGTTCAGCATTGCGCGAGTAGTGTCCTGAGAGGCCGATATTTCAATGCAGGAAAGGCAGAAAGTAGTGCAGAAGACGATGTGGCTGCTTTACAGAGAGAGACAATGTGTAGTGAGGAGAGGCTGTTGAAAAGGAAGAACTACAGTTAACAGGATGAGTTGCAACGTAAAAGGCAGACCAAATTGAGAAGCCTGAATACAGCATTGAAGGTGTTGTATTTGAGTGCAAGCAATTTACTGAAAAACGTAGATGAACTCGCAGCACAGTTGCAGAATAGCACGTATGATTTGTAGGTATTAATAAATCGAGGCACAAAGTTTATTGATGGGGTGTAACGTCACAGGATGAGCATTGTATCAGAAGGATAGGCCGAAAGACAGAGGGGACGATGTGCTACCTTTGCTAAAAAATGAAACGAAATCATTAGTAAGAGTTGACATGGGGTCGGTACATGTTGAATTATTGTGGATAGAGCTAGGGAACTGTAAGAGTAAAAAGATCCCGATGGGAGTTGTATCCATACCCCAAAACAATAGTAAGGATGTGACCTAACAATTACGACGGATGATGGAAAAAGCATAACAAAAGGTCAATGATACAATAGTTATAGTGGAGTTCAATATGCAGATAGATTTGAAAATCATGCTGCAGCTCGATTACTGAGTGTGTGATTTCTAGAGTGCTTAAGAGATGGCTTTTTTAGAGTAGCTGGTGGTTGTGCCCACCAGAGGAACAGCTGTTCTGGATTGGGTGTTCTGCAATAAACCAAAATGGACAATAGAGTATAAGATAAAAGAACTTTAAGGGGAAAACGATCATAATAAGATCGAATTCACCCTGAAATTTCTGAAGAAGAAGCGAAAGTCAGATGTGTTAGTATTGCAGTGGAGAAAAAGGAATTACAGAGGCATGAGAGAGGAGCTGGCCAGAAGTGATGGGAAATAAGCACTGTCAGGGATGACGTCTGAACAACACTGTCTGGAAGTTCTTGAAAGAATTCAGAAGGCACAGGATATGTACATCTTAAAGAGGAAGAAGTATTCTAATGGAAAGATGACACAACCGTGAATAACAAGAGAAATTAAAGCCAATATAAAGTCCAGAGAGGGCATTTAATTGAGCAAAAATCATTGGAAAGTTTGAGGAATGGGAGATTTTAAAAACCAGCAGAAGGAATCTTAAAACGTCATTAAGAAGGTGAAGATGGAATACGAAGTGATTTGACCTATAATATTACAGGGAAAAAACTTAAGTTACTTCAGGAACGTAAAGTGTAAAAGAGAGGTGAATGTGAATATTAGATTGCTGGAAACCGATACTAGAGAGAGAGAGTAATCGGGTACAACGAGATAGCGGACGAAATGAATTAGTATTTTGCATTAGTCTTTACTGGGAAAGATACTAGCAGTATGGTGGAAGTTCTCGGTGTCAGGACTCATACGTTGTGTGAAGATCCCAGAACGAAAAAGAAGGTTCTTGGGAAACTGAAGGCCCGAAGGTTGATCCATCACCTGCACTAGATGGTGTACATACCACAGTTTTGAAAGAAGTGGCTGAAGAGTTCGTGGAAGCATGAAAAATGATCTTCCAAGAATCACAAGATTCTGGAATTGTTCGGGAAAACTCGAAAAGTGCAAGGGTCTTCAAAATAAAAGAGACAGAACAAAGGAAGCTGTTGGTCAGTTACTCTGACCTCAATGGTCGGGAAGATTTTGGGATCATTTTTAAGGATGAGATCTTAGTGTACTAAGGCATAAAATTATACAGGTCGTAGACAGCATGTTTCCTCAAGGGAACGATGGATAAAACAGTGGCTAATTGGCAGAAGGCAAAGAGTGGGAATAAAGTGAGCCTTTTCTGACAGGCTGCCGATGACTATTGGTGTTCCATAGGATTCTGTGTTGGGACCGATTCTTATTAAGCTATATGTTAATGATTTTGATAATGGAGTTGATGGCTTTGTTGCAAGGTTTTCTGCAGATATGAAGATAGGTGGAGGGGCATGTAGGGAGGCTCAGAGAGACTTACACAGATAAGGAGAATGGGCAATAAGTGCCAGGTGGAATGCCAAGCCGGGAAGTGTATGGTCATTCGCTTTGGTGAAGTAACTGAAAGGGCTATTTTCGAATTGCAGAGAAAATAAAAAAAAACAAAAACGGGGGTTCAGAGGGACTTAAGAGTCCTTGTTCAGGATTTCCTAATGAGTAATTTGTAGGATGAGACTGAGTGGGAAAGGGAAATACAAAGGTAGCATTCATTTTAAGAGCACTGCAATAGCAATATAAAAGCAAGAATGTCATTTTGAAACTTTATAAAGCTCTGCTGAGGCTTCACTCGGAGTATTCTGAGCAGGTCTGGGCGCCTTATCTTAGAGAAGATGTGCTGAAACGGGAGATGTTTCAAAGGGGACTCACGAAAGTTATTCCAGGATGGCTTGTAATATGAAGAGCAGTTAATGGCTCTGGGCGTGTATTCATTGAAATTCAAAAGAATGAGAGGTG
Source organism: Hypanus sabinus (assembly GCF_030144855.1). Taxonomy (NCBI): domain Eukaryota; kingdom Metazoa; phylum Chordata; class Chondrichthyes; order Myliobatiformes; family Dasyatidae; genus Hypanus; species Hypanus sabinus. The sequence continues at coordinate 56,400,080 of NC_082720.1, read as the reverse complement.
GCCTCATTAAAACGTATCGAATAGTGAAAAACCTTGATAGAGTGAATGCGGAGAGGCTGATTCCTCTGATCAGAAGTCTAAGACCAGAGGGCAGAGCCTCAGATTAGAGGGGAAACCTTTTAGATCAAAGATGGAGGAATATAATTAGTCAGAGAGTGCTAAATCTGTGGAATTTTAGGCCACATGCAGCTGTGGTTATCAAAACCTTCTGTACGTTTACGGTAGAGGCTAATAGATTCTGTTTTGGTCAGGGCATGAAAGGATATGGGGAGAAGGCAGGATGATGGGGCTGGAAGGATCATTGCATCAAAAATGATGGAATGACGAAACGGACTCGATGGACCAGATGGTTTAATTCTGCACCTATATCTTATGGCCTGATTATTTTAATAGTCTTAACGCCTTCACTCCTTCGGTTAAAATGGATTACCATGCACTTTCCTACACTATATTTGATCTGCCAATTATTTTCGCATTCTCATTCTCTGCTTTATTGCTTTTGCAAATTCTGTGGCTTGCCAAAACTACTCCTTCCTCAACCTATCTTCGTATCCGACACATACTTTGTCAGTAAGCCATCCATTCCTTTCCAAAGAAAGTTCAGCATTCTCCTTCATTTCAAATTTTCACCACTATAAATTCTGCAAACAAACATTCTGCATCTTACGCTATTTCTCTCCATTATGAGCAATTTTTTGTCCTTATCTTTGCATAAGGAGCGAAGAGACGGATTTTTCATCAGGGCGTTCATCAAAGGACGACTGCACAAGCGCGTGGACCACAGCGCAAAAGACTGGCGCGAAGTTTAAAAGGACATGACTTTACTGAGCGGGTAAAGGAGTAGAGGGAGACAGAGGGAGACCCCCTGTTTGTTTCAACAGGGCTTCGGTGATTGCGTGTCGAGGTCAGGTAGTTTTCCTATGAAGAATAGAAACAGAAAGAATGTCTGTCAGGTGTGTGCTCTGTTTGAGTTTGGAAGTTAGAGTTTGTAAGACATTTTTCCAGTATTTTTCCAGACTAGGACATGTCCAGTACATATGGATAAGGGAAGCCTCGCCCGTTTTGCATTTGTCGCAACAGGGATTACCATCTGGGTAAATGCGAGATACTTTAGTTTCAGACAAATGGGCCCTGTGTACGAATTTGAACTGTAATAGGCAGTGGCGGGCACATAAAGAGTTTGAGTTAACTCAATTGAGGACTTTATCCCATTTGACATTGAAAATTTGAAATCTTGCTCCCAGGCAGTTTTAGTTTTGTCAAGAGAGAGTCGCCTCAGAGCCGCCAGCTTGTCGCAGAGAAAAGATATTAGACCTTTGCAGAGAAACATATCAATGACGTTTGTGTCGGATGTCTCGGGAAAGTTTGGTATCAGAAGGCGAAATGTCTAATTTGCAAATATCTAAAGAAGTGATTGTTGGGTAGATTAAACTTTGCAGACCCTTGTTCGAATAATGCAAAACAGTTGTCTAAAGAAAGATCTTTAAAGAGTTTCATGCCCTTTCTGTACCAGTTTTAAAATGCTGAATCATGTATAGAAAGTTGAAAGGGATGATTATGTAGAATAGGACATGAAAGAGAGAAGCCATGCAGACCACGGTGCTTTCCGAACTGAGGCACACAGTCAGGGTGTGCCTGATGACAGGATTAACAATTGGTTTAGACGTACGAAAACGGAGTGCGGTTCCAAGAGGTGCAGAGATGGAAATATTCCACTCCATTGTTACCCATATTAGACAGTCGAATTGATTATAAAAATTAGACCAAAAGATGAGACAACGAATGTTAGCTGCCCTGTAGTATAGGCGGAAATTGGGCACAGTCATGCCTCCAAAACTTTTAGATTTTTGAAGATGAGTTTTATTCAGTCGGGGACACTTGCCCTTCCATAGGTAAGAGGATAAGATTGAGTCTAGCGAATCAAAAAAGGCTTTAGAAATGACAATTAGTATGGAGTGAATTTTTGAGGACGTGAATAAACGCAATATAAAATATGAAGATAGAGTAGTAGATGTAGTGTATATGGATTTCAGCAAGGTATTTCGTAAGTTACTCCATGCAAAGCTTATTGAGAAGGTAAAGAGTCATGGGATCCAAGGGGAAATTGCTTCGTAGATTCAGAACTGCATTCTCACAGAAGCCGGCAGTGGTTCCAGACGGGCCATATTCTGCATGGAGGTCGGTGACAAGTGGTTTGTCTCAGGGATCTGTTCTGGAACGCCTTCGTGATTTTTATAAATAACTTGGATGAGGAAGTGAGGGGATGGGTTAGTAAATTTGTTGATGATGCAAAAGGTTGGGAATGTTGTGGATAGTGTGGTGGGCTGTCAGAGGTTACATAGCGATATCGATAGGATGCAAAATTGGGCTGAGAAATAAAAGAAGGAATTTAACCCAGATAAGTGTGAGGTGATTCATTTTGGTAGGTCAAATATGAGGCAGAATATCAGAGGGATCTTGGGCTCCGAGTCCATAGGACGCTCAAAGCTGCTGCGCAGGTTGACTCTGTTGTAAAGAAAGCATCCAGTGTGTTGGCCTTCTTCAACTGTGGGATTTAGTGTAAGAGCCGAAAGGTAATGTTACATTGGTCAGGCCCTACTGTGCTCAGTTCTGGTCACCTCACTACAGGAAGGATATGGAAACTATGGAAGGCGTGCCCAGGAGATTTACAACGATATTGCCCAGATTGGGGAGCATGCCTTATGAGAATAGGTTGAGTGAACTCGGCCATTTTTTCCTTGGAGCGGTGGAGGATGAGAGATGACCTGATAGAGGTGTACAAGATGATGATAGAGATTGATCGTGTGGATAGTCAGAGGCATTTTTTTCCCAGGGCTGAATTGAAGAACACGGGAGGGCACAGTTTTAAGGTGCTTGGAGGTTGGTACAGACGGGATGTCAGTCATAAACTTTATTACACATAGAATGGTGAGTATGCGCAATGGGCTGCCAGCGAGTGTGGCGGAGGCAGATACGATAGGGTCTTTTAAGAGACTCCTGGATAGGTACATGGATATTATAAATATAGGGGGCTATGGATAATGCTATTTCTAAGGTAAGGGCATGCTCGGCACAGCTTTGTGGGCCGAAGAGCCCTTATTGTGCAGTAGGTGTTCTAAGTTTCTATGATACCCTACTCACCAAACTTTAATCCCTTCTCATTACAAATCCCGATAGACTCTAGCCCTCAATGGATCCTCTTATCATTTTGCCACCAGTGATGTTGGGCTCACTGGCCTGAAGAACCCTGGATTGCATTTGTAACCGTGCTTAAGTATAGACATAACATTAGACACCTTCCCGTGCTTCACACCTGGCAAAGAATAACAAGGGAAAAAGGCCGTTCTCTCGTTTGCATTGCATCACCCCGGTCCTCCAAAAATATTCCCGTAGTATCCCAGGAAACGTATAGCTGACCACGGGGATTTATCCAAATCAGGGATTTATCTTTTGAACTACATTAGAAGAGTTGTATGCACGTCAATTCTCCCTGAGAAACAGATCATTCGACTCTGCAGCCTTAGGTGATGAAAAGGGCCTGCAGTGCCCGTTCTTTTTGTCTATGTCAAAGATGTGGAATCTCTTCAGGAAACAAAGGGACAAATATGAATTCGTGAAGGAACGCTAAAGTAACCAGCAGCAAGAGTGTTCTTCATCTTCCTTGTAGAAGAAGGTATCAGAGTAGATTAATGACGGATTGATTCGCGAATGTTTGACATATTCTAAATCCCTTTTGTTATTAGCAGCACGTTATAAAGAATAGAAAAAAAAATCTATATGAATTTAACTGTTACGATTCCTCCCACGCACTGACCATATCGGTGACATTCCGTTGTTTCCAACCTGGAGTCCACGGACCACTTACTTAACGGCAGGGGTCTATGGCATAAAACAAAGTTGGGAAATCCCTGCCTTGTTCAATCCATCCCTCAATCTCATCCTCTGAATACAACACGGTAGTCGTTATTCTTTATAGCTGTTCTGACAAACAGTCCGGATATGAAACGAAGAACACTGTTGCCTTCTCCAGAATTGCAGACTGACATGGTGAGTGCCTGCAGTATATTGTTTTCATTTGAGAGCCCACATCTCTATTCTGCTTCCGTTTTTATTCTGCGATTATATAGAAATTCATCAGGAATTCATTTCAAAATACCAAAGAATTTTGTCATCTTAAGTACACATACTATTCAGGTAGGCCATATATATTTTAGGTAACATATTCAACAGCAACGCATTTGTGAGCGCCATTCAGACACCGGCAGTAATATTCTCTTCAGGGTTAACAGATATCACCCTCAGGTGCTTTGATTGTTGTGACTAGATATTTTATTTCTTACCACCATAAAAATTAGATCCCTCTTCACAAGGGTGCAAACATGATTTCGCAAAGGATATATGTTACAACATAGATAACCTTCAGCACAATATAAGCCCTTCGACCCACAAAGCTGTGCCGAACACATCCCTGCCTTACAACTTCCTCGGCTTACCCATAGCCCTTTATTTGTTTAAGGTCCGTGAACCCATCCAATAATCTCTTTAAAGACTCTAGCGTCTCCACCACCACCGCCGTCGCAGGTAGCCCAGTCCACGCGCACACCACTTCATGTTTTTAAAACAACTTACCACTGGCAACTCCTCTGTACCTACTTCCAAGCAGCTAGAAACTATGCACTCTCATGCTAGCCATTTTAGATCCGGAGAAAAGCCTCTGTCTATTCATACGATCAGTGCCTTTCATTATCTTGTACACCTTTATCAGGTCAACTCTCATCCTCCGTCGCTTCAGGGAGAAAAGGCGAAGTTCAATCAACCTATTCTCAAAAGGCATTCTCCCCAATCCAGGTAACATCTTTGTAAATCTCCTTTGCACCCTTTCTATTGTTCCCACGACCTTCTTGTAATGAGGCGACCAGAACTGAGCACAGTACTCCAAGTGGGGTTTGACCAGGGTCCTATATAGCTGCACCATTACCTCTCGGCTCTTAAACTCAATTCCACGGTTCATGAAAGCCAATGCACCGTATGCCCTCTTAATCACAGAGTGAATTTGTGTAGCAGTTTCGAGTGCCCTAAGGATTTGGATCCTCCACACTGTCAAAAATCTTAGCATTAATGCTATATTCTGCAATCATATTCGAACTATATGTTCTAAAATACTTCACTCCACTGTACCACAACACAAAATATAAACAACAATAATCACATTACACTGGGCATGCGTTGGTCTTACCCATCTATAATTTAAGATTGAGCCTGACAGCTGGGAGGGCCGCATGGCTTCAAGAAAAGGAAGTCGCTTTTCGCTGATTCTGGAGACAGGCAGACTGAGTACTGAGGCAGTCCTGGCATACGGACTAACTGATCAGTACCGGGACAGCGTAAAGTTTCCTCCATTACAGATCTTCGATTGCACGTGTCCTGCATATCTCCACGTTTGCAACAATAACTGGGCGAAGTATACTCTTGGGGGTTATTTCTGCCCTGTTTACACTTGATCCAGATCAACACAATGATAATCAGAAGAAAGACAATGGAAGTGCAGCTGAAAATAATCAATAAATAAAGATTTAGATCAGACAAATATTCGGAAGTATTCACTGAATTACTGCTTTCGGGGAGTGTTTCGGTGCTATTCTGCAAAATTGTGACGTGAAGTGTAACCGTGCTGGATAGGTTTGGCTGCCCGTTGTCTTTCACCATGATGACCAACGTTTGTGTGGAAAGATCCCCATCCATGATTTTACGCGTTGTTCTGATTTCTCCGGACGTTTGACCAATCATAAACAAATTTGATTCAGTAGCTTTCACCATTTGGTAAAAGATCCTGGCGTTCTGACCGGAATCTGCATCTGTAGCCATAATTTTGGTGACGAAATGCCCCTGACCCGCTGACTGAGGAATGATCAGCGCGGATGCTGAACCACTTTGTGCTGAAGGTGAAATGATTACCGGAGCGTTGTCATTTTGATCCAGAGTAATCACTTGCACTGTAGCGCTGCTGCTCAGCGAGGGTATCCCAGCGTCACGGGCTTGAACGAGGATCTGAATTTTTTTGAATTCCTCATAGTCAAAAGAGCGCAAGGCGTAAATGGTGCCGTTCCTGGAGTTAACGCTGAGGTATGTGGACACTGGCAGATTTTGGAAATAATCTTCCAGAATGGAGTACGAAACAGATGAATTCTGCCCCAGATCAGGATCGGAAGCAGACACTGTGAATATGGATGCGCCAGGAGCATTATTTTCAGACACATATATGTTGTAGGATAATTCAGAAAAGTGTGGGGCGTTATCGTTTACATCCGTGACTACAATATGGATGATTGTATTTGTTGACTGGGAAGGTGACCCCAAATCCCAGGCTGAAACATTTATTGCATACTCAATTACCGATTCACGGTCCAATCTTTCCCGCGTAACTAACTTATAATGATTCGATGATGCTTGTAACATAAAAGGTAGGTTATTTTGTATCTCGCAGCGCACTTGACCGTTCTCTCCAGAATCCCGATCGATAACATTGATTAAGGTTATGAAAGTTCCTGGTGGGGCATTTTCCGGGATCTGATTCGTCAGTGACGTCACTTTTATTTCGGGTGCGTTGTCATTTACGTCAATAATTTTAATCTGGACATTGGCGTGTCCTGTATTCGCAGGAGACCCGCGATCAACAGCTTGAATATCGAGTGAATAGCTGTTTGTTTCTTCAAAATCTAGTTGCCCTTCAATTACAATCTCTCCAGTGTCTGGAACCAAACTAAAAACACCGTGCACCCTCTGTGAAGTAAATCCACTGAAGGAATATGTCAGCTTTGCATTCAACCCCTCATCCAAATCGTTTGCCTTAACTATCATCACTAATGTACCTCGGGGTGTATTTTCCCTTATGCTACTCCGGTAAACATCATGTTCGAATACAGGCGGATTATCATTTATATCCATTACAGTAATGACAATGTCAGCTGTTCCGGTTCTCCGAGGAGCCCCACCGTCCATAGCCGTAAGCACCAGTTGAAAAGATGACTGCAGTTCCCGGTCTAAAGATTTCTTTAAAATCAATTCAGCAATTACAATACCCTCCTCGGTTCTCCGTGATTTTAGACTAAAGTACTCACTTGAACTGATTGCATAGTCAACGACAGTATTTATTCCAACATCGGGGTCATCAGCCCTCTCGAGACGGAAGCGTGCTCCAGTAGGAATGGCTTCGGATATCTGCAACGGAATACTCCTCTCCCGGAAAGTGGGTGAATTGTCATTCGCATCAAGAATCACCAGCTCCCCGTGAATCACCTCCGACGGATTTTCCAGTATTATTTCAAAGGGCATCGTACACCTATCTGTTTGCCCACAAAGACGTTCCCGGTCGATTCTGTCACAAATAGACAAAATCCCATCATCCAAACTGACCTTTATATACCGCCCTCCGTCATCAGCGCTCAATCGGAATTTACGAGTTGCTAATTGCTGTGCATTCAATCCCATATCTTCAGCGATATTCCCAACAAATGATGCCTCTTCCATTTCCTCCTGAATAGGGTAACTAATTTGCCCTGAAATCTTCTCCAGGGCACACAGGATAAAAATAGAAGCAATTAGAGTGAGTTTTAGCCTCCATACACACGCCATTGTTCCGTATGCAGTTAATTTGAAAAATAAACAGGCCTCGATTAATCGGTTCGACTGTCCGAACGACAAAATGCAGACTCATACAGATAAGGACCGAATCTATACAGACAGGAGACTTTCTGCATCATCCTAACTCCACAGCTGAAACGGACTTAATGATCGCGTTTTTAGTCGACTCCATCCTTTTTATTCTGAGTGAAGGAGGGGCAATGGATCTATCAGTTCCCTGGAGCTTCTCATTGGTAGACAGCGACACAACCAGTTCTTCTCGACAATTACAACTGCTGTTCTTAAAGCTGTATTGTCGTCCTAAATATTTTATATTGTACAACAATAAAATGCAGTTGTTGAGAAAATGATCCATTTAGCATTATTTTCAGCAGATATCTCTGTAAGTCATTATACCAGTAATGGAATGGCATTTTGGCAAGAAAATTATCACAACCTTCGCACTCACTCAGAGTTAACGCATCAGCATTTCTGTGATCCAATGAGTTTAATCGTTTGTTGTCAATTGTATCCAACCATGAGAGTTAGATGTGTGCAATTGCACTGTAATGTGAACTACAGGAAGAAACTGCGCACGGGAGTTTTTTTTTAAGAGGGAATTCCCATTACATTGGGGCATTCCACTCTCCCAAACTAACAATACTTTTCAATATACTGCACTGGAAAACAAGGATCTTCTTCCTGAATATTCTGGGGCGTTCCTTTTCGAATATATCTCACTTGAAATTTCACAAAGCATCAGCATCCCTATGCAATACAAGTTATTTCTGTAAATACCCATGTGATAAAGGAAGTATGAAAATGTTGAAGGTGTTCAGCATCAAGCAGTCTAACTTAAACAAAATAAAAATTCTGAAGAAGCAGCAGTTGTGAAAAAAATATCCAGTCCCGTATCATATAGGGAATATACTACTTGGCAACAAATGCGCATGTTGGTCTCTGAAAATCAGATAGATAACGGTAGTCAGAAAAAATAACATTCTGCATAAAAGTCCCTATATGTGCAACTAGAGTTTGTCGTTATTATAATATATTTTTTTCTTCTCAGCTCAAGATGGTAAAATATGAGGTACAGGCATAGCCAATCTCACTTATTTCTCAAAGGCTTGGAAGCTTCGTACTGTTTGTTGTTATTCAGTATTGAGGCTTTCGGGAGCTTTACACAAAAAAAAGCGTAATTGTTTACTTCGAGGAGGAACCCATGGATAGCAACCAGACTAGACGCGGTACCCGGCAATGTATTAATCACCTGTGTTTTTGATCAACTGGCTTTAGTATACATGAGATCGTTAACCCCTCGCTTCTGCAGTATAACGTACACATTTGCTTCATGGAAACATAGAAAAACTACGGAACAATACAGGTCCTTCACCCACAATGCTGTGCCAAACAAGTACATACTGTAGAAATTACCCAGGGATACCCATAGACAACTATTATTCAGAGCTCTGTGTACTTATCCATAAGCTTCTTAAAAGACACTACCGTATTCTCGTCGTCTACCACCGTTGCCGGCAGCCCATTTGATGCTCTCGACGTAAAAAAAAAACTTTCTTTTTACCACTCCACACGTAAAAAAAAAAATTCTCTTCTGTACCTACTTCCAGGAATATTAAAACTGAGCCCTCTCCTGATACACATTTCAGCCCCGGGAAAATGCCACTAACTATCCACACGATCAATGCCTCCAATAATCTTATACACCTCTATCACGTCACATCTCATCCTCCGTCGCTCCAAGGAGAAAATGCCAAGTTCATTCAACCTATTCTCATAAGTTATGCTCACGAATCCAGGCAATATCCTTGATTATTTCTTCAGCAGTTGGATCGCGGCACGGCTGCAAGCGTGCGGGTCAGCCAGTGGAAACAGCGAGAAGAGTTTAAGAGGAGATGGTTATTTCTTCCACGGTTTGATCGAGACACGATAGCGTAAGCGCGTGGTCGTCAGGCAGTGAGAACAGGGAGAAGAGCTTAAAAGTTATAAAGTGGGCTCTCGAGTAGAGGGAGACAGAGTAGGAAAGCTTTGGCACAACGGAACTTCGGCGATTACAGGTCAAAGCGAGGTAGGTTAACTGCGTACAGTACAGACAGGACATATGTGTGCGAGACCGGTGTTCTGTGCTCAGGGTCGGATGTGGAAAGTCCGGGAGACTCCAAGCCTCCCGGATGGCCACATCAGCGCCAGGTGCGTCCAGTTGTTGCTCCTTAGGGACCGGATTAGGGGACAGGAGATGCAGATCGTTGACCTCCGTCTGGACAGGGAAGCGAAGAGGTGATAGCGATGAACTATAGGCACGTAGTCACACCGGGGCCTCGGGAGACAGAGAAGTAGGTAACAGTCAGTAGAGAGGAGAACAAGAGGCAGATCCTAGAGTGTACGCCAATGGCTGTCCCCCTTAACAGTAAGAGCTCCTGTTTGAGTATTGCTGGAGGAGATAGCCTACCTGGGGGAAACAACAGTGGCCGCGCCTTTGGCACAGAGTCTGTCCATGTGGCTAAGTAGGGTAGGGACAGGAAGAGATGGTAGCAGTGATAGGGGACTCTACAGTTAGGGGGTCAAACATGCGGTTCTGCGGACGCAGGAAAAAACACCGATGACAGTTTGTCTCCCAGGTGCCAGGGCCCGGGATGTATCTGATGGCGTCCATGGTATCTTGAAGTGGAGAGGCGAAAAGCCATATTGGTACCAACGCCATAGGTAGGAAAAGGGCGGAGGGCCTGAAAACAGACTACAGGATGTTTGGAAGGAAGTTGAGAAGCTGGACTACCAAGATTACTGCCTGTGCCATCTGACAGTGAGCATAGGAATGGAATGAGGTGGAGGATATTGGAGCAGAGGGCAGGGTTTCAGAATTCTGGATCATTGGAACCACTTCTGGGGCAGGTATGACCTGCAGAATAAAGGATGGGTTGCACGTGAATCCCAAAGAGAGCAATATCCTGGCGGGGAGTACTGCCAAGGCTGTTGGGGCTAATTTAAACTACAATTGCTGTGGGTGGGAACGGCACTGAAGTGACAAAGGAAGAGAAGATTGGCTCACAAATAGAGAAAGCTTGCAGACAGTGCGAGAGAGAGAATAGGCAGGTGATAGAGAAGGGGCGCGCTCAGACTTATGGTTTCAGATGTGTCTATTTTAATGCAAAGTGTATAATTCACAATGCGGATGAGCTTAGAGCGTGGCTAAGTAATTGGAACTATGATGCTGTGGCCATAACAGAGACTTGGATGGCTCAGGGGCAGGAACGGTTACCTCGAGTGTCAGGCTTTAGATGTTTCAGAAAGGATGGCGATAAAGAGGTAGGGCGTGGCACTGCTGATCAGAGATAACGTCACTACTCGATAAAAGGAGGAAGTTACTGAGGGATTGTCTACTGATTGTGGGTGTAAGTTAGAAACAAGATGGGATCAGTAAATCTACTCGGTGGTTTTAAAGAGCACTCAATAGTTACTGGGACATCGAGGAGAAGATAGGGAGATAGGTTATGCAAAGGTGTAATAACAGCAGCGTTGTTGTTGTGGGAGATTTTAATTTCCCAAATATCGATTGGCATCTCCGTACAGCATGGGGTTTACATGGAGAAGATTTTGTTAGGTGTGTTCAGGAAGGTTTCCTGACCCAATATGCAGATAAGCCTGCAGGAGGAGAGGCTGTTCTTGCTCTGAAATTGGAAAATGAAGCTGGTGTCGTGTCAGGACTCTCAATGGGAGAGAATTTTGGAGATAGAGATTACAGTTCTATTTCCTTTACCATAGCATTAGAGTGGAATAGGAGCAGACACGTTAGGAAAGCGTTTAATTTTAGTAAGGAGAAATATTAAGCTATCAGACAGGAACTTGGAAGCATAAATTCAGAACAGATGTACTCAGGGAAATGTACAGCAGAAATGTGGCAAATGTTCTGGGGATATTTACGTGCCGTTCTGTGTAGGTACGTACAAAAGTGACAGAAAATGGCTGGCAGAGTACAGGAATCGTGATATACAAAGGCTGTTGAAAATCTAGTCAAGCAGAAATGAAAAGCTTACGAAAGTTTCAAAAAACTTGGTAATGATAGAGATCGAAAAGATTAAAAGGCTAACATGAAGGAGCTCAAGAATGAAATTAGCAGAGCCAGAAGGGGTCATGAGAAGAACTTGGCGAACAGGATTAAGGAAATCTCCAAGGCATTCTACAAGTACGTGAAGAGGATAAGCCGTGAGAGAATAGCACCAATCAAGTGTGCCAGTGGAAATGTGTATATGGAACCGGAGGAGACAGCAGAGGTACTTAATGAATATTTTCCTTTCGTATTCACTGCGGAAAGGGATCTTAGCGATTGTGGGGAAGACTCACAGCAGATTGAAAAGCTTGAGCATACAGATATTAAGAAACAGGATGTGCTGGAGCTTTTGGAAAACGTCAAGTTCGATAAGTATCCGAGAGCGGATCAGATGAAACCCATGCTACTATGGGAGGCGAGGGTGGAGATTGTTCATCGTCTGGCAATGATCTTTGCATCAACAATGGGGAGCGGAGAGCTTCCGGAGGACTGGACGGTTGCAACTGCTGTTCTCTTATTCAAGAACGGGAGTAGAGATGGCCCAGGAAATTATAGACCAGTGAGTCTAACTTCAGTGGCTGGTAAGTTGATGGAAATGATCCTGAGAGGCAGGATTTATGAATATCTGGAGAGGCATGGTGCGATTAGGAATAGTCAGCATGGCTTTGTCAATGGCAGGTCGTGCCTTACGAGACTGATTAAATTTTTTGAGGAGGTGACTGAACACATTGATGAAGATAGAACAGTAGATGTAGTGTACATAGATTTTAGGTAAGCATTTGATAAGGTACCCCATGCAAGGCTTACTGAGAAAGTCAGGAGGCCTGGGATCCAAGGGGACATTGCTTTGTCGATCTAGTACTGGCTTGCTCACAGAAAGCAAAGAATAATTGAGGACGGGTCATATTCTGCATGGAGGTCAGTGAACAGTGCTGTGTGTCAGGGATCTGTTCTGGGAAAACTTCTGGGAAGACCTGGATGTGGAAGTGGAGGGGTGGGTTAGTAAATTTGCTGATGATACAAATGTTGGGGGAGTTGTGGACAGTGTGGAGGGCTGTCACAGTTTACAGCGGGATATTGATAGGATACAAAATCAGTGTGAGGTGGTTAATTTTGGTAGGTCAAATATGATGGCAGAGTATAGCATTAAATAGTAACACTTCTGACAGTGTGGAGGATTAGAGGGATCTTGAGTTCAGAGTCCATTGGACACTGTTGGCTCAGTGGTTATGAAGAGATACGGTGCATTGGCCTTCATCAATCTTGGGATTGAGTTTAAGAGCCGAGAGCTAATTATACAGCATATCTAGGACACTAGCCAGACTCCACTTGGAGTAATCTGCTCAGTTCTGGTCAGCTCACTACCAGAGCGATGTGGATAATCAAGAAGGATGCGAAGGAAATCTATAAGGATGTTGACTGGATTAGGAAGCATACCTTATTGGAACACGTTGATGAACTCGGTTTTTTCTCCATGGAACGACGGAGGATGAGAGGTGACCTGACAGATGTGTATATGATGATGAGAGGCATGGATCGTTTTGTTAATGGTAGGCTTTTGTCCCAGGGCTGAAATGTATAACACGAGAGGGCACAGTTTTAAGGTGCTTGGAAGGAAGGTACAGAGTAGATGTCAAGGGTTTTTTAGGCAGAGAGCGGGGAGTGCGTGGAATGAGCTGCGGCTATGGGTTACCTAAGGTAATTGCTAAATAACTACGCGTTCGACTCAGCATTGTGGGCCGAAGGGCCTGTGTTTTGCTGTAGATATTCTATGTTTTTATGCATCTAAGTTTGGTTGATTCGTGATTTTGTTAACCTATGTTCATCCTGTTTTGTAAGTTAGAGAGCGGGTTGAAAACTAGAAAAAACCACATTGATTGGCCTGGAGAAAAAGTGCCATAGTTTATTTTGATAACGTTGCCTGTTCATTTTCGGTCGTTCATCGGCAGGGTGATTATGGCAGGCAATGCTACGTCATATGTTGTAATAATTTCACAATAATTGGGTGTAGTTTACACATATTCAGAACGTCCGTCAATCTTAAATGTGGGACAGGTTCAAATGCTTTCTGGTAGTCTACGTAGCAACATGGACGACTGTTGTACTTTTTCCTGTGGGCTTGATTTGGAGTTGCAGAGAATATTATCAGTTTTTTTTACATAGTTTCATACCCCTATTGCATCTTTTCTGCTCACTTATGAGTATATTATGGTTGTCTAAGTGAGTGCTGATTAGCTGCGAGAGAGATGATGTCACAAATTTATATCTACAAGTAATAGGACGATATTTTGACCTATCACGTGATTTGTTTTAGAAATATATTTTATCTTCTGTCAAAAATTGGATAATTTTTCATTATTATTATTATTATTATTATTATTATTATTATTATTATTATTATTATTATTATTATTATTATTATTATTATTATTATTATTATTATTATTATTATTATTATTATTTTCTTTTTTTTTCTCAGCTCAAGATGTATAACTTGTAGTACGGTCATACCCAAATACTCTGATTTCTCATTTGCTAGGAACTTTCGGACATTCCCAGCGGTGTGTTTTTTTTTTATAAATATTGCCCTGTAGGCCTAATTGTTTAATGCTATTGTGAAGTTACTTTGTTTTGACAGCAGTTGGGGGACAATAGTAAAGCTGTTTAGAATGCTTATATCTGGAGGGTAAGCTTTTCCAGCTTATTTATCCTGTATAAAGCTACAATTCTTTGCTATATAAAGAGTAAAGGGGAGGTGGCTATGGATATTGGACCCCTGTACAATGATGCTGGTAAGGTAGCAAAAGGGGACAAAGAAATGGCAGATGAAATTAAACGGTGCTTCGCATCTGGCTTCACTGTGAGAAAACACAAGAAGTATACCGGAGGTCCGTGAGTGGTAGGGAGTATGAGTGCGTGCGATTGCTATTACAAAGCAAAAGCTGCGAGACAAACCCAAAGGTAGAAATTGATGAGAGTAGGGCAGTGGATGTGGTCTACATGGACTCGAACAAAGCATTTGACAAAGTCATGAGGCATCGGATACTTGGAAACTTGGTTGTTTGGATAAAAATGTAGCTTTAAAGGAAGACAGCAGAGGGTAGTTGTGGAGGGAAAGTATTCTGCCTGGAGGTCAGTGACTAATGAAATTCCGCAGGGATCTGTCCTGGGACCCCTGCTATTTGTGATTTTTATAAATGGCCTGGATATAGGGACGTAAGGATGGGTTAGTAAGTTTGCGGATGAGACAGAGATTGGAGGAGTTGTGGCTAGAGCTGTAGGTGGTCGAAGGTTACAAGAGGATATAGACAGGCTACAGAGTTGAGCAGAAAAATCGCAGATGGAATTCAATCCGGACAAGTGTGAGGTGATGCATTTTGGAAGGACAAACCAGAAGACTGAGTACAGGATTAATGGTCAGTTACTCAAGAGTGTGGATGAAAAAAGGAACCTTGGGGTTCAAATCCATACGTCCCTCAAGATCGCTGCATAGGTTGATAGGGTAGTTAAGAAGGCCTATGGATTGCTAGGCTTCATTAACAAGGGGATTGAGTTCAAGAGTAGAGAGGTCATGTTGCAACTCTATAAATCTCTGGTGAGACCGCACTTAGAGTGTTGTGTTCAATTCTGGTCAACTCATTATAGGAAGGATGTGGAAGCTATGGAGAGGGTGCACAGGCGATTTACCAGGATGTTGCCTGGACTGGAGAACAAGTTATATGAAGGTTAGCAGAGCTGGGAATTTATTCTTTGGAGCGTAGAAGAATGAGAGGGGACTTGATAGAGCTCTGCAAAATTATGAGAGGCATAGATCAGGTGGATAGTCAGTATCTGTTTCCCAGGGCACCAATAGCAAACACCAGAGGACATAGATACAAAATTAAGGGAGGAAAGTTTAGTGGAGACATCAGGGGTAAGTATATTACACAGCGGGCTGTGAATGCCTGGAATGACTTGCCAGGGATGGTGGTGGAGTGTAAATCATTAGGGGTAGTTAAGAGCCTCTTGGACAGGCACATGGATGAAAGAAAAATGGAGAGTTATGGGGTAGTGTGGGTTAAGTACTTTTTTTTAAGGCTTATATGTGTCGGCACTACATGGAGTGCTGAAGGACCTGTACTATGTCCAAGTGTTCTATGGTTCTCTGGTAGTAAGTTGGGTAAATCATCTGGACCAGATGGGCTACATCCCAGATACCTGAGAGGGGCTGATAATGAGATAACGTATTCATTCGTCATGATTTTTCAAGAATCACTAGATCCAGGCGTGGTTGGTTCCAAAGGACTGGAAGATTGAAAATATATCTCTACTTTTCAAGAATGGAGGAAATTATCGGCCTTTTAGCCTAACGTCAGTGGTTGGAAAAGAGCTGGAGTCTATTATTATGGATGAGGTTTCAAGGTACTTCGATACTAATGATAAAATACGTCAAAGTCAGCATGGATTCTGTAAAGGGAAACGTAGTTTCTGTTAGAGTTCTTCGAGGAAGTTATAATCAAGGTGGACAAATGTGATGCAGTTGATGTCATTTACTTGGGTATTTAGAACGGTGTGATAAAGTGCCACACAAGATAAAATCCTATGGCGTTGCAAGAAAAAAGCTGGCATGTATACTGGAATGACTAACAGACAGGAGGCAACAAGTGAGATTAAAAGCTCCCTTTTCAACCTCGCTTCCTGTGACTAGTGGTATTGATCAGACGTCAGTATTGGGACCGCTGCTTTTCACATTGTTTGTCAGTGACTTAGATAATTGAATTGATAGTTTTGTGGCAAAGTTTGCGAATGATACGAAGACAGGCAGAGGTGTAGGTGGTGCTAAGGAAGCAATGCCATTGCACCAGGACTTAGACAAATTGGAACATTCTTTCATTTGACATATTATTATTATTATTATTATTATTATTATTATTATTATTATTATTATTATTATTATTATTATTATTATTATTATTATTATTATTATTATTATTATTATTATTATTATTATTATTATTATTATTATTATTATCCAAAATAAAAAGGGTTCATCGAAGTAAGTATCACTTGCAATGTCTCAAAGGGATAAAAACAATAACGTTTTAAGGATTGAAAAATATGGTGACACAAAAATAAAGAAAAGAAAAAACTACTAAAGCAAAGAAAAGTGAGAACATAGAACATAGGAACATAAGAAATAGGAGTAGGATAAGGCCATATGGCCCGTCCAGCCTGCTCCAACATTCAATAAGATCATGGCTGTGCTGGCCATAGACTCATCTCCACCTATCTGCCTTTTCCCCTTAACCATTAATTCCCATACTATGCAAAAATCTACCCAACGTTCTCCTAAATAAATTTACTGAGTTAATACCCACTGCTTGTATTTTTATTCAGATCTGTTTCAGACCACTACATTACGCCAAATGAATAAATTAATGTAGGTATAGCGAAAGTATGCATTATCTTTGTTATATATTTACTTTTGTTCTCCGTTTCACAGATTTTCCTAAGCATTGGATTAAGTTATGTCGAATGTTTTCCATTTGCTATTTGATTGTTTATATCTCAGATACTTAAATGATTCCTATTTATGCATCAGTATTATTGTATCTTGTTCCTCTGGTTAAAATCTTCCGGCTCTTTTGCACCATTCATTATATTTAATATTCTGCACTTTACTAGTTCTAAGTTCATGTTTATATATTCATTAAAAAGTTCAACTATTTCAGTTAATTCCTTTAGCTTAGCGATTCCGAACCTTTTTTGTCCAACGTCCCACTTAGGCTCAATATATCGACCATCTGGCTAACACGAGAAAAAATTCTCCTTTAGTTTGGTTATTTGCCTTTAAACCTAGCTAAGACCTGTGAGCTGTACAGAAGCTTCGCTATCAACGTGATCCTTGAACTTGATTGTTTTATAGGAAGAGTTGAAATAACTGGTTCAGTTTGTGACAGCAAAGGCCTTAGGTCCCCACGCGAAACATTGTCCAAGTGGTCTCTGTTTTTTGAGTATATGTGGTTCACTGCTCTAAAGCCTCTTTAAACAGGGTAGGAGGATAGAAATGCAATGAGGATTAGCTCAGCTGCTTGTAGGAAGACCAGGAAACTTCGTATATCATTGGTGCCACATACCACAAAAACCGTAATTTTTGAAAAACATTTTTACTTCTTCATCATTCTAATTTCGAACATTTCTTCTTGCAAGCTATCTTCCTGTTTTTTCCACCTTTTAAATAAATGGGTTATTCATATGTCCGAAATGTTTTAGATCGTTTAAGCCCTTGAATCGATTCTGAAAATCCTACTTCCTTGACTGCAGATGTATGCAGAACTCTTTCTAATCGCTGTCTGTGAAGCACAGTGTCGTTCGTTCCATGCAGAGAAACTGTGAGAATATTCTTCTACCAATATTTTGCTTATGTATTTCCAATTGTCCTATCAAAGTGGACAGTGCATCGTTTTGCCTGCATTAAAATTGAAATTCTCACCCTGTAGCTTCATATATAGAATGCACTTTCTGTTATACAGACTGCTAGGCATGCCATATTTCCACGTAAAGGTTCAATCTTATTTCCTAGGCTCGTGGTAACTTGGGCAAAAATTCAACCACAGTGTCAAAAAAACCAAAGGAACGTTTTATACAGTAGCCTTCTGACAGCGAACGCACTTTAGTGCGAAGAAGCAAGTGTTCAAACTCTTTATCGTTACCTTGGCAAAATTGGAGAAATATTCTGCTATTTAATCGATTTGCTTTAATTTCGTTGATAGCAGATATTACAAGAGGAAATAGTGTATAAAGCTGCTGGCTGAGGATTTTGGCTGCGACATGTTCGCGAGAAAATACACAATAGATTGCAGACAGACTGTTACATTTCTGTTCATAAATTACACGAACGCAGAATGGCGATCTGTCTATTGGTTGCACAAATCAAAATACTTTCATTTTCGATATGCATTTTGAGCTCGTTGTAGATCGATTCTCCGTTGGTATTTTTGTTAACACTTTACAAAAGAGCATCTCTCGATAAGCTATATTTTTTCCATTCTAAATAAATGTACATCTGCAATTAGAAATGTCTCAAAGTCTCGTACAGTTGACTCATTCAGTTTAATCCCAAATTCTGCTTTTACAATGTCTGCACTAATTTTGTTAATACGACCACCTGCAGATTTAATATTCAGAGGAATTGATTTTAAAATCTTGGTATCAATTTTGAGAACAGTAGCGAGTACGGAATTGGCTTACGGAGTATCTGGAGGCACATGACAAGATAAGCCAAAGCCAGCGTTGTTTCCTGAAAAGAAAGTCCTGCTTCACTAAACTAATGCAACTTTTGAGGACTTTACATGCAGGGTAGATGTCGTGTACTTGGATAATCAGAAGGCCTTTGACAAGGTGCCACACATGAGGCTGCTAAGCAAGATGAGAGCCTGTGGAATTACAGGGACTTTACTGGCACGGTTGGAGCATTGGCTGGCCGGCAGAAAGCAGAGAGAGCGAATAAAGGATCTTATTCTGGTTGGCTGTCGGTTACCAGTGGAGTTCCACAGCGGTCAGTGTTGGGACTTCTGCTTTTTACGATGATTGTCAATGATTTGGATGACAGTATGAATGGATTTGTGGCTACATTTGCCGATGATACTAAGATAAGTGGAAGAGTGGGCTGTATTGACGATTCAGAGAGACTTAGATAGTTTAAAGGAATTGGCAAAGAAGCGGCAAATGAAACACAATGTTGGAAAGAGTTTGGTCATGCAGTTTGGTTGAAGAAATAAAGTAGGAAAACATTATTTAGATCGGAAAAGAATTGAAAATGCGGAGATGCAAAGGGACGTGGGAGCCCCTGTGCAAGATACCCTAAAGGTTAACCTCCAGCTTGAGTCGGTTGTGAAGAAGGCGAATGCATTGTTGGCATTCATTTCTAGATGTATCGAATGTACGAGCAGAGATGTGATGCTGAGGCTCTAGAAGTCATGTCAAGTCAAGTCAAGTCACTTTTTATTGTCATTTCACCAATAACTGCTGGTACAGTACATAGTAAAAATTAGACAACGTGTTTGCAGGACCATGGTGTTACATGACACAGTACAAAAACTAGACTGCACTACGTAAAAAAAAACAACACAGAAAGAAAAACTACATTAGACTACAGACCTACTCAGGCCTGGATTAAGTGCACAAAACTGTACAGGCATTACAATGAATAATAAAGATGACAATAGGGCAGTAAGGTATCAGTCCAAGCTTTGGGTATTGAGGAGTTTGATAGCTTGGTAGAAGAAACTGTTACATAGTCTAGTCGTGAGAGCCCGAATGCTTCAATGCCATTTCCCAGACGGCAGGAAGGAGAAGAGTTTGTATGAGGGGTGCGTGGGGACCTTCATAATGCTGTTTGCTTTGCGGATGCAGCGTGTAGTGTAAATGCTCGTAATGCCGAGAAGAGAGACCCCAATGTTCTACTCAGCTAACCTCACTATCCGCTGTAGGGTCTTGCGATCCGAGATGAGCAATTTCCGAACCAGGCAGTGATGCAGCGGCTCAGGATGCTCTCAATACAACCACTGTAGAATGTAATGAGAATGGGGGAGGGGTGGGAGATGGACTTTCCTCAGCCTTCGCAGAAAGTAGAGAGACGCTATAAGACACTTGTCAGACCACACTTGGAGTATTGTGTGCCGATTTGGGTTCCTTAGTTTAGAAAGGATATATTGATATTGCAGAGAGTTCATACAAGATCCAAGAGAATAATTCCAGAAATGAAGCATTTGCCGTCTGGGGAACGTTTGGCAGCTCTTGGGCTATATTCCCTGGAGTTCAGGAGAATGAGGGGGAATCTCAAAGAAATATTCCTAATGTTTAAATGGCTGAACAAATTAGATATGGCAAAGTTATTTCCCGTGTTAGGGGATTCTAGGCCAAAGGGGCACGACTTGAAGATTGAACGACGTCCTTTTAGAACCGAGATGCAGAGAAATTACTTTAGGCAGAGGGTCGTAAATCTCTGGAAATTTTGCCACGAGCGGCTCTGGAGAACATGTCATTGGGCGTATTTAAGGACGATACAAATAGGTTCTTGATTAGCCATGGCATCAAATGGTATGTGGTGAAAACAGAGGAGTGGGGATGACTGGAATAATTGGATCAGCACATGATTGAATAGCGAAGCAGAATCGATGGGCCGAATAGCCTACTTTTGCTCCTGTATCTTCTGGTCTTATGGTCTTCTGATACAGCAGTCATTATTAATCCTTCACCAATTGTAAGAGATTTTCCACATTAGCTATAGTTTTGGAAATGTCATAAGAAGCATTTAAGACTGCTATCAAGGCCGGTTTTTAGCTTTCTTTGGAAATGACTCTCGAGTGTGCAACACTTTTCAAATGCTTCTTTAATCTTCTGGAACCGCGTTATAACAGACGTAGCGTTTTCTAGAACGGTTCTTGCAATCGTGATGGCTTCATAGCTTCGTTATACCGTATGGCATCAGTTAGCTTCGCGAGACCATGGATCTGCGCCTGGAAAGTCTTCTCCAGGACACAGGCCTGGGCAAGGTTGTACGGAAGACCGGCTGTTGCTCATGCAGCAAGTCTCCTCTCTCCACGCCACCGATGTTGTCCAAGGGAAGAGCAAGGGCCGTTAGAGCTTGGCGCTAGCGTCGTCGCAGGAGTTTCCAGAACGAAGATGAAGACAACTTAGGGACTCCAACTCCGGATTTGTCCTCAGGGTTTACTCCCGAAGCCTTTCCGATGAGTTGGTATGGCCGCAAAGCAGCGGGGTTTTGAAATCAGAGATTTCCCTTTCTTAGATGAACTGCCTTCGCAAGCCGACGAGCTCCATCTACCCGAAATATAGTACAGTATTAGAAATAAGACTTATGGGACAATGCTGATCTGACAAGAAGTGAATAACGCCATACTCCAGGTATGTTGGATTGTATCGACGTTTCTTTTTCATAGCAGGATTAAAATTCCAGTCTTCACTGCCTTCAGACTCATAGAGATCACGCCGTACATATTTATCCATCATTAGCAGGTCAAAAGTAAAAGAACAAAAAATTAATACAAACTCCAAAGATGGCTTTTAAACAGAACTATGAAACTGAGGTGGCTTTGAACACCTCAAGAGGATACCTTGGGATGGGTAGTTTCACCGTTCGGCTCCTGTGGCATCTCTTTCATTGATCCTGCTTATGGATGCTATTCTATAGATTTGCTGACAATGTCCGCACGAAGAGGAATTTCAGGGTTGTATGTGTTGACAAGTGTGTACCCGATAATTCTTTCTTCCAGAACCTTCTGTTTCTTCCTTTCATCTTCTCTTTTCTCCAGCCCTGTCACTCTTTCACCAATCAACTCTCCAGTTCTTTACTTCACCCCTCCCACCACCTCCCGGGTTCACCAAATAACTTGTTTTTTCAACACCCCGCCCCACCTTCTAACTCTGACTCGTCACCTTGTTTTTCTTTTCTCCAGTCCTGATGAACGGTCTCGGTCTCAAATGTTGTAGATGCTGCTTGGTCGTCAGAGTTCTTTCAGCAATGTGTGTGTGTGTGTGTGCGTGTGTGCGTGTGTGTGTGTGTGTGTGTGTGTGTGTGTGTGTGTGTGTGCGTGTGTGCGTGTGTGTGTGTCTGTGTGTGTGTGTGTGTGTGTGTGTGTGTGTGTGTGTGTGTGTGTGTGTGTGTGTGTGTGTGTGTGTGTGTGTGTGTGTGTGACTCTTATAGTAAATTTTAGATCGAACTTTGAACTTTGTTTCCACCAGAACGAAAACAGAATTTTTACCCCGATCATCTGTGGCTAAGTAATTCATGGACATCAGAAAGTATACTCCGCACTGTGACCCTGCTCCAGCTCCCCTTCTGCGTGCGCGCGCGCACACACACACACACACACACACACACACACACTCGTTATTTGTCACGAAATGACCGAAACAAAAATATTGAATTTTTGACCGAATCAAAAATAGTTTGATGGCTACAATAACATAGTTTACATATTGCTCTCCAGGATGAATTGTAAAAGGAAGTATATCCTTGCGCTTTGGGCTATATAGGAATTATGAAAGTAGACCTTGTTTAAGGAAAGCGTCGAATAAAGTGAGGTAATGCATTTAAATTTTGACAATCTGTCCTTTGAATGGAAGTTTATCTAAGGGTTTTTGAAAAACTTTCGTAATGGTTCACTGTCATATCACGATGGTATTCAATTCTTTTAATCACCAAGGTATGCAGTAAAGATAATAGGTTCTGCTGTGGCGTTAGTAACGTGAACGAAATGTTTTCTCGGTATGCTGTTTGTAAACCTTTCATCATACAAGAATTTAAATTACTTCAATTACTTTTGCAGTTGCAATCTTCTCTGTGTCTGGAGAGCAACTGGTTATTACAGGCACATCACAAATGGAAATTATAGCAACTGCGCCCCCTTGAGGAATTGTTTTCACCTTATTAGACTCACTTTCAACGACTATGCAGCGCACGTACTCGTTACTAAGTAATTATTCTTGAAATATTGGAACGATTTGTCCTCCTTTGCATATGGATTTTTTCTCAGTCCTTGCTATTTTGATTTTCCGTGGCTGCGTGCAAGAAAATTAATCTCAAGACTGCATGTTTTATACATACTTCAATAAAAAAAAATTGAACACTGAAAATTGATTTTCCTCCACATTCCATTGGCACTCTTTTGAACGCTGTGTCTCCGAAAACCTGACCTGAAAACTGAAAAGAAAGCTAATTACTTCTGTATTCACAGGAGATTAATTCAAGTTGGATCTCTTTTCTTACTTAATGAGATAACAGCTCTTGCTGCTGAGACAGGATCTGACATGAAATAATATCCCCAAAAGCAGTACATATTAAAGTGTAAAAGCCTTGCTTACACAAATAACCAATTGCACGTATTGCTTTTGCGCACATGCCCAATGTTACCGTTGGCCATGGTGCTACCTCTAAGATTCTAACGAGAATTTTTTGTTCACACATGACCCCAGTGCGCGTCTGCGCTCATACCTATATTACATGCGCTCTTCATGCACCCCGATGATTTCCATTGCGTTTCAATGGGTTAAGTAACTGTTGGAGGTCACAGGCATACAGCCTCACTTTAGCAATAGAATTCATCTCATTTATTACACATTTTTAACGTGAGCATAATGATTATTCAACTCTTGTTGCACTGCAATAACTCAAATGCATTTCCAAAATCAATATGTGATAGTCCGGTCCCTGACAACCGCATTCCTGTTCACGGTCCAGTCCAGGCTCCTTATTCCTGGTTTTCCTGTCTTCCATTGCTCTGTTGGGAGCTCTGATTGAGGCACCTGATTTTCGTTTTGGGCTGGTTGCATGAATAGCTACCGGGTTCAGCTTCATTTGCTGGACTGTTCCCTTCACCTTTCAGCTGAAGCCTCGCCTGCAACCTCGCCTTCGTTTTCGCCTGTATCGCTGTCAAGTTCTACCGCTGGAACAAGACCAGAGCCTGGCTGTGTCTAGATACGGAACTGTCTATCGTTGTTTGGGACCGTCTCTGTGTCCACGCGTTCGCTAGGTAGTTCCGGCCGATTGCCGGTACTGTGTGTGTGTGTGTGTGTGTGTGTGTGTGTGTGTGTGTGTGTGTGTGTGTGTTGTGTGTGTGTGTGTGTGTGTGTGTGTGTGTGTGTGTGTGTGTGTGTGTGTGTGTGTGAGTGTGTGTGATTCCGTCTTTCTGTGTTCCCTGTACGAGTCACGGCCCTACGTCCTGTTCTCTAGGAGGAGACCTGTCTTTGTGTGGAGCCCCGGCCCCAAGGCCTGTTCCTAAGGAGTGGTCCCGGCTCTGTGCTCCATGTCCCTGTGTTCCTGTCTCTCTCAAGACCAAGGCTCTGTGTTCCAGTCTTTCTCGAGACCGAAGTTTTGTGTTCCTGTTCTCTCAAGAACAAGGCTCCATGTTCAGGTCTCCCAGGATTGAATCAAGGCATTGGGTTCTTGTCCTATCCGTGTGTCTCGTCCTGTGCAGGAGTTCCATGTCTAGTCCTGCATCCAAGCCTCAAAGAACCCAAGCCCCGCCTAGCCCTGTAGCCAAGCCTCGAAGAACCCAAGCCATGCCCAATCCTGTAGCCACCTCTTCTCCTCGGCTAGTTCCGGGGTCCGAGCCCCAGTCAAGACCCAGGTTCTGGGTCCTTGACTAGTCTCTGGCTCGGAGTCCAGGCCCGGGCTCCTAGTTCCCAATTCCTTGTCCTGGTCCCGCCTTCCTAGCCAAAGTCATAGCACAGGTCTGTGTCCTGTCCCGTCCCTAAATCTAATCTAGTCCAGTTCCTAGTACTTCAGTGCCTGTGTCTTGCATTGGGGTCCGCTCCCAGCGCTCACCTTATGACACAATGATACCAGCACAGAATGTTTATATTAAATTAACATATTTTAAGAATGGATAGCGAATTATTCAGTTACGTAAAATAAAGTTACACAGCAAAGTGAAAATAGTGAAAATGGGTTGAACTGTGTTATTCAAATTTCCGGACAAAAGCTGAAAGTGCACCAAACTGATTCTGACTGCCCACACCGATTGAATGAATCAGACTTGATCTCAAATTCAGCGACGATATTTGACAAGAGCCTCCTCTGATAAGAACGCGAAAATCATCACATAAAATCACACTCTGAGAATAATTGTGGCAAAGAGAAAATGAAATAAATACAGTAAAAATGCGATTTGGATAGCTAGGCCCAATGGTGGGTAGATGGCTGGTTACTATTCTGTGCAAACAAAAACGTGGAAATATGCCAAGCAGGAAGATATGGTCTGTCATAAATCTTTCTTTTTGCCTTAGTCGCGTTGTAAAAGTATTGAAAGCCACATTCAGAACGTTCCTTGTGCAACTGGATTTTAAATGCATTTGATAAAAAATCGGAAGAATGTTTCCATTCGCCTTCCACAGCACTTTTCCTCCACACAAAAAAACCACTCAATTCTCTTTTCGTTTCTCGAAAGTCCAAATTCAGTGCATTGCAACTATAAGGTGTCACAGCTCTAAAATATCTCCTTCCCATCAACATATTTATGGTGAGGAAAATAGGCAACTGGGCAATTCCGGTTCGCCTGCGTTTGGCCCCTATCCCTCTTAACATTTTCCATTCATGTACTCGTCCAAATGTCCTGCAAGTATTCGAATTCCACCGTCCACTACAACCTCCATTGACAGCTCTTTCCGTGCAGTAACCATGATTTACATGAAAAAAATTGCCTTCAGGTTCTTACATCTCATCTCTTTCATCTTAAATCCGTGAATTCCTATTTAACACTCCCGCACCCTGGGAAAAGACACAGATCATTCAATTATCTGGGCCGTTAATTTTATAAAGGTCGATTAGGTCAACTATCAGGTTACAGCACACCAAGGAAAAGCCATAGCCTGAATAAAACATTTTCATCGCTAAAGCCTGCTCAGTCCTGTTCAACCCTTACACTTTTTTCTGCAGCCTTTTCACCTTAATAATATACTCCTTTGGACAAAAATCTCATACATGAGCATACAATACTCAAATACTCGTGGTCTCACGAAAGAATCATAAAACAGCAACTTGATGCTAAATTCTCCAGTAATCAGTCCCCTCATTATTTAAGTCAAGCCCGCCAAGCCGCCTATAGACCTCTATCCTGTCGTTCAAAGAAATGTATACATCTTCTCCAAATCTCGGTTTTACAGCGTCCTCGGGAGCGTCTGCCCAAGTGTAACAGGTCGAATATCAATACTTCGCAAGTATAACTTAAATGCAATCTGCATTTCATTGTCCTACTTATACGTTATGTTTATAACCTACTAAGCTTTTCTTCGATACACTTTTTCTCTCTACACTATCAATTTTTATTTTCTTGACAAACTTTAAACTGCATTAGTAACACTCATCTATACACCGTTACTATAAATAAGAAACAACAACGAACACAGTATTTTAGTCTTTGGCAGACTACTGATAACAGGCCTTCAGTCTAAATAAAGACCCTTCCTTGCCAACGTCTGACACCTTCATCTCGTCAATTTAGTGTTCATCTGATTAGCTCACCTTGGATCCCATTTGTTGTAACCTGCCATAAGAGCTCAGCATGCGGGACCACGTCCAAGACCCTGACGCAGACGCAGACTACCTTGCCCACATGGTAAATTAAAATTTATCATGTCACACCGGGGCCGCGGGAGACAGACAAGTGGGTCACAGTCAGGAAGGAGAAGGGGAAAGGTCAGGTACTAGAGAGTACACCTGTGGCTATACCCCTTCACAATAAGTACTCCTGTTTGAACAGTGTTGGGGAGGGGCAGCCTACCTGCGGGGAAGCAACAGAGGCCATGCCTGTGGCACAGTCTGTCGCTGTGGCTCAGAAGTGTAGGGAAAAGAAGACAAAGGCAGTGGTGATAGGCAACTCTATAGTTAGGGGGTCAGGCAGGCGATTCTGTGGACGCAAGAAAGAAACTCGGATGTTATTTTGCCTTCCTGGTACCAGGGTCCGGGATGTTTCAGATCGCGTCCAAGACATCCTGCAGTGGGAATGAGAACAGCCAGAAGTCGTGATACATATTGGTAGCAATGCCATAGGTAGTAAAAGAGATGAGGTCCTGAAAAGAGACTACGAGGAGTTAGGAAGGAAGTTGGGAAGCAGGACTGCAAAGGGAGTTATCTCGGAATTACTACCTTTGATGTGGGGGCCATTAAAGAGACATCGATGGCTCAGGGGCAGGAATGGCTACTTCAAGTGTGGGGTTTTAGATGTTTCAGAAAGGACAGGGAGGGAGGCAAAAGAGGTGTGGCTAGGACACTGTTGATCAGAGGTGTTGTCACGGCTGCAGAAACGGTGAACACCATGGAGGGATTGTCTACGTCGGCTCTGTGGGTGGAAAGGGGTCAATAACTTTACTGGGTGTTTTTTGCATGCCACCAGTAGTAACATGGATATCGAGGAACAGAAGGGGAAACAGAGTCTGTAAAGGTGTAATAATACACAGCGTTGTCGTAATGGGAGATTTAAATTTCCCAAGTATCGACTGGCATCTCCCTAGAGCAAAGTTTTTAGATGGGGTGAAGTTTGTTGGGTGTATGCAAGAAATGTTTCTTCACACAACATATAGATAAGCCTATAAGAGGAATGGCTGTACATGATTTGGTATTGGGAAATGAACCTTGTCAGCTGTCAGATCTCTCAGTGAGAGAGCAGCTTATTGATAGTGATCACAATTTTATTTCCTTTCCAACAACATTGGAGAGAGATAGGAACAGTCAAGTTCGAAAAGCGTTTAATTGGAGTAAGGGGAAATTCGAGGCTATCAGGCAGGAAATTGGAAGTTTAAATAGTAAACAGATGTTCTTAGGGAAAAGTACGGAGGAATGTGGCAAATTTTCAACGGATATTTGTGTGGAGTTCTGCATAGGTCCGTTCCAATGAGACAGGGAATTTATGGTAGGGTACAGGAACCGTGGTGTACAACGGCTTTAATATATCTAGTCAAGAAAAAAAGAAAAGCTTACAAAAGGTGCAGAGAGCTAGGTAATGGTAGCGGTACAGAAGATTATGCTAATAGGAAGGAGCTGAAGAAGGAAATTAGGAGAGTCAGAAGGTGCCATGAGAAGGCCATGGCAAGAAGCATTAATGGAACTCCAAGGCATTCTACAATTATGTAAAGAGCAAGAGGACACGATGTGATAAAAATAGGACATATCAAATGTGACATTGGGGAAGTGTGTATGGAACCAGAGCAAATAGCAGAGGTACTTAATGAATACATTACTTCAGTAATCACTATGGAGAAGAATTTTGGTGATTGTAGTGATGGCTTGCAGCAGACTGAAAAGATTGAACATGTTTTATTAAGAAAAAGGAGGTGCTGGAGCCTTTGGAAAACATCAAGTGGGATAAGTCGCCGGGACTGGATGAGATGTACCCTAGGCTACTGTGGGAGGCGAGGAAGGAGATTGCTGAGCCACTGGCGATGATCTTTGCATCATCAATGGGGACAGGAGGGGTTTCGGAGGACTGGAGGGCTGCAGATATTGTTCCTTTATTCAAGAAAGTGAGCAGAGATAGCCCAGGAATTATGGACCAGAGTTCAACCCAGATAAGTGTGAAGTGGTTCATTTTGGCAGGTGAACTATCATGGCAGAATATATCATTCATGGTAAGACTCTTGGCAGTGGGTAGGATCAGAGGGATCTTGGGGTCCGAGTCCATTGCATGCTCAAAGCAGCGGAGCATGTTGACTCGGTGGTTAAGAAGGCGTACATGTATACAAGCCTTCATCAATCATGGAGTTTAATTTAGGAGCCGAGACGTAATGTTGCAGCTACATAGGACCCTTGTCAGAACCCACTTGGAGTACTGTGTTCAGTTCTGGTCCCGTCGGGAAAGATACAGAAGTCATAGAAAGGGTGCAGAGGAGATTTACAAAGCTGTTGCTTGGATTGGGGAGCATGTCTTATGAGAATAGGTTGAGTAAACTCGGCCTTTTCTCCTTGGAGCGACGGAAGATGAGAGGTGACCTGATAGAGGTGGATAAGATGATGAGAGTCATTCATCGTGTGGATAGTCAGAGGCTACTTTCAAGGCTAAAATGGTTGCCACAGGAGGACACAGGTTTAAGGTGCTGGGGAGTAGGTACAGAAGAGATGTCAGGGATAAGTTTTTTACTCTGAGAATGGTGAGTGTGTGGAATGGGCTGCCGGCAACGGTGATGGAGGCGGACAGGGTAGGGTCTTTTAAGAGACTTTTGTATAAGCACATAGCGCTTAGAACAATAGAGGGCTATGTGCAAGTTAGTAATTTCTAAGGTAGGGACATGCTCAGCATGACTTTGTGTGCCGAAGGGCCTGTATTGTACTTTCGGTTCTGATGTTCCTATGTTTCTATGAAATAAAAATCCATAGTGGTTTTTTTAAAAGTATGTGGAAGTCCTTATACCTATAGCAGTGTGGGCTTGCCAGATGATAAGAATCAGAATGAGATGCAAGATTACTGAATTGAAATTAATTGAGTTGACTTCATTACTCACATCCTTCATATACATGCAGAGTTAAATCCTTAATGTTATGTCTCAGTCTAAATGTGCAGTGTGCAATTTATCGTAAATTGTAATAAATAGTATTTGTAGCCCAATAGGCTTGTCCGAACGTCCGTCTAGGGGAATTGGCCTTCGGCCCTGCCAAATTGGGCACTCAAATTTTGGTGGATGCTGTGTAATGTACCCCAGCACACTCTCATAAAACAAATGTCAGACAGTAAACAATAAGCAATTAAATGATTACACTTCATAAACTTTATAAACACAGCCAATATTAGGATCCTCGAATACCTGTATCACCGTCCAGGGATCACAGAGGGCTCCCCGCACTCGTCCTTCCTCTTCATTCGCCTCGCCTCAAAGGCCCCCGCGAACCAAACTGGTTCCCAGACAAGCAAGATAGAATAATATTTCGCTCATTGGTTAGTTCCCCGCTATCTGTAGTTATAACCCAAACATCGCAGCTATAGAGAACCCATTTCTCAGCAGTGAGCATTACAGAGAAGCCATTTTATCAGCCTTAGAAATTAGTATAAATGAGAACCGCTTTCTTATGTGTAACAGATAGTCAACGTAACAAAAAAAATACAGTTGTGTCAGCATGAGTTAAGCAGTCTGATGGCCTGGTGAGAGATGCTGGCCCGGAGATTGTTGGTCCTGGCTTTATGCTGCAGTACAGTTTTCCGGAAGGGAGCAGCTGGAACAGCTTGTGGATGGGGTGACTCGGATCCCCAGTGATCCTTCAGGCCCTTCTTACACAGCTGTCTTTGTAAATATCCTGAATAGTGGGAAGTTCACATCTACAGATAGGCTGGGGTGTTAGCATCACTTTCTGCAGAATCCTGCGATTGAGGGAAGTACAGTTCCCATATCAGGCAGTCATTTAGCCAGCCAGAATGCTGTCAATAGTGTACTTTAGAGAGTTCATAGAATTTTGGGCCCCATACATTACTTCTTCAACCGTCTGAGGTGAAAGAGGTGCTGTCGTGTCTTTTTCACCACAGCCGGTATGTACAGACCACAGGAGGTCCTCGGAGATGTTCATGCCGAGGATATTAAAACAATTCACCTTACTACACCAGTTCCACCGATGTAAATAGCGGTTAATCTGTCTCCATTCCACTTGCAGTCCATACCCAACTCCTTTGTGTTTGCGACATTGAGGGAGAGGTTAATTTTTTGTCACCACTGTGCCAGAGTGAAGACCTCTTCTCTAAAGGCTACCTCATTATTATTTGAGATTAGGCCAATCAGTGTAGATTCGTCAGCAAATTGAATTAGCAGATTGGAGCTGTGGGTGGCGACACGGTCATGGGTATGCAAAGAGTAAATGAAGGGCCTTGGTGAGCACCTGAGTTGAGGGTCAGTGCGCCAGAGCTGAGGAGGCAAACTCTTACCACCTACATAGAACATAGAACAGAGAACAATACAGCACAGTGCAGGCCCTTCGGTCCACTATGTTACGCCGACGCTTAAACACTGCCTCCGATATAACTCTCCCCCCACCTTAAATTCCTCCATATACCTGTCTAGTAGTCTCTTAAATTTCACTAGTGTATCTGCCTCCACCACTGATTCAGGCAGTGCATTCCACACACCAACCACTCTCTGAGTAAAAAAACTTCCACTAATATCACCCTTGAAATTTTCACCACTTACCTTAAAGCCATGTCCTCTTGTATTGACCAGTGGTGTTTGGGGAAGAGGCACTGGCTGTCCACTCTGTCTATTCCTCTTAATATCGTGTATACGTCTTTCTCTCCAGAGAGTAAAGCGCTAGCTACCTTTATCTCTGATCATAATGCACACACTCTAAAACAGGCAGTATCCTGGTAACCTTCCTCTGTATCCTTTCCACTGCTTCCACATACTTCCTCTAGTGAGGCGACCAGAACTGGACACAGCACTCCTAGTGTGGCCTAACCAGAGTTTTATAGAGCTGCACCATTACCCCGCCACTCTTAAACTCTATCCCTCGACTTATGAAATGTAACACTCCATAAGCTTTCTTAAATACCCTATCTACCTGTGAGGCAACTGTCAGGGATCTGTGGGCCAGATCTCTCTGCTCCTCCACACTTTCAAGTATCCTCCCATTTACTTTGTACTCTGTCTTAGGGCTTGTCCTTCCAATTTTACCACCTCACACTTCTCTGGGTTTAATTCCATCTGCCACTTCTCAGCCCACTTCTGCATCCTATCATTGTCTCTTTGCAATCTTCGAGCAATCCTCTACACTATCCACAACACCACCAAGCTTGGTGTCGTCTACGAACTTACCAACCCACCCTTCTACCCCCACATCCAGGTCGTTAATAAAAATCACAAAAAGAAGAGATCCCAGAACAGTTCCTTGTGGTACTAGGATCTACCCTCCAATCCGAATGTACTCCTTCCACAACAACCCTCTGCTTTCTGCAGGAAGGCCAATTCTGAATCCACCTGGCCAAACCTCCCTGGATCCCTTGCCTTATAACTGTATGAATAAGCCTACTGTGTGGTACCTTGTCAAATGCATAACTAAAATCGTTGTAGATTACATCCACTGAACTACCCTCATCTATATGCCAGGTCACCTCCTCAAGAAACTCTATCAGGCTTGTTAGACACGATCTCCCTTCACAAAGCCATGCTGACTGTCTCTGATCAGCCCATGATTCTGTAATTGCCCATAGATTCCATCTTTAAGAATCTTTTCCAACAGCTTTCCCATCACAAACGTAAGGCTTACTGGTCTATAATTACTCGGACAATCCCTACTACATTTTTTTGAACAAGGGAACAACATTCGTCTCCCTCCAATCCTCCCGTTCCATTCGTGTGTACAACAAGGAGATAAAGATCCTACCCAGAGGCTGAGCAATCTCTTCCCTCGCCTTGGGAAGCAGCCTGGGAAATATTCCATCAGGCCCCGGGTTCTTACCCGTCCTAATGTATTTTAACAACACCAACACACCTTCTCCCTTAATATCAACATGCTTCAAAACATCAACCTCACTCCTACTGTCCTCACCGTCATCAGGTACCCTCTCATTGGTGAATACCGAAGAGAAGTATTCATTGAGGACCTCATCACTTCCTCAGCCTCCAGTCACACCTTCCCACCTTTATCTCTAATCGATCCTATCTTCACTCCTGTCAACCTTTCGTTCTTCACATTATTGAAGAATACCTTGGGGTTTTCCTTTACCCTACTCCCCATGACCTTCTCATTCCCCGTTCTTGCTCTCCTCAGCCCCCTCTTTAGCTCATTTCTTTCTACCCTATATTCCTCAATGGCCTCATCTCATCCTTGCTTCCTAAACCTCACGTATGCTGCCTTCTTACATCTGACTAGATTCTCCACCTCACTTGTCACCCATGGTTCCTTCACCCTACCATTGTTTATCTTCCTTAGTGGGACAAATTTATCAGTAAAATCCTGCAAGAGATCCCTAAACATCGAACACATGCCCATAGTACATTTCCCCGCAAGAACATCATCCCAATTCACTCCGGCAAATTCTAGCCTTATAGCCTCATAATTTGCCCTTCCCCAGTTAAATATTTTCCTGTCCTCTCTGATTCTTCCTTTTCCATGATAATATTAAAGCCCAGGGAGTGGTGGTCAATATCCCCCAGATGCTCACGCAGTGAGAGATCTGTGACCTGACCTGGTTCGTTACCTAATACTAGATCTAATATGGCATTCCCCCTAGTCAGCCTGTCAACATACTGTGACAGGAATCCGTCCTGGACACACTTATCAAATTCTGCCCCGTCTAAACCATTGGAACTAACGAGGTGCCAATCAATATTAGGGAATTTAAAGTCACCCATGACAATAACGCTGTTATTTTTGCACCTTTCCAAATTTTGCCTCCCAATCTGCACCTCGGTATCTCTGCTGCTACCAGGGAGCCAATAAAATACACCCAATGGAGTAACTGCTCCCTTCCTGTTCCTGACTCCACCCATACTGACTCAAAAGAGGTTCCTGCTGCGTTACCGACCCTTTCTGCAGCTGTAATAGTATCCCTGACCAGTAATGCCACCCCTCCTCCCCTCTCCCCTCTATCCCTTTTAAAGCACTGAAATCCAGTAATATTGAGAATACATTGCTCTCCCGGTGCCAGCCAAGGCCACTGCAGCATAATTCCATGTATGTATCCAAACCCTCGGTTCATCACCTTTGTTCCTGATGCTTCTTGCATTGAATTTTAGACACTTTTGCCCTTCTACCTTTCTCCCTTTACATCCTTTAATCTGTTCCTCATTCCTGAAAGACTCTGTATATGTTAGATCTGACTTTACTCCATGCACGATACTTATAGCTCTTGCATGACCTTTATCCTCATCCACCTCACTATCTGCTCTAACACACTGGTTCCTCTTCCCCTGCAAATCTAGTTTAAAACCCTGGATCAGCACTAGCAAACAGTCCCGCAAGGATATTAGCTCCCCCCGCCCACCCCCAGTTCAGGAGCAACACGTGCTGTCGGAACAAGTCCCAGCTTCCCTGGAACAAGGTCCAATTGTCCAAAAATCTGAAGCCCTCCCTCCTGCACCAACTCTTTAGCCAGGTATTTAGCTGTATTACCTTCCTACTTCTAGCTTCACGAGCACATGGCATGGGTAGCAATCCGGAGATGGCAAACCTGGAGGTCCAGTACTTCAACTTCGCACCTAAATCCCTAAATTCTCTTTGCAGTACCTCCTCCTTCTTCCTATCCACATCATTGGCCCCTACCTAGACCACGACATCTGGCTGATCACCCTCCCTCTGGAGAATACTGAGAACTCGTTCCGAGAATGAGAGGGTTAATATATAAGGGACGTTTCACCGCTCTTGGACTGTAGTCCTTAGAGTTGAGAAGAATGAGGAGGGACCTCATTGAGACATTTCGAATGTTGAAAGACATGAACAGAGAGGATGTGGCAAAGTTGTTTCCCATGGTGGGGGAGTCTAGTACGAGAGGGCATGACTTAAGGATTGAAGGGCGCCCATTCAGAACAGAGATGCGAAGATTTTTTTTTAGCCAGAGGGTGGTGAATCTGTAAAATTTGTTGCCACGGGCGGCAGTGGAGTTCAAGTCATTCGGTACATTTAATGCAGAGATTGACAGGTATCTGAGTAGCCAGGGCATCAAAAGCTATGGTGAGAAGGCGGAGGAGTGGAACTAAATGGGAGAATGGATCAGCTCACGATAAAATGGCGGAGGAGACACGATGGGCCGAAAGGCCGACTGCCCCTCCTTTGTCTCATTGTCTTATGGTCTTAAAAACATTTTTACATAAGCATCCCTCTTCTCCAGATGTGCAAGGACGGCGTGCAGAGCTGTAGATATTGCGTCAAATGTCGATCCGTTGTGCTCTGGGCAAATTGTAGGGAGTCCAGAGTGGATGGTAGCAGATGTAGTCCTTGACCAGCCTCTCAAAATATTTGTCTATTATTGAGGTGAGTGCGACAGGATGCCAGTCACTGATATTATCACTGATAAGTCATGTTTTTCTTTTCTGTTTTGCTGCAGAAGTACAGTGCAAAACATGAATATGTTATTGTAAATTACAATAAGAAATATAAAACAAAAAGTGCAAATTAGTGAGGTAGTGTTATCCCAGCAACCTGTTCATATGATTCCAATCCTTATTCACTTGCATTCCCCAAAGTCCTCAGCTACTTTGTTGACAATAGACTTCACCAGTACCCATCATCGCCACACTTCTCCGACTAGTGGAACTGGTACTCAAACTTAATAACTTCTCTTTTGGCTCTTCTCACTTTCTTACGGCCAAGGATATAGCTAGGGGCACTCGCATGGGTCCCAGCTATGCCTGCCTCTTCGTTGATTATGTGCAATAGACTATACTCCAAATCTGTACTGATACTGCTTCCCAACTTATCCTTCGCTGCATTGACGCCTACATTAGTGCTGCTTCTTGCACCCAAGCTGAGCTCGTCAATTTCATTGACTTTGCCTTTAACTTCCACCCAGCCTTCAAATTCATTTGGTCCATCTCGAATACTTCTCTCCCCTTTCTCGATCTCTCGGTTTCCATCTCTGACGTCTTCTATAAACGCACTGACTCTCAAAACTACATCAGCAATACCTCTTCACACCCTGCCAAATGCAAAAATGTTCCAAATTCTTCCGTCTCCGCCGCATCTGCTCTCAGGATGAGTCCTTCTGTTCTAGGACATCTCAAATGTCCTCTTTCTTTAAGGATTATGATTTCACTTATGCCGTCATCAAAGATGCCCTCACCCGCATCTCCTCCATTTCCCGCACTTTGGCCTTACACCGTCCTCCCGTCACCAGAACAAGGACCGAGTTCCCCTTTCCCTCACCTACCACTCTGCCAGCCTCCGGATCCAGCACATATCCTCCGCAACTTCCGCCACCTTCAACAAGACCCCACCACAAAGCACATCTTTCCTTCTCCACCCCACTCCACTTTCCGCAGGAATAATTCCCTCCGCGACTCCCTGGTCGACGCATCCCTCCCCACAGATCTCCAAGCTGGGACTTATCCCTGCAAGTGTAAGTTCTACACCTGTCCCTACACCTCCTTTGTTACCATCATTCAGGGCCGCAAACAGTCCTTCCAGCTGAGGCAACACTTCACTTGTGAGTCTGTTGGGGTCATCTATTGCAGCCAGTGCTCCTGGGGCGGCCTCCTCTACATTGGCGTGACCCGACGCAGGTTGAGGGACTGCTTCGTCGAGCACCTCCGCTCCATCCGCCACAACAGACAGGATCTCCCGGTTGCCACCCACTTCAACTCTGCTTCACATTCCGATTCGGATATCTCTATACATGGCCTCCTCTACTGCCATGATGAGGGCAAACTCAGGTTGGAGGAGCCAAACCTCATATACCGTCTGGGTCGACTCCAGCCCCTTGACCTGAATACTAAATTCTCTAACTTCCAGTAATTCCCTCCTTCCAGCTCCCCCATCCCAGTTTCACTCAGTCTCCTCCTCCAGCTGCCTATCACCTCTCATATGATTCGGACTTCTTCTACTACTTAGTGCTTTCCCCTTACATTCTTTCTTCACCTTTCCAGCCTATCCCCTCCCTGCTTTCCCTCCCCCACTCTTTGATCTTTCCTCTTACTGGGTTTTCACCTGGCACCTACCAGCTTCTCCTCCCCACCTTCAACCCATCTTCTTTATAGGGCCCCTGCTCCCCCTTTTCACTTCAGTCCTGACGAAGGGTCCCGGCACGAAACGTTGACTGTTCGTTTCCACGAATGCTGTCCGACCTGCTGAGATCCTCCAGCGTGGTGTACGTGTTGCTTTGAGCCCAGCATCTGCATGGTACTTTGTGTTTACTGTACCTTCACAGTATGGGTCAATTGTAACCCGGCCGAAGAATCCCCTCATAACATGTGTCTATACCAAATTTTGAACCACAGAATCCATTCCTGTCCTGGTGCCAGCCAAGTCTCTGTAATGGCCGCTACCGCACAATCGAGCTCCTCTACATTGGCGAGACCCGACGCAGATTGGGGACCGCTTCGTCGAGCACCTCCGCTCCATCCGCCACAACAGACAGGACAAAGCTCCATGGACTTATCTAGCAGCTTCTTAAATGACACTACCGTTTCTGCCTCCAACACCACCGCCGGCAACCAATTCCACACACTCACTTCTCTTTGCGTAAAAAACTTACTCCGACAACGACTCTGTACCTATTTCCAAGTACCTTAAAACTATGCCCTCTTGTGATAGCCATTTCAAACCTGGGAAAGAGCCACTGACTACCCTGATGATCAATGCCTCTCATTATTTTGTGCACCTCTATCAGGTCACTTCTCATCCTCCGTCGCTCCAAGGAGAAAAGGACGAGTTGACTCAACCTATTCTCATAAGCCATGCTTCCCAATCCAGATAATATCTTTGTAGATCTTCTCTGCACCCTTTCTATGGTTTCCACGTCCTTCCTGTAGTAATGCGACCAGAATTGAGCACAGTACCTCAAGTGGGTCAATCACTAGGGTCCTATTCATCTGCAACCTTACCTCTTGCCTCTTAAGCTCAATCCCACGGTTGCTGAAGGCCAATGCACCGTATGCCTTCCGATTCACAGAGTGAACCTACAAGCAGCTTTGAGAGTCACATGAACTCGGACTCCAAGATCCCTCTGATCCTCCACACTTCCAAGAGTCTTACCATTAATGCTATATTTTGCCATAATATTTAAACTACTAAAATGAACCAGCTCACACTTATCTGTGTTGAACACCATCTGCCACTTTTTGGGCCCGTGCTGCATCCTATCAATGTCCCGCTGTAACCGCTGACAGCCATCCACACTACCCACAAAACCCCTAACCTCTGTGTCATCAGCAAATTTACTAACCCAACCCCCCTCTCCCCACATCCTTATCAACATCATTTCTCAAAATCACGAAGTGTAGCGGTCCCAGAATAGATCGCTAAGGCTCCCCACCAGTCACGGACTTCTATGTAGATTATGATCCAAATGCAACCCCTTTTTGCCTTCTGTGGGCAACCCAGTTTGGAATCCACAAAGCAATGTCCCCTTGGATTTCATGCCTCCAAATTTTCTCAATAAGTCGTGCATGGGGTACCTCATCAAACGCCTTGCTAAAATCCATATACACTGCATCTACTGTTCTGCCTTCATCGATGTGTTTTGTCACATCCTCAAAAAATCAATCAGGCTCGTAAGACACGACCTGCCTTTAATAAAGCCATGCTGACTATTCCTAATCACGTAATGCCTCTCCTAATGTTCATAAGCCCTGCCTCGCAGGATCCGCTCCATCAATTCACCAACCACTGAAGTAAGTCGCATTTGCCTACAATTTCCGGGGCTATCTTTACCCCCTTTCTTGAATATGGGAACAACATCTGGAACCCCCCAATCCTCCGGAATCTCTGCCGGCTTGATTGAAGATGCAAAGATCATCACCAGAGGCTCAGCAATCTCCTCCCTGGTCTTATTCTCTCACATCATATCCTCTTGCTGTACACATACTTGTAGAATGCCTTGGGGATTTCCTTACTCCTGTCAGCCAAGGCCTTCTCATGGTCCCTACTTGCTCTCCTAATTTAAATCCAAAGCTCCTTACTGCTAGTCATATAATCTTCTTGATCTCTATCATTTCCTAGTTTTTGAAGCTGTTGTAAGATCTTCTTTTCTTATTGACCAGATTTAAAATAGCCTTTGTATATTACGATTCTTATACCCTAACATCCTTTCCCTGTTTCATTAGAACGTACCTATTGAGAACCCCACGCTAACATCCCCTAAACATTTGCCACATTTCTTCCGTGCTTTTTCCCGAGAACATCTGTATCCAATTCATGCTTCCAAGTTCCGAGCTGATAGACTCATATTTTTTCTCACTCCAATTAATCGTTCCCCTAAGTTGTTTGTTCCTATCCCTCTCCAATGCTATAGTAAAGAGACAGAACTGTGATCCATTTTCTGCAAGATGCTCTTCCACTGAGAGACCTGACACCTGACCAGGTTCATTTCTCAATACAAGATCAAGTACAGCCTCTCCCCTTGCAGGTGTATCTACATATTGCGTTAAGAACCATTCCTGAACACACCTAACAAATCCGACCCCATCTAAACCCCGCACTCTAGGGAGATGACAATCAATATCTGGGATATTTTAAATCCCCCACAACAACAACCCTGTAATTATTACACTTTTGCAGAATCTCCCTCCCTATCTGCTTCTCGATTACCCTGCTGTTTTTGTCTGGTCTACAATATATACCCAAACGAGTAAGTGCCCCTTTCCTATTCCTAACTTCCACCCACAGAGACTCCGAAGACAACCCCTCCATGACTTGCTCCTTTCCTGCAGTCGTGATACCTAATCAACAGTGCCACACCCCACCCCTTTTGCCTCCCTCCCTGTCCTTACTGAAATATCTAAAGCATGCCACTTGAAGTAGTTATTCCAAACTCTGCACCATCTAAGTCTCTGTAATGGCCACAACATCATAGCTCCAAGTGCTGATCCACGCTCTAAGCTCATTGGCTTTGTTGATAAATCTGCTCGCATTAAAAGACACATCTCAAACCATCTGACTGAGCGCGTCCCTTCTCATTTCGCACTGTCGCCAAGATTTCTCTATTTCTGAGCCAACCTCCTTTTCCTCCATCACTTTAGTTCGGTTCATAACCCCCCCCCCCCCCACCAGCAATTCTAGTTTAAAATTTTTCCCAGTAGTCTTAGCAAACATCCCCGCTAGAATATTGGACCTCCTGGAATTCAAGTGCAACCCGTCCTTTTTGTACAAGTCACACATGCCCCAAAGGAGGTCCCAATGATCCCAAAAATCTGAATACGTGCCCACTGCTCCAATCCCTCCGCCACACATTTATCCTCCACCTCATTCTATTCCTATTCTCACTGTCAAATGACACAGGTATTAATCCCGGGATGACTATCTTTGTGGTCCTGCTTCTCAACATCCTTCCTAACTTCATGTAGTCTGCTGTCAGGACCTTCTCCCTTTTCTTGCCTATGTCGTTGGTACCAATATGTATCGAGACATCTGGCTGTCCACCTTCCCGCTTCAAAATATCATGGACGCGATCAGAAACATCATTGACCTTGGCAAACACAAGGAAATCTGCAGATGCTGGAAATTCAAGCAACACACACAAAATGCTGATGGAACACAGCAGGCCAGGCAGCATCTATAAGGAGAAGCACTGTCGACGTTTCGGGCGGAAACCCTTCGTCAGGACTAACTGAAAGGAAAGATAGCAAGATATTTAAAAGTAGGAGGGGGAAGGGGAAATGCAAAATGAGAGGAGAAGACCGGAGGGGTGGGGTGAAACTGAGAGCCGGAAAGGTGATTAGCGAAAATGATACAAAGCTAGAAAAGGGAAAGGATCATGGGACGGGTGGCCTACAGAGAAAAAAAAGGAGGAGGTGAGCACCAGAGGGAGATGGAGAACAGGAAGAGTGATGATCAGAAAGAGAGAGAGAAAAAAAAAACAACTATATATGTCTGAGATGGGGTAAGTGGGGAGGGGGCATTAACGGAAGTTAGTGAAGTCAGTTTGGAGGCCATCCAGCCGGTATATAAGGTGTTGTTCCTCCAACCTGAGTGTGGCTTCATCTTGACAGTAGAGCAGACCATGGATAGACATATCAGAATGGGAATGGGACGTAGAATTGAAATGTGTGGCCACTGGGACATCCTGCTTTATCTGGCGGAAAAAAAGGTGTTTATCGAAACGGTCTCCCAGTCAGCGTCAGTTCTCACCAATATATAAAAGGCCACTCCTGAAGCACCAGACGCAGTATACCACACCAGCCGACTCACAGGTGAAGTGTCGCCTCACCTGTAAGGACTGTCTGGGGTGAGGGAGGTGGTGAGGGAGGAAGTGTAAGGGCAGGTGTAGGCCATGTTCCACTTACAAGGATAAGTGCCAGGAGGGAGATCGGAGGGAAGGGAAGGGGGGGGAGGACGAATGGACAAGCAAGTCGCGTAGGGAGCAATACCTGCGGAAAGTAGAAAGGGTGGGGAGGGAAAGATGTGGTTGTTAGTGGCATCCCGTTGGAGGTGGCGGAAGTTACGGAGAATTATACGTTGGACCCGGAGGCTGGTGGGGTGGTAGGTGAGAACAAGGGGAACTCTATCCCGAGAGGGCTGGTGGGCGGATGGGGTGAGGGCAGATGTGCGGGAAATGGGAGAGATACGTTTGAGAGTAGAGTTGATGGTGGACGAAGGGAAGCCCCTTTGTTTAAAAAAGGAAGACATCTCCTTAGTCCTGGAATGAAAAGCCTCATCCTTCGAGCAGATGCGGCGGAGGCGAAGGAATTGTGAGAAGGGGATAGCATTTTTACAAGGGACAGGGTGGGAAGAGGAATAGTCCAGGAAGGTTTGAGAGTCTGTAGGCTTATAGTGGATATCAGTAGATAATCCGTCTCCCGAGATGGAGACAGAAAGATCAAGAAAGGGGAGGGAGGTGTCAGAAATGGACCAGGTAAATTTGAGGGCAGGGTGAGTTGGAGGCAAAGTTAATGAAGTCAACGAGCTCAGCATGCGTGCAGGAGGCAGCACCAATGCAGTCGTCGATGCAGCGAAGGAAAAGAGTGTGACGGATACCCGTATAGACTTGGAACATGGATTGTTCCACAAAGCCAACAAAAAGGCAGGGATAACTCGGACCCATACGGGTGCCAGTGGACCCTGGCACCTGGGAGGCAAACGAACATCCGTGTTTCTTTCCTGCGTCAACAGAATCGCCCATCTGACCCCTGACTATACAGTCCCCTATCAGTTCTGGCATCTTCTTCCTTTCCACACCCTTCTGAGCCACAGGGCCATACTCTTTGCCAGAGGCGCGACCATTGTTGCTTCCCTCAGGGAGGCCGTCACCCCCAACAGGAGTATTTATTGTCAAGTGGTACAGTCACAGGGGTGCTCTCTCGCGTCTGACTTCTGCCCTTTCCACTCCTGACTGTTACCCATCTTTCTCTCTCCGCAGGCCCCGCTGTGACTACCTGCCTATAACTCCTATTATAGCTCCTTTAGGCTCTCGGATGGTAGCAATGATAAGAGGGCATGACTTGGATGGTGAAAAATCCTTAATGCTTAGTACAGGGAAGGACATTACATGGATGATGGAGTCATTAATGGTGGGTAAATAAAGACCTTGTGGTCAAAGTCCATGAATGAAGGACGATAAGGAAGATGTGTTTGGCTTCATTAGGCCAGTTATAGCGCTCAAAATCAGAACGATGTTGCGCTTCTTTGTAAGGCTCTGCTTGGACTGCATCTGGAGTCCTGCACTAAGTTCTGGTGGCCTTATTATTGGAAGTATGCAGAGGCCTTTGAGAAGATGTAGAAAAGCATGCCACCCTATTAAATGATATATTCTGTAAAGAGATTTTGGGCAAATTTAGGTTATTTGCTCCAGAGCAGCGGAAACTGCGGGGACACTTGATAGATGATTATAAGATATTGAGAAGCGTAGATAGATTAGCTCTTCTAGTTATAGATTTACACAAATGGGCGTTCAAATGCAACATATTCC
Source organism: Hypanus sabinus (assembly GCF_030144855.1). Taxonomy (NCBI): domain Eukaryota; kingdom Metazoa; phylum Chordata; class Chondrichthyes; order Myliobatiformes; family Dasyatidae; genus Hypanus; species Hypanus sabinus. Next base: position 56,357,369 of record NC_082720.1, on the reverse strand, counting down.
AGTGAGCGGCAGTTCTCTGGACAAAAAGGCATTGTTTATGTGACAGGTTAAAGGAGAAAGCCAGACTGGTTCAATAGCGGTATGCGAAACAGCGTCTCTAAAAGAACAGCACATCGAACATTAAAGTGCATGAGTTCTTGCAACAGAAGGTAAACAAAGTACATAATAATATGGCTGAGTGTATGAAGTTCTGTGCTGGATTGTATACCAACTGCTTGTCAAGTTACTTCATCTGAGTCAATGATCCGCAATGTAAACAGTTGTACGTTCTGATTACAGGCAATTAAATTGACGTGGAGACGAAATCTTGTTGGAACGGGCTTAAATTGTCTTGAATGTAAAGTCAGGTCGAGTGGGACGTAATCCGCTTGGAGAGTGTTCTTTTTCTATGCAGTAAAATCGAAGATGAGAGCAGATCCCTTCACCATAACTGGGAATATCCCAAACACTCGCAGAGAGCTGTTCATTACACACCATCAAAAGCAAGAATAAATCTCTATTTAACCACAACTTTTTGATTCCTGCAGTATGCACGGAACTGCACTGACCATATCGGAAATATTCCCTTTGTTCCACCCAATCTCTTCCCATCTGTTCTCCTAACCTCCTAACTCAAAATTAAAATAAACACACACACACACGCGCGCGCGCACACACACACACACACACTCGGTATTCGTCGCGAAATGACCGATTCCGGTGACTGCACCAGTTCTATTCTGCAAAACTCTAATGTAAATTGTGACCGTGCTTGATAGTCTTGGCTGTTCGTTGTCTTTCAACAAAATGACAGAAGTTTGTGTCCAAGACGTTGCGCTCTTCCGATTTCTCCAGACGTTTGTCTAATAATAAAACTGGGACTGGTAGCTTTCATCATCTGGTATAAAGGCGCAGGTTCTGAACATAAACTGCTTAAGTTGCCTCAGTCATTATCTTGTTTACCAGTTAACCCTGATCCACACACTGGGTACTGCAGCTGATACACTCCATGCTGAAGATGTAATAATCACCAGAGCATCGGTATTTTGATCCAGGATGATCACATTCACTGTAGCACCACATTTCAGCGGGGGAACTGCCAGGTCATGTGCATTAGAATGAATCTGGAAGATTTTGTCTTACTCATCGTCAAAAGAGCCCATTGCGTAAATAATGCAGTTCATTGAGTTAATGCTGAAGTGGATACTTGAAAGCTTTGTATATGTTTGTCCGAAACTGAGTAAAAATATAGGAATTCTGCAAAAGATAAAGTTAGGTTGCAGATACCGTGATGATGAATTGGGAAAGTGTGTTGTTTTCAGCCACATAAACGTCGTAGGATGGGTCAGCAACGCATTGTTATCGTTTATATCAGTAACTGCATTATGGATGGTTTCATTGTTGACAGTGAAGGTGATACGAAATCTCTGGTAAAAAAAAGATATTTAATTCGCAAACAAAATTACAGCATTCAACGTTTTACTTGTCATTGGATGACGTTTGCAACATAAAGGTCATGATCTTCGATATCTGATAGCTCACTTGACCCTCTCTCCAAAGTCAAGATCGAAAATATTGTTCAAGCTGATTAAAGTTCCCGGCGGGACATTTTCTGGGATTGGTAATGTGGCTGATACCACGTTTATCTCAGTTGTTTTGTTATTGATGTCAATGACCTCGATCAGCCCTTTGAATTGTCCGGTAATCCCGTGATCAACAGTTTGAATATCGAGTGAGCTGTGGTTTACTTCTACGAAATCTAAAGCCTTTTCGATTCCAATCACTCCAGTTTCTAGATCTCAAATGAGCACGCCATGCGCATTGTTTGTGAAGTTAGTGCATTAAAGGAATATGTCAGCTCAGCATTCCACACTGCATCCACATCATTTGCTTTAACTTCCATCATCACGGTGATTTTCATTGCGTGCTCGTATATAATGTCCCTGTAAACATCATGCTCGAATATGTGTGGACTTTTGAAGAAGTTCAGCACTGTAATGTGATTTCCGATGATTGCCTTCATCTGTAGCCGTAAAAATTAGTTGAAACTATGACTGCAGATTTCTGTCCAATTATTTCTCTAACAGCAGGTCGGCAATTATATTACACTCCTCGTACTTTTTCAGTTGAACAATGTCGCTCTTGAGACCTAAATGTACCCCAGTTGGACTGGCTTTAGAGATCTGCAAAAAAGTTCTGTTCTCCTGGAAAATGGACGAATTTCATTCACATCCAGGATCTCCACTTCCTCGCAAAACACCTCTAATAGAAATTGCAGTGTTATTTCGAAGGGTATAGTACGCTTAAGTGTTTGTCCATACATAAGTTCATGGTCGATTCTTTCACGAACAAACATACAAAACATTATCTCAACTTGCCTTCATTTTACGTCCTCAGTCATTAATTTTCTGTCGCAAATTGCAAGCTCATAATTGCCCTGTATTCAATTGCAATTCTTGACGGATATTCTCAACAATATCCCCTCTTTCATTTCGTTGGGAATAGAATTATTAATTTGACCCAATATTCGATGCTCGGCACATATGATAGAAATTGACGAAATTACAGTGAAGCTTAGCCCAAGTAATATGTTCATATTCTCAAGAGCAACCACACGAGGAAATCTGAAGATGCTGGGAATTAAAACAACACACACTAAATGCTGGTGGAACACAGCAAGCCAGGCAACATCTATAAGGGGAAGGACTGTAGACGTTTCTGGCCGAGACCTTTCGTCAGGACATTAATAAATGGGTGATTAATCCTTAAATAATGTTTCCGAGTTCTAAAATGCAATTCAATAGATACGGATCAAATTTTACATGGACCAGCCTCTATGTACAAACATTTATAGCACCTGTACAAAAGAATGACATTTTTAAATATTTTCATCTTTTCATTGGTTGGTATCGGCAGAGCAAGTACTTTTCGACAACAACAGTAGTTTTAAAGCTATACGCTACTCTAAAAGTTTAATTGTGTGCAACAATTGAATATAGTTGTTGATAAAATGATCCATGCAATTTTATTTTCAGCATTTATCTTCCAAAGTCATAACACCAGTGTTTAGATTTCACTTTGGCCTTAAACACAATACACATTCACTCAGAATGCAATTGCAAAAATATAAACTGCATTAGTATTTCAATGACACGTTAGTTATACAAGACAGAACTACATACTGACAATGGCACAAATTTTGGAGTCTTACACTTGCCGATAAGGGGAGGAATAAAATAAGTTACACTGAATCTAAATGTATCTTTCCTCGCAGCTGGAGATTATTATTTTGTTTTTCATTTACTCCTGCTTATTTGTTTTCTCAGTTCAAGTTGGAAAAATTTGAGATATGGTATAGCCAGGAACACTCATTTTATAATTGTTGGGAATTCTCCATTAATTCTGGAATGTATTCTGGGCTGAGAAGTGGCAGACGGAGTGGAACTCAGGTACGTGTGAAGTGGTTCATTTTGGTAGGTCAAATACGATGGCAGAATATAGTATTAATGCTAAGACTCCTGGCAAAGTGGAGGATCGGAGAGATCTTGGGGTCCGAGTCCTTAGGACGCTCAAAGGAGCTGCGCAGGTGGCCTCTGTGGTTAAGAAGGCAAGTGCTGTATTGGCCTTCATCAATCGTATGTAAAACTTACCCAACAGGCTGTTATATGTCTGTGAGAACAAGTTTATGCAGCGCGCAGAAACGCAATATCAAACTCACACCAGATACCGTTATGGAATACACTTTAAAGATCTTACTAAAACTAAAAGAATACTTTGCAATACAGTATATTTGAAGGAAAAGAACATAAAGGCGCCAACTTATCAAAGTTCAGTCAGTTTAGTGCACATCGTAGGAGCTCAACCATCGAACCACTCGCCCCCTCGTCACTGTCCTCCGACCTCCACGTCCTTGCTCCTGGGACCACCCTGGTGGACGACAGAGCAGTGCCGCGCACGTCCACCTTCCTCGGCGTCTTCTTCCCGACTCTCCAAAAGACTGCGAAAAAACCCCTTCCCAGACCCACAAAACAAAATAACGATTCCCCATTGGTTAACAAATGAATACATCAAGTTATCATCAAGTCTAAAGCGAAACAACTGCGAGAGAAAGCACTTATCATACAAAGAAGCATTCCTTCTCTTAACAAAACAAAGAAGCCATATTGATTCACATACGCTGTACACGTGGAATTGAACTTAGGAGCCGATAGGTAATGTTGCAGCTTTATAGGAACATGGTCAGACCCCACTTGGGGTATTGTGCCCAGTTCTGGTCCCTCACTACAAGAAGGATGTGGAAGCCATAGAAAGTGCACAGAGGATATTTACTTGGATGTAACCTGGATTGGGGAGCATGTCTTCTGAGAATAGGTTGAGTGAACTCGGCCTTTTCTCCTCGGAGTGTTTTAGGATAAAAGGCGACCTAACAGAGGTGTATAAGATGCTGAGAGGCATTGATCGTGTGGATAGTCAGAGGCTTTTTCCCGGGGCTGAAATGGTTGCCACAAGGGACACAAGTTTAAGGTGCTGGGCAGTAGATACAAAGGAGATAGCGGAGCAATTATTTTACTCAGAGACTGATGAGTACGTGGAATGGGCTGCCGACAACTGTGGTGGAGGATGATACGGTAGGGTCTTTTGAGGGACTTTTGGATTGGTACATGGAGCTTTGAAAAATAGAGGGCTATGGTTAAGCCTAGTAATTTCCCACTTTGTGGGCCGAAGTGCCTGCATTGTGATGTAGGTTATTTATATCTCTGTGAATAGCATTGTGGCTTTCTGAAGGTTGACATAATATTTCTCTGTTGGTCTACTTGTTTAATGCTATTGTATAGTGATTTTTGGCATGATACCACTTGTAAACATTAGGACCGTATATACACTATTCATTTCTCGTGATCGTACAACATACTCTTAATTTCTGCATATTTCCGGTGTTTTACACATATTGAGCTCTGGATGTTATGCTTGTTCCGAATGGCTACATCTATTAATAAAAATGTTCTTGTTTGATTATCCTGCAAAATTATATCCGAATAGTTATTAGGTATTGTAGGTATTGTCCTGTCTGTAATAATGGATTAGATGTAATACAAATTGTAGATCTCTGACTTTAAAACTGAATCAGACTGGATCGGAGCAAGAAGGATGCGAGTGAACGGCTGATTATTCGGAGCGAAGGGAGTTTTTACCTACTCCGATAGGAAAGAGAGGCGAGACTACCCAGGCGCGTGATGTCTGCCAGTAGAGCGCGAAAGGTTTAAAAGGAAGACCGCCATATCCAACGGGCAGCGGAATGAGAGGCAGCAGAGTAGTAGGGCTTTGGCTCAACGGGCGTAGGTGGTAAACGGACGAGGCGCGGTAGGAAGTATGTGTGTGACGCCGGATTTCTGTGCTCGGTGTCAGATGTGGGGGGTCCTGGAGACTTCCGACCACCCGGCCGGACATATCTGCACCAGATTTGTCGAGCTGCAGGTCCTGAGGGACCGAGTTAGGGAACTGGAGATTCAGCTCGATGACCTTCGCATGGTCAGTGACAGCGATGAAGTGATAGAGAGGAGTTATAGGCAGGTGGGCACACCGGGGACACTGGGCACAGACAAGTGGGTCACAGTTTGGAGGGGGAAGGGGAAGAGTCAGGTACTAGAGAGTACCTCTGTGCCTGTACCCCTTGAAAATAAGTAAGCATGTTTGTGTACTGTTGGGGAGGGTCAGCCTGCTTGCGGGAAGCGGCAGTGACCATGCCTCCGGCACAGAGTTTGGCCCTGCTGTTCAAAAGGGTAGGAAAGGGAAGCGGAAGGCAGTAGTGATAGGGGACTCTATTGTTAAGGGGTCAGACAGAGATCCTGTGGACCCAGGAAAGAAATTCGGGTGGTAGTTTGCCTTCCAGGTGCAAGGGTCCCGTGTGCTTCGGATCGCGTCCAAGATATCCTGCGGTGGGAGGGAGAACAGCCAGGCGTCGTGGTACATATTGCTACCAACAACGTAGGTAGGAAAGGGGAAGAAGACTTGAAAAAAAGGCTGCAGGGAGTTAAGAAGGAGTTGAGAAGCAGGACCGCAAAGGTAGTTTTCTCGTGATTACTGCCTGTGCCACGCGACAGTGAGAAGAGGAATAGGTTGAGATGGAAGATAAAATGCGTGGCTGAGGAATTAGAGCAGGGAGCAGGGATTCAGATTTATGGATCATTTGTACATCTTTTGGTTCAGGTGTGACCTTTACATAAAGGACGGGTTGCACTTGAATACCAAGGGGTCCAGTATCCTGGCACGGAGGTTTGCTAAGCTTACTGGTGAGAGTTTAAACTAGAATTGCTGGGGGGTGGAAACCGACCTGAAAAGACTGGGGAACGCGAAATAGGGAAAGCTTGTAGACAGTGCAAAAGGGAGGATAGGCAGATGATAGAGAGGGACACGCTTAGACCGAAAGCTTGAGATATGTCTATTTTAACGCAAGGAGTGTTATCAACAAAGTGGATGAGCTTAGACCGTGGAACAATGCTTGGAGATATGATATGGTGGCTATTACAGAGACTTGAGTGGCTCAGGGACAGGATTTGTTACTTCAAGTGCCGGGTTTTAGATGCTTCAGAAAGGACAAAGAAGAGGTAAAATAGGTGGGGGCGTAGCACTGTTGATCAGAAATAATGTCACGGCTGCAGAAAAGCGGGACGCCATGGAGTGATAGTCTACAGAGTGTTTGTGAGTGGAGGTTAGGAACAGGAAAGGGTCAATAACTTTACTGGGTGTTTTTTATAGGCACCCTAGTAGTAGCAGGGATATTGAGGAGCAGATAGGGAGACAAATGCTGGAAAGATGTAATCATAACAGAGTTGTCGTGACTGGAGAGTTTAACATCCCAAATATCGATTGGCATCTCCCTAGAGCAAGGGGTTTGAATGTCGTGGAGTTTGTTAGTTGTGTTCAAGAAAGTGTCTGGACACACTATGTAGAAAGGCCTACAAGAGGAGGGGCTGTACTTGACTTACTATTGGGAAATAAACGTCGTCAATTGGATGCATGAATATAGAAACAGATGTCCTCAGGGAAAATAACGGAAGAAATGTGACAAATATTCAAGGGATATTTGTGCGGATTTCTGTCTAGGTACGCTGCAATGAGACAGAGAGGTTATGGTAGCGAACAAAAACCGTGGTGTACAAAGGCTGAAATAAATCCAGTCGAGGAAAAGAATAGCTTACATAAGTTTCAGAGAGCTAGGTAATGTTAGAGATCTAGAATATTATAAGGCTACTAGGAAGGAGCTTAAGAAGGAAATTAGGAGAGCCAAAATGGGCCATTCGAAGGCTTTGACTGTCAAAATTAAGGAAAACCCCAAGGCTTTCTACAAGAACGTGAAGAGAAAGAAGATGAGACGTGAACGAATAGGACCTTTCAGGTGTAACAGTTGGAAAGTGTGTATGGAACTGGAGGAAATAGCAGAGGTACTTAATGAATGCTTTAATTCATTATTCACCATGGAAAAGGATCTTAATGATTATAGTAATGACTTGAAGCAGTCTTAAAACTTTGACCATGTAGATATTAAGAAAGAGGATTTGCTGGAGCTTTTGGAAAACATAAAGTTGAATAAGTCGCCTTGACCGGATGAAATGTACGCCAGGCTACTGTGGGAGGCGAGCGAGGAGATTGCTGAGTCTCTGGCGATAACCTTTGCATCATGAATGGGGATGGGAGAGGTTTCGGAGGATTGCAGGGTTGCGGATGGTGTTCCTTTATTAAAGAAAGGGAGTAGAGATAGGCCAGGAAATTATAGACCAGTGAGTCGTACCTCAGTGGTTGTTAAGTTGATGGGGAAGATCCTGAGGGGCAGGATTTATGAACATTTGGAGAGGTATAATATGATTAGGTGTAGTGAGCATGGCTTTGTAAAGGGCAGGTTGTGTCTTACGAGCCTGATTGAATTTCCTGAGGATGTGACTAAATACATTGATGTAGGAAGAGCAGTAGAAGTAGTGTATAGGGATTTCGGCAAGGCATTTGATAAATTACCCCATTCAAGGATTATTGAGAAAGTAAGGAGACGTGGGATCCAAGGGGACATTGCTTTGTGGATCCAGAACTGGCTGGCCCCCAGAAGACAAAGAGTGGTTGTAGACGGGCCATATGCTGCTTGGAGGTCGGTCACCAGTGGAGTGCCTCGGGGATCTGTTCTGCGCCCCTTACTCTTCGTGATTTTTATAAATGAACTGGATGAGGAAGTGGAGTGATGGGTTAGTAAGTTTGCTTCTGACACAAAGGGTGGAGGTGTTGTGGATAGTGTGGAGGTCTGTCAGAGATGACAGCGGGACATTGATATGGTGCAAAACTGGGTTGAGAAGTGACAGACGGAGTTCAACCCAGATAAGTGTGAAGTGGTTCAATTTGGTTGGTCAAATATGATGGCAGAATACAGCATTAATGGTAAGATTCTTGGCAGTGTGGAGGATCAGAGGGATCTAGGGGTCCGAGTTCATTGGACGCTCAAAGCATCTGGGCAGGATGACCCTGTTGGTAAAACGACGTATGGTTTATTGGCCTTTATCAATCGTGGAATTGCATTTAGGAGCCGAGAGGTAATGTCGCAGCTATATTGGACCATGGTCAGACCCCACTTGAAGCATTGTGCTCATTTCTGGTCTCCAAACTACAGGAAGGATGTGGAAGCCATAGAAAGAGTGCAGAGGAGATTTACAAGAATTTTGCCTGGATGGGGGATCATGTCTTATGAGAATAGGTTGAGATAACTCGGCCTTTTTTTCTTAGAGCGAAGGAGGATGTGGGGTGACCTGATAGTGGTGTACAAGATGATGACTGGCATTTATCGTGTGGATAATCAGCAGCTTTTTTCCGGGGCTAAAATAGTTGCCACATGAAGACACAGCTTTAAGGAGATGGAGAGTAGGTACAGAGGACATGTCAGGGGTAAGTTTTTTACTCAGTGATTGCTGAGTGCGTGGAATGGCCTATTGGCAACGGTGGTGGAGGCGGATACGATAAAGTTTTTTAAGAGGCTTTTAGATAGCTTCGTAAAATAGAGGGCTATTGGTAAGCCTAGCAATTTCAAAGGTAGAGACATGTTCGGCACAACTTTGTGGTCTGAAAGGCCTGTATTGTGCTGTAGGATTTCTCTGATTCTCTGATTCTACTTGTATTTAGAGTGAGGGATAGTGCTTAGGGTTGGCGTCTTCTTAAGCTTGTATTTATTGAATGAAGTTTGCCACTTGTTTTTCCCCCGTGTGTCAGGAATAAGATTGAGTTGTCCCGTGCAGGGACCTGAAATGTGTTGAATGTTTCTCTTGACATTATTTGCATTTATCGTCCTGGAATTCTTGGTATTTAATTGTGAAGTTTTGATACGTCTTCGTGTTAACCAGATGACCCTTCGTTGCATAAGGAATCCATCTGTTTCTGGGAAGAGGCCTGTAGCTCTGCCCCAGGCGTTCGGTGATTCCTTTGTAACAGCTTGTCTGTGGGGGTGTCTTCCATTGTTTAACCTTATCATATGTCGTGATCATATCTTCATCTCCAGCCCCAGTGAGACTCGTGCAATTCGGTGTTTTATATAAAATCCGTTTTGCACTGGAGAAACTAAGTGCTGATTGGATTAATATATTTTCCAAAAAAAGTATCTGCACAGTCAAGGAAAGTGACCCTAATCTTCCAGATTTCCGTCTCTCAACTCTATATTGTCCATTCCACTCCAAATACACTTTCTATATCTTTGCCTTCTAATCTATTTAAAGCCGTATAATGGTCGTGCTCTAGCAAATCTATTTAGCGGTGATGTTGCAGCCGTCTGCATATCATTTAATTCAACCTTCTAATTTGTACCAACATTGCCAAAAATCTGATTAAAATTAGCAACCTTACGCACTAAATATACGTCCGTTACCATCCACAGGAAACCTATCGTTCTTTTTCATTTCAGATATTCACCACTGAACTATTCTATAAATCAGTATTTTAGCCTCCGCTATTTTTCTCCACTTTGATCTTATGCTTGTCCTGACTATTTGCCATGTTCCCACACAAAGTTTTGCCTAAACACCGATCCGTAGGACAGTAAAAGATATAGATATTAGAAAGTGGACGCAAAAATTAATTGCACTGCCTTCCTGGGCCTCGTGTCTTGTACACACACACACACACACACACACACACACACACACCTCATCAGCTGATGTTTCGTCAATGTCAGTTGAGCATCAGTGTGTGAAATAGTCATAATTGTTCCTCATTCTGTCTTTAAACCAATGTGATGCATCGGCCTGGTTTCCATACGATTCGAAGAGACCAAAAGTAAGAGAAAGTAAAGAGAGACATGGAAATCTTTGCCCGATAAAGTAAAGATTAAGGATGATGTTCCAAGAAGAATCTATCGAGTAAAATAAGTCAATGCAGTTGGCATTTTCTCATCCACTTTTTGACCACAAGATCCAAGGGCTTCTGAAATTCTATGTACATATTACATACGACGGTTTCTTTATAAATGTTCACTATCATGGCAGTAAGGCATTCAATTATTTGTATTAAAAATCATATGTTGCTGTGGAAAATCTGCACTGTTCTTATCTTTGAGAGCACAGGTGGAAACTATTTCTCCGATATGTTCTTTGTACAACTTTCCCATATGCTAAATTAAACTTCTTTGATGTCTCTCATCTCTATGGCAACTAGAGAGGAATGGATTATCACAGCCACATCCACAACTCCAAACCTACCCAAATACGGCACTCATGCAGAAGGCTAATATAGCCTTCCTCGCCTTTAATAATTCTCCATCCACTGAAAATTTTGTTGATTACTCTGTCTCCGAAAATTTGATCAGAAAACATAAAAGAGAGGCAATCATTTCCGAATACACGAGGATTGAAAACAAGTTTGCTATCCCTTCTTTCCTTTAGAGAAAATGTCTCCGGGTGCTGGAAAACCATCTGCTGAGAAATTATTTCCTAAAAACCAGTACATATTAAAGTCTAACTGGCTTGCTTACATCCCATTTCCAGCATTTATTTGCGCGTACGGAGCATTCCGTTGGCCATGTGCTAAGTCACAGATTCTATTATTCGATCACTCACGATCGCAACGCTCACGTATGTACAATACACGCGGAGTCTCTGCAATCTAACCATCTGCGTGGCGTCTCAGCTGGACAAATAACGACTAGGGATCACTGATATGCATTCCAACCTCTTAGAGGGAATTCACCTTCGCTGTTGAACATTTTGTAACGTGCGTAAAATTAGAAATTGGGAGCCTGCGCAGACTCATTTCATGACAGTCACGATGAAGGGGAAGGTGTTAAGCAACTTGTGCGGAGTATCCCTGTGGCCATTCCCTTCAACAGCAGGTATACCACTTTGGGTACCTTTTTGGTAATGACCTAGCAGAGGAAATATACGGCGGTTAGATTTCTGGCACTGTCTGATTCTGCAACTCCAAAGGGCCTCGAAGAGTCGAGCTATGGTGATTGGAGTTTTGTTAGTTCGGGAAACAGAAAGGAGCTCTGTGGACTGGAACACGATACGTGGATGGTATAATGCCGCAGGAGAAATAGAGTCAGCGACATCTAAGATAGAGTTCCTAACATACTTAAACAGGAGACTGAACAGCCAGAGGCCATGGTCCATTCAGATACCGATGAGATTCGTAGGAAGGGTGACGAGGATCAGCAAAGTGAGTTCAGGTTTTTAGATGATAAGTTAAAGGGCAGGATCTCGATGGTTGTGATCTCAGGATTGCTACCCGTGCCATGTGATAGAGAGGCAAAAATCGGACATAAGATTTTTGGATCATTGAACTCTGTTCCAGGGAAGTTGGGGCCTGTACAGAAAAGATGGTGTGCACATGAAGTGGAAGAACACTAATATCCTAGCGGGACAATTTCTCAGTGCGGCACAGTGGATTGTAAATTAAAGTTGCAGGGATACGGGAACCAGAGTGTCTGAACAGATAATGGAGAGATGCCGATGAAACATGTTGTTAAGACCTCATACTAAGTCACGAACAAAAAGGTTGAGTGAGGTGGACAGGCCTCCTAGGCTGAGAAGTATTGTAGGAAGGGCAGAAGAGTTCGGGAAATGGACTAACAGCTGGAATCATGATGCAGGATGACAGAGCTATTAGCTCAGCTTTCCGGAGTTAATTTGTTGCAGACGCGACAGAGCGGAAGAGATTAATTGACGAGAAGTGGCGTTACTATTCAAGGAATTATTACGGCAGTGTTCAGTCAGGACAGACCGGAGAACTAGTCTAGTTAGGCCTTATAGGTGGAAGGGAGAAATAAGGAATGTATGACCACATGGTGTAGCTATATTACAGGCCACCCAAGAGTTCTGGGGATTTAGAGGAACAAATTTGCAGAGAATGACAATAATTGCAAGAAACATAAAGTTATTGTTATTGGTGATTTGTACTTTCCTCATACTGACTGGGTCTCCATTATTGTAAAAGGAATAGATGTGATAGAGCTTGTCAATTGTGTTGAGGAATTTTTGATTAATCGGTACGTAGAAGTCCCAAGAAGAGAGTGTATGATACTTGATTGCAGTTACGGAATGAGAGCGGACTGGTAACAAAATTTTGTGTCCGGGAACATGGTGTATCTAGTGATCATAATCCAAATACTTTCGAAGAAAAATAGCAAACAGTTAGGTCTGGTGTTCGGGTTTAGTTTCTAAATCGGAGAATGGTCCATTTTAGTGGTATCAGAAAGATATGACAATTGGAAATTGGGCATGCTGCTCCCTGGCAAAATTGTACTTAGAAAGTGAGTGGACATCAAAAGTAAAACTTTGAGAACATAAATCTTGTATATACCTATCAGAATAAAGGGGGGGGGGAGATAACAGATGTGCGTAACATTGGTTTTTAAGGGATATTGAGGCCCTGGTTACAGAAAAACAAAGGACGTTCATTGCAGGTACAGTCAGAGAGACACAAATGTGATGCTTATCGAGTATAAGAAATGCAAGGGAACGCAAGAAAGAAAACTAAAAGGACGCATGAGGATGCCATAGCAGACAGAGTGAAAGAGAATCCAAAGGGATTCTGTAAATATGTTAAGAGGAAAAGGGTTACAAGGGATAAAGTTGGTCTTCTGGCAGATCCGAATGCAATCTGTGTGTGGAGCCGAAAGAGATAAAGCATATCTTTAATGATCATTATATTTGCATAATTATTTACTCAGGACACAGAATCTATAGAAGTGAGGCAAGACGATATCATCTTCATGGATTGCATACAGATTAGAATGGAAAGATATTTGCCATTCGCAGACAAATTAAAATGCATGCATTCGCAGGACCTGACAATGTGTTCTCTCGGACCCTGCTGCAGACAAAAGCAGAGATTCCCGGGGTCCAAGCAGAGATATGTATATCTTTCTTGCAGCGGGTGAGGTGCCAGACAATTGGAAAATACCAAAAGATGTTTCTCTGTTCAAAAAAGGTTGAAAAAAATAAATACAAAAATTACATGCGGGTGCGCCTGACCTCAATAGTAAGAAAGTTTTTCGAAGGTTTAGACAGTGGCGTGGTGAGAAAATCTAGAGATTAATAATAGGTGGTTGCCTCTCTGACTGGAGTGCTGCAAGGATCGGTGCTGGGTCCGCTGTTGTTTCTAATTTATATCAATGATCCGGATGATAATGTGGTTAACGGAATCAGCAAATTTGCAGATGACACCAATATTGCCGGTGTAGGGGACAGCGCAGAAGCAGCGGGATCTGGACCAGTAGGAAATATGAGCTGAAAATGGCAAATGAAATTTAATACCGACAAGTGCCAGGCTTTGCAGTTCGGTAGGACTAGTCAGGGTATATCTTACACTGTAAACGTAGGGTAGTGATGATTGTGGTAGTAAAAAAGGATCTGAGAATAGTTTGGCCTCACATATAGGTAGGGTTGTTAAGTACTGCACCTATTAGATAACCCTTTTTGCAATCGACTACACTTTTTTTTTATTTTTACTCCATGGATTTCCAGCGCTTCATGTAGCATATATTTCAATGCGTTAACAAATAACTTGATACTAATTCTCAAATACGCCAAGCACATCACCAAGTTCCGCTAACAGGTTCATTTGCGTAACCGACTTAATAACAAATTATTTCTTTACTTTATTCAGTGTGGAACAGTAGACCTCACCTCCAACATCACAGATACCACTCTCAGCTGGTTCTAGTGGCTTTAAACTTTAATGTTAATTTTAATATTGAACATTACAACCAATATTCTTCTCCTTACCTCAAAGCAAGAACGTTGCACAAAGGGAATATTTTCTGATATAATCGACTCGGATCATACCGCAATTTTCTGCATATCAAAATAAATGCTGTTGAATGGGCACTTCTTCTCGTTACGCACTCTAGCATTTTAGCATTGAATCTGAGTGGTAGCAGAACTGCATGGCTTTAAGAAGCAGATGAACGGGAGGGGACTAACATGATGCAGACATTATAACATTAATGCTGCAAGGTAGGAAGCAGAGTTTCAAATAAGTTAGTAGAGCTGTTGTGGAGTCAGATATTAACAATACCTCAGACAAGATTAGGAATCAGAACATTGCTCATGGCGCGATTAGTGTCCTAAGATGCCTATTTTCAAATGCAGGAAGGGCGGATAATAGTACTATAGATGAGGTATCCTGTTTACACACAGCGGCAATATGTAGTGACTATAGGCTGTTGATAGGGAAAGATTGCAGTCGACAGGATAACAAAATCAAGAGGGGTAAATGCAGAATTGAAAGTTTTGTATCTGAATGCGTGGAGTACACTGAAAAAGGTAGATGAGCTTGCAGCACAGTTACAGATTAGCATGCATGACTGAAAGCATTGCCGAGTTATAGCACAAAGATTATAACTGGGAGCTTAATGTCCGAAGGATAGGCTAAAGATAGAGAAGGCGCTTTGGCCGTGTTGGTATAAATGAAATAAAATCATTCGAAAGAGGTAACATAGGCTCAGAAGGAGTTGAATTATTGTGGATGGTGCTAAGGAACTGCAAAGGTAAAGGGATCCTGATGGGAGCTTTATACATAGACCCAAATAGTAGTAAGGATGTGGCCTATGAATTACAACGGGAGATAGAAAATGCATGCCAGAAGCTCAATGATACCATAGTTATGGGGAACTTCAATAATCAGGTAGAATAGCAAAATCATGATGCAGCTGGATTACAAAAGGGGGAGCTTCCAGAATGCCGGCGAGATGGATTTTAGAGCCGCACGTTTTTGAGCCCACTACAGGTTCAGCTATTCTCGATTGGGTGTTCTGCTATGAGCCACAATTTATATTAGAGTTCAAAGGAAAATAACACCTGTAGAAATAAAGAAATGAGACGTGGATAGGTTTTTTTCCATAGAGAGTAGGGGAGATTCAAACAAAAGGACATGAGTTGAGAGTTAGGGGGCAAAAGATTAAGGCGGAACACGAGGGGAAATTTCTTTACTCAGAGAGTGGTAGCTGTGTAGAACGAGCTTCCAGTAGAAGTGGTATTGTAGGTTCGGTATTGTCATTTAAAGTAAAATTGGATAAGTAAATGGACAGGAAATGAATGGAATATTATGGGCTGAGTGCGGGTCAGTGGGACTTGGTGAGAGTAAGCGTTCGGCATGGACAAGAAGAGCCAAGATGGCCGGTTTCCATGCTGTAATAGTTATATAGTTATATGGTTCCAAAAGACTGGAAAATTGCAAAGGTTATTTCACTCTACAAGAAGGGAGAGAGGTAAAAGAAAAGATACTAGAGGCCATTACGTCTGTCGTTGGGATGATTTTGGAATCGATTTTGAAGCATGAGGTCTTAGCGCACTTGGAGGCATATCATAAATTCTGCCGTAGTCAGCATGATTTACGCAAAGGAAAATGTTGTCTGACAGATCCGTTGAAATTATTTGAAGAAATAACGATCAGGATAGACCAAGGAGAATCGGTTGTTGTAGTGTACATTGATTTCAGAAGGCCTTCGACAATTGCCACACACCATTTTGTTTGACAAACTACGAGTTCGTGGTATTACAGGAAAAACTCTATCATGGATAAAGTAGTAGTTGATTGCCAGGAGGCAAAGAGTGGCAATAAAGGGAGCTTTTTCTGACTGGCTGCCGGTGATAAGTGGTCCTCTACAGGTGTATGCGCTGGGATTGATTTTTTACATTATATGTTAAAGATCTGAATAATGGAATTGATTTCAGTATTAGAAAGTTTGCGCAAGTAGAGGGGTTACAGGAAGACTTAGACAGTCTGGGAGAATGGCAACAAATAGCAGATGAAATACAAAAACGGTTTTGGAAAATGATTCCAGGATTGAATGGTTTGCCATTTGAAGAGCGTTTGATGGTTCTGGGCCTGTATCCACTGGAATTCAGAAGATTGAGGGGTGACCTCATTACAAACCTATCGAGTAGTTAAAGGCCTTGATAGAGTGGATGTGATGGGTGAGTCTCAGACCAGAGGACACAGATCAGAATAGATGGTCATTCACTTAGATCAGAGATGAGCAGAACTGTATTTAGCCAGAGAGTGGTGAATCTATGGAACACAAACAAAATGCTGGTGGAACACAGCAGGTCAGGTAGCATCTATAGGAGAAGCATTGTCGACGTTTCGGGCCGAGATCCTTCGTCAGGACTATCTGAAATTAAATAAGTTTGAAAGTAGGAGGGGGAGGGGGAAATGCGAAATGATGGGAGAAGACCAAAGGGTGTGGGATAAAGCTAAGAGCAGGGAAGGTGATTGTCAAAAGGGATACAGAACTGGAGAAGGGAAAGCATCAAGGAACAGGAAGCCTTGGGAGAAAGAAAGAAAGGGGGAGGGGAGCACCAGAGGGAGATGGAGAACAGGCAGAGTGATGGACAGAGAGAGAGAGTAAAAACAAACAACTGAATATGTCAGGGATGGGCTGAAAAGGGGAGGAGGGGCATTAACGGAAGTTAGCGAAGTCAAAGATGCAGCTGTAGCGACAAAGTATTATGCACATTTACGACAGAGTTTGATAGATTCTTTTTTGGACAGGGCATGAAGCGATATGGGGAGAAGTCATGAGACTGGAGCTGAGAGGATAATTGGATCAGCCATGATGGAATGGCGGAGCAGACTCGATGGGCCAAATGGCTTAATTCTGCTCCCATATCTGTCTCTGATCGCGTGCACAGCATTCTGAAGTGGGAGGGTGAGCAGCCAGATGTCATGGTACACAACAGCAACAATGACGTAGGAAGAAAGAGTGAGGAGGTGCAGAAGACTGAATATAGACAGTTTGGTAGGAAGTTAACAAGCAGGACCTCGAGTGTAGAAATCTTAGGATTGCTACCTGTGCCACGTCCAAGTGAGGGTAAGTGTAGGATGATCTGGAGGATGAACACGTGGCTGAGGAACTGGTGTAGGGGGCACGGTTTCAGATAGTTTGCTAATTAGGACCTCTTCTGGGACAGGTGGGACCTGTACAAGAGAGACGGGTTACACCTGAACTACAGGAGACAAATACCCTTACAGGGAGGTTTGCTAGTGCTTTTGGAGAGGCTTTAAACTAGATTTGCAGGGTGATGGGAACTAGAGTGCCAGAGCAGGTAGTGGAGCGGAGGTAAAAATAAATTATGTGAAATGTTCGTGCAAAGTCAGAAATAGAAGTGTTCTCTGTAGTGATAGTAATCTTCTGAGGTGCGTCTATTTCAATGCGAGGAGTGTTGTGGGGAAGGCAGACCAGCTGAGGGCCTGGATTCACACATGGAATTATGACATTATAGCTATTAGTGAAAGAGATGCAGGATCAGTTCTTTCCAAAGAGGAAGAAAGATTCTAAGTGTCCAGAACCAGAGGCCGCAGTTTAAAAATAAAGGGTAAGCCATTTAGAAAGGAGTTGAAGAGAAACATTTTTCACCCGGAGAGTTGTGGATCTATGGAATGCTCTGCCTCAGAAGGCAATGGAGGACAATTCTCTGGATGCTTTCTACAAGTAGTTAGATAGAGCTGTTAAAGATAGTGGTGTCAAGGGATATAGGGAGAAGGCAGGAACGGTGCTGATTGTGGATGATCAACCATGATCACATTGAATGGCAGTGCTGTCTCGAAGGGCCGAATGACCTGATACTGCACTTATTGTTTATTGTCCATTGTCTATTGATTGGCAGCTTAATGTTCCAACGTTCCGATGTTTCAGACGAGGTAAAGGCAGAGGGATGAATGGTGTGTGGGCGTGGCATTGCCAGTCAACGAAAATGTCACAGCAGTGCTCAGGCAGGACAGATTAGAGGGTTTATCTACCAAGGCCATATGGGTGAAGCTGAGAAACAGGAGAGGTATGACTACATTAATGGGGTTATATTATAGACCCCCCAATAATCAGCGAGAATTGGAGGAGCAAATCTGCAGAGACATCACAGGCATCTGCAGGAAACGTAACGTTGTCATAGTAGGGTATTTTAATGCCGACATATTGATTGGGACTCCCATACTGTTAAAGGTCTAGACAGGTTAGAGTTTGTAAAATGTGCTCAGGAAAGTTTTCTAAATCAATATATAGAGGTACCAACTGGAGAGGATGAAATATTAGATGTCCTATCAGGAAACGAGTTAGGGCAAGTGACGGAAGTGTGTGTAGGGGAACACTTTGGGTCTAGTGATCATACCGCCATTAGTTTCAACTTGGTCATGGATGAAGATAATCTGGTCCACGGGTTGAGGTACTAAACTGGAAAAAGTCCAAATTTGAAGAAATTTGAAAGGATCTAAAAAGCGTGGATTGAGACAGTTTGTTCTCTGGCAACAATGTGATTGGTCAGTGGGAGGGCTACAAAGGAGAAATTTTGAGATTGCAGAGTTTGTTTAGCTTGGTTTACGAGGGATATTGGAAATCTGATAAAAAAAAGAGAGATGTATATGACAGGTGTAGGCAATATGGAGCAAATAAAGCGCTTGAGGATTATAAAAAGTGCAAGAAAATAGGAAATGAATCTGGAGGGCTAAAAATAGACATGAGGTTGCTCTGGCAGTCAAAGTGAAGGATAATCTAAAGAGCTTCTTCAGGTATATTAAGAGCAAAAGGACAGGAAGGGATAAAATTAGTCCTCTTGAAGATCAAAGTGGTCGGCTATGTATGGAACCAAAAGAAATGGGGGAGATCTTAAACGTTTTTTTTTCGCACCTGTATTTACTAAGGAAAATGGCAAGGCGTCTATGGGAATATGGAAACAAGTAGTCAGGTCATGGAACCTATACAGATTAAAAAGGAAGAGCTGCTTGCTGTCTTGAGGAAAATCAGTGTAGATAAATCCCCAGGACCGGAGAGACTATTCCCTCGCACCTTGAAGAAGATTACTGTTGAAATTCTAGATGCCCTGGTAGATATATTCAAAATGTTGGAATCCATGGGTGAGGTGCCGGACGATTGGAGGATGGCTCATCTTGCTCCGTTGTTTAAAAAAGTCCCTAAAAGTAATCCAGGAAATTATAGCTGGAAAATGTAATGTCAGTAATAGGTAAATTATTGGAAAGAGTACTAAGATATAGGATCTACAAGTATTTAGATAGACAGGAACTTATTAGGGAGTGACAACACGGCTTTGTGCATGGTAGGTCATGTTTAACAAATCTATGAGAGCTTTTTCCGAGGAGGTTACAAGGAAAGTGGATGAAGGGAAGGCAGTGCATACTGTCTACAAGGATTTTAGTAGTGCCTTTGACAAAGTCCCGCAAGGGAGGTTAGTTAGGAAGATTCAGTCGCTAGGTTTACATGGTGAGGTAGTAAATTGGATTAGATATTGGCTCAATGGGAGAAGCCAGAAAGTTTTAGTGGAGGATTGTTTCTCTGAGTGGAGGCCGGTGACTAGTGGTGTGCCACACGGATCAGTTCTGGGTCCATTGTTAATTATCATTTATATCAACGATCTGGACGATAATGTGGTAAATTGGATCAGCAAATTTGCTGATGACACAAAGATTGGAGGTGTAGTGGATAGTCAGGAATGTTTTCAAAGCTTGCAGAAGGATTTGGACCAGCTGGGAAAATGGGCTGACAAATAGCAGATGGAGTTTAATGCAGACAAGTGTGAGGTATTGCACTTTCGAAGGTCAAACCAAGGTAGAACATACAAGGTAATTGGTAGGACACTAAGGAGTGCAGTAGAACAGAGGGATCCGGGAATACAGATACACAATTTCCTAAAAGTGGCGTCGCAGGCAGAAAGGATCCTAAAGAGAGCTTTTTGGCACATTGGCTTTTATAAATCAAAGTACTGTGTATAAGTGTTGGGATGTTATGGTGAGGTAGTATAAGACATTGGTTATGCCGAATTTGGAGTATTGTGTGCAGTTTTGGTCACCTAATTACAGGAAGTATATTAATAAGGTTGAAAGCATGCAGAGGAGGTTTACAAGGATGGTCCGGGACTTGAGAAACTGAGTTACAGAGAAAGGTTGAATAGGTGAGGACTTTATTCCCTGTCGCATACAGGAATGAGGGGAGATTTGATAGAGGTGTATAAAATTATGATGGGTATAGATAAAGTGAATGCAGGCAGTATTTTTCCACTGAGGCTATGGGAGAAAAAAAAAACAGAGGGCATGGGTTAAGGGTGAAAAGTGAAAAGATTAAAGGGAACATTATGGTCAGCTTCATAGAGAGAGTAATGAGAGTGTGGAATGGACTGCCAGTTGAAGTGTGAATGAAGGCTCACTAATAATATTTAAGAAAAAACGGACAGTCACATGAATGAGAGGAGTATGGAGGGTTATGATCTAGCTGAAAGTCAGTGGGACCAGGCAGAGAAATGGTTCGAAACAGCTAAGAAGGGGCAAAAGGCCTGTTACTGTACTGTAATGTTGTATGGTGCTATGGTTCTTTATCTTATGGTCTTAATAGTCTACGCCTTTACTCATTCTGTCAAAATGCATGACCATGCACGTCCCTACATTATATTCTATTTCCCACATAATTGCCCATTCTTATCATCTGCCTGATTCCTTCTGCAGATTTTCCCCTTCGGCAAAACTATTCTCCCCTCCACCTATCGTCGTATTGTTCAGAAACTTTGCCAGAAAGTCATTCATTCCCTGCCACAGAAAATTTAGTGATCTCCGTCATTTCAAATTTCCGCCACTGTACCATTCTGTAACTGAATGTTTTAATTTACACTATTTATCTCTACTATGAGATTATTCATGTCATTATACTTGTCTGCAAATAAGGCTTTTCTCGGCTTTTAGTCCATCATTTGTAATATGGGTCCTCTTGGTCCCTATCTAATTGATGTGATGTAAAGTTTCAGTAAAGCCCAGTTGTTCCCAACCTGGAGTCCGCAGACGCTTCGTCTAATGGTAGAGGTCCATGGCTTAAAAACGTTTGGGAACACTTAGTCTAGACAACCATATAGCCATATAACAATATAACACTTACAGTATGGGAACAGGCCATCTCGGCCCTTCTAGTCCGTGCCGAACTCCTAATCTCACCTAGTCCCACCGACCTGCACTCAGCCCAAAACCCTCCATTCCTTTCCTGTCCATATACCAATCCATTTTTATTTAATGACAAAATCGAACCTGCCTCTACCACTTCTACAGGGTTCGTTCCACACAGCAACCACTCTCTGAGTAAAGAAGTTCCCTCTTGTGTTACCGCTAAACTTTTGCCCCTAAACTCTCAACTCATGTCCACTTGTTTGGATCTCCCCTACTCTCAATGGAAAAAGCCTATCCACATCAACTCTATCTATCACTCTCATAATTTTAAGTACTTCTATCAAGATCCCCCTCAACCTTATACGCTCCAAAGAATAAAGACATAACTTGTTCAACCTTTTTCTGTAAGTTAGGTGCTGAAAACCAGGTAACATTCTACAAAATCTCCTCTGTACTCTCTACTTTGTTGACATCTTTCCGATAATTTGGTGACCAGAACTGCACACAATACTCCAAAATTGGCCTCACTAGTGCCTTGTACAATTTTAACATTACATCCCAACTCCTAAACTCAATGCTCTGATTTATAAAGGTCAGCATACCAAAAGCTTTCTTCACCACCCTATCCACATGAGATTCCACCTTCAGTGAACTATGCACCATTATTCCTAGATCACTCTGTTCTTCTGCATTCCTCAGGGCCCTACCATTTACCATGTATGTCCTATTTTGATGATTCCTACCAAAATGTAGCATCTCATACTTATAATCATTAAACTCCATCTGCCATCTTTCAGCCCACTCTTCTAACCGGCCTAAATCTCTCTGCAAGCTTTGAAAACCTACTTCATTATCCACAACGCCACCTATCTTAGTATCATCGGCATACTTACTAATCCAATCGACCACCCCATCATCTAGATCAATAATGTATATAACAAGCAACATTGGACCCAGTACGGATTCCTGAGGCACACCACTCGTCACCGGACTCCAAACTGACAACCAGTTGTCCACCACTACTCTCTGGAATCTCCCATCCAGACACTGTTGAACCCATTTCACTGTTTCAATATAAATACCCAACAATTGAACCTTCCGAAATAACCTTCTGTGTGGAACCTTGTCATAGGCCTTGGTGAATTCCATATAGACAACATCCACTGCATTACCCTCGTCAACTTCCAAGTAACCTCTTCAAAATATTCAATAAAATTTGTCAAACTTGACTAATCATGCAGACAATCAAGCAGATCCCTGCCAAGGCCGTTATTACTATTCATTGGATAATCTTCTGACTTCGTCGCAAGTTCAAAAACCTTATGTCAAACTTTAGACATTATCTCCCAGACACGGAACTTTAAAACCATCCCAATACAAAATACTGGTAGTCCCTGGCCCTCAGAAGACCCTCCAGTAAGTTAAAAACCAGTGATGTTAGGCTCGCCGAATTACATTGAAAGAGTTGCATCCGTATCGGTTCTTCCTGAGAAGACAGATTATTGAACTGTGTCAAGGTAGGTTTTTAAAGTGGGGGCCAGCTTTGCATCTCTTGCCGTTCTTTTGTTCATGTCAAAGATGCGGCATCGTTGCTGGAGACAAAGGTACAAATAGGAAGACTTGAAGGTGCGCTGCTTTTAAGAACAATATATAGGGGAGGTAAAGAAATCTTTTGCCAGTGCAGCAAACTGCATTCACATTCAAACCTGATGGATCGGAAAGTAACAAACAGCGAGAGTGTTCTTCATCTTTCTTTGAGAAGTAGGTGTCAGAGTAAATTAAGGACAGTTTGATTCGCATTCTTGGCATATTCTAAATCCCTGTTGTGATTTGCAGCTTCGTTATAGAGGAAATATCAAACAATCTATGTCTACTTAACTGTTCAGATTCCTACCATGCACTGACCATAGCGGTGAAATCCCTTTGTTTCCAAATTGGAATCCACAGATTGAAGCTTAACGATAAAGATCTATGGGATAAAATGATGGGAAAACCGTGCTTTTTGCATCCATTCCTCAATCTCCTGCTCTGTCAATTCAACAGGAAATTCTTTATTCTTTTTACCTGTTCTGACAAACTATCCGGATATGAAACGAAGAACACTGTTGCATTTTCCATAAGTGCAGACTTACATACTTAGTGCTTACAATATATTGTTTCCATTTGAGAGCCCATATCTCCATTTTAATTCCGGTAATATTTTGCGGTTTTATAGAACCTCATTAGGTATTCATTTTAATGCGTCAACGAATTTTAAAATCTTAATTTTCAAATATAACAACTTTAAGTAGACATAGGAAACAAACACTTTTTACGCAACATACTCTATAGCAACCCATTTGTGAACGCATTCAGATAATGATAACAAGATTCTCTTCAAGGTTAACAGATACCACCCTCCGGTGCTGGATATTGTAATTTTAACAACCATAACAAATATGTTCCTCTTCAAAAGGAAGCAAAAGGAATTTCACAAACGGAATAACTTCTGAAGTTCTATATTCCACCATATACCTACGCATTGTATAAGCAAAAAAAAAATCACATTAAGCATGGGCATGTTGATCTTACCCATCTCTAATTTAAGATTGAGTCTGAGAGCTGGGAGGGCCGCATGGCTTCAAGAAAAGGAAGTCGCTTTTCGCTGATTCTGGAGACAGACAGACCGAATACCGTGGGAGCCCAGGCACACGGACTACCTGATCAATAACGGGATAGCGTAAAGTTTCTTCCATTAGAGATCTTCGATTAAACGTGTCCTGCATGTCTCCACGTTTGTAACAATAACTGGGCGAAGTATACTCCTGGGGGTTATTTCTGTCCTGTTTACACTTGATCCAGATCAACACAATGATAATGAGAAGAAAGACAATGGAAGTGCAACTGAAAATAACCAATAAATAAAGATTGAGATCAGATAAATATTCAGAAGTATTCACTGAATTACTGCTTTCGGGGAGAGTTTCGGTGCTGTTCTCCATAATTGCGATGTGAACCGTAACCGTACTGGATAGCTTTGGCAGCCCATTGTCTTTCACCAAGATGAGCAAAGTCTGTGTGGTAAGATCCGCCTCCAAGATTTTACGCGTTGTTCTGATTTCCCCGGACGTTTGACCGATGATAAACAAATTTGGATGAGTAGCTTTCACCATTTGGTAAAAGAGCCTAGCGTTCTGACCGGAATCTGCATCTGTAGCCATAATTTTGGTGACGAAATACCCCTGACCCGCTGACTGAGGAACGACCTCCGCGGCTGCTGAACCACTCTGTGCTGAAGGTGAACTGATTACAGGAGCGTTGTCATTTTGATCCAGAATAATCACATTCACTGTAGCGCTGCTGCTCAGTGAGGGTATCCCAGCGTCACGGGCTTGAACGAGGATCTGAACTTTTTTCAATTCCTCATAGTCAAAAGAGCGCAAGGCGTAAATGGTGCCGTTCATGGAGTTAACGCTGAGGTATGTGGACACGGGCAGATTTTCGAAATGATCGTCCAGAATGGAGTACGAAACAGATGAATTCTGCTCCATATCAGGATCGGACGCAGATACTGTGAAAATGGATGCGCCAGGAGCATTATTTTCAGACACATATATGTTGTAGGATAATTCAGAAAAGTGTGGGGCGTTATCATTTACATCAGTAACTACAATATGGATGATTGTATTTGTTGAATGGGAAGGTGACCCCGAATCCCAGGCTGAAACATTTATTGCATACCTCGACACCGATTCACGGTCTAATTTCTCCCGTGTAACTAGCTTATGATGATTTGACGACGCGTATAGCATAAAAGGTAAGTTATTTGGTATCTCGCAGCGCACTTGACCGTTCTGTCCAGAATCACGATCGATAACATTGATTAATGTTATGAAAGTTGCTGGTGGTGCATTTTCCGGGATTTGGTTCGTCAGTGACGTCACTTTTATTTCGGGTACGTTGTCATTTACGTCAATAATTTTAATCTGGACATTGGCGTGTCCCGTATTCGCAGGAGTCCCGTGATCAACAGCTTGGATATCGAGCGAATAGCTGTTTATTTCTTCAAAATCTAGTGGTCCTTCAATTACAATCTCTCCAGTTTCAGGGACTAAACTGAAAACACCATGCACCCTTTGCGAAGTAAGTACACTGAAGGAATATTTCAGCTCTGCATTCAGGCCTTCGTCCAAATCATTTGCCTTAACTTTCATCACTAATGTACCTCGGGGTGTATTTTCCCTTATGATACTCCGGTAAACATCATGTTCGAATACAGGTGGATTATCATTGAAGTCTAGTACAGTAATGAGTATCTGAGCTGTACCATATCTCTGAGGGGTCCCACCGTCCATAGCCGTAAGCACAAGCTGAAAAGACGACTGCAGTTCCCGGTCTAAAGATTTCTCTAACAACAATTCGGCAATTACAATACCCCCTTCGGTTCTCCGTGATTTTAGACTAAAGTACTCACTCGAACTGATTGCATAGTCAACCACAGTATTTATTCCATTATCGGCGTCTTCGGCCCTCTCGAGACGGAAGCGTGCTCCAGTAGGAATGGCTTCGGATATCTGCAACGGAATACTCCTCTCCCGGAAAGTGGGTGAATTGTCATTCACATCAAGAATCACCAGCTCCCCGGGAATCACCTCCAATGGATTTTCCAGTATTATTTCAAAGGGCATCGTACACCTATCTGTTTGCCCGCAAAGACGTTCCCGGTCGATTTTTTCACGAATAGACAAAACTCCATTATCCAAACTGACCTTCATATACCGTCCTCCGTCATCAGCGCTCAGCCGGAATTTACGAGTTGCTAATTGCTGTGCATTCAATCCCAAATCTGCAGCGATATTCCCAACAAATGATTCTTCTTCCATTTCCTCCTGAATAGAGTAACTGATTTGCCCGGAAAACTTCTCCAGGGCACACACGATAAATATGGAAGCAATTAGAGTGAGGTTTAACCTCCATACGCACGCCATTGTTCCGTATGCAATTAATTTGTAAAAAAACAGGCCTCGATTAATCGGTTCGACCGTCCGATCGACAAAATGCGGGCACTTGTAGATTAGGACCGAAACTATACAGACAGGAGATTTTTCTGCATCATTCTGACTCCATAGTTGAAACGCAAGAAATGATCGTGCTTTCTGTCGACTCCATCCTTTTATTCTGAGTGAAGGCGGGGCAATAGATCTATCAGTGCTCTGGAGCTTCTCATTGGTAGACAGCGACACAACCCGTTCTTTTCGACAATTACAACTGCTGTGCTTAAAGCTGTATTGTCGTCCTAAATATTTAATATTGTATAACCATAAATTGCAGTTGTTGAGAAGGTGATCCATTTAGTATTATTTTCAGCAGATATCTCTGTAAGTCATGACACCAGCGTTAAGATGGCATTTTGGCCTTAAATTTAGCACAACATTCGCATTCACTCAGAGTTAACGTATCAGCATTTCTATGATCTAACGAGTTTAATCGTTTTCTGTCCCTTCTATCTGACTATGTCAGTTAGGTTTGTGCAATTGCACTTTGATGTGAACCACAGGAAGAAACTGCGCAGGAGATTTTTTCGTTTAAGAGGGAAAGCTATTGCTTTGGGGTATTCCACTGTCCCAAACTGATAATATTTTAGACTGTTCTGCACTAGACAACAAGGATTTTTTCCTGAATATTTTGGGGCATACCTTATGCAACTTCTCTCAGTTGAACTCTCGCAAAAGCGGCAGCACCGTTATGCAATACACATTATTTCTGTAAATTCCCATGTGATAAAACGTATATTTAAAAAGATATATATATATATATGTGTGTGTGTGTGTGTGTGTGTGTGTGTGTGTGTGTGTGTGTGTGTTTATTTATTTATATTTTGAAGGAATGACGCAATACAGAATACATAATGGATTTCATTTTCCTCCATTTTGCTTTTATATCTTACCCCTAAACAAGTCTCCCTCACTTGCCCTCTCCGAACCTACCATGGCAGCTGATGTATTTACAACACAACAATTCACAAATACAAGTATAGACATTTCACGGCCATACCCCCACACTACTTCAAGACGAAAGCCCATACATATCCATAACTTGGCACATGATCCAAAATGCACTCAATTACAATTCATCAACCACCCTGTGAGGTAAACCATATGTGTGTTAAAACTGAGGCCACTTCCCAAGTACAATCAAATGCCCTCAACTGGTAGGTAATTCCATAAGACTCCGAGACTATGACAAGAAAGGTCCCCATTTTGATTAGTATTTTCTCACAGACCACCTCAAAATGAACTTAATCTTTTCTAATTTCAGAAAAAACATTACGTCTTCTAACCAAGCAGCAGCAGAATGGGGAGTGGAAGACTTGCAGACCAGCAAAGATTCTCCTAAGGGCCAGTAGCGATGTAAAATGCAATAATACCCGACTGGCTTGCATTTAAACACAACACATCATCTGCCATACCAAATACAGCTATAAGCAGGCAAGGTCTCAGTGTCACCCCTTAAACCTCACTAATAATTTTAAATACCAGCGCCCAGTAGCCATCAAGCCGAGTGCAAGACCAAAATGCATACACTAAACCAGCCGGAGAGAAGGAAAACCTTTCACAGCCAGCGTCTGTCCCGGGATATATGTCAGCAAGCCTGGCTTTACTTAAATGTATCATGTGTAAAACTTCAAATTGTACGAGCCCCAGTCTAGCACATGATGACGAGGAATGATTACTATTGAATGCTTTTGCCCAATATTCCCTAGCTATATCCATACCAAGGTCATCTTCCCACTTAGTCTTAGTTGTGTTTAGATCTTGAATTCCCAAAGACATCAGCTGAGAGTATAGTACAGAGATGAACCCTTTATTATTAAAGCTAAGAGTGAGTTTTTCCCACAACATAGCAGGAGGGAGATGAGGAAAAGAGGGAAAATTTTCCTTGACAAAGTGACGAATCAGCAGGTGTTTAAAATGATTATGCGGAAGGCCATATTTACTGCATAGGTTATCAAAACTATCAAATATGCTATCAGTGTACAAATCCTTAATGCGTTCAAGACCCATTGTCTAAAAACTGAATCGAGTGTAGAGGGAAGAAATAGATGCTTTCTATGAATGTGACCAAAAACTGAAGCTGATGTGACCTTATAGTGCAGCGAAAAATTTTGAGAGTGGAGAGCATGACCAGGTTAGATGTGAATTGAGAGGATTTCAATGGCAAGGAAAAATACACTAAAGCTGGGAGAGGCAAGGAATTACATACCGTGCCTCAAGCAGGCACCAGTTTATATCTGGCCAGTGGAGACAAAATAATACCTTTTAAATATTCGATGCCCAGTAATATTGAATAAAGCTCGGAAGGCCCATTCCACCTACGTCACGACCTCTTTAGAGAGTGTGCTCATTAACCCTTGGGAACTTATTTTCCCAAAATAAAGGAGGTTATAGCTTGGTCGACTGATTTGAAAAATAACTTAGATAGGAAAAATGGCAAGCACTGGAACAAATAAAGAACTCTGGAAAGTATAATCATTTTCACTGATTGAATTCTCCCAGCTATAGTAAGTGGTAAACTATGCCATCTCTCAAAATCAGCCTTCATTTGGCTAAACTGAGGCCTGCAGTTAGCTTCAGACAGAGATGTATAAGAGCGAGTAACGTGTGTTCTTAAGTATACAAAACTATCTTGAGATAAAGGACAAGGCAAAGATCCCTGTTGGATCTGTAGGACCTAGTTATGAATGTCAAAGCATTTGATATTTTGAAGGTTCAGTTCATAGCCAGAGAAAGCTCCAAGTTGACCTAATAACGACACAATACCAGGACTGCTACCTACAGAGTCACTAACATAAATTAAGAGGTCATCAGCATATAGAGATACATAGTGTTCCATGCCTCCTCTCCTAACACCTTGAAATAATGTAGTTGACTTAAGTGCAATAGAAAGAGGTTCAATTTCAATTGCAAAAAGAAGAAGGGACAATGGGTAGACTTGGCAAGTGCCACGTGTTAATGGGAAATAGTGAGATCGATAATAATTCGTCTGTATACACGTTAAAAGCGAGTGATATAGTAGCTTAACCCAGGCTACAAATATTCTGCCAAATCCAAATTTCTCCAAAACACTAAACAGGTTTACCCGCTCCACTCTATCAAATGCCTTTTCCGCGTCCACGGAGATAACAACCTCCAGACTCGGAGAGTCACTGGGTGAATAAACCACATTAGCCAGTCGAGGACAATTTAAAAAAAAGAATAGCGACTTATAATAAAACCTGTTTGACCATCTGAAATTATCTTGGGAAGGGCGTCCTCTAAACGGCACGCAAGCACTTCAGCCAAAATGTTCACATCCACATTCAAAAGTGAGATAGGGCGATATCATCCACATTGAGTCGGGTCCTTTTCCTTTTTAAGAAGAAGTGAAATACATGCCTGTGAAAGTGTAGGCGGTAAGATTCCTGAATCACATCTAGAAGGACCAGTATGAGTTAATCTTAAATTTATTATAAAATTCTATCGGACAAACATCTGGACCTGGGGACTTACCACTCTGCATAGCAATAATAACATTATTAAACTCTTCCTGCCAAAGAGCCCGATCTGAATTCTCCACCTCTTCTGGTTCAAGATTTGGTATTTCCAAATTATCTAAAAAAAGTTCCATATTTGTTATATCTGAGGGAAACTCTGAGAAATACAGAGTGGAATACAAAGTTGCAAGGATGTTATTAATCTTGTTGGATTGTTTGTCAAGTTTTGTTGCGTGTCTTTTATCTGGGGAATAAGTTGTGATGCAGCTTGACGTTTCAACCGATGAGCCATAAGTCGGCTCGCATTATCACCATATTCATAATAGAGGCAACGTGTCTTAAGAATAAATTGTTCTGATAGGTTTGTAGATAAAAGATTAAACTTCACTTGCAAATCAGCTAGGCTTTTATATAATTCCGTAGTGGGTGCCTCAGAATATTGCCTAACCAGGTCCAGAATAGATTGCGATAACACTTGCATTTCCTTCCTACGCTCTTTATGGGCATGTGAAGTATAAGACATTATTTGACCCCTCAAGTAAGCTTTTAAAGTTTCCCAAAGTAAGGAGTACGATACCGACTCAGTTTTGTCAGTCTCGAAGAATGTGTCAATGTTAGCCGATATACAACTACAAATTTTCTGATTGGAAAGCAGAAAGGGATCAAGCCTCCACAGAGGCCGTTCTCTGATGTTTAAAGGAAGACGTAGGGGCAGTTTCACGGGCCAGTGATCAAAGATAACTATAACAGTGTACTCAGTATGCCAAATCATTCGTATCAAGGCGCTATCTATAAAGAAATAGACTCGCCTGGAAAAGGAGTGATGAACATGAGAAAAGAAAGAGAATTGCCTAATTGATTGATTCAAAAATCTCCAAGGATCCATATAAACATTTTGTTGCATAAACATCGAGAAGGCTTTTGTCATACCAGAAGATGCTCCCCTAGAGCTAGATCTGTCAAGCAGTGGGTCAATAGCACAGTTCAAATCTCCTGAAAAGATTAGCTGGTGTGTATTCAGGTTAGGTATCAATGACAAAACATTATTTGCAAAATGGACGACGTCCCAAAAGGAGCATAAACATTTACCAAAATGACGGGGATCTGAAAGAAAGATCCAGAGACTATAATAAAGCGTCCATTAGGGACACTGATAACATAAGATGATATAAACTGCATTCTTTTGGTTATTAGTTTTGCCGCATTCCTGGACATACTATGAACCTTGGAATGCAAAACCTGACGAATCCATGCTTTACGGAGTCTATTATGATCTTCCACCCTTAAATGTGTCTCTCTAGAAATAGTATATCTGTCGCTAATTATTTCAGATGAGCGAAATCTTTAGCTCTTTTAACAGGACTATTGAGCCCCTTTACATTGCAAGAAATAAACCTCACAGGGTGGTCCTCACCAGTAGCACTCATGGTAACCATATCAAAAGACACACAGGGCCCACAATCCAAAACAGTGCGAGGGCATAAGCTGCACACAATAACGCACAATGAAAAGCAAGTCTGGCCAATCCGTAACACACAAAAGAATCAGCTGCCGTGGTAATCCCACAAAACACTCCGCTACCCCTTTACGCAAACAAAAACAAAACAAGTAACCCCCGAAACCTAGATCTGCCTCCTCAACCGAGGATGATCGCAGGTATTAACAAACAAAAAACTTCCAAAGCATTGCCCATTCAAACAAAACGTTTAGTCTCATCAAGGGTGGTTTCCCTCCTTAAAATTTATAACATCACTTATTCTACCTTTAATATATATAGGCTAAAGATAACACAGGTGAAGCAAAGCATTAAAAAGAAACCCCAAAAAAAAACGGAAACTAAACGCCAGAGATACAAATCCTAAATATTTACATTTGCTTGTTGAAAGTTTTTGTTAATCAGATTCTGCAGCACAGCAGTTTGTCCCGATCACGTTCCACAAATTAAACTGAAAAAAAAAAATGAACAAAGAAGGGAATTCCGAAAATTAAGTTTGCCTCGGCAGGAGGTCCCTTCAATGCTGCAGGAATAACAAAAAAAGTCATGGCTCTTCTCGATCTTCTTCTCCCCAGCTCGAATGGTAAAACTCTTTGGCCGCCTCTGGTGTATCGAAATAATGCTTTTTACCTTCATGGTTGACTCGGAGCCGAGCAAAATACAAGAGGCCGAACCTGACTCCTTTCCCTAAAGCAGGGATTTCACCTCCTTGAACGCTGTTCATTTTCCCCCAGCTCCGCACTAACATCTTCATGAAAAAATATCCAATACCCTCGGAAATACAGCTTACTTTTCATCATTTTTATAAATGACCTGGATGAGGAAGTAGACGTATGGGTTAGTAAGTTTGCTGTTGACACTAAGATTGGAAGTATTGTGGATAGTGTGGAGGATTGTCAAAGGTTACAGTCAGACATTGATAGAATGCAAAACGGGGCTGAGAAGTGGCAAATGGAGTTCAACCCAGATAAGTATGAAACGGTTCATTTCGGTTTGTCAAATATGATGGCAAAATGTAGAATTAATGGTAAGACTCTTGGCAGTGTGGAGGATCAGAGGGATCTTGGGGTCCGTGTACATAGGATGCTCCATACAGCTGCGCAGGTTGACTCAGTGGTTAAGAAGGCGTACGGTGCATTGGACTTGTCCAATCCTAGAATTTAATTTCGGGGTCAAGAGGTTATGTTGCAGCTATATAGGACTTTGGGGAGAACCCACTTGGAGTACTGTGCACAGTTTTGGTCGCCTCACTGCAGGAAGGATGTGGACGTCAGAGATGTGTATGAGATGTTGAGAGGCGTTGATCGTGTGGATAGTCAGATGCTTTTTACCCAGGGCTGAAAGGATTGCCACACGAGGTCACAGGTTTAAGTTGCTGGGGACTAGGTACAGAGGAGATGACAGGGGAAATGTCTTTATGCAGAGAGTGGTGAGTGCATGGAATGGACTGCCTGCAATGGTGGTGGAGGCGGATATGTTGGGTCTTTTAACGGACTTTTGGATAGGTACATGCAGCTTATAAAAATAGAGGGCTATAGATAAACTTAGTAATTTCTAGAGTAGGGACATGTTCGGCATCACCTTGTGGACCGAAGGGCTTGTATTGTGCAGCAGGTTTTCTATGTTTCTATGTAACAGAGATGAGCTATAGACACATAGTTACTCCGGGGCCTCTGGAGACAGATAAGTGGGTAACAGACAGGAGAGGGAAGGGCAAGAGGCAGATACTAGAGTGTACCCCAGTGGCTGTCCCTCTTAACAATAAGTACTCCTGTTTGTGTACTGTTGGGGAGTCATCCTACCTGGGGGGGGGGGGGTAACAGTGGCCACTCCTTTGTCAAGAGTCTGTCCTTGATGCTCAGAAGGGTAGGGAAAGGAAGAGATGGCAGCAGTGATTGAGGACACTATAGTTAGGGGGGTTCTCAGGCGATTCTGCGGACGCAGGAAAGAAACACGAATGGCAGTTTGCCTCCCAAGTGCCAGGTTCCGGAATGTTTCTGATCGCGTCCACGATATCCTGAAGTAATAAGGAGAACAGGTAAGGGGCATTGCATATATTGGTACCAACGACATAGGGAGGAAAAGGGAGGAGGTCCTGAGAACAGACTACAGTGAGTTAGGAAGGAAGTTGAGAAGCAGGTCTACAAAGGTAGTAATCTTGCTATTACTGACTGTGCCACGTGACGGTGAGTACAGGAATAGAATGGAGTGTAGGATAAAGACGTGGCCGAGAGATTGGAGCAGAGGGCACGGATTCTGATTTCTGGATCATTGGGACCTCTTCTGGGGCAGGAGTAACCTGCACAAAAAGGACAGGTTGCCTGTGCATCCCAAGAGGAACAATATCCTGGCGGGGAGTTTAGCAAAGGCTGCTGGGGATAGTTTAAACTAGAACTGCTTCGGGGTGGGTACGACACAGAAATGACGAAGGAAGAGAAGTTTGGCTCACAATTTGAGACAGCTTGGAGACAGTTCGAGAGGGAGGATAGGCAGGTGATAGAGAAGGGACGTGCTCAGACCGATGGTTTCTTTAATGGAATGAGTATTCTTGACAAAACGCATGAGTTTAGGACGTGGATAAGTACTTGGAACTATCATGTTGTTGCCATTACAGAGACTAGGATGGCTCAGGGGCAGGAATGGTTACTTCGAGTGCCAGTCTTTAGATGTTTCAGAGAAAGCAGCGACGGAGGCAAAAGAGATGGGACGTGGCATTGCTGATCAGAGATAACGCCACGGCTTCATATAAGGAGGAAACTGCGGAGGGATTTTCTACTGATTTTCTGTGGGCGGTGGTAAGAAACGGGAAGGGCTCTATCATTCTACTATGTGTTTTTATAGACCACTCAATAGCAACAATGCCATCGAGGAGAAGATACGAAGATAGGTTCTGCAAAGGTGTAATAATAACTGGGCTGTCGTGGTGTGAGATTTTACTTTCCCAAATTTCGACTGGCATGTCCGTAGAGCAAGCGGTTTAGATGAGGTTGAGTTTAAGTGTGTTCAGGAAGGTCTCCTGACACAGTATGTAGATATGCCAAAAAGAGGAGAGGCGGTACGTGTTCTGGTATTGTGAAATGAACCTGGTCAGGTGTATGGTCTCTTCGTGGGAGAGAACTTTGATGATACTGATCACAATTCTATCTCCTTTACCAGAGCATTAGAGAGAAATAGGAACAGACAGTTAGGAAAGCGTTCAGTATTAGAGAGGGGAAATATTTAGCTATCAGGCAGGAACATGGAAGCATAACTTGGGAACAGATGTTATCAGGGAAAAGTACGACAGAAATATGCCAAATGTTCAGGGAATACTGAAGTGGTGTTCTGCGTAGATAAGTACCAATGAGACAGGGAAAGGATGGTAAAGGATGTTGAAAATCCAGTCAAGAAGAAAAGAAAAGCTTACAAAATTTTCAAAAAAAAGGCAATGATCGAGAAGATTAAAAGTCTAGTCGGAAGGAGCTTAAGAATGAAATTAGCAGAGCCAGAAGGGTTCAGGAAAAGGCCTTGGCGAGCAGGAATAAGGAAAACCCCAAAACATGCTAAATGTGTGAATAGGTTAAGCAGTGAGAGAATAGGTCCAATCAAGTGTGACAGTGAAAAAGTGTGTTGGGAGCCGGAGAAAGTAGCCGAGGTATTTAATGATTACTTTGCTTCCATATTCAGTGCGGAAAAGGATCCTGGCGATTCACACCATATAACCATATAACAATTACAGCACGGAAACAGGACACCTCGGCCCTTCTAGTCAGTGCCGAACGCTTACTCACCTAATCCCACTGACCCGCACTCAGCCCATAACCCTCCATTACTTTCCTGTCCATAAGCCTATCCAATTTTACTTTAAATAACCTAACGAAACTGCTTCTACTACTTCTACTGGAGGCTTGTTCCACACAACTACCACTCTCTGAGGAAAGAAATTCCCACTCGTGTCACCCTTAAAGTTTTGCCCCCTAACTCTCAATTCATGTCCTCTTGAATGAATCCCCCTACTCTCAATGGAAAAAGCCTATCCACGTCAATTCTATCTATCTCCCCATAATTTTAAATACCCCTATCAACTCCCCCCTCGAACTTCTACGCTCCAAAGAATAAAGACCTAACTTGTTCAATCTTTCCCTGTAACTTAGGTGCTGAAACCCAGGTAGCATTCAAGTAAATCTTCGTTGTACTCTCTCTATCTTGTTGACGTCTTTCCTATAATTCCGTAACCAGAACTGTACACAATACTCCAAATTCGATCTTACCAATGCCTTGTACAATTTTACTATTACATCCCAACTCCTACACTCAATGCTCTGATTTATAAAGGCCAACATAACAAAAGCTTTCTTCTCCACCCTATCCACATGAGATTCCACCTTCAGGGAGCTATGCAGTATTATTCGTAGATCACTCTGTTCTACTACATTCTTCAATGCGCTACCATTTACGAGATATGTCCAATTTGGATTATTTCTCCCAAAATGTACCACCTCATACTTATCCGCATTAAACTCCATCTGCCATCGTTCTGCCCACTCTTCTAACTGGCCTAAATCTCTCTGCAAACGTTGAAAACCTACTTCATTATCCACAACGCCACTTACCTTAGTATTATCTGCATACTTAAATCCAATTTACCACACCATCATCCAGATCATTAATGTATATAGCAAACAACACTGGACCCAGTACAGATCTCTGAGGCACACCGCTACTCACCGGCCTCCAACCTGACAAACAGTTATACACCACTACTCTCTGGCATCTACCATCCAGCCACTGTTGATTCCATTTTACTACTTCAGTATTAATACCTAACGACTGAACCTTCTTAACTAACCTTCCGTGCTGAACCTTGTCCAAGGCCTCACTGAAGTGCATGTAGACAACATCCACTGCTTTACGCTCGTCAACTTTTTTTGTAACCTCCAAAAAAATTCAATAAGATTTATCAAACATAAAGTTCCACGCACAAATCCAAGTTGACTGTTCCTAATCAGACCCTGTCTATCCAGATAATTATATATGCCATCTCTAAGAATACTTTCCATTAATTTACCCACCACTGACGTCAAACTGACAGGCCTATAATTGCTAAGTTTGCTCTTAGAACCCTTTTTAAACAACGTAACCACATGAGCAATACGCCTATCCTCCGGCACCATTCCCGTTTCTAATGACATTTGAAATATTTCTGTCAGAGCACCTACTATTTCTACACTAACCTCCCTCAATGTCCTAGGGATATCCTGACAGGATCCGGAGATTTACCCACTTTTATATTCCTTTAAAGCGTCAGTTCTTTAATCTTTAATCCTCTTCTTTAATCGTCAGTTTCCATAACTTCCCTGCTTGTTTCCCTTACCTTATACAATTTAATGCCCTTCTCCTTAGTGAATACAGAAGAAAAGAAATTGTTCAAAATCTCCCCCATCTCTTTCGGCTCCACACATAGCTGTCCACTCTGATTCTCCAAGGGACCAATTTTATCTCTCACTATCATTTTGCTATTAATACAACAGTAGAAACCCTTCGGATTTATTTTCACCCTACTTGCCAAAGCAACCTCGTATCTTCTATTATCTTTTCTAATTTCTTTCTTAAGATTCTTCTTACATTCTTTATTTTCCTCGAGCACCGCATTTACTCCATGCTGCCATTATTTATTGAAGACATTTCTCTTTTTCCTAATCAAGTTTCCAATATCCCTTGAAAACCTTGGCTCTCTCAAACTTTTAACCTTTCCTTTCAGCCTAACAGGAACATAAAGATTCTGTACCCTCAAAATTTCATCTTTAAATGTCCTCCATTTCTCTATTACATCCTTCCCATAAAACAAATTATCCCAAACTACTCCTTCTAAATCCTTCCGCATTGCCTCAAAGTTAGCCTTTCCCCAATCAAATATCTCCACTGGGTACAGTCCTATCCATCTCCATAATTATATTGAAACTAATGGCATTGTGATCGCTGGACCCGAAGTGCTCCCCAACACAGACCTCCGTCACCTGACCTATTTCATTTCCTAATAGAAGATCCAACACTGCCCCTTCTCTAGTTGGTACCCCTTATGTATTGCTGCAAAAAACTACGCTGCACGCATTTTACAAACTCCAAACCATCCATCCCTTTTACAGTATGAGCTTCCCAGTCTATGTGTGGAAAATTTAAACCTTACACAATCTCAACCCTGTGCTTACTACAAATATCTGCTATCTCCTTGCAAATTTGCTCCTCCAATTCTCGTTCTCCATTAGGTGATCTATAATACACCCCTATAAGTGTCACTACACTTTTCCCATTCCTCAATTCCACCCAAATAGTCTCCCTAGACGATCCCTCTGATCTATCCCTCCAGAGCACCGCTGTAATATTTTCTCTGACAAGCAACCGCAATACCTTCCCCTCTTCTCCCTCCGATTCTATCATACCTGAAGCAACGAAATCCAAGAATATTGAGTCGCCAGTCACACCCTTCCTGCAACCATGTTTCACTAATAGCTACAACATCATACTTCCAGATATGAATCCATGCTCTAAGCTCATCCGCCTTTCTTACAATTCTCCTAGCATTAAATTAAATGCATTTCAGAAATTTTCCACCCCTTGCTCTCTGCTTATCTCTAACAGTACAAAGAACTTTACTGTCTTCTTTTTCTTCCTTCTTCCATACATCTGTTCCTACACTTTGGTTCCCCTCCACCCTTCAATCTAGTTTAAATCAACTGGAGCCTCTCCAGCAAACCTACCTGCAAGAATGTGTGTCCCCCTTCAGTTCTGATGTAAACCATCCCGCCGAAACAGGTCCCACCTTCCCTGGAAAACTGTCCAATTATCTATAAATCTGAAGCCCTCCCTTCTGAACCACGTCTGAACCACGTGTTGATCTGCAAAATCTTACTATTTCTAAACCCAGCTGCACGTGGCACTGGTAGCAATCCTGAGATTGCTATCTTGGAGGTCCTGTACTTTAACGTGGTGCCCACCTCCCTAAACTCACCTTTCCGGACCACCTCACTCTTCCTACCCACGTCATTGGTCCCTTCATGGACCACGACTTCCAGCTGCTCACCCTCCCTCTTGAGAATACTGAGTACTCGATCCGAGATATCGCAGACCCTGGCACCAGGGAGGCAATAGACCATCCGGGATTCTCGATCTCTTCCACAGAACCTCCTATCTGCCCCCCTAACTATCGAATCCCCTATCACTACTGCTCTCCTCTTTTCCCTCCTTCCCTTCTGAGCTGAGGGTCCAGTCTCGGTGCCAGAGACGCAACCACTGCAACTTGTCCCTGGTTGGTCGTCCCCACCAACAGTATCCAAAACGGTATTATCATTGTTGATGGGAACGGCCACAGAGGTGCTCTGCTTTTCCTGTCTATTCCCCTTCCCTCTCCTGACAGTCACCCAACTACCTGTCTCCTGAATCCTAGGGGTGACTATCGCCCTGAAACTCCTGTCTATTTCTGCCTCTGCACCCCGAATGATCCGAAGTTCATCCAGTTCCCTAACACGGTTTGTCAGAAGCTGCAGCTGTATCCCCCTTTTGCAGGTGTAGTCATCAGGGACAACAGTGCTTGCCCTGACTTCCTACATACTGCAAACGGAGCACTCAACTGCCCTAACTGCTGCCTCCATTACCCACTCCTAATCGAATTAGATTAATTAATGGAGCTTACCCAGCCTTACCTCACCTGGAGTGAAGCTCGTACTCAGCTTCTGCTCGCTATTTAAATTCTCCCGCTGCCTCACGGGCGGACTTTCACGCGCTTGCGCATTTGTGCTCCGTTCAAACCTCGCCTCTGCCTGGTCTCGCCGAAGCCTGATTGAGCCAAAGCCGACCCACTCTGCTTCAGTCCACTCTGACGATTGTGGTGAAGACTTAGAGCAGATTGAAAAACTTGAGCATGTAGATATTAAGAAAGAGGATGTGTTGGGTCTTTTGGAAAACTTCAGTGGCTGGTAAGTTGATGGAAATGATCCCGAGAGGTAGGATTTATGAACATTTGGAGAGACACAGTATGATTAGGAAAAGTCAGCATGGCTTTGACAAAGGCTGGTCGTGCTTTACGAGCCTGATTGAATTTTTTGAGGTGGTTACTGAGCACATTGATGAGGTAGAACAATAGATGCAATGTATATGGTTTTCAGTAAGACATTTGATAAGCCACGCCATGCAAGGCTTACTAAGAAAATAAGGAGGTATAAGATCCAGGAGGACATTGCTTTCTCGATCCGGGATTGGCTTACTCACAGAAGGCAAAGAGTTTTTGTGGGCGGGTCATTCTCTGCATAGAGGTCGGTGACCAGTGCTGTGCCTCACTGATCTTTTCTGAAACCCCTTCTCTTCGTGATTTTTTTAAATGACCTGGATGAGGAAGTGGAGGGATAGGTTAGTAAATTTGCTGATGATACAGAGATTGAAGGCGTTGTGGATAGTGTGGAGGGCTGTCTCAGCTTACAGCGGGATATTGATAGGATGCAGAACTGGGCTGAGGAGTGGCATATCGAGTTCAACCCATATCAGTTTGAGATGCTTCATTTTGGTAGGTCAAATATGATGGTAGAATGTTGTATTACTGTTAAGACTCTTGGCAGTGTGGAGGATTAGAGGGATCTTGTTCGGAGTCAATTGGACACTCAAAGCTGCTGCGCAGGTTGAATCTGTGGTTGAAAGGGCATACAGTGCATTGGCTTCCATCAATCATGGAATTGAGTTTAAGAGCCGAGAGGTAATGTTACAGCCTATCTAGGACCCTAGCCAGACTCTACATCGAGAGCTGTACTCAATTCTGGACACCTCACTACCAGATGGATGTGGAAAATCTAGAATGAGTGCAGAGGAAGTTTACAAGGATGTTTGTGTTTTCCTTTCCTTTCTTTTATTTTATTTTTGCTCAGCATAACAAAACTTTCAATTTCCAGGTACATTTACATTTCTTCCCCTCACGGATATCAGCTATCAAAACAGTTCCATCAAAGTATAGACATCACCACTACATCCTATACAAAAGCCCTTATTTGTATAGCAAACAGGTTTACATCTGCGTATTGTAGAAAAGGTTGCCATGTTTCATTAAAGCTATTTGCTTTTGAATGTACCATACATGTTAAAAAGTCCAAAGTAATATATTTAATGATTAATTTACTCCAACCAGAAAGTCCAGGGGCCTTTTTGGATATCCAACAAAGTAGAATGTTCTTATTCGCACAAAAAGTCAGGAGCTTGAAAAGTTTTTCTGATATGCATTATTAATACTACTGCTGGGTAGGCCTAAGAGAAAAGACACTGGGTCCAGTTCAAGCTCCATCTGCAGAATATTTTCCATTTCACGCAAAATATCACTCCAGTATGCCTGATGTTTGGGACAAGTTCAAAAACAATGGTTGAGAGTTCCAGTAATTCCTTTACATTTAGAACATATTAGAGAAACACCCATCATAAATGTCGATCTGGAGTCAAATGGACTGTATGCAGAATTTTGAGTTGCAATGCCTTAGTTCTATTACAAACTGAAATTTTCTTTGCATTATCACAGATGTTTTCCTATGTTTCAGCTGGAAATTCTACTCTCAGCTTTCCCTCTCAGATCCTTCCCAACTGCACAGTCTCTCCACAAGAACATTTCCTCAGGCAGCTGTAAAAAGTTTTAATGGAGACATTACCATTAGATAGAAACACCCTCTTTTCTCGGTCAGAACTATAGAACTCAATTAACAATGATGCACTTTTTCGCTATGTAATCTCTTATCTGAAACAACTGAAAGAGATTATTGTTGGGTATGTTGCATTTCTATACTATTTGACTAAAAAACATCATCGTTCCTTCACCAAACAAGTCTCCTAGATGGAAAATACCCCTAAAAATCAAAAGTTTAATTTCAAGATCCAATATGCCAGGCTGGAAATCTGGACTACTGGATATTGTTGTCAAGAGTAATAGTTTCTCTGCGTTGCCCTCAATTTATCGCACTGCCCACCAGCCATGATTGTGTTAATTATTATTGAATTGTGACAATATCCATTAACTAATTCCATCTTATTGATGAAAAGCAAATTAATAAGAGGGCATTTAGTTTGTAAGGCTTCAATGTCCAGCCAAATTGAGGAGGGAACCTGCAAACACATTGAACCAGATAAGATAAAAAGGAACTTAATTCATATTTTTTGATGTCTGGAAAATCCAGATCCCCTAGACTACTGGAAAGCTGTAACTTAGACATTTTAATAGAGGTTCTTTTTTTTACTCCAAATGAAAGGACCAAACCAGTCATTTATTTCTTAAGTATTTGTTGGGTAAAATTGGCTGGAATCATTTGTATTGGATTCAACAGACGAGGAACAATGTTCATTTTGAGCAAGGATATTCGGTAAAGCCAAGAAATGGGAAGAATGCTCCATTGCTTAAGATCCTGTTTGATTTTGTCAACTAACGGTTTAAAGTTAGCTTTGAACAATTCATTAAACGTAGGTGTGATGAATATGCCTAGGTAAACAAAACCTGTCTGTGACTATTTTAAGGGGAAATCACCCTAACCGTCAGGTACCTGCTGCATAGCCTCGATTTAGTAAAGTTGATCTTATAACCTGAAAAGGCGCTAAATGAATGAATGCATTGTATAAGGTGGTGCACTGAAATAGCATGGTTTGATAAGAAAATTAAAACATCATCTGCATACAATGTAATTTTATGTGACCTTAGTCAATGTTGGAGCTATTGTGGAGTGTCGCCGAATAACCTCTGCCAATGACTCCATCACTAATGTGAAAAATAGTGGTGATAAAAGGCAGCCCTGCCGGCTGCCCCTCAAAATACTAAAATTATCCAACCTAATACTATTAGTAAGAATCGCAGCCAGAAGGTCATTGTGAAGAACCTTCACCCACTTAATAAAATTATTACCCAAACCAAATCGTTCTAAAGTGAAAGAAACGGTACGGCCATTCGATACGAATTAAGACTTTTTGTGCATCTAAGGAAATTACCAAGCCGTCCACTGCCTGATACTGACATGCTTGAATTACATTAAGTAAACTTATGATATTGTTAGATGATCTACGGCCTTTTACAAAACCCGTTTGAACCTATTTTATGATAAAAGACACACAGTTTATAATTGCAAAGCTAAGGTTTTAGATAAAATTTTGAAGTCGACATTTAACAGTGAAATATGTCTGTAGGAGACACATTCTTTAGGACTCTTTCCTTTTTTTAAGAATTAGGGAGATATTAACTTCTCTCAATGATGATGAGAGGAGGCTACAGTTAAATGCATGATTGAACATGTTCAGCATACTCTCTGATAAAAACTCTATTGCTCTTTATAGAATTCACTAGTCAGTCCATCAGGACGAGGGGCCTTCCAAGTTTGGAGCTGTCTCACAACTTCCTGTACATCATGTGCAGATAACAGAGAATTGAGGAGGGACTCTTGTTCAAGAGAAATGCCTGGGAGATGTAAATTCCTGAAAAAAGCTCTCCATCTGAGATTGTCAATCACTACATTGCTCAGTTTGATACAATTTAGAGTAAAAATTCTGAAACACTACATTAATCATTTTAGAATTCCTACTGACGTTTCATGCTTAATTGAAGCAATAGCCTGTGAGGAGGCATTTTTCTCTCTAGCTAAGTAAGCTAAACACGTACCTGGTTTTTCACCATGTCCAAACAATTTTGTTTAGCAAATGTCAGTTTTCTTTTGGCTGCCT
Organism: Hypanus sabinus; assembly: GCF_030144855.1. Taxonomy (NCBI): domain Eukaryota; kingdom Metazoa; phylum Chordata; class Chondrichthyes; order Myliobatiformes; family Dasyatidae; genus Hypanus; species Hypanus sabinus. The sequence goes on along the minus strand of NC_082720.1, from coordinate 56,314,281 downwards.
GTGTAAATAAAGAGTTTAGTGTGCAGCGTCGGTCAGTGAACTTCTGTAACTTGGCTGAAGAAGGCCTATTAATATAAACCTTTTTTCTGTTGCCGCAAGCTTTGCTTCCACTAGGCGCTGATGATCTGCAGCTTGTCGCTTCTTACTAGCAGAGTAAGGGACAATTAATCACCTTGCATAGGCCTTAGCGGTTTCCCGGAGCATCGAAAGGCTACTAGCTAATTTGAAATTAACAGATAGGAAGGTTTTGAAGTCAAAGTAGTCTATAAACGTATTATCATTTAGTATAAAAGGGTTCAGCCTCCAATGTCTAAATCGTGCTGAATTACGTTTGGGTTTAATATTTAAATATACTGCTGTATAGTCGGAAATAGCGATACAACTAAGTCTAGGAGCGTTTTAGAAGTTAGAAAAAAATGAACTCTAGTGTTAGACTTGTGTGGATTAGAAAAAAAAAGTGAAATCTTTGTCTGAGAGATGTAACAACCCCCAGATATCCACAAGTCCTAGTTCTCCACAATAGCCCATGATTTTTTTAGACTGTGAGGGAAGCAATGGGGGACCTCTAGGCACTCTGTCGATCAATGGATCCATGAGATATTTAAAATCCCCACCTACAATAATGGTTTGTATTGGAAAGCTTGTAAGTTTGGAAAAAGCATCTATTAAGAATTTGAGCGAATGAGCTGGATGGTAGTAAACATTAAAAATACCATATCCGTCTCCATACATTGAAGTCATAACAATCACAATTCTCCCATATTTATCTTTGATGCAGTCTAATGATGCTCTTACTAATTGAAATGGCCAAACCCCTACTCCTAGTATTAAAGGATGAAAAATAGACTTTATCAACTGCATTCTGTTGCAGTTTTACATGTTCTTTATTATTGAAATGTGTCGCCTGCAATAAGTCTATGTTCACCCTCTTTTTTTTTTGTTTAGTAGGACGTTCTTTGTCTTGATTGATGAATGACACCCCTTAATGTTCCAAGTGCACAATTTTAATATATTACTGGCCATAACCCTTTATAACAATCATTTGACTTCGGAGGAGAAAAAAACCCGACTTAAGATCATCTGAGCAGCAATAAGTGAACAAAATAAAACACACAAAAAAACCAAAGCGCCAACAGCGCTGAACAAAACGACTTACCGCACAGTTCAAGGAGATATCTGAAACTTCTAGCAACCCATATTCTGCCCGATTACCAATATGGCATTTAGCATAGCCAAAAATGAAAACAAGGATAATTTATCAATCCATCGATCTGTTACAGTCATGTTTAAGCTCTTTTAGCCTGGAGCAGTACCGCTAATTTAAACGAATAATGAAACTATATTAATCAAAACAAATACATTACCCATCCTATAAGATATCTTGCCGTCGAGTAATAAAAAGGTGAAATAAAGCAACCATCAAGCATGTTATCGCCCATGACAAGGTTTACACAATATATGCATTATTTAGCCCAACGTGTCCACAAAAGTTTTAGCTTTGTCAGGAGAATCAAATATCTTGGTTCTGCAGTTGCGGGTGATCCTCGACATCGCTGGGTCTAGCATAAAGTACGGGATTCCGGATTCCCTCAGCTACCTCTTCACCTGGTCGACCCCTTTGCACTTCCAAACAACAGCTACCGAGAATTCTTGAAAAAACATAAACCTGGAACCCACGTATACTAAAGCCTGGGTATCAGTCCGTCTTGGTCGTGTTTTTAGTACTTACGGAGGCATGGTGTTGTTCATGTTACTAAATACGACATGGGCATTTAAAAAAAATTGAAACGGATAGTTTTATATGCGAAATTGTCAGTGATGTGGTGCTGAGCTCAGCAAAGCAGAGTTTCACAGCTCCGCCAGCTTGAAAAACCGCGAAATTTACAAAGATTTTGCCTGGATTAGGGAGCATGCTTTTTGAGAACAGGTTGATGGACTCGGCAAAGGATGAGTGGTGACCTCATAGAGGTATATAAGATGATGAGAGGCATCGGTCGTGTTGGTAGTCGGAGGTTTTTTTTCCCCCATGAGTGAAATGGCTAACGCGACAGGGCAGTTTTAAGATGCTTGGAAGAAAGGTACAGAGTACAGGTCAGGGGTAAGTTGTTTTTTTTACGCAGAGAGTGGTGAGTGCGTGGAATGAGCTGCGGCTATGGGTAACCTGAGGTGATTTCTAAGTAATTAAGTGTTCGGCAGCGCATTGTGGGCCGAAGGGCCTGTGTTGTATTGTAGGTATGCTATGTTCATATGTATCTAAGTTTGGTTGATTCTTTATTGGATAAATTATTTTCGTCCTATTTTGTTCATTAGAGAGCGGGTTGAAAAAAAAAACGCCTCGGATTATTTTGATAATTTTGCCTGTTCATTTTTGATTGCTAAACGGCAGGGTGATTATCGCACGCCAATGCTTCATCAGATGTTGTAGTCATTTCACAACATTTGGGTGTATTTTATATATATATATTAGGAACTTCTATCAGCCTTAAATGTGGGACAGCTTCAAATGCTGTTTGGTAGTCCATGTTGCAACATGGACGACTGTCGTATTTTTTCCTGTGATTTTGATTTAGAATTGCAGAGTATATGATCAGCATTTCTTTATATACTTCCATACACATACTGCGTCTTTTCTTCTCACTTATAAGTATATTGTGGTTGTCTAAGTGAGTGGTGATTAGTTGCGAGCTACATGATGTTACAAATTTATACCAACAAGTAATGGGACGATATTTTGAATTAACGCTTGTGATTTTTTTTAGAAATATATTTAAACCTCTGTCAAGATTTCAGATAAACTTTCAGGATTTTTATTATTATTATCTATTTTTTTTCTCAGCTTAATTTATATAACCTTTGGTATAGGCATAGCCAAACACTCTGATTTCTAATTTGCTAGGAACTTTCGGACTATCCTAGTGGTGCCTTTATAAATGATGTTCTGTAGGCCTAATTGTTTAATGCTGTTGTGAAGTAACTTTGGGTTGACAGCAGTTGGAGGTATTACTATTAGGACAATAGTAACGCTATTTAGAATGTCTATATCTGGGAAGTAAGTTGTTCTAGCTTCTTTATGTTGTATAAAGCTGGACACCAATTTTTGTAATATAAGCAGTAAGAGGGAGGTGAGCATAGATATTGAACCACTGTAAAATGATGCTGGTAACGTAGTAATAGGGGTCAAAGAAAATAGCAGATGAACTTAATGGGTACTCTGCATCTGTCTTCACTGTTAAAAGCAGTAGTAGCATGCCAGAGGTCCGTGAGCGGTAGGAAGTAGGCGTGTGTGCGATTGTTATTAGAAATAAAAAAGTGCGAGGCAAACTCAAAGGTGTTAAGTTGGGTAAGTAGTTTGGACCAGATGGACTACATTCCAGAATCCCGAGAGAGGCTGATGATGAGATAACGTATTCATTGGTCATGATCTTTAAGGAATAACTTGATTCAGGCGTAGTTCCAGAGGACTGGAAGATTGCCAATATCACTCTACTTTTCAAGATGGGAGGAATGCAAAAGAAAGGAAATTGTATGCCAGTTAGCCTAACGTCAGTGTTGGGGAAAGTGCTGGAGTCTATTATTAAGGATGAGTTTTCAAGGTACTTCTCGACGAATGGTAAATTAAGTGAAAGTCAGCATGGTTTCTGTAAAGGGCAGCATCGCTTCTGTTAGAGTTCTTCGAGGAAGTAAAAATTAAGGTTGATAAATGCGATGCAGTTGATGTCAATTACTTAGATATTCAGAAGGCAGTTAATAAAGTGCCACACAAGATAAAATCCTATGGCGTTAAGGAAAGAGGCTGACATGGATACTGGAATGGTTGACAGGCAGGAGACAACAATTGAGAATAAAAGGGCCCTTTACTGCTTGGCTGTCTGTGACTAATGGTATTGCTCAGGGATCAGTATAGGGACCGCTGCTTTTCACATTGTTTGTCAATGATTTAGATAATGGAATTGATGGCTTTGTGGCAAAGTTTGCGAATGATACGAAGATAGGTGGAGGTGTAGGTAGTACTGAGGAAGCAATGCAATTGCACCAGGACTCAGACAAATTGGAATATAAGACCACAGAAACATAAGAAATAGGGGCAGGAGTGGCTCGTCTGGCCTGCTCCGCCATTCAATAAGATCCTGGCTGTACTGGCCATAGACTTAACTCCACCTAGCTACCATCTCCCCTTAACCAATAACTCCCATACTATGCAAAAGTCTACCCAACTTGGTCCTAAATAAATTTACTGATTTAACCTCCACTGCTTGTATTTTTATTCAGGTCAATATATTACGCCAAAAGAATATGTTAATGTGGGTATAGCGAAAATATGCATTACCTTTGTTATATCTTTTCTTTGGTGCTCTGTTTCACTGATTTTCTTAAGCATTGCAGTAAATGATGTCGAATGTTTTCCATTTACTATTTATTTGTTGACATCGCAGATATTTATATGATTCATATTTATCCATCTGTATTACTGTATCCAGTTCCTCTCGTTTATAATCTTCCGGCTCTTTTGCACCTTTCATTATGTTTAATGTTCTGCACTTAACTAGTTCTAAGTTCATGTTTATATATTCATAAAACAGTTCTCCTATTTCAGTTAATTCCTTTGGTTTTTGTTTCCAAACCTTTTTAGTCCAATGCCCCTGATAGGCTCAATGTACCTTCCCACGACCCCATAATGTAAAAACATATCTACCACTTGGTTAACACGATAAAAGTTATTTTCCTTTAGTTTAGTTATTTGCCTTCAAACCTAGCTAATACAATACCTGTGAGCTGTACAGAAGCTTCATTATCAATATGATCCTTGAACGTGAATGTTTTCTATGAAGAGTTGAAATATCTGGTTCAATTTGTGAACGCAAAAGCCTAACGCCCCCTTACGTAACGTTGTCCAAGCGGTTCCTTTTCTTTGTGTGTATGCGGTTCACTGCACTAAAACCTCTTTAAATAAGGTAGGAGGACGTAAATGCAATGAGTAGTTCGGTTCTTGTAGAAAGACCAGGAAACTTCGTATATCAGTGGAACCACATACCTCAGAAATCAACATTTTTGAAAGGCTGTTTTACATCTTCATCATTCTGAATTTCGAACATTTTTTTCTTGCAAGTTCTCTTCCTGTTTTTCCACCTTGCAAATAAACGGGTTATTCACCTTCCGAAATTTGTAGAACGTTAAATTCCTTTAATCGATACTGAAAATCCTAATTCCATTACTGCAGATGTATGTAGAACTCTTTCAAATCACCGTCTGTGAAAGAGAGTGTCGTTCTTATCAACAGAGAAACTGAGAGAACATTCTTCTCCCCATACTTTACTTATGTATTTCTAATTGGCCGATGAAAGCGGACACTGCATCTTTTTGCCTAGATTAAAATTGAAATTCTCACCCTGCAGTTTCATATATCGAACGATCTTTTTGTAATACAGTCCGCCAGGTATGCTATATTTTCATTTAAATGTTCAAATTTTTTTCCCAAGCTCGTGTCAACTTGGGCAAAAACTCAGCTTCAGTGAGACAGGGAATTTATGGTAGGGTACAGGAATCGTGGTATGCAAAGGCTGTAATAAATCTATTCAAGAAAAAGATAATAGCTTACAAAAGGTTGAGAGAGCTAGGCAATTAAAGAGATCTAGAAGATTTTTAATCTACTAGCAAGGAGGTTAAGAAGGAAATTAGGAGAGCCAGAAGCGGCCATAAGAAGGATTGGCGAGCAAAACTAAGGAAACCCCAAAGCATTCTACTAGAATGTGAAGAGGAAAAGGACAAGACGGAAAAGAATAGGACCTACCAAGTGTGACAGTGGGAAAGTATGCATGGAACCGGAGGAAATAGCAGACGTACTTAATGAATACTTTATTTCAATATTCACAATGGAAAAAGATCTTAGAGATTGTAATGATGACTTGCAGCAGACTGAAAAGCTTGAGCATGTAGATATTTAGAAAGACGATCTGCTGGAGATTTGGAAAGCATCAAGTTGGATAAGTCGGCGGGACCGAAAGAAATGTACCCCAGGCTAATGTGGGACGGGAGGGAGGAGATTGCTGACGCTCTGGAGATTATCCTGGCGACATCCATCGGCACGGGAGAGGTTCTGGAGGATGGAGGGTTGCGGATATTTTTCCTTCATTCAAGAAAGGGAGTTAAGATAGCCCAGGAAATTATAGACCAGTGAGTCTTAACTCAGTGGTTGGTAAGCTGATGGAAAATATCCTGAGAGGCAGGATTTATGGAAATTTAGAGAGGAATAATATGATTAGGGGTAGTCAGCATGGCTTTGTCAAGAGCAGTTCGTGCTTTATGAGCCTGATTGAATTTTTTGAGGATGAGATTAAACACACTAATGAAGAATGACAAGTAGGTGTAGTGTATATGGATTTCAGCAAATAATTTGATAAGGTACCCCATACAAGGCTTATTGATAAAGTATGGAGGCATGGGATCCAAACGGACATTGCTTTGTGGATCCACATCTGGCTTGCCCACAGAAGGCAATGAGTGACTGTAGACGGGTTATATTCGGCATGGAGTTCGGTCACCAGTGGAGTGCTTCAGGGATCTGTTCTGGGACACTTACTCTTCGTAATTTTTATAAATGACCTGGATGAGGAAGTGGCTGAATGGATAAGTCAGTGTGCTGATGACAAGAAGGTAGGAGGTGTTGTGAATAGTGTGGAGGGCTGTCAGAGATTACACCTGGAAATTGATATGATGCAAAACTGCCTTGAGAAGTGGCAGATGGAGTTGAACCCATATAAGTGTGAAGCGGTTCACTTTGGTGGGTCAAATATGATGGCAGAATATAGTCATAACGGTAAGACTCTTTGCGGTGTGGAAGATCAGAGGGATCTTGGGGTCCGAGTCCATAGGACGCACAAAGCAGCTGCGCAGTTTGACACTGCGGTTAAGAAGGATAACCGTGTATTGGCTTTCATCAATCGTGGAATTGAATTTAGGAACCGACAGGTAATATTGCAGCCATATAGGACCCTGGTCGGCCGCCGCTTGGAGTACTGTGTGCAGTTCTGGTCGCCTCACTACAGGAAGGATGTGAAAGAAATAGAAATGGTGCCGAGGAGATTTACAAGGATGTTTCCTGGATTGGGGAGCATACCTTATGAGAATAGGTTGCGTGACCTCTGCCTTTTCTCGTTGGAGCTGAAGAGGATGAGCGATAACCTGATAGGGGTGTACAAGATGATGAGAGGTATTGATCGTGTGGATAGTCAGAGGCTTTTCCCAGGCCTGTAATGATTGCCACAAGAGGACAGAGGTTGACGGTGCTGGGGAGTAGGTACAGAGATGTCAGGGGTAAGTCTTTTACTCAGTGAATGGTAAGTGCGTGGAATGTGCTGCCGGCAACGGTGGTGAAGGTGGATACGATCGGGTTTTTTAAGAGGCTTTTCGGTAGGTACATGGAGCTTCTTAAAAAAAGAGGGCTATAGGTAAGCCGAGTAATTTCTAATGTAGGGGTATGTTCGGCACAACTCTGTCGGCCGAAGATCCTGTATTGTGCTATACGTTTTCTGCAATTCTATGATTTTATTTGTATTTATAGTAACGAATAGTGCTAAGGGATAGTGTCATCTTTAAGTGTGTACTTATTGAAGGAAGTTTGCACCCTGTTTTTTTTTCCTGTGTCAGGAATCAGACTGAGTTGTCCCGTGCAGGATCTTGTAATTTGTGGAATGTTTCGCTTGGAATTTTCTGCATTTATCGTCCTGGATTTCTCGGTCTTTTATTACGAAATTAATTTTTGATACATTTTTATGTTAACTAGATGATCCTTCATTGCATAAGGAAATCATCTGCTTCTGGGAAGAGGCCTACAGCTCTGCTCCAGCCGTTCAATGATTCATTTGTAACATCTTGTCTGTGGGGCTGTCTTTCATGGAGGGCCATACTCTTCCATTGTTTAACTTTATCATATGTCGTGACCTCCAGCCCCAGTGCGACTCATGCAATTCAATGTTTTAAATATAACCCGTGTTTGCAATGGAGAAACTAAGTGCTGATTGGATTAAAATATTTTCAAAAATATCTACACAGTCAACAAAAGTGACCCTAATCTTCCAGATTTCCGTCTCTCACCTCTATATTGTCCAGTCCACTCCAAAACCCGTTCTATATCTTTGCAGACTAATCTATTTAAAGCCGAATTACCGTCGAACTCCAGCAAATCTATTTAGTAGTCATGTTGCAGCCATCTGAATATCATTTAATTCAACCTTCTTATTTGTACCAACATTGCCAAAATCTGATTAAAATTAGCAACTTAACACATTACATATACATGCTTCGCCATCCACAGGAATCCCATCGTTCCTTTTCATTTCAGACATTCGCCACTGAACAATTCTATCAATCAGTATTTTGGCTTTGTAAAATCTTCTCTGTGGGGGTGTCTACCACGGAGGGGCACCCTCTTCCGTTGTTTAGCTTTATCATATGTCGTGATAATATCTTCATCTCCAGCCTCAATGAGACTCATGCAATTCAATGTTCTAAATAAAATCCGTTTTTGCACTGGAGAACCTAAGTTCTGATTGGATTAAAATGTTTTCAAAAAGTATCTGAACAGTCAACTGAAGTGACCCTAATTTTCCATATTTTTGTCTCTCACCTCAAAATTGTCCATTCAACTCAAATACACACTCTCTGTCTTTGCATTCCAATCTATTTAAAGCCGAATTATAGTCGTACTCCAGAAAATCTATTTAGTGGTCATGTTGCAGCCGTCTAAATATCATTTTATTCACCTTTCTTATTTGTAACAAAAATGCCAAAATCTGATTCAAATTTGCAGTCCATCACACTAAATGTACATCCGTTACCATCCAGAGGAATCCCAACATTCCTTTTCATTTCAGATATTCGACACTGCAAATTCTGCAAATCAGTGTGTTAGCTTCTGCTATTTCTCTCCATTTTGATCTTATGCTTGTCCTTACCATTTTTCATGCTCCCAAGCAAACTTTTGCCTAAACGCCGATCTGTAGGACAATAATAGATATCAAAAAGTCACAAATGCATTCAAACCCACACAACATCAGCCTAAGTTTCGTCAATGTTTGTTGAGCATCAGTGTGTCAAATAGTAATAATTGTTTCTCATTCTGTCTTTAAACCAATTTGATGCATCGGCCTGGTTTCCATACTATTCGAAGAGACGAAATGTAAGAGAAAGTAAAGAGAGACATGGAAACCTCTGCACGATAAAGGAAAGAATAAGGATTATGCTCAGAAAAGAACTTATCAGGTAAAGTGAATCAATGCATTTAGGATTTTCTCATCTACTTTTTGACTACGTTCAAAGTGCTTTTGAAATACTATGCACGTATTACATACGACGCTTCTTTTGTAGAGGTTCACTATCATGGCTAGAAGGCTTTCAAATCGTTTTATTGAACATTGCATGCTGTTGAAGAAAATCTGCACTGTTCTTATCTTTGAAAACCCATGTGGAAATTATTTCTCTGATATGTTCTTTGTAAACCTTCCCCATGTGTCAAAGTAAATTTCTTTTGTGTCTCTCGACTCCATGACGACTGCTAAGGAATGGGTTACTACTGCCACATCCACAACTCCAAATGTACCCAAATACGGCTCACATGCGAAAGTCTTCCTCGCCTTTACTAATAACCCAACCACAGAACATTTTGTTGAATACTCTGTCTCCGAAAAACTAATCTGAAAATATAAAAGAGTTGCAATTATTTCCGAATTCCCGAGAACTGTAACCAAGTTTGCTATCCCTTCTTTATTTAAAAGAAAATACCTCTTAGTGCTGGAACACGATCTGCTGAGGAATTATTTCCTAAAAAGCAGTATATATTAAAATATAACAGTCTTGCTTACATCCCATTCCCAGCAATTATCTGCCCGTACGAAGCATTCCGTTGACCATGTGCTAAATAACAGATTCTATTATTTGTTCACGCACGATCGCAATGCTCACGTATGTACAATACACGCGGAGTTTCTGCAATCTAACAATCTTCGTGGCGTCTCAATTGGATAAATAACGGCTGGAGGTCACTGATATTCATTCCAATCTCCTAAATGGAAATCGCCTTCTCTATTGCACATTTTGTAACTTGCGTAACGTCGGAAATTGGGGACCTACGTAGATGCATTTCATTCAGAGTTACTGATTGAGTAGAAATGGCGGTGACACACAATAGTTTGGAGCCTTAAGCAGCGGGCAGTCAGCGTGTTTGATTGATTGGGAAGAACACATCAAACTAAGAAGGGGGAAGTGGAGGGCTTATTGTCGGATATTGATCTAGGGGACAAAGTCAGACATTGAATTCTGAGAACTTAGCTCTTCGAGGCTTCGCGGAGTTGAAACTTGAAAGAGAGAAGACAAAAAAGATGTAGGGAGAGATCCTGCCTCCGATCCCGTCCATTCCCCACAGTTTAATGTTTTTCCTTCTTCATGTTGTCTCAGTTATAACACTAGAGATGCCAGGCAATTCTCCTCTTGCGGGATGTGGGAAGGCACTTTCTCTGACGACATTTATGATGTGCATCTACCTGCAGCTTCTAAAGCTTCGCATTCAGGAGTTGGGGCTCTAGTGGGATGAACTGCAGTTCATTCCGAAGGCTGAAGGGAGTGATAAATAGATAGAACATCTGGCGAGGTTGCTACACCCAAGGTGCAAGACACAAGAAACTGCGTGACAGTCAGGAAGGAGAAGAGGAAGGGGTTAAGCAACAAGTGCAGAGTACCCCTGTGGCCAGTCCCCTTAATAGCAGATATACCACTTTGGGTACTGTTTGGGTAATGAGCCTGCAGATGAAATTTATGGCGGTCAAGTTTCTGGCACTGTCTGTTTCTGCAACTCCGAAGGGGGTCGAAGAAGCGTGCTACGGTGATTAGAGTTTCGTTAGTTAGCGAAGCAGGAAGGAGCTCAGTGGACGGGAAAGCGATACGCGGATGGTATGATGCCGCACGAGAAGCAGAGTCAGTGACATCTAAGATAGAGTCTCAACATGCTTAAATAGGAGACTGAACAGGCAGAGGCCATGGCACATCTAGATACCGATGCAATTCGTAGGAAAGGTGACGGGGTTCTGCAGAGTTCAGTGTTTTAGACGATAAGTTAAAGGCTAGGACCTCCATGGTTTAGACCTCAGAATTGCTACCCGTGCCACATGCCAGGGAGTCAAAATCCGACATAAGATTTTTGGATCATTGCACTCCCTTCCAGGGAAGTTGGGGCCTCTACAGAAAAGATGGTGTGCACCTGAAGTGGAAGAAGGCTAATATCCTAGCGGGAAAGTTTACTAGTGCTGCACTGTGGAGTATAAATTAAAGTTGCAGGGCACGGGAACCAGAGTGTCTGAACAGATAATAGAGAGATTCCAATGGCAGATGTTGTTAAAACCTCATACAAAGTCACAAACAAAATGTTTGAGCAAGGTGGACAGGAGTCCTTGGGTGTGTAGATATTTCAATGCAAGAAGTATTGTAGGAAGGGCAGAAGAGTACAGGACATGGACCTACAGCTGGAATCACGTTGCAGCCGGGCAGAGCTATTAGCTCAGCCTTCCGGAGTTCAATTGTGGTAGACGCGAGAGAGCGGGAGGGATTAATAGAGGAGAGATGGCGTTACTATTCAAGGAAATATCACGGCAGTGTTCAGTCAGGGCAGACTGGAGAACTCGGCGAGTTAGGCCTTAGAGATGGAAATGAGAAATAAGGAATTATGACCACATAGTGAAGCTATATTACAAACCATCCAAGAGTTCAGGGGATTTAGAAGAACTAATTTAGAGGATGAAAAACTGGGCTAAGAAGTGGCAAATGGAGTTCATCACAGATAAGTGTGGCGTGGTTCATTTTGGTAAGTCAAACATGAGGGCAGAATATAGCAGTAAAGTGAAGACTCTTGGCAGTGTTGAGGATCAGAGAGATCCTGGGGTCCGAGTCCATAGGACACTCAAAGCAGCTGCTCAATTTGACACTGTGGTTAAGAAGGCATATGGTGTATTGGCCTTCATCAATCGTGGAACTGAATTTAGGAGCCGAGAGGTAATGTTGCAGCTGAATCGGAACCTGGTCAGAACCTGGTCAGACCCCACATAGAGAACTGTGCGCATTTCTAGTTGCCTCACTGCGGGGAGGATGCGGAAACCATAGAAAGGGTGCAGAGGAGATTTACAAGGCTGTTACCTGGATTGGGAAGCATTTCTTATGAGAATAGGTTGAGTGAACTCGGTCTTTTCTCCTTGGAGTGGAGGAAGATCAGAGGTGACCTGATAGGTGTGTACAAGATGATGAGAGGCATTGATCGTATGGATAGTCAGAGGCTTTTACCCAGTGCTGTAATGTTTGCCACAAGAGAACACAGGTGCTGGGGCATAGGCACGGAGGAGACGTCAGGGGTAAATTTTTTACTCAGAGAGTTGTGAGTGCGTGGAACGGGCTGCCGGCAATGGTGGTGGAGGCGGATATGATAGGGTCTTTTAAGAGGCTTTTAGAGAGGTATATGGAGCTTAGTAAATTAGCGGGCTATAGGTATGGCTAGTAATTTCTAAGGGAGCGGCGCATTCAGCACAACTTTTTGGGCCGAAGAGCCTGTATTTTGCTGTATGTTTTCTATGTTTCTAAATTTGCAGAGATCGCAAACAATTGAATGAAACATAAAGTTGTTGCTGGTGATTTGGATTTTCCTCATATTGACTGGATCTCCATTATTGTAAAAGGAATAGATGAGACAGAGCTTGTCAATTGTGTTCAGAAAAGTTGATTAATCATTATGTAGAAGTCCCAAGAAGAAAGTGTATGATACTTGATTGCTGTTACGGAATGAGACCGGATGGGTAACAGAATTTTGTGTCCAGTAACATGCTGTATCTAGTGATCATAATCCCAATACTTTCGAAGTAAAATAGCAAACAGATAGGTCTGGTGTTTGGGTATAGATTCTAAATCGGAGAATGGTCCATTTTAGTTGTATCAGAATGGATATGACAATTGGGAATTGTGCATGCTGCTTCCTGGCAAAATTGTACATGGACAGTGAGTGGACATCAAAAGTGAAACTTAGAGAACATAAATCTTGTATATGCCTATCCGAATAAAGGAAAAAGAAATAACAGATGTATGTAACCTTGGTTTTTAAAAGATATTGGAGCCCTCGTTACTGAAAAACAAAGAACGTTCATTGCAGGTATAGTCTGGGAGATACAAATGTGATGCTTATAGAGTATAAGAAATGAAAGAGAACACAGAAAAAAAGATACCAGAAGAACTAACAGAACACATGAGGATGCCATAGCAGAGTGAAGGAGAATCCAAAGGGATTCTGCAGATATGTTAAGAGCAAAATGATTACAAGGGACAAAATTGGTCTTCTGGCATATCCAAATGGTCATCCAGGTATTGAGCCGAAAGAGATGGAGGATGTCTTAAATGATGATTTTACTTGCAGCTTTATTTACTCAGTAGGACACAGAGTCTGCAGAAGTGAAGCAAGGTGGTATCATCTTCGTGGATTGCATAGAGATTACAATGGAAACGTTGTTTGGAATTCGCAGGCAAATTAAGATGGATACATTCCCAGGGTCTGGCAATGTGTTCTCTCGGACCCTGCGGTAGGCAAGTGCAGAGATTGCCGGGGTCCAAGCAGAGATATTTATATCATCCTTAGTGGCAGGTGAGATGCCAGACAACTGTAGGATATCAAAAGCTGTTCCTCTGTTCAGAAGAGGTTGAAAAATAAACCGGAAAATTACAGGCTGGTGAGACTGACATCTGTAGTAGGAAGGTTATTCGAAGGTTTGGAAAGTAGCATGGTGGAAAACGCCAGAGAATGAGAGTAGAAGGTTGACTCTCTGACTGGAGTGCTGCAAGGATCGGTGCTGCGTCCGCTGCTTGTTTGTCTATAACAACGATCCGAATGATAATGTGGTTAACAGTGTCAGCAAATTTGCGGGACGACACCAGTATTGCAGCTGTAGAGGATAGCGCGGAAGCAGCGGGATCTGGACCAATAGGAAATATGGGCTGAAAATGGCAAATGAAATTTAATACCGGCAAGTGCCAGGTTTTGCAGTTTGGTAGGACCAGTCAGGGTATATCTTACACTGTAAACATAGGGTAGTGAGGAGTGTGGTAGAACAACCAGATATGGGAATATTTTGGCGTCACATATAGATAGGGTTGTTAAGAAAGCTTTTAGTATATTGGTCTTCATAAATCAAAGTATTGAGTACCAGAGATGGGATGAAAGTTGTGTAAGTCATCTGTGAAATATAATTTGGAGTATTGTGTACAACTTTGCTCACCTACTCACAGGAAAGATTTAAATAGGTTTGAAAGAGCACAGAAAAAAAATTACAAGAATATTGCAGAGTCTGGGAAACCTAAGTTATAAAGCACAATTGAAAAGATTAGGACGTTATTTCGTCGAACGTAGTAGATGGAGAGAAAATTCATAGGGGTAAATAAAATTATGCAGGGCATAGATAAGGTGATTGCAGCTCCCTGCAGAGCACCAGCACGTATTGTGCAAGTCCTGCCGTACTGTAACTGAGAAAAATGCAACACCTTACACTTGTACAACTTGAATCCAAACTGCATTTCTTTCGCCTCTTTGCCTCGTTTGTTAATTCCGTACTGCATCTATTAGATAACCCTGTTTGCTATCGACTACACTTTTTTTTTTACTCCATGAATTGTCAGCGCTTCGCGTGGTATATATTTCAATGCGTTAACAAATAATTTGATATTAATTCTCAAATATCAATACTCAAAGCACATCACCAAGTTCCACTATCAGGATCATTTGTGGAACAGACATAATAACAAATTATTACTTTATTTAATTCAGTGTGAATAGTGGATCTCACCTCTAACATCACAAATGCCACTCTCAGCTGGTTCCAGTGGCTATACACTTTAATATTTAACATTAACCATATAACCATATAAAAATTACAGCACGGAAACAGGCCATCTCGGCCCTTCTAGTCCGTGCTGTACGCTTACACTCACCTAGTCCCACTGGCCCGCACCCAGCCCATAACCCTACATTCCTTTCCTGTCCATATACCTATTCAATTTTACTTTAAATGTCAATACCGAACCTGCCTGTACCACTTCTACTGGAAGCTGATTCCACACATCTACTACTCTCTCGGTAAAGAATTCCCCCCTCGTGCTACCCTTAAAGTCTTGCTCCCTAACTCTCAAACCACGTCCTCTTGTTTGAATCTTCCCTACTCTCAAGGGAAAAAGCCTATCCATGTCAACTCGATCTATCCCCCTCAATTTTAAATACCTTTATCAGGTCCCCTCCCTCAACCTTCTACGCTCTAAAGAATAAAGACCTAACTTGTTCAACCTTTCCCTGTAACTTAGGTGCTGAAGCCCAGGTAACATTCTAGAAAATCTTCTCTGTACTCTCTCTATTTTGTTGATATCTTTCCTTTAATTCGGCGACCAGAACTGTACACAATACTCCAAATTCGGCCTTACCAGTGCCTTGTACAATTTTAACATTACATCCCAACTGCTATACTCAATGCAACCAATATTCTTCTCCTTACCTCAAAGAAAGAACGTTGTACAAAGGGAATATTTTCTGATATAATTCACTCGGAATATACCGCAATTCTCTGCATATCGAAATAAATGCAGGTGAATGGGCACTTCTTCTCGTTATGCATTCCGGCAATTTAGCTTTGATTCCGAGTGGTGGCAGGGCTGCATGGCTTCAAGAAGCAGATGAACTGGAGGCGGACTAATATGATGCAGACATGATGTCTCATTAATGCTGCAAGGTAGGAAGCAGAGTTTCGAATCAGTTAGTAGAGCAGTTGTGGAGTCAGATGCTAACAACACCTCAGACAAAATTAGGAATCAAAAGCTTGATCATGGTGGGATTACTGTCCTAAAATGCCTATATTAAAATGCAGGACAGGCGGATAATAGTACTAAAGCCGAAGTATCTGGTTTACACACAAGGGCAATGTGTAGTGAGGAGAGACTGTTGGTAGGGCAAAATTACAGTCGACAAGATAACAAAATCCAGAAGGGTAAACACAGAATTTAAAGTGTTGTATCTAAATGCGCGAGGTACACTGAAAAAGGTAGATGAACTTGCTGCATCGTTACAGATTAGCACGCATTACTGAAAACATTACTGAATCCTAGCTCAAAGATTATAAATGGGAGCTTAATTTCGAAAGGATAGGCTGAAAGGCCTTGGCCCTGTTGGTAAAAATGAAATGAAATCATTAGAAAGATACAACATAGGGTCGGAAGGAGTTGAAAGATTGTGGAGCGTGCTAAGGAACTGCAAGGGTAAAGTGATCCTGATGGGAGTTGTATACATAGACCCAAATAATAGTAAGGACGTAGCCTATAAATTATAAAGGGATATAGAAAATGCATGCCAAAAGATCAATGATACAAGAGTCGTGAGGGATTTCAATAGTCAGGTAGAATAGGAAAATCATGGTGCAGCTGGATTACAGATGGGGAAGCTTCCAGAGTGCCGGCGAGATGGATTTTTTAGACCAGCATGTGATTGAGCCCACTACAGGATCAGATACTCTCGATTGAGTGTTCTGCAATGAGTCAAAATTTGTATTAGAGTTCAAGAAAAATAACTTGTTGGGGAAAGTGATTATAATTGAGAAGGAAAGTCTAAAGTCAAGTACATCAGCATTACAGTGGAGTAAAGGAAATTGCAAAAGCTTGCGAGGAGCTGGCCAGAATTGATTGGAAAAGAGCTCTGCCACGGATGACGGCAGCGCAGCAATGGCTGGAATTTCTGGAAACAATTCAGAAGGACCATGATATGTACGTACTAAAGAGAGTAAAGTATTCTAAGAGAAAATTACACAACCGTGGATATCAAGAGAAATCAAAGCCAACATAAGGTCCTGAGAGAACATTCAATAGAGCAAAAATTAATAGGTAGTCAGAGGAATAGGAAGTTTTTAAAAACCAACTGAAGGCGGCATAAAGTGTCATTAAGATGGTGTACGAAAGTGAGAAAACCAACAATATTAAAGAAGATATGTAACGGGTAAAAGATAGGTGAGAGTGTATATCGAAGGCTGGAAAAGGGTATTGGAGAGGTAGCAATGGTGGCCACCGAGGAAGCGGAAGAAGTACATAAGTATTTTGCTTCAGTCTCCACGAGGGAAGATTCTAGCAATGAGGTACAAGTTCTAGGTGTCGGGGCATAAAGTGTATGAAGTTACCATGAATAGAGAGATGATTCTTGGGCAACTGGAAGATCTAAAGTCACCTGGACCAGTTGGTGTGAACAGGTGACTGAAGAGATGGTGGAGGCTTTAATAATGCTCTTTAATAATGCTCTTTCGAACATCACTAGATTCTGAAATTGTTCCATAAGACTTGAAAATTGCAATGTTAATTCCCCTCTTCAAGAAAGGAAAGAGGTAGGTGAAAGGAAACTATAGGCCATTAAGTTTGAGCTCAGTCGTTGGGAAGATGTTGGAATCGATTATGAAGCATGAGGTGTGAATGCACTTGGAGGCATATCATAAAATAGGCTGCAGTCAGCATGATTTACTCAAAGGAAAATCTTGCCTGATAAGTCTGTTGGAATTACTAGAAGAAATAACAATCAGCATAGACAAAGGAGAGTCGGTTGGTGTAGTGTACCTGGATGTCGGAAGACCTTTGACATTTTCACATACACGAGTCTGTTTGACAAACTACGAGCTCGTGGAAATACAGTAAAGATTCTATCATGGATAAAGTAGTGGTTCATTGGCAGGAAGTGAAGAGTGGCAATAAAGGGAGCCTTTTCTGAGTGGCTGCCGGTGACCAGTGGTACTCTATAGGGGTATGTGTTGGGATCTCTTTTTTTCTGACGTTATATGTTAATGATTTGGATAGTGCAATTGATTTCGGTGTTAGAACATTTGTTGACAACATGATCATACGTGGAGGGCAAGTAGCTGTGTGCAAGTAGAGGTGCTACAGAAAGACTTAGACAGACTGGGAGAATGACAACAAATGGCAGATGAAATACAAATATGAGAAGTATATAGTCATTCACATTGGCGGAAGAACAGAAAGGGCTGATTATTTTCTAACTGGAGAGAAAATATGCAGGATTCCCTAAAGGTTAACTTGCAGGTTGAGTCTGTGGTGAGAAAGACATATGCAACTTTATTATTCATTTTAAAGGACTAAAATATAAAAACAAGGGTGTAATGTTGAAACTTTAAAAATCACTGTTGAGACATCATTTGGAGTATTGTGAACAGGTTTGAGCCCCTTATCTTAGAAAAGATGCGTTAAAAGTGGAGAGTTTTCAAATGCGGTTTGGAAAATGAATCCAGGATTGAATGGTTTGCCATTTGAAGAGTGTTTGATGGCTCTGAGCCTGTATTCACTGGAATTCAGAAGATTGAGGGGTCACCCAATTGAAAACCTATCGAATAGTGAAAGGCCTTGATAGAGTGGATGTGGAGAGGATATTTTCATGTGGTGGGAGAGTCTAAGACCAGAAGACACAGTTTAGAATTGATGGCCATTATTTTAGATCGGAGATGAAGAGGAATGTATTTAGCCAGAGAGTGGTGAATCTGTGGATTTATTTTGCAGATGCAGCTGTGGCGACAAAGTCTTTATGTATATTTAAGGCAGAGTTTGGTAGTTTTTTTTTGAACAGGGCATGCAGGGATATGGGGAGAAGACAGGAGATTGGAGCTGAGAGGATAATTGGATCAGTCATGATGGAATGGTGGAGCAGACTAGATGGGCCAAATGGCTTAATTCTGCTCTTATATTTTATGGTTTTAATACTCTACGCCTTTACTCCACCTGTCAAAATCCATGACCACGCACTCCCTACACTATTTTCTATGTCCCACATATTTGCCCATTCTTATCATCTGCCTAATTCCTTCTGCAGATTCTTTGGTTTACCAAAACTACTCTTCCCTCCACCTATCTTCGTATCGTTCACAAACTTTGACAGAAAACCATTCATTCCCTTCCACTGAAAACTGAGTATTCTCCTTCATTTCAAATTTTCACCACTGTACCATTCTGTAACTTACTGTTTTAAATTACACTATTTCTCTCTATTATGAGCTTATTCTTGTTGTTATATTTGTATCTCCTGCAAATAAGGTTTTTCTCGGCCTTCAGACCATCATTTGAAATATGGCTTCTCTTGAACTCTCTCGAGTTAATGTGATTTAAACTTAGTCAAGACCAGTTGTTCCCATCCTGGGGTCCACGAAAGCTTTGTCTAATGATAATGGTCCATGGCTTAAAAACTTTTGTGAACACTTAGTTTAGACAATCATGCGATCAGGAAATAAGGGCTTTATTACTCTTCATGAGATAATCTCCTGACTTCGTCGCCAGTTCAAAAACCTTACGAGAAACCTTGGGCATGATATCCCACATACGTAACTTTAAATCCTTCCCATTACAAAATTCTGGTAGACCCTAGCCCTCAGAAGACCCTCCGGTAAATTTATAACCAGTGATTTTAGGCATGCCGGATTACGTTAGAAGAGTTGCATCCATATCAGTTCTTCCTGAGAAGACAGATCATTGAACTGTGACAAGGTACGTGGTTAAAAAAGGGGGCCTACATTGCATCTCTTACCGTTCTTTATTTCGTGTCAAAGATTTGAGAAGTAGGTATCAGAGTAGATTCAGGACAGATTGAAACGCGATTGTTTGGCATATTCTAATTCCCTCTTGTGATTAGCAGATTCATTATACAGAATAGAAAACAATGTATATCTACTTAACTGTTCAGGTTCCTGTCGTGCACTGACCATAGCGTCGAAATTCCTTTGTTTCCTACATGAAATCCACAGATCGCAGCTTCACGGGAAAGATCCGTGGCCTGAAAAAATTCTGAAAAAGCTTGCTTTCTGCATTCATTCCTCACTCCTGCTCTGTCCATTCAACAGGAAACTCTATTCTTTTACCACTTCTGGCAAACTATCCGGATAAGAAAGGAAGAACACTGTTGCACTTTCTACAAGTGCAGACTGACATACTGAGTGCCTACAGTTTATTGCTTCCATTTAAGAGCCCTCTTCTCTATTCTGCTTTCATTATTATTTTGCGGTTTTATAGAACCTTATCAGGTATTCTTTTTAATGAGTAAACAAATTTTAAAATCTTAATTTTCAAATATAACAACTTCATGTACACATAGGAAACAAACACTTATGATCCTTTTTACGCAACATATTCGATAACAACCCATTTATGAACGCATTCATAGATAGATAATTCTCTTCAGGGTTAACAGATACCACCCTCAGGTGCTGGATATTTTAATTTTAACAACCATAACAAATATATTCCTCTTCAAAAGGATGCAAACGGAATTTCACAACAGGAATATTTTCTGAAGTTCTATACTCCACTCTTGACGAACGCAGGATATAAACAAAAAAAAAATCACATTAGGCTTGGGCATGTTGACCTTACCCATTTGTAATTTAGGATTGAGTCTGAGAGCTGGGAGGGCCGCATGGCTTCAAGAAAAGGAAGTCGCTTTTCGCTGATTCTGGAGACAGACAGACGGAGTACTGAGGCAGTCCTGGCATACGGACTAACTGATCAGTACCGGGATAGCGTAAAGTTTCTTCCATTACAGATCTTTCATTGCACGTGTCCTGCATACCTCCACGTTTGTAACAATAACTGGGCGAAATACACTCCTGGGGGTTATTTCTCTCCTGTTTACACTTGATCCCGATCAACACAATAATAATCAGAAGAAAGACAATGGAAGTACAACTGAAAATAGCCAATAAATAAAGATTGAGATCAGATAAATATTCGGAAGTGTTCACTGAATTACTGCTTTCGGGGAGAGTTTCGGTACTGTTCTGCAAAATTGCGATGTGAACCGTAACCGTACTGGATAGCTTTGGCAGCCCATTGTCTTTCACCAAGATGAGCAAAGTCTGTGTGGTAAGATCAGCCTCCAATATTTTGCGCGTTGTTCTGATTTCCCCGGACGTTTGATCAATCATAAACAAATTTGGATCAGTAGCTTTCACCATTTGGTAAAAGAGCCTGGCGTTCTGACCGGAATCTGCATCTGTAGCCATAATTTTGGTGACGAAATAACCCTGACCCGCTGACTGAGGAACGACCTCCGCGGCTGCTGAACCACTCTGTGCTGAAGGTGAATTGATTACCGGAGCGTTGTCGTTTTGATCCAGAATGATCACATTCACTGTAGCGCTGCTGCTCAGTGAGGGAGCTCCGGCGTCACGGGCTTGAACGTGGATCTCAAATGTTCTGAATTCCTCATAGTCAAACGAGCGCAAGGCGTAAATGGTGCCATTCATGGAGTCAACGGTGAGGTATGTGGACACTGGTAGATTTTGGAAGTGATCGTCCAGAATGGAATAATAAACAGATGAATTCTGCCCGAGATCAGGATCGGACGCAGACACTGTGAAAATGGGTGTTCCAGGATCATTATTTTCAGCCACATACATGTTGTAGGATAGTTCAGAAAAACGAGGGGCGTTATCGTTTACATCGGTAACTGCAATATGGATGGTTGTGTTTGTTGACTGTGAAGGTGAACCCATATCCCAAGCTAAAACAGGTATTGCATACTCAGACACCATTTCACGGTCCAATCTTTTCTGTATAACTATCTCATAATGATTTGAGGATGCTTGCAGCATAAAAGGTAGGTTCTTTTGTATCTCGCAGCGCACTTGACCGTTTTCTCCAGAATCACGATCGATAACATTAATCAGTGTTATGAAAGTTCCGGGAGGAGCATTTTCCGGAATTTGGTTAGTCAGTGACGTCACTTTTATTTCGGGTGCGTTGTCATTCACGTCAATAACTTTAATCTGCACACTGGAGTGTCCTGTAATCGCAGGAGACCCGTGATCAACAGCTTGGATATCAAGTGAATAGCTGTTTGTTTCTTCAAAATCTGTTGGCCCTTCAATTACAATCTCTCCAGTTTCTGGGATCAAACTGAACACTCCATGGATTATTTCTGAAGTATGTCCACTGAAGAAATATGTCAGCTCTGCATTCAGCCCCTCATCCAAATCATTTGCTTTAACTTTTATTACTAATGTACCTCGGGGTGTATTTTCCTTTATGCTACACCGGTAAACATCATGCTCGAATACTGGTGGATTATCATTGATATCCACTACATTAATGAAAATGTGAGCTGTTCCGGATCTCTGAGGGGTCCCACCGTCCATAGCCGTAAGCACAAGCTGAAAAGATGACTGCAGTTCCCGGTCTAAAGATTTCTCTAACAGCAATTCGGCAATTACAATACCCCCCTCGGTTCTCCGCGATTTTAGACTAAAGTACTCACTCGAACTGATTGCGTAGTCGACGACACTATTTATCCCATTATCGGGGTCTACCGCCCTCTCGAGACGGAAGCTCACTCCAGCAGGAATAGCTTCGGATATCTGCAACGGAATACTCCTCTCCCGGAAAGTGGGTGAATTGTCATTCACATCAATAATCACCAGCTCCCCGTGAATCACCTCCAACGGATTTGCCAGTATTATTTCAAAGGGCATCGTACACCTATCTGTTTGTCCACAAAGACGTTCCCGGTCGATTCTTTCGCGAATGGACAAAACTCCATCATCCACACTGACCTTCATATAACGTCCTCCATCATTTACGAGCTGCAAATTGCCGTACATTCACTCCCAAATCTTCAGCGATATTCCCTACAAACGAACCTTCTTCCATTTCCTCGGGAATAGGGTAACTAATTTGTCCAGATATTTTCTCCAGGGTACACACGCTAAAAATGGAAGCAATTAATGTGAGGTTTAACCTCCATACACACGCCATTGCAGTATGCTGTTAATTTGCAAAACCTGGCCTGGATTCATCTGTTCGACCACCCGAACTATAAAGTGCAGATAAAGATCGAATCTATACCTACAGGAGATTTTTCGGCATCATCGTGACTCCAAAGTGGAAACGCACGGAATGATCGTTTTTTTACAGTCGACTCTGTCCTTTTATTCCGAGTGAAGGAGGGGCAATGGATCTATTAGTGTACTTGAGCTTCTCATTGGTAGACAGCGACACAATCAGTTCTTTTCGACAATTGCAACTGCAGTTCTTAAAGCCGTAATTTCCAAAATATTTAAGGGTGTACAACCATAAAATGTAGCTGTTGAAAAAAATATCCATTCATTATTATTTTCAGCAATTACATGGAACTTAAAACATAGTAATCTACAGCAGATTACAGGCCCTTCGGCCCGCAGTGTTGTACT
Organism: Hypanus sabinus; assembly: GCF_030144855.1. Taxonomy (NCBI): domain Eukaryota; kingdom Metazoa; phylum Chordata; class Chondrichthyes; order Myliobatiformes; family Dasyatidae; genus Hypanus; species Hypanus sabinus. The sequence goes on along the minus strand of NC_082720.1, from coordinate 56,291,008 downwards.
GACCATGTAACCTGCTCCAGAGATTGCCGAGAATCTCCCGACCACATGGATCTCTATTTTTCGTTGTTCCATGTACCTAACTAATAACTTCTTAAAAGACCTTATTGCGTCGGTCATTAACAGCACATTCCACGCACCCACGACGCTATGTATAAAGAAATATTTACCTCTGACATTCCCTTCCAGGCACCTTAAAGCTGCACGTCCTGTTAGCCAATTCAGCTCTGGAAAAAAGCTTCTGGCAAGATACAAGATCAATGTCTCTCGTCATCTTATACACCTCTATCAGGTCACGTCTCATTTTCCGTTGCTTCAAGAAGAAAGGAGGAAGTTCACGCAACCTATTCACAAAAATGACACTCTCCAATCCAGGCAATGTCCTTCTAAATCTCCTCTGCACTCTCTCTATAGTATCCACATCATCCCTATAGTGAAACGACAAGAACTGAGCACAGTACCCCAAGTAGGGTCTCAGTAAGGCCTTATATAGGTGCAACATTACCTCATGGCTCTAGAACTCAATCCCATGGATGATGAAGGCCAACAAACATGAGCCTTCTTAACAACACTATCAACCTGCTTAGCAGCTTTGAGTGTCCACTGTACAAGGATCCCAAGATCTCGCTGATCATCCACACTACCAAGGGTCTTCTCATTAATGTTATATTTTGTCTTCAAATTTGACCTACTGAAACGAACCTCTTCACGTTTATCTGCGTTGAACTTCATCTGCCACTTCTCAGCCTAGTTCTGTGTCCTATCAATGTTGCGCTGTAACCTCTGACAACCCCCCAGACTGTCCACATCACCCGAAGTTTTGTGTCATCAGCAAACTTTCAAACCCACTCTCCGACTTCCTCATTCAGTTCTACTACAAAAGTCACAAAGTGGACGGGTCCCAGAACCGATCCCCGTGCAACAAATCTGCATTCCATGCTGTATATGAACCATCTACAACCAACTTCAGTGTGCAAGCCAGTTCTGGATTCTCAAAGCTGGGTCGTCTTGGACCCCATGCCTCATTACTTTCTGAAAGATCCTCTCAGGAGGAACCTTATCAAGTGCCTTACTGATATCCATATACACTACACGCACTGTTCTGCCTTCATCAGTGTGCTTTGTAACATTTTCATTTAATTCAAGCAGGTACGTATGGCATGATCGGCCCTTGACAAAGCCATGCTGACTATACCTATTCAGATTATGTCTCTCCAACTGCTCATAAATCCTGCCTCTCAGGATCTTCCACAACAACTTGCCCTCCACTGAAATAAGAGTCACTGGTCTATAATTTCCTAGGTTATCTTTACATTGAAAAATGAAACTACGTTTGCAACCTTCTTACCCTCCGGTACTGATCCCGACCCGATTGATGAAGCAAGGATCATCGCCAGAGGCTCAGCCATTTCCTCTCTTGATTCCCGCAGTAGCCTGGGGTATATCTTGTTCGGTTCCGGCGACTTATCTAAATCGATACCTTTCAAAAGCCCTGGCTTGCCGCTACTGTACTTTTATTTATTTCGCAGTTCTCTGTTGCCGACGGTTACAGGGCCCTTGGAATGTCCGAACGCTCACGCAGCTTTACTTTTATACAAGCTTCGCTGACTTCCGAGTAACCTCTTTCTTAGTATCTATACACCCAAGTGTTTCAGTAGTCCGATGTAAGTCGTCCCCACAATTGTCAAGGTCCTTTTCTCTGGTGAATGCTGAAGCAAAACATTCACTAGGTACCTCCGCGCCCTCCACCGGCTGCATGTACCAGTTTCCACTATTGCTGCTGATTGGTCATATTCATAAACAGCTCATCCTCTTGCTCTTGACATACTTGAAGAATGATTTGTGGTTTTCCTTATTCCTGCTCAGCAAGGCCTTCTCATGGTCCCTTTTTGCTCTCCTAATTTCATTTTTGAGCTCTTTCCTGGCATCTTTGCAATTTTCTAGAGCTCTAACGGTACCTAATTTCTTGAACATTTCATAAGCTTTTCTTTCCTTCTTAACGAGATTTTCTACATCTTTTGCGCAGCATGATTCTGTTACCCCACCATCCTTTCCGTTTCACAATAGAACATACTTATGCAGAGTTCCATGCAATTTTTCCCGGATCATTTGTCATATTTCTGCTGTGCATTGCTCTGAGAACATCCGCTCCATATTTGCAATCCAAGTTCCTGCAAAATAGTACCATATACCCCCTACCCCAATTAAATATCTTCCCAAATTGTCTGCTCGTATCCCTCTCCAGCGCTACAGTAAAAGTGATAGAATTGTGATAACTATCTCCAAAATACTCTCCCACAAAGAGATCTGACCCTTGACCAGGTTCATTTCCCAATACCAGATTAAGTACAGCCTCTCCTCTAGTTGGCCTATCTACATATTGCGACAGGAATCCTTCATGAATACACCCAACAAACCCTACTCTAGCTTATCCCCTTTCTCTAAGGATATACCAGTCAATATTACGAAAGTTCGCATCACCCATCACAACAACCCTATTATTATGGCACCATTCCACAATATACCTAGCTATATGCCCCTCGATGTCTCTGTAACTATTGAGGATCTATTAAAAAAGCTGTAGAGCCATTGTCCCCTTCCTGTTTTTGACTTCCTCACACAATTACTCAGTAGGCAATCCCTCCATAAATTATCCCTTTCTGCAGCCGTGATACGATCCCTGATTAGCAATGCCACTCCCCCACCTCGTTTACCTCCCTCCCTGTTCTTTCTGAAATATCTAAAGAACGGCACAACCAGCAGTCATTCTTGCCCCTGAGACATCCAAGTTTTTTGTGATGGCCACAACATCGTAGTTCCACGTATTGATCCACGCTCCACGGTCATCTGTCTTGCTTATGATAGCCCGTAAATAGACACATATCAAACCATCTACCTGAGTGTCTCTTTGCTCTATCATCTGCCTATTCTTTCTCACAAACTCCCTACAAGCTGTTTCTACTTCTGCACGAACCGCACTATCCTCTGCTGTTTCACTTCGGTTCCCATAACCTGCAAATCTAGTTTAAATCTTCCCAATAGTATCAGCAAAATCCCTCCCAGGTTAACGGTTCCGCTCCATAGAACCATGGAACCATGGAATCATAGAACATTACAGCACAGATACAGGTCTTTCGGCCCTTCTTGGCTGTGCCGAACCATTTTCCTGCCTAGTCCCACTGACCTGCACCCGGCCCATATCCTTCCATGCACCTCTCATCCATGTACCTGTCCAATTTTTTATTAAATGTTAAAAAAGGATCCGCATTTACCACTTCATCTGCCAGCTCATTCCACGCTCTCAACATTCTCTGTGTGAAGAAGCATACCCCCCACCCAATGTTCCCTTTAAAGTTCACCCCCTTCACCGTTAACCCATGTCCTCTAGCACTTTTTCTCCCCTAGCCTCAGTGGAAAAAGCCTGCTTGCATTCACTCTCCTATACCCATGATAATTGTATATATCTCTATCAAGTCTCCCCTCATTCTTCAACGTTCCAGGGAATAAAGTCCTAACCTAGTCAACCTTTCTCTGTAACCCAGTTTCTCAAGTCCTGGCAACATCCTTGTTAACCTTCCCTGCACTCTTTCAACCTTACTAATATCCTTCCTGTAATTAGGTGACCAAACTGCACACAATTCTCCAAATTAGGCCTCACTAATGCCTTATACAACCTCACCATAACATTCCAACTCTTATACTCAATACTTTGATTTATAAAGGCCAATGTACCAAAAGCTCTCTTTACTACCCCATCTACCTGTGACGCCACTTATAGGGAATTTTGCATCTGTACTCCTAGATCCCTCTGTTCTCCTGCACTCCTCAGTGTCCTAACATTTTCCTTGTATGTTCTACCTTGGTTTTTGCTTCCAAACTGCAATACCTCACATTTGTCTGTATTAAAATCCATCTGTCATTTTTCAGCCCATTTTTCCACTTGGTCCAGATCCCTCTGCAATCTTTGAAAACCTTCCTCACTGTCCAATACACCTCCAATCTTTGTATCATCAGCAAATTTGCTAATCCAATTTACCACATCATCATCCAGATCATTGATATAGATAACAACTAACAATGGACCCAGCACTGATCCCTCTGGCCCACCACTAGTCACAGGCATCCACTCAGAGAAGCAATCCTCCATTACCACTGTCCGACTTCTCCCATTGAACTAATGTCTCATCCAAATTACTACCTCACCATGTATACCTAGCGACTGAATCTTCCTAACTAACCTCCCATGCGGGACCTTGTCAAAGGCCCTACTGAAGTCCATGTAGACAACATCCACTGCATTCCCTTCATCCACTTTCCTTGTAACCTCCTCGAAAAACTCTAATGAATTTGTTAAACATCACCTACCACGCACAAAGTTGTGTTGAATCTCCCTAACAAGTCCCTGTCTATCTAAATACTTGTAGATCCTATCGCTTAGTACTCCTTCCAATAATTTACCTACTACCAAAGTCAAACCTACCGGCCTATAATTTACCGGATTACTTTTAGAGACTTTTTTAAGCAACGGAACAACATGAGCTATCCTCCAATCCTCAGACACGTAGGCACCGACATTTTAAACATATCTGCTAAGACCCTGCAATTTCATTGTCCCCTTCAAGGTGCGAGGGAATACCCTGTTAGGTCCTGGGGATTTATCTACTCTGATTTGCCTCAAGATAGCAAGAACCTCCTCGTCGTCAATCTGTATAGGTTCCATGACCTCACTACCTGTTTGCCTTATTTTCATTGACTCTATGGCAGTTTCCTTAGTAAATACAGACGTAAAAAAAAAGACATTGAAGATCTCCCCCATTTCTTTTCGTTCCATACATAGCCGACCACTCTGACCTTCAAGAGGACCAACTTTATCCCTTACTGTCCTTTTGTTCTTAATATACTTGTATAAGCTCTTTGGATTATCCTTCACCATGACTGCCATAGCTACCTCATCTCTTCTTTTAGCCCTCCTGATTTCTTTCTGAAGTTTTTTTTTTGCACTTTTTATTTTCATCAAGTATCTTATTTGCTGCCTGTTTCCTATACATGCCATACATCTCTCTCTTCTTCTTTTTCAGAGTTCCAATATCCCTAGGGGACCAAGGTTCCTTAACCTTATTCACTTGGCCTTTAATCCTGACAGGAACATAAAAACTCGGCACTCTCAACATTTCTCCTTTGAAGGCCTCTTACTGATATCCTTTCCAGAGAACAACCTGTCCCAATTCACGGTTTGTAGATCCTTCATCATTTCTTCAAAATTGGCCCTTATCCAATTTAGAAACTCAACACGAGGACCAGAGCTATCTTTATCCCTAATCAAGTTGAAAATAATGGTGTTATGATCACTGGAACCAAAGTGTTCCCCTACACACAATTCCGTCACCTGTCCTAACTCGTTTCCTAATAGGAGATGTAATATTACATCCACTCCAGACAACCATGTTCCATGAATTTCCAATTCATACAATTCCACTGCCATGTTATCCATCCTGCCTGCACTGTGCAATGGGCAACCTAGACTAAATCTTCCAACCTGTTTTCTCTGGCCTCAGCCTCTTCTTGACGAAGCCTCTTTCGTCAAAGCCTAACGCTTCTACTCTCACCGCTGGCCTACTCGCAACAATGACCGCCTCGCTTGCAGCCTCTGTACTTTTATTTAATTCACAGTGCTCTGCACCCCACGCTTATGGGGTCTCCGGAATGTCAGAACGTCCGCGAAACTTTACTTTTAAACAAGCCTCGTCGACGTGCGAGTAACCTCTTCGAAGTGCACTGCTCACGATGCTGCTTGTGTCTCCGTAAGTCATGACACCATTGTTAACATGACATTTTGGACTTAAACTTAGTGCAACGCACAAATCCACACAGACTACAACGGAAAAGAGATAAGATGCATCAGCATTTCTGTGACCCAATGAGATCAACAGTTTCATTGACCCTTTATCCCAGCATAATAGTTAGACTTGTGCAGCCGTGCAGAAAAAAAAATAAACTGTACAGAAGAGGATTTGCTGGATGAATAACTGGAGCTGGACCTGGATGAACTTCGGATCATTCGTGAGGCAGTGACAGAAATAGATAGGAGTTTCAGGGAGATAGTCATCCCAAAAAATCAGGAGGCAGGTAGCTGGGTGACTGTCGGGAGAGGGAAGGTGAATAGACAGGAAGAGCAGGGCACCCCTGTGGCTGTTCCAATCAACAATAAGTATACCATTTTGGATACAGTTGGTGGGGACAACCGACCAGGGACAAGTTGTAGTGGTCGTGTCTCTGGCACCGAGGTTGGATTCTCAGCTCAGAAAGGAAGGAGGGAAAAGAGGGGGAGCAGTAGTGATAGGGGATTCGATATTTAGGGGGACATATAAGAGGTTCTGTAAGACAACTCGAAAATCTCGGATGGTCTGTTGCATCCCTGGTGCCAGGGTTCGCGATATCTCGAATTGAGTTCTTGGTATTCTCAGGACGGACGGTGAGCGGCCAAATGTCGTGGTCCATGTAGGGGCCAATGACGTGGATAGGAAGAAAGAGGAGGTCCTGCAAAGAGAGTTTAGGGAGTAAGTGCAATGTTGAAGGGCAGGTTCTCCAGGGTTGCAATCTCAGTATTGCTGTCCGTACCACGAGCTTGTGAGGCTAGAACTAGGAAAATAATGCAGCTAAATATGTGGCTAAGAAAATAGTGCAGGAGGGAGGGCGTCATGTTTCTGGGCAATAGTGGATTGTTCCAGGGAAGGTGGGTCCTGTTCCGACAGGACTGTTTGCACATGAACAGGAAGGCGACTAATATCCTTGCGGGCAGGTAAGATAATGCTGCTCCGGGGGTGGGGGGGGGGTTAAACTAGATTTGCATGGGGAGGGGAACCAGTGTGTTAGAGAACGTGGTGAGGTGGAGGAGGATAAAGATCATGCGAGGACTGCTTGTGTGGACAGAGGTCGAAGATGTGTATATGATAGAAATGTTCTCAGGTGCCAAACTCAAGAGACCGTGGAAGAGACGTCTGGCTCTCAAATAGAGAAAGATGGGAGACAGTGTGTGAGGGAGGTTAGGCAAGCGATAGAGAAGGGGCGTGCTCAGACTGAAGGTTTGAGATGTATCTATTTTAACGCAAGGAGTATTGTGAACAATGCGGATGAGCTCACAGCGTGATCGGTACTTGGAGATGTCGTGGCAATTGTAGAGACTTGGATAGCTCAGGGACAGGAATGGTAACTTCAAGTGTTGGGCTATAGATTATTTAGAAAGGACAGGGAGGGAAGCAGAAGAGGTGGCAGTGTGGCACTGTTGATCAGAGATAGTACCACGGCGGCAGAAAAGGTAGACATGGAGGGATTGTCTACGGAGTCTCTGTGGGTGGAGATTAGGAACAGGGAGGGGTCAATAACTTTAATGGGTGTTTTTTGTAGACCGCCCAATAGTACAGGGGTATCGAGGTTCAGATAGGGAAACAAATCCTGGAAAGGTTTAGTAATAACAAAGTTGTCGTAATGGGAGATTTTAACTTCCAAATTATAGATTGCTATCTATGATCATCTATGGAGCAAGGGGTTTAGATAAGCTGGAATTTCTTAGGTGTGTTCAGGAAGGTTTCTTGACACATTATGTACATAAGCCTACAAGAGGAGAGGCTGTCCTTGATTAGGTATTGGGAAATGAACCTGGTCTGGTGACAGATCTCTCAGTCGGAGAGCATTTTGCAGAAAGTGATCATAATTCAATCTCCTTTACAATAGTATTGGAGAGAGATAGGAACAGACAAGTTAGAAAAGCGTTTAATTGGAGTAAGGGGAATTAAGAGGCTATCAGGCAGGAAAATCAAAGATTAAATTGGGAACAAATGTTCTCAAGAATAAGTACAGATGAAATGTAGCAAATGTTCAGGCAATATTTGTGTGAAGTTCTGCATAGGTACGTTCCAATGAGTCAGCGAAGTTATGGTAGGGTTCAGGAACCGTGGTGTACAAAGACTGTAATAAAACTAGTCAGGAAGAAAAGAAAAGCTTACAAAAGGTTCGGAGAGCTAGTCATTGTTAGAGATCTAGAAGATTATAAGGGTAACAGGAAGCAGGTTAAGAAGGAAATTAGGAGAGACAGAAGAGACCATTAGAAGGTCTTGGCGGGACTGATTAAGGAAAACTCCATGATATTCTACATGTATGTGAAGAGCAGGAGGATAAGATGTGAAAGAATAGGAGCTATCAAATGTGACTGTGGGAAAGTGGTTATGGAATCGGAGGAAATAGCAGAGATATTTATTGAACACTTTACTTCAGTATTCACTATGAAAAAGACTCCTGGTCATAATAGTGACGAGTTGCAGCAGGTTGAAAAGCTTGAGCATGTGGATATGAAGAAAGAGGATGTGCTGGAGCTGTAGGAAGCATCAAGTTGGATAAGACGCTGGGCCCTGATGAGATGTACCCCAGGCTGCTGTGGGAGGCGAGGAATCAGATTGCTGAGCCTCTAGCGATGATATTTGCATTATCAATGGGGACAGGAGAGGTTCCAGATGATTGGAGGGTTGCAAATGTTGTTCCTTTATTCAAGAAAGTGAATAGAAATAGACCAGGATATTATTATCCAGTGAGTCTTACCTCAGTGGTTGTAAACTTGATGGAGAAGATCCTGTGAGGCAGGATTTATGAATGTTTGGAGAGGTATTATATGATTCGGAATAGTCAAGTGCAGCTGGTGCCTTACGGACCTGTCGGACTTTTTTGAGGATGTGACTAAACATATTGACGAAGGAAGAGTAGTAGATGTAGTGTATATATATTTCAGCAAAGCATTTGATAAGCTACCCTATTCAAGTCTTATTGAGAAAGTAAGATCCAAGGGGACTTTGCTTTGTGGATCCAGAACTGGCTTGCGCACAGAAGGCAAAGTTGTAGACGGGTTATATTCTGCATGGAGGTCGGTCAGAAGTGTAGTGCCTCAGGGATCTGTTCTGGGACCCTTACTCTTCGTGATTTTTATAACTGATCTGTATGAGGAAGTGGAGGGATGGTTTAGTAAGTTTGCTGATGGCACTAAGGTTGGGGGGTTGTGGATAGTGTAGAGGGCTGTGAGAGGTCACAGCGGGACACTGATAGGATGCAAAACTGGGCTGAGAGGTGACAGATGGAGTTGAAGCCAGCTAAGTGTGAAGTGGTTCATTTTGGTAGGTCAAATATGACAGCAGAATATAGTATTAATGGCAATGTGGAGGTTCAGAGGTATCTTGGGGTCAGAGTCCATAGGACGGTCAAAGCAGCTGTGCAGGTTAACTCTGTGGTTAAGAAGGCATACGGGATATTGGCCTTCATCAATTGTGGAATTGAATTTAGGAGCCGAGAGATAATGTTGCAGCTATATAGGACCCCGGTCAGACCCCACTTGAAGTACTGTGCTCAGATCTGGTCGCCTCACTACAGGAAGGATGTGGAAGCCATAGAAAGCGTGCCGAGGAGATTTACAAGTAAGATGCCTGCATTGCAGAGCATGCCTTTTTAGAATAGGTTGAGTGAACTCGGCTTTTTCTCCTTGGAGCGATGAAGGATGAGTGGTGACATTTGAAAATTGATATCCCAAATACTTATATGCTTTATGCTCAACCATCAGTTTTATAGTATCCTGCTGGTTTGCTTTATAATATACAAGCTCTATTGCACTCTTCCTCATCTTTAAAGTCCAAAGTTCATGTTTATATCCAAATACAGTCGGCCCTCCTAATCCGCGAGTTCCGCTTACGCGAATTCAACCAACTGCGAATCGAGAAAACCAGGAAGTGCTCTTCCAGCACTTGTTGTTCGAGCATGTACAGACTTTTTTTCTTGTCATTATTTCCTAAACAGTGCAGTATAACATCTAGTTTACATAGCATTTACATTGCTTTAGATATTATAATAATCTAGAAATGATTTAAAGTATACGAGAGGCTGTGCGTAGGGTACCGTGGATCGGGATCGAACAAAATCAGAAGTTCTCTTTCTATGTCAGTCGGAACAGGTACATCCGGTATTATTTAGCGTCAGTTAGTCACACGCTTTTCTTAGTATATAGTATATATTTCACCTTTCTATGCATATAAAGCTCTTAAGAAAGTATGTTTCAGCGCCGGGCTCGGGAATTTCCCGAGTTCGATCCAGTGACAGAACAGTTCCGAGAGCGTTCTCCTTCCGTGCCTGGTTGACGTGGAGGATCAAAAACCCAAAACCCCAAAACCCAATAAGTCCACCACTGCGTTGCTTAGTAATAATTGTAGCTTTTATCGGGCAGGGCTTTTCTCACTTTATCACTTAAAATTGTTCCGGTCGTTGACCGACTGTAAACTAACGCTTTTCCGATGACCGATGGTGTACCACCTCTTTCCGTTCGCGTTGTTATTTCCACTTTATTTTCAATCGTGATCGTGATTATTTTCTTGAACAGAAACACTGCGGATTCAGAGTAACACCGGCTGGTCCTAATTTCCACCGCACTTAGACAGGTTTAATGAGGTTCCGCTGGGTCTTAAGACTTACTGTCATGAGACAGGTTCAATAAGGGACTTGAGCATCCGGATTTTTTGGCATCTGCAAGGGGTCCCGGTATCAATTCCGCGAGGGTAAGGAAGGCCGACTGTAGTAAAGATCTAATACTTGAATTAATTGCTTTATATTTTTTACCGATAAAAGGTGTATAATAAATCGCCCAAGTGTAAGGCACTATTCCTTTCGTTGATTCCTGATCTGATCCTGATCTATTTTCTCCCGATTCTGTAAATTCGGGAGAGGGTTTAAGGCTTGACAAAATCTTAGCGGTCGGCGTGAAGAAAACGCCTTGGGTTTATTTTGATACAAGTGCTCGTTCTTTTTGTTTTTGGTAGTTCTCTGATAGGGTGACTATCGTACGGCAATACTTCATTAGATGTTCTTGGAATTTTTCAAGTATTGGGTGTACTTTATATATACTAGGAGCTACTATTAACCATCTGTGGGACAGGTTCAAATGCTAATTGGTCGTCAATGTAGTAACATGAAACACTGCTTTTCATGTGTGGTAGATTCAGAATTACATAGCGCATTTTTAGATTTTCTCTGCATCGGTTCATACCCTTAAAGCATCTTTTCTGCTATTTTATCAGTATATTGTTCTGATTACAATATTTTGATTGGCAGTTTCTGATTTATCCTTTAGGTAAGAGATATATGCTTACTGTCCATCAAATATTCGGAAATTTTTCAGATATTCCATTAATAACTTTTTTTTCTCAGCTCAATCTGGTAAAATCTATGTACAGTCACAGCCCAGCACACACATTTCTCAATTGCTAGAACTTTCGGACGACTTTATTGATCGCGAGGGAAACTGGGTTTCGTTACAGCCGCACCAACCAAGAATAGAGTAGAAATATAGCAATATAAAACCATAAATAATTAAATAATAATAAGTTAATCATGCCAAGTGGAAATAAGTCCAGGACCAGCCTAATGGCTCAGGGAGTCTGACACGCCGAGGGAGGAATTGTAAGTTTTGATGGCTACAGGCAGGAATGACTTCCTATGACGCTCAGTGTTGCATCTCGGTGGAATGAGCCTCTGGCTGAATGTACTCCTGTGCGTAACCAGTACATTATGGAGTGGATGGGAGTCATTGTCCAAGACAGCATGCAACTTGGACAGCATCCTCTTTTCAGACACCACCGTGACGGAATCCAGTTCCACCCTAACAACATCACAGGCCTTACGAATGAGGTTGTTGATTCTGTTGGTGTCTGCTACCCTCAGCCTGCTGCCCCAGCACACAACAGCAAACATGATAGCACTGGCCACCACAGACTCGTAGAACATCCTCAGCACCGTCCGGCAGATGTTAAAGGACCTCAGTCTCCTCAGGAAATAGAGACGGCTCTGACACTTCTTGTAGACAGCCTCAGTATTATTTGTCCAGTCCAGTTTGTTGTCAATTCGTATCCCCAGGTATTTGTAATCCTCCACCATGTCCACACTGGCCTCTTGGATGGAAACAGTGGTAACTGGTGCCTAGAGCCCTCCTCAGGTCCACCACCAGCCCCTTAATTTTTTTTTCACTTTAAGCTGCAGATGATTCAGCTCGCACCATGTGACAAAGTTTCCCACCGTAGCCCTGTACTCAGCCTCATCTCCCTTGCTGATGCATCCAACTATGGCAGAGTCATCAGAAAGCTTCTGAAGATGGCAGGACTCTGTGCAGTAGTTGAAGTCCGAGGTGTAGATGGTGAGGAGAAAGGGAAACAGGACAGTCCCCTGTGGAGTCCCAGTGCTGCTGACCACTCTGTCTGACACACAGTGTTGCAAGTGCACGTACTGTGGTCTGCCAGTCAGGTAATCAATGTGGTGTTTATATAAATTATTCTGAGTAGGTCTAATTGTTTAATACTGTTGTGTAGTGACATTGCGAGAATAGCAGTAGCGGGTTTTCATTATTGGGACAATGTGTACGCTGTTCATGTTCCATAATCATTTTCATTTTGTGATTTCTGTGCGCTATGAGTTTAGAATTGCTATATCTAGTAAGGGGTGTGTGGGGTGTCTAAGAAGGGGCAGCATCTCCGATGGGAGGGCGTCTGCCGTGCCCTTTTTCAGGGCAGCTCGTCCACATTTGGTCCCCACCTGGCGCTCAGCTCTCACCTGTGGCTCTAAGTAGCTGTGACACGCGCAGCGGCCACAGCCCAGTAAACCGTCTCGGCAGACGGGCCAAACCAGGTCAGGGTAGAAGACAGGTCTTCGACCTTCGGGGAGGTAGGGGAGCTGCCTATCCCGGAGTGTGAAGTCTGGCCCTGGCAGACTGAGCGGAGGAGACCAATTAATGGTCCAACAGTCAAGAAGGCAGGTCAGCCGGCGTTTGTGGAGCGCTAACAGCACTACAAGGCACTTGGACGTCCTGGTCATCCAGTGCAAGAGGCGGTGATACTTTTAAACTCACCTGGCAGAAGGCAAAGGCAAACCACTGTTGCCGAGTATATGATTTCCCAATATGTCAGAGCGGCGTGGAGGGAAACCATCCGCCAACTGGAAATTCCAGATGCGACCTAACGACGGAGACAATATCTAGTAAGTAAGTTGTTCTAGCTTGTTTATCCTGTGTCAAGCCACATACCGAAAGATTTTTTTCAGGTATGTTCAGAATAAAATGGAGCTAAGGGTTGATATTGAACAACTGGAAAATGCTGGTGAGGTAGTAATGGAGGACAAAGAAATGGCAGATGCGCTTAATGCGTACTATTAAGACACTAGCAGTGTGCTAGAGATCCTTGAGCGTCAAGGAGCAGGAGTGAGTGCCATTGCTATGACAAAGGAAAAAGCGCAAGGCAAACTCAAAGGACATAATGTGGATAAGAGAGCTGGCGCAGAGGGACTACATCTCAAACTCCTGAGAGAGGTTGCTGAAGAGATAACGGACGCACTGTTCATGATCTTTCAAGAAACACTTGTTTCTGGCATAGTCCCGGGGGACTCGAAAATTGTAACTGTCACCCCACTCTTTAAGAAAGGAAGAAGGCAAAAGAAAAGTAAGGTAACCTGACCTCAGTGTTTCAGAGAATGTTGGAGTCTTTTATGAAGGATGGGGTTTCGAGGTACCTGTAGACTAATAACAAAACAAGCCAAAGTCAACATGGTTTCTGTAAAGATATACCTTGCCTGACAAATCTGTTAGAGTTCTTCAAAGAAGTAACCAGCAGTGGGTGGATGTTAGTTACTTGGATTTTCAGAAGACGTTTGATAAGGTGCCACACAGGAGGCTGCTATACAAGAAAAATATCCAGTGGCGTTACAGGAAAGATACCGGCATGGGTAGTGGAAGGCTGACAGGCAGGAGGCAGCGAGCGGAAATAAAAAGGGCCTCTTTCAGATGACTGGTGTGACTAGTGGTTCTGCTCAAGGGTCAAAATTGGGAATACTGCTTTTCATGTTGTTTGTAAATGATTTCGATAATGTAATTGATGGTTCTGTGGCAAAATGTGCGGATGATGCGAAGAAAGCTGGAGGGGGAGGTACTACCGAGGAAGCAATCCGATTGCAGCAGGACTTAGGCAAATTGGAACAACGGGCAAAAATAATTACAGTACCGTTTTCCAGACGGTTGCAGCTAAAACAGTTTATGACTGGGATGACTGGGGTCCGCAATGATCCTTCGGGTTTTTTTACGCACGTCTCCGTAAATGTCCTAAATAGTGGGATGTTCAGATCTACAGATGCGCTGGGCTGTCCGCACCACTGTCTATTAAGTCCTGCGATTGAGGGAATTACAGTTCCCATATGAGGCAGTGATGCAGCCAGTAAGTATGCTCGCAATTCTGCCTCTATAGAAAGACCTTAGGATATGGGGACATGCTAAACTTATTCAAACGTCTGAGGTGGAAGAGGTGCTGCTGTGCTTTTATTAATTCACCAAACAATCGGTATGTACAGACCACGCGAGATCCTTGGTGCTGTGTATGCTGAGGAACTTAAAGATGTTCGCGCTCTCAACCCCAAATAAATTTCTGTGAATAAGGGTCTCCTGTCTCCATTCCTCCTGTAGTCCACAACCTTTGTTTTTTGCGACATTGAGGAAGAGCATGTTTTCTTGACACCACTGTGTCAAGGTGATGAATTCTTCGTTGCAGGCTGCTACTTTAATATCTGAGATAAGGCCGATCAATGTAATATCGTCAGCAAATTTAAGTAGCAGATTGGAGCTGTGGTTGGGGACACTGTCACGGATATACAGTGAATGAAGGATGGAGCTTAAGACAGCCCTGAGGGGCTCCTGTATTGAAGGTCAGAGGGGCAAAAGTGCCGGAGATCACGCTTTCCACCTGCCAGCTGTCTGACAGGAAGTCCGGGATCCATCTGCACAAGGCAGGGTGAAAGCTAAGGTCTTTGAGCTTCTTATCACGTCCAGAAGAGGGAATTATGGGGTTCAATGCCGGCCTGTAGTCCAAGAAAAGTATTCTCATAGAAGCATTTTTCTTCTCCAGATGTTTAGGGGTGGTGTGTAGAGTTGTGCTATTGTGTCAATCGGTTGCGTCGGTAGGCGAATTGTAGGATGTCAGTATGGGTGGTAGTGTGCTGCAGATGTTTTCTTTGACCAGTCTCTCAAAGCATTTGCTGAGTACTAAGGTGATTGCGACAGGACGCTAGTCGTTCAGATATGTTACTATGATCTTTTTCGGTATAGGAACAATGCTGCATGTTTTGAAGCAGGATGGCACTCTACATTGGGAGACGAAGAGATTGAAAATGCCCGTAAACTCGCCTGCTAGTTGTGCTGCGCACATCCTGCGTACCCGCCCTGGGATGCCGTCAGGTCACTCAGCCTTGCGACCGTACCACTCTTTGGAAACAACTTCGTACTTCGGCCTCAGAGCTGACCAAGGTGCAGGTCGCTTCAGCACCTCTCCTCGGGGGTTCAGTGTAGACGACATCGAACCAAGCATAAAAAAGATCCAGCTCATCTGGGAGAGTGGCAGCGTTGTTGGCAGCACAACTGCGCTTAGCTTTGAAGTCTGCGATGATGTGCAGACCTTGCCATAATATGCGTGTATTGTTGGTGGACAGTTGGATCTGGAACTTGTGCCTGTATTGTCGTTTCGCTGCCTTAATGACTTTCCGTAGATCGTAGCTGCATTTCTTCATCTCCTGTTCGTTAGCGGCAACGTAAGCTCTGTCTCGCGCGGTTAATGCTGCGCGCACGGAAATATCGACCCAGGGTTTCTAGTTTGGATAGATCTTGACCGATTATTGAATAATCAGACTATTATCTAAATGGGAAGGGGTTCAAACATCAGAGATACAAAGGGACTTGGAATCCCTCATGCAAGACTCCCAGAAGGATAAATTAAAGGTTGAGTCTGTGGTGAAGAAGGCAAATGCAGTGTTGTTATTTATTTCAGGGGGAATATAATATAAGAGCAAGGAGCTAATGCTGGGCCTTTATAACACACTTGGCAGAGAGCAATTAGTGTATTATCAACTGTTTTAGAACTCATATCTCAGTAAGATTGTGTTCCCATTGGAGAAGAACCAGGGGATGTTCTCAAGGATGATTCCGGGAATGAAGGGGTTAACATGTGACAAGCGTTGGCAGCTTTGGGCGTCTACTCATTGGAATGTAGAAGAATTGGAGGGGATCTCATTGAAACCTACAGAAAGTTGAAATGACCAGATCGTGTGGATTAGGAGGGGACGTTTCCTGTGCTGGGGGTATCCAGGACTAGAAGGCACAGCCTCAGAATTGAGGAGTGATCCTTTGAACAAAGGTAAGGAGGAATCATTTTATCCAGGGAGTAGCTAATCTGTGGAATGCTCTGCCACAAGCTGGGCATGTAGGTAGATTTAAGGTGGAAGTTGATGGTTTCCTGCTAGCTCAGGGCATCAACAGATATGGTGAGGAGTATGGGGTTGCATGTAAACCGGAATGATGGCTGTACAGACTCGATGGGCTGAATGGCATAATGTTGCTCCTGTGTGTTATGGTGTATTATTATATCTCTGTGGTTATTATGGATTGTCCTATCTGTAATAACGGATCAGCTACAGTATAATTTTTGGGACTTTGGCTCTAAAACTCGATCAGGCTTACATTTATACTAAGGTATGTTATCTTTTATGAGTTTGTATTTTACTCCAGAAATTATTGAATGATGGTTATCACTTGATTGTGCCTGTGTAAGTAAGCAGTTTGAATTAAACTACTGCAGGATCCTGTAAAGTGTTTCTCTTGTCATTTTTCTGTATTTATCGCATTGAATTTGTTGGACTTTTATTTTGTGTTCGATACATTTTGTGTAACCCACCTCTCCCCGTATTGCCACAAAGAACACTTACTTTTCGGGTAAGAGTTCTCCAAACCTGAGCTAGGCGTTCGAAGCTTCTCTGTCAATATCTAGTCCCACTCATTTGTGCAGATAACTTCCATGGAGGGTCATGCTCTTACATTGGTTAACGCTGTGGTTTTTTTGTGTTGATAGTTTCTTCATCTTTTCTGATTTGAGTTTTCATTTAAGTTCTGTGTTGCATACTTCTTATCAAAATTGCATACGCTCACGTGCAGTGCTGAATCTTGTTGTGGTTGATGGAAATGCATCCTAAGAATTGTTATCCAACTGTTGTGTACTTTTTTCGTCTGTTATTTCTCTCCTCCTTCTGTCCTGGCTAATGATAACCTAAATATGTTCCAGTGTACATCGGTACTTTCTAAAATTCGACATTTCTGTTCTTATTTTATTTGAATTTTTATTCAGGTCTGATTCGGGCCAGGATAAACCAAAAGGAATACGTTAATATAGGTACAGCGGAAGAATGTATTGCCTTTGTTATATTTCTACCTTCGTGCTCTGTTTCACAGATTTCCTTAAGCCTTGAAGTAAATTTTGTCAGAATCTTCCCTTTCTCGCATTACTGTCTATATTATGTCCTTGTTGATATCTCAGATGCTTATGTGATTAATATTTATCCCTCGGTATTATTGTATCCTGCTGCACTGATTTAGTAATATTTCTCCTCTTTTGAATCTGTCTTTTTTGTTTAAAATGTTGCACTATTCCAAAATTCGTGTTTATATATTTATAAAATAGTTTTCCTGTTTCAGTTAATTAATTTAGCTCAGTGTTTCGCAACTTTCAATTGAGCAAAGTCTCTCTTAGGCACAATATACCTTCTGGCACCCCCATAGTGTGAACGTGAGAAACATGATTCTGCTCTAAATCAACAAAATTTAAGCAATAACTATGTGCTGTCCAGCATCTTAGATATCAATACGATCTTTGAGCAGATTGTTTTATAGCAAGAGTTCAAATGTATTGTTCAAGTTGTGTCAGCAAAAGCCTTAAGACCCCATGCATAACAAAGTCCAACTGGTTTATCTTTTTTCGTGAATATGTGTTTCACTACACTGAAGCCTCTTTCAACAATGTAGGTAGACAGAAATGCAATGAGAAGCAATTTGGCTCTTGACCAAGGACCAGGAAGCTTCTTATGACAGTGTAGTCATAAACCACAAAAGCATAAAATGTTGAAAAACATTTTTGCTTCCACATCATTCTGGATTTCCACAATTTCTTATTGCAAGCTCTTTTCCTGTTCTCACACCTTGCAATGTAATGGGTTATTTATCAGTCCAGAATTTACAGATTGTTAAAGTCCTTGAAACGATTCTGAAAATCCTACTTCAGAGTCTGCAAGTGTAAGCAGCACTGTTGCAAATCACCGTCTGTGAGAGATAAAACCATACTGTTCATACACGGACACGTGAGAGCATTACCTTCACAATCTTTTGCTGATATATTTCCAATTTTCCCATAAAAGTTGACATTGCACATTTTATCTGGATTAAAATTGAAATTTTCACCCTACAGCTTCATATTTGAATGTTCTTTTGTCATAGATATGCCACATCTTTATGTAGAAGTTCAGTCTTATTTCCCAAACACATGCCGACTTCAACGAAAATGCAACCAGTGTATCAAACAGATCAAACAGACGTTTTAAGTAGCAGCCTTTTGACAGCCAATGCACTTCAGTGTGGAGAAACAACTGTTCAAGCTCGTCATCGTTATCATGGCATAATTGGTGAAATATTCTGCTATTTAATTGATGAGTATTAATTTGTTGAGAACAAATTACAAGATATTACAAGTCATGCTTGAAAAAAATGTCACTGGTTGAGGATTTTGGCTGTGACATATTTTAAATGAATTACACAATGGATTGCAAACAGACATAGAATTTCTGTTTTCATAAATTACACTAAAACAGCATGGCCACATGTCATATATGGTGTTCCATCTGTTGCACAAAATATCATGCCCCTCAATATACATTTTGACTTCGTCTTAGATTCATTCACCGTTGTTAACGTTTTACAGAGGTGCATCTCTTCATTAACTTTCTTTCCATTCTTCATAAATCGTACATATGCAGTTAGCTCATCCTTGACTCAGACACTTGACTCATTCAGTTGTATCCAAAATTCTGTTTCTGTAGCTCTGTGCGTGTTTGATACTCAATGTCTTCACTCTTGTCGTCAATACGACGAGATACAGTGTTATTATTCAAAGGAATGAATTTGAAAATACTGTTATCCATTGTTGTATAGGTGGTGAGCACTTCTGATGCGTAATAATATAGAAACAAGGAAACATGGAAAACCTACAGAAAAGCATAGGTTTTTCGGCCCACAATGCTATGTCCAACGTGTACAAACCGTGTACTTTCTTTAGAAATTACTTCGGGTTACCCATGATTCTCCATTTCTCTAAGCTCCAAGGACCTATCCAGGAGTGTCTTAAAATGCACTATCGTTTCTGCCTCCAGCCCTGTCGCCCGCAGGCCATTCCACACACTCAGCACTCTTTGTGTAAAAACAGGACATGTCGTCTCTACATGGGGTTTAGAGAAACGGAGGGCTATGGGTAACTCTAGGTAATTTCTAAGGTCAGTACATGTTCGGTAAGGATTTGTGGGCCGAAGGGCCTGTATTAAGCTGTAGATTTTCTATGTTTCTAGGTTTCTATATACGAATGGCCACTTTATTAGGTACAGGAGGTACTTAATAATGTGGCCACTGAGTGTATGAAGCTTTGTGCTAGCTTGTATTCAAACTGCTTGTCAAAATACTTCATCTGAATCAATATTCCGCAAGGCAATCTGTTCTACATGCTGGGTTGCGAATGCAGACAATTAAGTTGATGAGGGCACGGTATCTTTTTGGAACAGGTTTAAATTGTTTTCAATGACAAATTTGGTTGAGTGGGTGGTAACACACTTGGAGACTACTCTTTTTCTATGCGGTAAAAATGTAAATGAGGCAAATCCTTTCACCACAACTGTGTATATCCCAAAGCCTACATTTAGCCGTTCTTTACACATAATCAAAAACGAAAACAAATCTCCATTTCGTCCCATCCCTTCTGATTCCTGCCACATTCACCCAACTGTACTGATCATATCGGACATATTCCTTTTGTTCTACCCAATCCCCTTTCACCTTCTTTATCATTTCAACAGTAAATTCCGTTCTCTTCTTTCCATTTGGACAGTTGTTGATCCTTTATTCAAAAAAGGGAGTAGAGATAGCTCAGGAAATTATACATCAGTGACTCTTGCTTCATGGTTCAGAGAAGAAACTGAGAGGCAGGCTTTATGATTAGTTGGAGAGGTATAATATGATAAGGAGTAGTCAGCATGGCTTTGTCAAGGGCGGGTCGTGCCTTACGATCCTGTTTGAATTTTTTAAGGATTTAACTAAACACATTGATGAGCGAAGAACAGTAGATGTCATGTATAAGGGTTTCAGCAAGGCATTTGATAAGTTACCCCATGCAAGGCTTATTGAGATAGTAAGGAGGCATGTGATCTAAGGGGACATTGCTTTGTGGATCCAAAAATGGCTTGCGCACAGAAGGCAAAGATTGGTTGTAGTCGGGTCATATTCTGCATGGAGGTCAGTGAACAGTGATGTGCCTCAGGGATCTGTTCTGGGACCCTTACTCTTCGTGATTTTTATAAATGGCCTGGATGAGGAAATGGAGGGATGGGTTACTAAGTTTGCTGATAACACAAAGGCTGGAGGCTTTGTGAATAGTGTGCAGGGCTGTCATAGCTTATAGCGGGACATAGATACGGTGCAAAACTGTGTGAAAAGTGGCAGATGCAGTTCAACACAGATTGGTGTGAAGTGGTCAATTTTGTACGTCAAATATGATAGCAGAATATAGTATTAATGCTAAGGCTCTTAGCAGTGTGCAGGATCAGTAGGAACTTGCGGTCCAAGGTAGGGCTGGTGACAGCATTCTGTGTTAGGGAACACTTTGTACCTAGAAACCGTAATGCGATTAGTTTCAAACTAAATATGCAAACAGATAGGTCTTGTGTTCAGGTTGATATTCTAAATTGGATCTAGCACGTGTGAATTGGGCATGATCGTTCCTGGCAAAAGTGTACTTGGTAACTGAGCGGTCTTCAAAAGTGAAACTTTCTGAACATAAAACTTGCATGTGCCTGTCAGAATAAAAGAAAAAAAAAGACAACAGATGGTCGTAACCTTGGTTTTTAAGAGATATTCAGGCCCTGGTAAAGGAAACACAAAAGAGGTTATTTGCAGGAATAGGCAGGAAGATACAAATACCATGCTTATAGAGTATAAGAAATGCACGAGAACACTGAAGAAAAAAAGCAGGAGAACAAAAAGAACGCATGAGGATGCCATAGCAAACAGGATGAAGGAGAATCCAAGGGGATTCTACAGATGTGTTAAGAGGAAAAGGACTGCAAGGGGCAAAATTAATCCTCTGGCAGATCGGAATGGCAATCCATGTGTGGAGCCGAAGGAGATGGAGGGGATCTTAAATGATAATTTTTATGGAATATTTATTTGTTCATGAGAAGGGCACAGAGTCCAAAGAAGTGAAGCAAAGCGACATCGACTTCATAGTCTGCATACAGATTACAGTCGAGAAGTTGTTTGCTATTCGCAGGAAAATGAGAGTGGATAAATTACCAGGACCTGACAATGTGTTCACTCGGAGCCTCCAGGAGGCAAGTGCTGAAATTGCCAGGGCGCTGACAAAGATACTTAAATCACCCTCAGCGACACGTTAGGTACCAGAGTCAAGGAGGATACAAAAAGCTGGCCCCTCTTCAAAAGAGGCTGTAAAAATAAACCTGAGCATCATAGGCTACTGAGCCTAACACCAGTAGTGGGAAAGTTATTCGAAAGTATTCTGAGAGACCGAATATATAAGAATTTGGACAGACATGGAAAGATTGAGGATATCTAGCATGCCTTCATGTGTGGTAGGTCATGTATATCGATTTTTTTAGAGTTTTTCGAGGAGGTTAGCAAGAAAGCTGATTAAGGCAATGCAGTGGAAGATGTCTGCGTGGACTTTAGTAAGGCATTTGACAAGGTCCCTCATGGGAGGTTAATCAAGATGATGCATTCGTTCGGAATTAACGTAAATTAATAGTAAATTGGTTTTGACAGCCGCTTTGTTGGAGAAGCCAGAGTGCGAGTAAATGGTTGCCTCTCTGACTGGGCTCCTGCAAGGGTCGGTGCTGAGCCCGTTGTTTTTTGTTTTCTGTCATCTGTATCAACGATCAGGACAATAATGTTCTTAACTGGATCAGCAAATTTGCTGTTGACCCAAAGATTGAGGTTGTAGTGGACATCGCGGATGGCTTGCAGTTGGGTCTGGATCAGCTGGAAATATGGACTGAAAATGGCAAGTCGAATTTAAGCCAGACGAGTGTGAGGTGTTGTAGTTCGCAAGGACCTACCAGGGTTGATCTTACACTGTGAACGTTGGGGCAGTGACAGGTGTTTTAGAACAAAGAGCTCTGAAAATACAGGTCCATAATTCGACGTCATAAGTAGATAGCGTCGTTAAGAAAGCTTTTGTGACATTAACCTTAATAAATCAAAGTATTGAGTACCTGAGGATGTCAGTTTGAAGTTGCATAATTTATTTTGAGGTTTAATTTGGAGTATTATGGTGCATGTTTGTCACCTACTCTTAGGAAAGATTTAAATAAGTGTTAAAGAGAACGGAGAAAAAATTACAAGAATATTGCAGGGTCTGGAAAACCTGAGTTATAAGGAAAGATTGAATTGGTTAGGAATTTATTGCTTCGGACGTAGAAGTTTGAGAGGAGATTTGATAGAGGTATGTAATATAATGCTGGTTATATATACGGTGAATGCAAGCACGCTTTTTCCACTGAAGTTGGGAGGCACTACATCCAGAGCTCATGATTTAAGGGTGAAAGGTAAAAAGCTTTAGGGGAACAAGAGGGGAATCTTCTTCACTCGGAGTGTGGTGAGTGTGTAAAATGAGCTGCCACCACATGTGGTGCATGCAACTTCGATTTCAATGTTTAAGAGTAGTTTGGATCCGTACAGGACGTTCAAGTTATGGAGAACTATGGTTTCAAGGTCAATGGAAGTAGGCAGTTTAAATTGTTCGGCATGGAGTATAGGGCCTATTTCTGTGCTGTACTTTACTATAAATCTATTACTTTACGACAAATGAAACTGCGTTACTCTGGCTGATCCCAAATTTGCTTGTAAATCAATTATACCTGCACAGAGTGTTTACATTGAATAAACACATTTGAACAAATAAATGCAAACTATTCAGTTATAAAGGAAAGAATAACAATACATTGTTTTGAAAATGTTGAATGTGATTAGATGGATCGTTGCAGACAAAAGTTGAAATTAGTCGGGATAATTCGGATTGGATGCATTAATTGAATGAATGCTCTGAGTAGAGGCAGTGACTGAAGACTGCAGCACCAGCTGTGAGGACCAAAAAGATATGGACAGGGGAAGCACCTGAGCACCTGCAGGACTGCTTTGAATCAGTAGACTAGACTGTATTCAGGGATTCGTCTTTGAATCTGGTTGAATAGGCTAAAGTTGTCACCGACTTTATTAAAACCTGTGTGGATGAGTGTACGCCTCCAAAGACTTAATGGACGTTCCCAAACCAAAAGCCGTGGTTGAACCACGGGGTATGTCGTCTGCTGAAGGCACGTACCAGAAAATCGGGTATGATTTGCGGAGGACTATTTCAAGGACGAAAAGTCAATTTCGAACGAGTTTGGAGGCCATATCAGATGCATCGAAACTCTAGCAGGATCAGCAAGTCATTAATGCCCGCAAAGTGAAATCCAATGCTATGAATGTCAGTGATGCTTCACTTCCAGATGAATATAACGTTTCCTATGCACTCTTTGAAAGGGAGAACACAACTACTATACAGATGTGAAGACCCCTGCTGCACCTGATGACCCTGTGATCTCCGTCTCAGAAGCCAATGTTCGAATAACTTTTAAGAGAGCGAACCCTCGCAAGGGAGACGGTCCCGTTGGAGCACCCGGTAAGTCTCTGAAAACCTGGGCCAACCAGCTAGGGCGCGTAGTCAAGGACATTTTGAACCTCTCAATGCGACGGGCAAAAGTTCCCTCTTGCTTCAAAAAGGCAAAAAATATACCAGTGCCTAAGAAGAATAATGTGGGTTGCCTAAATATCCATCACTCGGTAGCACTCACATCGACAGTGATGAAATAATTTGAGAGGTTGATTAGGACGACTGAACTTCTGCCTCAGCAGGACCCTGGACCCTTTGCAATATGCCTATCGCCAAAATAAGTCAACAGCAGACGCAATCTCAGTGGTTCTCTACACGGCGTTGGACCACCTAGACAACACGAACACCTACGTGTGGATGCTGTTCGTCGACAATAGCTCAGCATTTCATACCATAATTCCCACAATCGTGGGTGCGAACTTGGGCCTCTGTACTCCCCTCTGCAATTCGATCATCGACTTCCTAACCGGAAGGCCGCAGTCTGTGCGGATTGGTGATAACATATCCTCTTCACTGGCGATCAACACTGGCGCACCTCAGGGATGTGTACTTAACCCACTACTCTATCTCTATATGCACATGACTGTTTAGCCAAGCATAGCTCCAATATCATCTATAAATTTGCTGACGATACAACCATTGTTGTTAGAAATTCAGGTGGTGAAGAGCTAGCGTACAGGAATGAGATATGCCAACCAGTGGAGTAGAGCCACAGCAACAACCAGGTACTCAATGTCAGTAAGATGAAAGAGCTGATTGTGGACTTCAGGAAGGGTAAGATGAAGGAACACATTCTAATCCTCATTGAGGAATCAGAAGAGTAGAGAGCAACCAGCTTCAAGTTTCCAGGTGTCAAGATCTCTGAGGATCTAACTTGGTCCCAACATATCGATGTAGTAATAAAACAGGCAAGACAGCGGCTTACACTTTATTAGGAGTTCGAAGAGATTTGGAATGTCAACAAATACACTCAAAATTTCTACAGTTGTACAGTGGAGAGCATTCTGACAGGTTTCATCACGGTCTAGCACGGTCTAATCTGGAGCGGCCACCGCAGAGGACTGAAAGAAGCTTTTTTTAGATGGTCGTAAATCTAGTCAGCTTCACCTTGAATACTACCCTACAAAGTACTCAGGATATGCCCTTTTCTCATTGTTACCATCAGGTAGGAGGCACCGAAGCCTGAAGCCCAGACTCTCACTCGGCGATTCATGAACACCTTCTTCACGTCTGCCATCCGATTCCTAAATGGACATTGAAGCCTTTGAAGCTCACTTTTTTATATACAGTATCTCTGCTTTTGTACGCTTCTTTAATCTATTCAATATGCATAATTGGCTTACTTGTTTATTTATTATTATTACTATGTTTTATTCGATTCTTTTTTTCTCTCTCTGCTAGTTTATGGATTGCATTGAACTACTGCTGCTAAATTAACAAATGTCTCGTCACATTCCGGTGATAATAATCCTGATTCTGATTCTGATTCTCTCCTACTCCTACAATGAATTTTGACGAGAGTCCTCGCTGAGAAGAAGCATAATACCATTGTCTATAAATTCAACTTCCGAGACGAATTTGGGCTCGAGGATAGGGAATTAAATTAGCCAAATGGGACCAGTATAGATAAGCCAGATGTTTTGGGGCAATGGTTGATTTTTATTCTTTACAACAAAATGATTCGATGCAAATTTATTCTGTAAAAATATACCTTTGGCCAAAATGATGACAAGCAAGGATTGCCAAATCTGATACATACTGATTTTTGAGGCTTATCACACAGTAGATAACTTAATTCTGGGTCCAGAATACTTGAAGATTTCAAGTTGCAAGACGAGATTTCTTCCTTGATCTTGCCCCGTTGTGACAGTCGGGAGGCCACATCCAGAAGAGTCGAGGTAAGTAAGATGGCAAATTTGCGCAAACCAAAATCATTGCATTAGAGTTATGTGGTGATACATCTCGAAAATTCGTCTTCCATCTCAACTCATCTTTGCGAGTAAAATACTGAAAGCCTTGTATTAAGTATATAAAGCGTAAAAGTTGAGGGTAGATATAGGACCAATTGAAAATATCGCTGCAGATATTGTAATGAGAGACACAGAGATGGAAGAGGAACTGAATGCGCATTTTGCACCTGTCTTCACAGATTCTGGAAAACTGCAAATGTTACTCCACTAGTTAAGAAGGGTGGGAGGCGGCAGAAAGGAAACTATAGACCTGTTAACTTGGCATCAGTTGTTAAGAAGTTGTTGAAATTGATTGTTAGCGATGAGATTATGGAATACCTGGAGGTACATAACCAGATAGGCCAAAGCCAACATGGTTTCCTGATAGGAAAATCCTACCTGACCTACCTACTGCAATTTTCTGAGGAAATTACAAGCAGGGTATGCAAAAGCGATGCATTAGACGTGGTGTACATGGGTTTACAGAAGGCCTTTGACAAGGCGCTGCACATGAGGCTGCTGAGCAAAATAAGAGACCATGAAATAACAGGGGAGTTAGTGGCATGGCTGGAGCATTGGCTGATAGGTAGTAAACAGAGAGTGGGAATAAAGGGTTCCTATTCTGGCTGGCTGCCAGTTACCAGTGGAGTTCCACGGGGGTCGGTGTTCTGACTGCGGTTTTTAGGAGGTATGCCAATAACTTGGACGATGCTATTAATGGATTTGTGGTTAAATTTGCCGATGATATGAAGTAGGTGGAGCAGCGGGTAGTGTTGAGGAAGCTGAAAGCCTGTAAAAAGACTTAAATAGTTTAGGGGAAAGGGCAAAGAAGTGGCAAATGAAATACAATGTCAGAAAATGTATGGTTATGCACTTCGGTGGAAGGAAAAAACGAGCAGAATTTTCCTTAGATGGGGAGAGAATTCAAAATGCAGAGATGCAAATAGACTTGGGACTTCGGAAGCATTCCAATTGTTAAAAGGCTGGAACAGATTAGATATGGTAAAGGTATTTCCCATGGTACAGGAATCTAGGACAAGTGGGCACGTCTTCAGGATTGAAGAACATCCAGTTAGAACAGAGATGCGGTGAAATTACTTTCGCCAGAGAGCGGTAAATCTGTGGAATTTGTTGCCACGAGCGGCTGGGAAGGCCAAGTCATTGGGTGCAATTAAGACAGAAATAGATAGGTTCTTGATTAGTCAGGGCATCATCAGGTATGGGAAGAAGACACGAAAGTGAGGATGATTAGAAGAATTGAATCAGCCATAATTGAATGGCGAAGCACACTCGACTGGCCGAATGGCCTACTTCTGCTCCACTATCTTATGCTCTTGTGATCACCCGAGCTTCTCCCGTCTGCCAGTGTTTGGTTCATATCTCGCTATTCCTCTCACTTTCATCCATGTATTTGTCCAAATGCGAAGAAAGTACTGAAATTGTACTCTATTGCAGCACTTGCTCTGACAGCTCTTTCCATGCGCTCACCATGCTTTACGTACAGAAGCTGCCTTCTGGTCTTACATCTTTCATCTTAAATATATGCAATCCTCTTTAACCCACCCCTTCCCTAAGAAAATTAGTCTAACTATTCCCTTTGTGAGTGCATCAAAAACTTGAGATAAATCTAGGACTTTAACCTCCAGTCTTCTTCCCACCGGAGAAAATCTTGCAGTCCATACAAACTCTCGTTATCACACAATCCCAGACTCACAGTCTTGCGAATTTTGTTGTGCATACTTTCCAACTTACTGATAGTCTTTTCATAACGGAGTAATAAGTGTGACACACAGGGCGGTCTCACCAATGTGCAATATCTTTGAAACATAACATCCTAACTCTTGTAATCAATTCAAGGTAATAACGCCAAACTCTATCTTGAACCACAGACTACCTCCACAACGTTAAAGGAGATGCGGAGCTGTTCTGCAGCTCCCTGCAGAGTATTAACACCCGCTGAGCAAGTCTTGCCCTGGTTTAAGTGACCCGCACTTGTACAACTTAAATCTGCATTTCTTTGGTATCCTTGCCCACATTCTTAGTTCAGTTCTTAACCTCTTAGATAACCCTTTTCACTAACGACTTCGCTACCAATTTTTATGCTCTCCGTTAACTTATTAATTGCATTAACAACATTTTACTGCCAATCGCTTTAATAAATAATAAAACTGATCACTATGTAAAACACTGGTAAAAGGCCTCGAAACTTAATAAGATACATCTATTAGCACCTCTGATTCCCTCGCCTCGTCAATTTTGCATAGAACTGACTAGCTCACCCTGTATCCCATGTGATTTAACCTTCCCGAATTTACCACGAACGTAGACTGATCGGCCGCCCAACCATGGTCGATCTTCTTACTTGCCCTGTTCGTAACACAACATTTACCCACGCACAAAATCATACGAGTAATCCCTTATAAAGTCATTCGTTCCAAATGCAGGTGCATCTGGTATTTCAGAATTATCCATGGGAAATATCCCACAACAGGTGTTAGGTTCACGGGCCTGCAAATACCTGACTCGCATTTGCAGCTTTTCTTAAATAAAAGCATAATAAATGGCAACCTCCAATCTTCTGACAGGGCCAACAAATTGGAAGTACATCTGTCAGGGCCCTAGCAATTTCATCTTAATCTTACCACGATATCTTTATAAGCGCTGGACCAGGCCGAGGTGATTTATTCACAATGTCTTTGGATATATTGTGAAGTTTTCCAAAAAAGTTACCGCTTCGCCTAAAAATGCTGGTCGCAGTGAACAAGGAAGCAGTAATAAAAAAAAAATCAGCGCATATTCTGCCCTTTACTTGAACGTGCAATATTAAGCAGTAGTTAGTAGGGAGGTAAATAAGGAGTGAGAGCTTTGAAACACTATAATGGGGGAAGAAGGGAGAACATTTGTTTGATGCCGAAATCTTGTAGGATTTTTTTTTAATTAATTTGAATGTCAAAACTGGTTAAGTGGGACGCAATAATCATGGAAACCGTTTTTCTGGTCTGAGCTGCACTGTGGAGGATAAGAACAGATCACTTCACATGGACCGGGAATATTTCAAAACGTCATGCAGTACACTCTACAGAACCAAAACCAAAAGTGAAGCTTTATTTCAATCTAGCAGTTACGATTCTTCCAGGATTCAACAACTTCACGGATCATATCAGAAATTTTCACTTTGTTGTACCTATTTCTCCCTCATCTGCTCTGCTATTTCATGACTAAATAGTGTTCTGTTCTTACTTGTTGTATCTTAGCCCTGGAAACGCTGGGCAATAACAAATTATTTCTGAAGCCATACTATGTGGAATAGTAGAATTCTTGGCGTGGCACCACAGATGCCACTCTCAGCTGGTTAGCTTCCATTGGCTGGAAATGTTAATATTGAACATTTCAACAAATATACACCTTAACTGAAATAAACATCATTGCACAAATGGAATATTTGTGATATAATCAAATCGGAATATAGTACATTACTGGCTATCTCAAAATAACTGCAAGTAAATGGGCGGCTCCTCCCGTTACGCATTCTGGCAATTTAGCATTGGGCTTGAGAGCTGGCAGGGCCGCATGGCTACAAGAAAAGGATTCAGACAGTTTGAGCACTGAGGCTGTCCTTGCATGTAGATTATATGGGCAGTACTATTATAGTGTAATGTTTCCTCAACTGCAGATTGTCGATTAAACGTGTCCACCTGTGTAACAATACCTGGGAAGTATACTCTTGGGTGATATTTCTGTCTTGTTTACACTTGATGCCAACCAACAAAATGATAATCAGAACAAATACAATGGAAGGGTAACAACATATAACCGATAAATGAATACTTAGATCAGCATTCTTCACTAAATTGACACTTTTGGCCTTTGTTTCTGGGATATTCTCCACGCAACATAATGTGAATTGTAACCGCGCTGGATAGGCACCAAGATGACCAAGGTTTGTATGAATAGATTCGTCTCCAACAGCTTGAGTGTTGCTTAGATTTCTCCAGTAGTTCGCCCGCTGGTTGTTTTGACCGAAAGCTTGGTTCAGTATCTTTCAATATTCGGTAACTTAGTCGCGCGTTCAGACCAAACTCTGCATCTGTAGACATGATTTTTGTGACTAAGTAGATCGGACCCGCGGACTGGTGATGGAACTCAACTGCTGATGATCCACATTGTTTTGAAGGTGAAACAATTCCCGGAGCGTTGTCATTTTGATCCAGTGTATTTAATTCACCGCAGCGTTGCTGCAAATCGAGAGCATTCCAGTATCACGAGCTTAAACATAGATCTGGAGGTTCTTGTGTTCCTCACAGAGAAAAGATCCCATTGCATAAATACTCCTGTTTATGGAGTTAATGCTGAGGGAAGTGTGCAGTGGCAAGTTTTGGATAAGATTGTCCAGAATGAAGTACCTAACAGAGGAATTCTGCTCCAGTTCAGGATCGGTTGAAGTCACTGCGAAGATAGATACGCCAGGAGTGTTATTTTCAATCAGATCTATGTTGAATGGAGATTTCAACAAAGGGTGCGGCGTTATTGTTTATATCAGTAACTACATTATGATGGTTTTATTTGTTGACCGTGAAAGTGACCTAAAATCCCAGGCTGAAACTGATAGTTTATGCTCAGACACGGTTTTACGGTTCAACATTTCAGTTGTAATTAATTCATAATGTTTGACTGATGTTTGCAACATAAAGGGGACATACTTTGGTATCTCGCAGCGCAACAGAATCACGATAATATAAATCAAGGTACTTAACGGTCACGGCGGAGAACTTTCCGGGATATGGTTGTTGTTGGTGGTGACGTAATTTATGAACTTGTGTGCTTTGTCTTTCTCGTCAATAACCTGGATCAGCGCTTTCGAGTGTCCTGTAATCGCAGGTGACCCGTGATCAACAGCTTGAATATGGTGTGAATAGCTATATCTTTCTTCAAAATCTAACGGCATTTCGGTGGGAATTTACACGGTATCTTGGACCAAACAGAATATATCATGGACTCTTCGTGAGGTTAGTCCAGGAAAAGATTATTTCATGTTCCTATTCAGCCTTTCGTCCAAATCATCTGCGTTATCTTTCATCACTAACGCACTTATAGTGCATTTTCCTTCATGCTGCTCTTGTAAACAGCAGATTCGAATATAGATAGGTTATCACTTAAGCCTAGTACAGTACATAATGAGAATCTAAGCTGTACGGGATCTCTAAGTATTCTCACTATCTGCAGTCGTAAGCATTAGCTGAAGGGATGACTACAGCTCCGTGGTCCGAGGACTTCACTAACAACAACTCGGCAAACCCCAGCCCGCCCTCAGCTCTCTGAGCTTTCAGACCAAAGTATCCACTCGAATTGATTGCGCAGTTCATTGCCATGTCAGGGTTTTCCATTCTCTCGAGACGAAAATGTACCCCAGCTGTAATGGCTTCAGATATTTGCAAGGCAACACTTTGCTGCGAAACATAGGGGAGTTGTCATTTACAGCAAGAATATCCACTTACCTGCGATTCACCCTTTACGGATTTTCCAGTATTATTTCGGAAGGTAAAGTACACGTATCTCCGTGCCCACGAACATATTCCCTGTCAACTCTTTTGCAAATAGGCAAAAGTTCACTATCCAAACTAAGTTTCCTCCGTCATCACACCTGTGCCAAAATTTACGAACAGATTCTTCAATCCCAAAGTCTGAGTCATATTCCCAACAAATGCACCTTATTCGATTTCCTCCGGCGTAGAATAACGAATCTAACAGAAAATTAGACCCGCTGCACACAGGTGAATTACGCAAGCATTCGCAATGAAAGCACTCGTCAGTAGGTAAGCGATTGTTCCACATACAATCAACATTTATAACTTGACCTCTGTAAGATTAGGCGGCAAACACCTTCACCCATATACTATAATAAGTAGATATATATTTTACTGCAGAACTTAAATAAACATGCGATGTATATTTCTCATTTCATCTTAACAATTCCAATGCAGGCACTGCTAGTCTTTCCGTCAATTCTGGCATTTTATTATGGATGTGGGCCGGGTGACGTATCAATGTTTGCGTTTCAACATCTCATTCGACAAACTCAGCTCTTTCAACAAATACAAGCTATTCTTAAAGCTGCACTGTAATGCTAAATAAGTCTTCCGAACATAAAACGCAATTATTGATAAAATTAACGATTTAATTTTGTTTACAGCGTCTAGCATCGAAGGTCGTGATATATTTAGATGGGGTGTTGCTCTAAAATTTCAGAACTTCGAGCTAAATTTTAAACCTCTTTTTAAGGTTTCGGACAAATAAACGATACCCGAGGTTTTAGACCGTGTCTAGAGCTGTTAAACAGGTCTACCTATTCACTCAGATGACAAATGTGCATAAATTGGCAGCATCAGTTACCAGTCAGATTATATTTCGGAACAAGAAGATTCTAATTTTACAATGCTGAAGCTTGAGAAACGCAGACTGGTATAGAGTATACAACAAAATTCTATTCAACATTTTGAGGATGTTCTCGCGTCTTTGACAGTTACAGTTTCTTATCTCTCTTACAAACAACCATAGTCCGCCAGAGAAAGCAGGACCTCCCAGTGGCCATTCATTTTAATTCCACGTCCCATTCCTATTCTGATATGTCTATTCATGGCCTCCTCTACTGTCAAGATGAAGTCACACTCAGGTTGGAGGAACAACACCTTGTAGACCGCTGGGTTGCCTCCAACCTGATGGCATGACATTGACTTCTCTAACTTCCGTTAATGCCCCTCTTCCCGTTCTTAACGCATTCCTGATTTAGTATATTCCTCCCTCCTTTTTTGCTCTTTCTTCTTCTACTGCTTCTCCTTCTTCTCTCTCTCTCTCTCTCTCTCTCTCTCTCTCTCTCTCTCTCTCTCTCTCTCTCTCTCTCTCTCTCTCTCTCTCCTCTCTCTCTCTCTCTCTCATCTCTCTCTCTCTCTCTCTCTCTCTCTCTCCTCTCTCTCTCTCTCTCTCTCTCTCTCTCTCTCTCTCTCTCTCTCCTCTCTCTCTCTCCTCTCTCTCTCTCTCTCTCTCTCTCTCTCTCTCTCTCTCTCTCTCTCTCTCTCTCTCTCTTCTCTCTCTCTCTCTCTCTCTCTCTCTCTCTCTCTCTCTCTCTCTCTCTCTCTCTCTCTCTCTCTCCCCCAGCACTCTGCCTGTTCTCCATCACCCACTGGTGCTCCCCTCCCCCTTCTTTCTTCCTTGTCCTCCCATCGCATGATCCTTTCCCTTATCCAGCTCTGTATCCCTTTTGCCAAACACCTTTTCAGCTCTTTTCTTCACCCCACCCCCCTCAGGTCTTCTCCTATCATTTCTCATTTCCCCCTCCTCCTCTTCCTACTTTCAAATCACTTACTATCTTTTCTTTCAGTCAGTCCTGATGAAGGGTCTTGGCCCGAAACGCTGACAGAGCTTCTTCCTAGAGATGCTGTCTGGCCTGCTGTGTTCCACCAGCATTTTGTGTGGTTGTTGCTTGAATTTCCAGCATCTGCAGGTTTCCTTGTGTATAGCTCACACAAGCAGTAGCACTTTTTTTAGTATTCGGAGCAGATGTTGGAATCATAGAATACTACAGCACAGAAACGGTACCCTTCGGCACATCGAGTACGTGCCCAACTCTAATCTGCCTATTCCCATTTACCTACACCTGGATCATAATCGCCTATACACCTCACAAGGACGGACCTATCCAAATACTTCTTTCGAACCCTCATCCACCACTTCCACTGGCAGCTCGTTCCACACTCGCACTAATCTTTCAGTGACGAATTTCCCCATTATGTTTTCCTTAAATGATTCACATTTAATCTTTAACCCATGAAATCTAGTTCTAGTCTCACCCAACCTGAATGGATATTCTTGAGAATTTGCTTGTTAATTTTCTGATATGGGGGTATAAGAGCATAGCACGATTGATACCACCGACAACTGAAGCCATTTCGAATTTTCCCCAAGATGTTTTCCAGTGAGATTTCTTTGAGAAACAGAATCGCCATGTCAAGAACGGGAATCACATGCTGCTGTCAGATGGAGTAAAGTTTCGCAGACCTAAATTTAAAGTGTATTGAAAGGGTAAATAGTTTACGGTCCTCCCCCTCGTTGAATTCACTGATCTAATTTCTAACTTGAGATTCCAAGCTGTTCGCACTCTTTATTTGATGGATTGGCGGTAGGAACAGGATGGTGATCATTAAATAAATATCTGCGTCAGACAAAAAAAAAACAGAATTTGTATCTCTGTACGTCATTTTAAAGGGACGAGAGCAAAGGCGATAACCCATTGCAAACAGTAGGATCCTATAAAACAACACATATTGAAGGGAATCGCAGACAAAATGCTGGAGGAACGCAGAAGGCGAGGCAGCATTTATGGAAGTAAACACACAAAGGCCGAAATCCTTTGGCAGGTCTAGAGAAAAGGAGAACTAATATTAACCTCGCGACCACAGTCAAGGGAGTCGCTGCAGCAGCCTGGCACACCGACCTCCACCCCGCTGACCCATATCTCCAACTCTCGGACACCTCTCCCTTCCTGGTGTGCTTTAGTAGGGTAGTTAGGTGCTGCCTGGCTTGCTGAGCTCCTCCAGCATTTTGTTTGTGTTGCTTGGATTTCCAGCATCTGCAGATTTTCTCTTGTTTGTGATATTGAAGAAGGTGCTTGTTTTCGATCTTTGGTGAAGAAGAGATAGACATTGTCCAAACTACAGTGGAGTGCTCCGCCGATATTCTTTGGTACGTCAGATGGGATATGAGAAATCAAATCAAGGAACTACATACCCGCTCGTCTCCTCAATTATACATTTCTTAGACACATGGTGCACTTTTAAATCTCCAAGTTAATTTTGCCGTACCAAGTATTTGCTTAATTATTACTATTCTTCCCCCTTCTCTGAAACCCTGGATTTTGTTTTGTAATTTGTTGTGAATTGGATCAGCAAATTTGCTGATGATACAAAGATTGGAGGTGTAGTGGACAGTGAGGAATGTTTTCAAAGCTTGCAGAGGGATTTGGACCAGCTGGAAAAATGGACTGAAAAATGGCAAATGGTGTTTAATACATACAAGTGTGAGGTATTGTACTTCGGAAGGAAAAACCACGGTAGAACATACAAGGAAAATGGAGTGGCACTGAGGAGTGCAGTAAAACAGAGGGATCTGGGACTACAGATACAAATTTCCCTAAAAGTGGCGTCACAAGTAGATAGGGTAGTAAAGCGAGCTTTTGGTACATTGGGCTTTTTGAATCAAAGTACTGAGTATAAGAGTTGGAATGTTATGTTGAGGTTGTATAAGGCATTGGTGAGGACGAATTTGGAATATTGTGTGCTGTTTTGGTCACCGAATTACAGGAAGGATATAAATAAGGTTGAAAGAGTGCAGAGAAGGTTTACAAGGATGTTCCCAAGACTAGAGAAACTAAGTTACAGACAAAGGTTGAATAGGTTAGGACTTTATTCCATGCAGCGTAAAAGAATGAGGGGAGATTTCATAGAGGTATATAAAGTTATCATTGGTATAGATAGAGTGAATGCAAGCAGGCTCTTTCCACTGTGGTTTTGGGAGGGGAAAAAAAAACAAAGGACATGGCTTAAAGGTGAAGGGTGAAAAGATTAAGGGAAACATTCGGGGGGTGGGGTTCTTCACACACGGAGTGGTGGAATTGAGGAATGAGCTACCAGATGAAGTGGTAAATTCAGTATCACTTCTAACATTAAAGGAAAACTTGGACAGTTATATGGATGATAGGTATATGGAGGGATATGGTCCAGGTGCAGATCAGTAGGACTAGGCAGAAAAATGGTTCGGCACAGCCAAGAAGGGCCAAAAGGTCTGCTTCTATGCTGTAATATTCTATGGGTCTATGGTTCTATGGTACAATGCTCCTAGTATAGGTAATGGACTGAGCTAAAATGCGTAAATGTCTACCTCATCTCCGAATAGTATAATTATTTCAGCATGCTAATTATGGTCAATAGTTTCCAAGGTTTCATCGTACATGTTGATGGGATAATTTCCTCAGATACATACAATTCTCAAAACAGGAAATTTATACTCTCTGGCATTAAATATGCGTGTTTAAGTACACCACGTCATCTCCGAAAAATTGCCGTAGCTCTAACAATCTTCAATGATATCTTTGGTGTAACAACCAGTTAAAATGTAGAACACAAGGGCTTTGATTCTCACGTGAGCGACGAAAATCAAAATATATATTGAGCATTCAAAAATGTGCGTAGTGATACCAGCATAAATGTTTAAATTATTTGAAGTGGTTTAAGCAGAAATTGCGCAGTATTCAATTATCAAAGCGAAAACCACACTGCTCTGAAAATGTACAATGTGATTTTTATTTAATAGTTGCGCCCAAGTCTAAATCGGATAAAGATTCAGATATTTCCCGCTCTCTGAATGAACCATACTTGATCATTATGGCTGTCATGTTACTAAGCAAAATCCTTTCTGCTAAGAAACAAGATCACCATGCATAAATTCACACTCACAAACGGCCAGGTTCATTTTGACCAAGCTCCTATTCAATTTGTGACCACATCAAGTTTGTTAAATGTAAACATTCTGTATTATTTCTGTATGCTAGATAACAAATTTCAATGTCTTAAATTACCTTGTTTTTTTCTATTTCAAATTTACACATTTTAGCATTATGCTTTTATAATTATTCTGAGAATTGAAGGGGAACTGAGAGGAATGTTTTCGCACAATTGTAATGGGTAATGGAAATGAGCTGCCAGAAGGGGAGGTGGAGGTAAGATATTAATACCGTTCAAGCCTCATTGTACATGCCCCGAATGAGTTCCGTATAGAGAAATATGAAGTTAAAACACGCAGGTGGAATTAGGATCTATAAGCAGTAAGGCCTGGAGTCAGGTGGGAGAACGAAGGACATCGTTCTCTAATGTGCACCTATAAATCATAGAAATATATAGTGAACAATACAAGCGAAAATAATGACAGGCAAGAATAGCCAGCTTTGATTCAGACTGCTAGAAATAAATAACAAAATTAATGCAAAATTAAATTTTGAAACATTCCCAACTGGAAGATGAGGTGTTACTCCTCAGTCTTGCTGTCTTGCCTTTGCCTTGCTGAAACGATGCGGAAAGCCAGATTCAGAGAGGTCAACGTGTTAATGAAACATCGAATCAACGTGGTTAACTACCGGATGCATGTTTGAACGCCTGTGCACTGCAATCAATCACGCAATCTGCTTTTGTTTCACCAATGTAGAACCACCACATTGCGATGACCAATTTCTTCTATTAGAATCTGGGAGTAATACAACTCCAAGATCAGCTCTTTGGCTGAACATATCAATGCCGACTAATATGTCAATGAACGCTACTCTTATTTGTCTTAGTTTGATTTTATACACCGTCATAAGGTCAATGCTCCGACTCCTAACTTACTGGTTAAAAATTTCAGCCTATCCAGCCACACCTTATAACATAAGCCCTCCAGTGCTGGTAGCACCTTGTGAAATATTTCTGTACCATTACCAGCTATTGATAGCTTTCCGTTAGTTGCCCAACATAAATGACACAGCATATTATAAGTGTAGTCTCCCCAACGAACCGCAGAGTTGCAACATAACGTACCGAATTAGTAGTCTAAATAGTAGCTTATGAACGTAAATAAACTAAATAATCCCCCCCCACACACACACACTGTGTACCGCTGTCTTTACCTTCAGCAATGATATACCTGCGCCTTTAGGTTTCTGTTCTATGAAGCTTTTCAGATTTTCATGGATTAATGTGCACCCACTTCCTGGTTTAATGGAACAAATTGAAACAGGTCGCACTTGTCTAACTTACAGTTGATCTACCTTTCTTGGACCACCGGCACAGTTTGTCTAGAAGACATTGAATTTAGCTTAGACAATATTCTTCACTCTCTAGTACATTGCCTTTTCTGATATTTTCCAGAAACATACTAACCGTGTAAACAATATATTCATGCAAACAGTAGATAAAAATAACAAATTCGAATGAATTCGGCACTGATACCTTTGACATTCCATTGATCACAGACCACCAATATAATTTACAACCCTCCACTAGCACCCTCCGAATCATTCCACTTCGTCATTACTTATCCAATTGACTAACTCGTTTTGGATCCTATGTGACTTACCCTTTCAGTCTAAACAACTATAACGATCCATGTCAAAGGCCTTGTTAAACATTAAGCAGATAATATATACAACCCTGATTTCGTCGTCTTCTTCAGCGCGTGTTCAAAAAGCTCAGACAAGTTAGTGCGACACGACATCCCAAGCACAAAAACAAGCTATTCCCTTAAATTCTTCCCAACGCAAATGCTGGCAGATCCTGGCCCTCAGAAAACCCCATTGTCAATTTCCTATCAGAAATTTTCACTGGCCTGCAGATCCCTGGGTTGCTCTTGAAACGTCATTTAAATATAGGTGCATCATAAAACACCTGCCTGTACCTCAGACTTGACAAAAATAAACTGTGTATCATCTCCGCTAGGCCTTTGCAATGTACCCTCTAGCTTCCCAAAATATCCCCAGAAACGCTGGATCAAGCCACAGGGATTTATCCAAATTAATATGCTTCAGGACTAGAATAGAAATGTTGTATACAAATCACTTCTCCCCGCGACGCAGATCGTTGGACGGGGCCATGGGAGGGAGGTGGAGGAAGGGCATGCTTTGCGCACTTCGACCGGATTATAGATACGGAGTTGCATTCGGATGCCGAAGTACATACAGAGCTCCTTAAAAAGAATTTAAAAATTGTGGGGAATGAAATGTTGTTGACTATTGTGTAAATTCCATTCACTTTGAAATCTGTTTGACTAGAAATAGAAATCAAAAAATTAAATACCGAGATCACTAAAATTATTACGGTGTCAAATATGGCCTGTCCATATCAGTGATTACCCCTTGTTATCCCTCAATCGTATGCACTGCTAATACAACACCAAATTCTTTACAAACAAAAGAAAATCTGCAGATGCTGGAAATCCAAGCAACATACACAACATCCTGGTGGAACTCAGCGGGCCAGGCAGCATTTTGTGTGTGCAACTAAATTCTTTATTAAATTTACTTGCTCTGACAAGCAGCACGCATGTCAAACGAAGGAAACAATCGACTGTGGGGCTGCAGTATATTTTTGGCCCTTCTTATAAAAACATCTACATATTTGCCTCTGGATTTATTCTGTAACTTGCTATTACCTCATCTAGAACACAGTTCAATGTGTCAACGCATTTTTATCTCAATTTTCAAAATATCACAACATCATGTACACATATGTGTGTCAGGAATGGTCAGGAGGAAGAGTATAGGAAACTGATACAGGACTTTGTGATATGGTGCAACTCAAACTACCTGCGTCTCAATATCACCAAGACCAAGGAGATGGTGGTGGACTTTAGGAGATCTAGGCCTCATATGGAGCCAGTGATCATTAATGGAGAATCTGTGGAGCAGGTTAAGACCTACAAGTATTTGGGAGTGCAGTTAGACGAGAAGCTAGACTGGACTGCCAACACAGATGCCCTGTGCAGGAAAGCACAGAGTCGACTGTACTTCTTCAGAAGGCTGGCGTCATTCAATGGTTGTAGTGAGATGCTGAAGATGTTCTATTGGTCAGTTGTGGAGAGCGCCCTCTTCTTTGTGGTTGCGTGCTGGGGAGGCAGCATTAAGAAGAGGGACGCCTCACGTCTTAATAAGCTGGTAAGGAAGGCGGGCTCTGTCGTGGGCACAGAACTGGAGAGTATGACATCGGTGGCAGAGCGGAGGGCGCTGAGTAGGCTACGGTTAATCATGGAAAACCCTGAACATCCTCTGCACAGCACCATCCAGAGACAGAGAAGCAGCTACAGCGGCAGGTTGCTGTCAATGCAATGCTCCTCAGACAGGATGAAGTGAACATTACTCCCCAACGCCATTCGGCTCTACAATTCAACCACCAGGGGCAAGACATGTTAAAGTGCTGGGGTTAGGACTGAGCTTAAGTTACCACTCAATGCACTTTAGTAAACTATTTAAGAACTTTTTAAAAGCTATTTATTAATGCTTCTTGGGAGGGTGATTTTAGATGCATATCATATTTATACTGAGTTAAATACTGTATGTAATTAGTTTTGCTACAATAAGTGTTTGGGACACTGGAAAAATGTTGAATTTCCCCTTGGGGATGAATAAAGTATCTATCTATTTATCTATCTATCTATGAATCCAAGTGTTATCTACCTTTTTTCACTGCCGACTGAATAGCAAACCATTTGAAAATGTCATTCATTAACAGCTGGTAAGATTCTCCGAAGGTAACAGATGCCACGTGCAGACAGGGGAATTCCGGTTGATGTAAATTTTCTTTCAGCATTATTACAACTATACGCTTCGTCAACAGAAAATTACAAAAACAGTTGAAGAAAAGAAATATGTTCTGAAATACTTTACCCCAGTATCTTACATCTCAGAATATAAACAAAAGTAAGCACACATAAAATAAGCATAAGTTGCTGTTGTAGTTCTCTGTAACTTAGCATTCGGCTTGAGAGATGACAGGGACGCAAGGCTTCAAGAAAAGGAAATCGCTTTTCGCTGATTCTGGAGACAGGCAGACCGATAACTGAGGCAGTCCTGGCATGCGGACTACCTGGTCCGGACCAGGATAGCGTAAAGTTTCCTCCATTGCAGACCTTCGATTAAAAGTGTCCTGCATATCCCCACGTTTGTAAAAATAAGTGGGGGATGTATACCCTTGGGGGTTATCTCTGTCCTGTTTACACTTGATCCCGATAAGCACAATGATAATCAGAAGAAAGACAATTGAAGTGCAACTGAAAATAACCAATAAATTAAGATTTAGATCGGAAAAAGATTCTGAATTTCTTACTAAATTACTGCTTTTAGTGGGAGTTTCGGTGCTATTCTGCAAAATTGTGATGCGAAAGGTAACTGTACTCGATAGGCTTGGCTGCCCGTTGTCTTTCACTAAGATTGTCAAAGTTTGTGTGTTGAGATCCGCCTCCAAGATTTTACGCGCAGTTCTGATTTCACCAGAGGTTTGACCGATAATAAACAAACTGGGATCAGTAGCTTTCACCATTTGGTAAAAGAGTCGCCCGTTCTGACCAGAATCTGCATCAGTGGCCATTATCTTGGTGACCAAGTACCCCTGAGCCGCTGACTGGGGCAGGGTTTCCACGGCTGATGATCCACCATGCTCTGAAGGTGAAACAATCGCTGGTGCGTTGTCATTTTGATCCAGGATGATGACATTCACAGTAGCGCTGCTGCTCAACGGTGGCACTCCAGCGTCACGGGCTTGAACATGGATCTGAAAACTTTTCAGTTCCTCATAGTCAAAAGAGCGCAGAGCGTAAATGGTGCCGTTCATCGTGTTAACGTTCAGGTACGTGGACACTGGCAGGTTTTGAATGTAATTGTCTAGAATGGAATAAGAAACATAGCAATTCTGCTCCAGATCAGGATCTGAAGCTGTTACTGCGAAGATAGGAGTACCAGGAGAGTTATTTTCAGTTACATAAAAGTTGTAGGGCAATTCAGCAAAGCGTGGGGCATTATCATTTATATCTGTAACTACGATATGGATGGTTACATTTGTTGACAGTGACGGTGACCCCAAATCCCAGGCCGAAATAAGTATGTTATAATTTGACACAGTTTCACGGTCCAACGTTCCAGTTGTAATTAATTTATAATGATTGGACGACCTGTGTAGCATAAAAGGGACGTTCTGTGCTATTTCGCAGCGCACTTGACCATTCTCTCCAGAATCACGATCGATAACATCAATCAAGGTGATTAAATTTCCGGGCGTAGCATTTTCCGGGATTTGGATTGTGGCTGATGTCACTTTTATCTCGGGTGCGTTGTCATTCACGTCAGTTACCTTGATCAGCACTTTCGAGTATCCCGTCAGCGCAGGTGACCCGTGATCAACAGCTTGAATATCGAGTGAATAGCTGTTTGATTTTTCAAAATCTAGCGGCCCTTTGACTCGAATCTCTCCAGTTTTTGGGTCCAAGGAAAACAAATTACGCATTCTTCGCAAAGTAATAACATCACTGAAAGAATATGTTAGCTCTGCATTCAACCCTTCGTCCAAATCGTTTGCTTTAACTTTTAACACAACGGTATCTTCTGGTGCGTTTTCATTAATAGTGCCCCTGTAAACATCATGCTCGAATACAGGGTGATTATCATTGAAGTCCAGTACTGTAATGAGAATCTGAGCGTTTCCGGTTCTCTGAGGATTCCCACCATCCACAGCAGTAAGCACCAGTTGAAAGGATGATTGTAGCTCTCGATCTAAAGGTTTCTCTAACAGCAACTCAGCGATTATAATATCCTCCTCGGTTCTCCGTGTTTTCACACTGAAGTACTCACTCGAACTGATTGAGTAATTCGCGATACTATTCATTCCACTATCAACATCTTCCGCCCTCTTGAGTCGAAAACGTACCCCCGGTGGAATGGCTTCAGATATTTGTAAGGCAATATGTGTGTCCCGAAATGTAGGAGAATTGTCATTTACGTCAAGAATCTCCACTTCGCCGCGATACACCTCTAATGGATTTTCCAGCATTACTTCCAAAGGTATAGTACACAAATCTACTTGCCCACAAATACGTTCCCTGTCGATTCTTTCACAAATAGATAAAAGCCCATTATCCAAACTAACCTTCATGTACCGTTCCCCGTCATTAGAGCTGAGACGAAATTTACGAGCTGACAAAGTCGGTACCTTCAATCGCAAATCTTGAGCGATATTCCCAACAATTGTCCCTTCGACCATTTCCTCGGGAATAGAATAGCGAAATTGCCCTGGAATTTGATCCGGGACACAGACGATAAAACTGTGTGCAATTACAGTGATGCTTAATATGGATTTGGACGCCATTGTTCCGCATTCAGTTAATTTACAAATCCAGGCTTCTGCTCAATTAATCCCGAACAAGTCCTTACTGCAAAAAGTAAACGCATGCAGATAAATACCGAATCTAAACAGACAGAAGATTTTTACGCCTCAGCTTAAAACTAAAATTTAAACGCACGTAATGGTTGTCTCTTCGTTGACAGTGTACTTTTATTCTGGGCGAGGGAGGGGCAATGGATCCAACTGTGAAATTGAGTTTTTCATTGGTAGACAGCGACACAACCAGTTCTTTTCGTCAATTACAACTGATGTTCTTAAAGCTGTACCGTTCTACTATATTTAATGGTGCACACCATAAAATGTAGTTGTTGATACTATTGCTCAATTTATTTTATTTTCAACGTTTATCATCGTAGACTATAACAATACCTATCAGATGGCATTCTGGCCATAAATTTAACACGACCTAGAAGTTCACTCAGTATGCAATAGAGAACAGATAAGTTCCATGCTCATTTCTATGATCCAATTAGAATAATTGTTTAGTTTTCCTCGTATCCGACCGTGACAATTAGATT
This sequence comes from Hypanus sabinus, assembly GCF_030144855.1. Taxonomy (NCBI): domain Eukaryota; kingdom Metazoa; phylum Chordata; class Chondrichthyes; order Myliobatiformes; family Dasyatidae; genus Hypanus; species Hypanus sabinus. The sequence goes on along the minus strand of NC_082720.1, from coordinate 56,247,725 downwards.
TGTGCATTTGCTCTATGATATGAACTGCTCGAAGAAACATTGCGGGTGAGCTTTTACAATTGAAAGGCCATTGTACTGGGGCAGTTTCAATAAATGGTTACATGTGAAAGAAAATTAAATCGTGTATTAAATTTTATTGTCAAGCTATACTAGCTAAGTCTGGCCATAGATTTGGAACATGAGGGTGTCAGGATAAGAAACAGACGCTGTTTTGCTTGTGCTAGCCGGCTATAGCTAGCAATAGATGATGCCAATAATGACTAACCTTTGTCCGAGACTGTTCAGCTGATAGAGGAACTGAACGTGGACATGCAGTTCTAGTTTTACATATCACGTGGAAACATTTGTGTATTGGCTGATACCTAACGAGTGTTTCTTGCAATCTGTGACTAAGTATGTTTAGCTGTTAGCTATTGCTCAATATTTACTATAAAATTTAAGATGTAGCTTAATAGTGTGAGAATCGTAAGACAACAGCTCCCGTAATCACGCATTAACGAATTAACTGTATACCGAGGTTTGTGTTTTAATTCCTGATGAAACTATTTTACAGTAAGATACGATAAAACAGCATAGATTCTCCGACCGTAATTTAGCGAAGAGGATAAGTTCCTTATGAATAAGAATACACGAAGGCAGGTCAAACGTTTGAAGACCAAACAACTCTTAAGTGAAACGTTGTTTTCCCGGGGTCCCCTGATGAGGTAATCACACCCTGTCTCACGATTACACGTACACCTGCATAATTTACTGTGGTCCCGTGTGTCACACACTGTCGCACGGTTACACGCACACCTGGGATAGGTTCCGAACGAACCTATCTGTGAGCCCTACTTGAAAGCTAGAGGTCAAGATTAGACTGGGGTGAACCCATCCCAGAGATTCGCTCGAGGAAGCGGGATCCAAACTAAACAGGGGTGCCTGAGCTGTCACATGCCGACCGGTGACCGATGAGTTCGAGTAAAGGAACAAGAGTTGGATTGGAAGAAGGGAGCCTCAGAGCATCGGGAGATTAAATTTAGACTAAATTTAAGGAGACTTTGGCTTATTGTAGATGGTTTGTCAACCACTGGGGAGAAGAGATGTAAATATTAACTGTAAAGAATATTAGATCGTGTATATTTGATAAAAAATGTCTCAACGGTATCTGGGGGAAGAAAGTGGGTAATGAGAACGGTGCGTTTCAAAGCAAGGGCCAAGGAAAAAGTCCTGAGGGGAATCATCGCTTCAGTCACGGCCCTCTGATCCTCTGGCAAAGGTGCCAATGAATAAGAATACACGAAGTCAGGTCAAACGTTTGAAGACTAAACAACTCTTAAGTGAAACGTTGGTTTCCCGGGGACCTCTGATGAGAAGATTTATTTGGAAACGGAGACAGCAGGTTTTCTGAAAATGTTATCTACTGCTCGCTATGGGTGGAGTTATGTTAGCTAACCTTATTGTTAGTCTGATGTCTGCTAACGTTAAGGATGCTTACAGCTCCTCTCCGCTCCGCCTACTGAGAAGGTCAGATCACAACCTGGTGCACCTCAAACTCTGCTATGTGCCTCTGGTGAAGAGTAAACCTGCAACCTCGAGGTCAGTGAGGAAATGGTCGGGGGAGGCGTATGAGGCACTCCACGGTTGTTTTGAGGCAACAGACTGGCAGGCCATCTGTCAGCCGCATGGAGAGGACATTGATGCGCTCACAGAGTGCATCACTGGTTACATCAACTTCTGCGTGGACTGCAATGTTCCGGCAAGAACTGTCCTTTGTTATTCAAACAACAAGCCATGGGTAACAACGGACATTAAGGACATCCTGAACGCTAAAAAGTGGGTGTTTCGGGATGGAAATAGGGAGGAGCTGAGGACAATACAGAGGGACCTGAAAGCCAAGATCAGGGAGGCTAAAGACAGGTATAGGAGGAAGCTTGAGTGGAAACTCCAGCAGAACAACATGAGAGAGGTCTGGAGTGGGATGAGGACCATCACTGGGTTCCAGCAAACTAGCAACAGAGGAGCTGAAGGCAGTGTGGACAAGGCCAACGAACTTAACCTGTTCTTAACAGATTTGACGCTGTGGCCCCTGCCCATCCCCCACATGACTCATCTGTTGTTGGACCCCAACCAACACATACTCCACTCTCCCCTCCTAACCCTCCTCACAGCCCCCCACCCTACTCTCATGACTACACCCGTCCCGCACCTGATTCCACCACAGTGGGCTTCACAGCTGAACAGGGCAGAAGACACCTGAAACGTCTCCACCCAAGCAAGGCTGCAGGCCCGGATGGTGTCAGCCCCAGGGTGCTCAAAGCCTGCGCCCACCAGCTATGTGGAGTACTTCACCATGTCTTCAACGTGAGCCTGAGTCTCCAGAGGTTTCCTGAGCTGCGGAAGTCGCCTTGCCTCGTTCTTGTACCGAAGACGGGACGCCCCAGTGGCTCCAATGACTACAGACCGGTGGCATTGACCTCCCACATTATGAAGACCCCGGAGAGACTTGTTCTAGAGAAGCTCCGGCCTATAGTTAGGCCACACTTAGACCCCCTCCAGTTCACCTATCAGCCCTGACTAGGAGTTGAGGATGCCATCGTCTACCTGCTGTGCCGTGTCTACGCACGCCTGGACAAGCCGGCGAGCACTCTGAGGGTCATGTTTATTGACTTCTGCAGTGCGTTCAATGCCATCTGCCCTGTTCTGCTGCGTCATAGTCTGACAGTGATGCAGGTAAGTGCTTCCCTAGTGTCATGGATTATTGATTACCTGACTGGCAGACCTCAGTACGTACACTTGCAACATTGTGTGTCAGACAGAGTGGTCAACAGCACTGGGGCTCCACAGGGGACTGTCCTGTCTCCCTTTCTCTTAACCATTTACACCACGGACTTCAACTGCAACACAGTGTCTTGCCATCTTCAGAAGCTTTCTGATGACTCTGCCATAGTTGGATCCATCAGCAAGAGAGATGAGGATATGGATACGGTGGGACACTTTGTCACAAGGTGCGAGTAGAATCATCTGCAGCTTAATGTGAAAAAGACTAATGAGCTGGTGGTGGACCTGAGGAAGGCTAAGGCATCGGTGACCCCTGTTTCCATCCAATATCCAATGTGTCAATGTGGACATGGTGGAGGAATATAAATACCTGGGGATACAAATAGACAATAAACTGGTCAAAGAACACTGAGGCTGTCGACAAGAAGGGGCAGAGCCGTCTCTATTTCCTGAGGAGACTGAGGTCCTTTAACATCCGCCAGACGATGCTAAGGATGTCTTACGAGCCTATGCTAGCCAGTGCTATCATGTTTGCTGTGTGCTGGGGCAGCAGGCTGAGGGTAGCAGACACTAACAGAATCAACAAACTCATTCGTATGTCCAGTGATTTTGTGGGGGTGGAACTGGACTCTCTGACAGTGGTGACTGAAAAGAGGATGCTGTCCAAGTTGCATGCCATCTTGGACAGTGGCTCTCATCCACTCCATAATCTACTGGTTAGGCACAGGAGTACATTCATCCAAAGACTCATTCCACCGAGATGTAACACTGAGCAGCATAGAAAGTCATTCCTACCTGTGGCCATCAAACTTTACAACTCCTCCCTCGGAGTGTCAGACACCGTGAGCCAATAGGCTGGTCCTAGACTTATTTCCACTTGGCATGATTAACATTATTATTTAATTATTTATGGTTTTATATTGCTATATTTCTTCACTATTTTTGGTGCGGCTGTAATAAAACCCAATTTCCCTCGGAATCAATAAAGTATGTCTGTCTGTCTGTCTGTATGGCTTTATGGTGGATCCATTGTTCTAAAAAGATTCAGCATCGGCGAGATGAAACAAAATCTGGGAGCGGAGATCCAATTTGGAATTTAGAAGATATAATGTGGTGTTGTAACATTTGGGAAGAGGTGGCTAATCGACAGCAGCCTCTGAAGGTTAAACCAAATTACGCTGAATGCCGAGGTACTCGCATCAGGACCCTCGGCTCCGACCGTCTCAGAACCGGACTATATCCTCCAATAGCACTACCTCCTCCTTATCTGGAGCTTCCAGGTGTTGTGGAAAAAATAGAAATGGCTGTGAGGGTATGACCGCCAAAAGCAACAGCAACAACAACAACAGCAAAGGCCGAGGAGGGGCTCAGGCTCTCTTCCAGTCTCCTCACTAATAGTAGGGAATGTCTTGATACATAAAAGCTGCAAGTAAACTAGTAGCTGGCCAAGAATCTAGTTCGGGGATACCCCTGAAGAAAAAAAAACTCGTAACTTGTCCCCGATCAGAGATAACCAGAGTTCCTATGATAGAATCCCTGTCCGAATGGGTTAAAAACAAGCAGGGACTTTTTCCACTGATGAAACATTTGTTATAGCACAGAACGCATCTGTAAATTTGCTTGGGCGCCACGCACTCTGAACACTAAACGGGTAATTCTTTGTACCTCCGAAGGATCATAACTTGAAACCCCCTGAGTATAGATTACCCCAGCTCCGCACTATAATGCAGTTCTCTACAGTTCGGTGGGGGAAAGCCTGGTGAGATTCGCTGTGGCAGCAAATAGAAGACGACTTAAAGTGGGAGAATTATTGAATGATGTGATCGGAAATTGTAAACTAGTATCTGCACTACATTGCGCTGTGGCTTTCAGGGTTCCAGATCCCGATGACGATTATAGTACCAAGCATATTAACATGAAGGTAAGAAGGGGCTAATATTCTTATCGAGTAGGGGTATTTTGGCCCTGAGGGAATAGCAGCTGAGATTCAGTTCAAAAGGAAACAGGAGGAGCACTTCCTGAGGGGCCAACATTCACTGCCCCATGCCTCACTGGCAGTGAAACCACCTTTTATGCTTATTGATTTCTGATCATATGCAGACGCCCTCTACCCCAGCCAGATACTAATCATGTAGGATTACTGAAGTTAGTAGCTCCTCATCAGGTATCTTTTCACAAAGTGTCCGACTACCTTCCATTAAACAGTATTGCCTATCTCCAGAAGCCATCAAGAGTTTTAAACTTGTCATAGAGACGTTATTCGAAAACAGGTTCTGCGATGAACTCAAAGCCCTTGCGATACGCTGATATTATCCATTCCCAAACCAGGAAGTCCGAGTGAGAGGCGGTTTATCCACGATAAATCAGAATGTGCATGTCATTTCACCGAAGGTACCAGATACAAATGTGATACTGATATACGGTGATTGATTTGTACTGTTTTTTTTTTCTCTATACCACTGCACGAGGACAGTCAATATCTGGTTGCCTTCCCATATAATGAACAGCCATACACATGGACAGGTTTACTGCCAGATTACACAGTAAATCCAGTTTTCTACGCAGCTGCTATTCGTGATGATTTAGTAAATTTGCTACTGCCTAGCGGCAGCATGACTTTCCCGTGTTAAAAAGATTTCTTGCTGGCCTCTCAGACACTGACTGATTTTACAGAAGAACGTGTGACGTTGTTGAATTATTGTGCTGCCAGAGGACATACAACCTCCTTGTCAAACTTCCAACTCTGCCGACCTGCAGTGACATATTTGGGGTATATATTGCACAAAGGAACACGCCGATCGGGCCGGAGCGTGTGACTGTCATTGTTCAGTCTCCCAGACCTTCTGCCGAGAGAAAGACGGTGCCATTCCTGGCAATGACGAAATACTGTCGACATTGAGTACCTGAATACCTCATCTATGCTGCTGTCCTACGAGTCGCAGTAACGCAGGATGCAGCTGAAACAATACAATGGACTGAGGATTGCCCTATTACAGCAAGCCGTTCCAGCTGTATGTGAATGAGAATGAGCGTTTCGCAATCGCAGTATTAACCCACGGTGGCTTACGAAGACCAGTGGCGCATTTTTTCCACATCTAGTGTTTAGAGGTATGCCACGATGTTTAAGGACGGTGGTAACGACATCGGCAGTGGGCGAGAATTCTGCACAGTTAATACTACAGCTTGTTTGTATGCTCCTTAGCTCAGCTGCTACGCAACATCATACTCCCGCACGCCGGACGGGGTACTTAACAGGTCAAATGTGACCTTTAAAAGAGCACTTGCATTCAGCACGGCCACCCAGTCTTGACGGTCATCATATTCCCATGACTGTGATAAAGCCTATCCTCTGTACCCCTTGATAACCGAGAATTAATGCCCTTTATCGAGGGCTCTTCTTGCAAGCCGAGCCATCCCACCTTATTATAAAGCAATGCGATAGTGACGGCCTTTGAAAATTCAGAGGTACAAAACAACCCGCAGGGAACTTCAGCTCAGTCAGCGGAGCTATTTGCTCTAACATGAGGGACACAAAGTAAACATCTATACGGACTCCAGGTAGGCCTTGGATGGGAAATGATTTTGGATCACTTTGAAAGCATCGGGAGTTCATTACTTCTGCGGGTAAACCCATTCAGCAGAAATGGACCCCAGGATAGGGAGTTTGTAGAGTGCCTAAGGGATGCATTCTTGGAACAGCTTGTACGAGAGCCGACCAGGGGCAAGTCTATTCTGGATTTAGTGTTATGTAATGAACAGGATTTTATAAGCGATCTTGAAGTAAAGGAGCCATTAGGAGGTAGTGATCATAATATGATAAGTTTTTATCTGCAATTTGAGAAGGATAAGGGCAGCTCGGAGGTGTCAGTGTTGCAGTTGAACAAAGGAGACTATGGAGCCAAGAGGGAGGAGCTGGCCAAAGTTAACTGGACGGATATCCTAGCAGAAAAGACAGTGGAACGGCAATGGCAGGTATTCTTGCGAATAAAGCACAAGGTGCAAAATTAGTTCATCGCCCGGAGAAGGAAGGATTCAAAGGGGGGAAAGGGGTCATAGTGGTTGACAAAGGAAGTCAGAGATTGCATAACATTAAAAAAGGAAGTATGACAGAGCTAAGGTGAGTGGGAAGACAGATGATTGGGAAATTTTTAAGGAACAACAGAACTTAACTAAAAAGGCAATAAGGGGAGAGAAAATGAGGTACGAACGCAAGCTAGCCAGTAATATAAAGGAGGATAGCAAAAGCTTTTTCAGGTATGTGAAGAGAAAGAAGATAGTTAAGAACAATGTTGGGCCCTTGAAGAATGAATTGGGTGAAATTGTTATGGGGAACAGAGTTTAATAAGAAGAATTTAATAAGTACTTTAGATCTGTCTTCACTAAGGAAGACGCAAGCAATCTCCCAGATGTATGGATGGGCCAAGGACATAGGATAATAGAGGAAATGAAACAGATTGACATTAGGAGGGGAACGGTGATGAGTAGACTGATGGGACTGAAGGATGACAAATCCCCAGGTCCAGATGGTCTGCATCCTAGGGTACTAAGGGAGTTGGCCCTGGAAATTGCGAATGCATTGGTAATCATGTTCCAATGTTCCTTAGATTCAGGATCAGTTCCTGAGGATTGGAGAATGGCTAATGTTATCCCACTTTTTAAGAAAGGAGGCAGGGAGAAAACAGAGAACTATCGACCTGTCGGCCTAACATCAGTAGTAGGGAAGATGCTAGAGTCCATTATTAAAGATGAAATAGTGGCATATCTAGATAGCAGTGATAGGATTGGGCCGAGCCAGAATGGAATAACCAAGGGTGAATCATGCCTGAGTAATCTATTGGAGTTTTTCGACGATGTAACCAGGAATTTAGACAAGGGACATCCAGTGGATGTAGTATACCTCGATTTTAAGAAGACATTTGATAAGGTCCCACATAGGAGATTGGTGGGTAAAATCAAAGCTCATGGAATTGGGGGGAAGACATTGACATGGATAGAAAACTTGTTGGCAGATAGAAAGCAAAGGGTAGCGGTGAACGGGTGTTTGTCGGAATGGCAGGTGGTGGCTAGTGGGGTGCCACAGGGCTCGGTATTGGGACCACAGCTGTTTACGATTTACATCAACGATTTAGATGAAGGCATTGAAAATAACATCAGCAAGTTTGCTGATGATACTAAGCTGGGTGGCAGTGTGACGTGATGAGGATGCTAGGAGAATTCAGGGTGAATTGGATAGGCTGGGTGAGTGGGCAGATACTTGGCAGATGACGTTTAATGTGAATAAGTGTGAGGTTATCCACTTTGGGAGTAAGAACAGGAAAGCAGATTATTAACTGAATGGTGTAAAGTTAGGTAAGGGAGAAATACAAAGAGATCTAGGAGTCCTTGTTCATCAGTCACTGAAGGTGAATGAGCAAGTGCAGCAGGCAGTGAAGAAGGCTAGTGGAATGTTGGCCTTTTATTACAAAGGGAGTTGAGTACAAGAGCAAGGAAATCCTCTTGCATTTTTACAGGACCCTGGTGAGACCACACCTGGAGTATTGTGTACAGTTTTGGTCTCCAGGGTTAAGGAAGGACATCCTGGCTGCAGAGGAAGTGCAGCGTAGATTCACAAGGTTAATTCATGGGCTGCCAGGACTGTCTTACGCAGAGAGGTTGGAGAAACTGGGCTTGTACACGCTGGAATTAAGGAGATTGAGAGGGGATCTGATTGAAACATATAAGATTATTAAGGGATTGGACAAGATAGAGGCAGGAAATATGTTCCAGATGCTGGGAGAGTCCAGTACCAGAGGGCATGGTTTGAGAATAAGGTGTAGGTCATTTAGGACAGAGATAAGGAAAAACTTCTGCTCTCAGAGAGTTGTGGGGTTGTGGAATGCACTGCCTCGGAAGGAAGTGGAGGCCAATTCTCTGGATGCTTTCAAGAAGGAGCTAGATAGGCATCTTATGTATAGGGGAATCAAGGGATATGGGGACAAGGCAGGAACCGGGTATTGATAGTAGAAGATCAGTCATGATTTCAACATTGTGGTGCAGGCTCGAAGGGCCGAATGGTCTACTTCTGCACCTATTGTCTATTGTCTAAATGTAATAAACGATGCAGCTGCCCAAACAAACTCCTGTCATTAAGTATGAAGCTTACACTAATGGCTCAGACCCCATAAGTAAGGGAAATGCTGCTGTGGGCGCATCTGCTAAAGAAGCCGCTAATGCAACAAAAGGTATGCTAGTACATATGCAGTGGCAATGTGCACTTGCAGCTCCTACCCGAAATCTGCAAAGATTTATTTCCACCAAAGACGGGACTCCGCAAAAAGATGAGTATAAAAGGAAAAACAGAGTTTTCAGGACTCTGAATGGCTGTGGGGACATCTGTATAATCTCCTTGTGTGTCACAGGAATTGGGGTATTATAGCTCAATAAGGATTTGCACCCAGACTAACAATAATTGCGAGACAGGTTGTGCGAAGCTGTGAGATTTGCTAGTGACAAAATGCGGGAAAGTCACCTGTTGAACTTGATCATTTTCCATCCGCCTCGGCACCATTTGCCAATTTACAGACAGATACCTGCTAGTGGGGGTTATAAGTATCGGTCACAGTAGACATGTTCTCCAAATGGGGGAGGCGTTTCCCACTAGAGAAGATGACACCCTACCTGCGGTTAAGATATTCATACAGGAAACTTTTCTCAGATTTGGGGGTCTATGCAGGTAAATTAATTAAATAATTGGCTTTGCCGTTAGAATTTCCATGTGAATACAACCTTCCCTAACACTCGCAGTCCTCGGGACTAGCAGAAAGAATGAATGGAGTATTAAAATATATATTGTCTCAGGTATGTCAGGAAACTGGATTGAAATGGCTCATTGTACTTTCTAAGAAAACATGTGAGACGGACACTAAATAGACTCAGTTTGAAGTATTAATGGAAAGGCCTCTACCTCCTTTGATTACAAAAGTCCCTGCTCAGAACCAAAAAGCAAACCCTAGAAATTGTTAAGTAAAGCATTAAGAGCAAACCAAGGACATGTAGTTGCTGCCTTCCTTATGGCGGGGAAATAAACATTAATCCCACTAAACCTGGATGCTGTAAAGATGCTTACGAAAGTCTACCTTTTCGTCTAGGCAGAAAGGTGGTGAAATCAGGTGATTCTGTTGACACGGACTGCTGTGAAAGTCTGAGGGAATGCTGGCTGGATACAGGGAACGAAGTGCAATTTAGCTTCTCATGAAGAAGGGAAGACGGGATACTAAATTACGAAGAAATTACTTTTTTATTGTGGACAATTGGGGTTTATTATACTGGGGCAAACCTATAATACTTACTTGGGCTAAGCTTATGAACATGCTACGCGGACTAACGTAGTCAGTGGTTGGACGTACATGGAGATTCCTGTGTATAAAGCCAACACCGTTCAACGAGAACCAAGAATGCGTCGGCAAATTAGCAAGCTATATCAAAAGCTATTATTGGTAGTAGAAAAAGGAAGGAATTAATACAGGAGGGAATAAATAACCAACATAAGTACAAGCTACACTAATGTCAATCAGTTTGGTAGTCTTTAAGGGAAATTCCTGTAAAGGCTGGTATATGACTGGCTGTAAATTAACAAATCATAATGCCTAGATTTCATGTAGCTTTTCAAACAGGTGAAAGTGCAGGTGCAGATAAAACAGGACATGTCAGTTATTGGGAAGGAGTAGTTGTTTATTTATGGTGGGATCCCCTCATCCATATGGGCTAATTTTGTAATGATCACACTAGTGGTCACGTTTGCATGATGTGCTGGCTCTTGGATAGCTCGGCCTGCAGCTTTCCCTGTAAAATTATCTGTACCGGTTAAACTGGAATCTTTCGATCCAGAATATGATGAAAAGACCTCTTTAAATTATTTTTTCCTGTGGTCAGTTGGGGTTTATTATGCTGGGGGAAACCTATAATACTTATTTGAGCTTAGCTAATGAATATGCGACACGGACTAATGGAGTTAGTTCTTGGGCGTATATGGGGATTCCTGTGCATAAAGCCAACGCCCTTCAACGAGAAGCAAGAATGTGTCGATAAAATAGCTAGATACATCAAAAGATATTATTGGTAGGAGAAAAAGGAGGGACGGACACAGGAGGAAATGAATAATCAACATAAGTAGAAGGTACGTAAATGTCAATCGGATCGGTATTCTTTAAGCGAAATTCCTTCAAGGGCTGGTATATGCCTGACTGTCATTTAACAAATCGTAATGCCTAGATTTCATGTAGCTTCTCAAACAGTTGTGAAGCGCAGGTGCAGTTAGACAGGATAGTTTATTTAATGGGAAAGAGTAGTTGTAGCGAAAAGTTCTATTTATGGAGGGTACCCCTCATCCATATGGGCTAATTCTGTACTGATCACACTAGTGGTCACGGTTGCACGACGTGCTGGCTCTTAGATAGCTCGGCCTGCAGCTTTCCCTGTAAAATTATCCGTACCGGTTAAACTGGAATCTTTCGATCCAGAATATGATGAAAAGGCCTCTTTAAACATAAGGTTTTTACTGCATGAATATGGCATTCTCTATCCAGAGGAAAAAGAGAAGTGTCCTGAAAAGGTGGACAAAACGAAGGGACTGGGGAAGAAAATTAAATTTTGAATTCCATGTTGTTGTCAAGCTTGACTGGCTAAGTATTGCCCAAGACTTGGATTATGAGAGTGACAGGATATGACGCAGACACTGTCTTGCAATAGAACATGCCAGAATTGAAGTATTCCTAATTTTTGCCGAAACTGGTTAACAGACGAATTGAATGTGGGAATGCAATTCTAATTGTGTTTACCGCACCGAACCATTTGTGAATTGGTTGATACCTAACAAGTGCTTCTGGAAATCGCTGACAATGTTTCTTCTAAAGTTCAGTGAATATAGGCTATTGCCCAAAATTTACTGCATAAATTTGGGACGTAACCTGGCATCGCAAGAGTCGTAAAGTAATGGCTACCTGTGATCACGTATTAAACAGTTTTTATTTCTGTTTGATAACGTGGTGAATTTTCTTACAATATAATACGATAACCCAGGGTACATTCTTTGACAGTTACTCTATTATATAGAAAAATACAATGACTCTTATTTTGGAAACCCTTAAGTGTAGCAACAAAATGTGTTCTGTATAAATATCGGTTTGTTCGCAGCTGGATTTCTTTTTTTTTATTTTCCGCATTATTATTTTTTAAAGAAATATAACCTCATTATCATTCAAAGTAAATATTCTTGAGTATTTCATTATAAATTTTCGGAAACGCAAATTGAGATTTCGAAAACATGACGCAATGGATATCATCAAATTTAAAATAAATTTCGTGTTTTACATATGGTGTTTAAATAAGGTTTGTTGGAGAAAAGTGCTGGAGAGTGACTAGTACGGTAATCTAATACTGCTAACGGGCAATGGAAATCATTGTTCACTTTTTTTCAATCAATATTTGCGCACAATTTATTCTTGTGTTTCGGACGTTTCTTTGCTGGTAAATTCGTATATCTAATGCTTCTGGATAGGTAAAGAATATTTAGAGTGTTATTTCGCGCTCGATGTCAACCATTGGTGTTTGCAAGGAGAAGAGAAGGCTGTTAATGGTTGGATAAATATTTAGTTTGGAGAAACAAAACACAAGTTGCTACTTTTATTGAGGAATGATAGGTTTAAACCATAACATGTAAGACATAGGAGCAGAATTGAGCCAAACCAGCAACGCTGTTCTGTCATGGTTCGGTTCTTGAGTAAATACAGAGTAATATTTTGGATTATGCACTTCATACAAAACGCTTTGTTTTCTTTTAATGCTAGGGATTTATAATCACATTAATTCGCATTAAAAATTAACGTCTTACATTGGACCACCATGCTTGGTTCATCTGACATAACAACAAAAGACTTGGGAGTGTGAGCCAGAAATTCATCGTCGAATTTCTATAACAGTTAACACATGCCAGTTTGCAATGGCTGGAATAATTGTTGCGAAACTTTGTCCTTGATTATTGCATTTTGCAATCAATATTTATATTAAAATACGATTTCTTCGCCTCATAAACAATGGACTTTGTTTGGGGTTCTCTTTAATTATTTATTCCTATTGATCCAATTTCTTAGTTTTAAAGAGAGTTCGAAGTGGAATTGTTATTCATTATTTTTAGATTGACATTCGGCCTGAGATATTGGCCGGTTGCACGGCTTCAGAAACAGGAAGTCGCTATTCGCTGACGCTGGAGACAAACAAACAGAATAATGATGGTTTTCAGGTAGGTAAACCATCGATTTTGTTCTACTGTCATTGAAGGATTCCTTCACTTGAGGTCTTAGGTGAAAGTGGTCGTTCGAAATGTCACAGCTGTAGCAACAACTGGGTGAATTGTAGTCTTGGCTGACATTTCTGTTCATGTTACACTTAATGCCATTCAGCAGAATGATGGTAACAAGAAAGAGAGCGGAACTGTATAAGAGGACCGGGCAAACGTTGGGGCGTTGTCATTGATCAGGTCCAGTCTGTTTCAATAAGGGGACGCTCAGACAAAAGTAAAATACTGGGCCTTTTCCGTGTAATTCTGCTTTCCTTCACTGGTGGGTGTGGAGCAATGGATCTCTAGCTGCTCTTGAGATCCTGATTGGTGTACAGCAACACAAAGTGTTCTTGTCAATAATAACGCCAAAAATTCTTGAAGCTGGACGGCGCCAGGAATGGGAGTCTACTGTTTATATAACCATATAACAGTTACAGCTCGGAAACAGGCATCTCGGCCCTTCTAGTCCATGCCGAACGCTTACTCTCACCTAGTCCACTGACCCGCACACTGCTCATAACCCTCCATTACTTTCCTGTCCATATAACTATCCAATTTTGCTTTAAATGACAATACCGAACCTGCCACTACCACTTCTACTGAAAGCTCATTCCACACAGCTACCACTCTCTGAGTAAAGAAATTCCCCTTCATGTTACCTTAACCTTTTGCCCCGTAACTCTCAACTCATGTCCTCTTGTTTGAATCTCCCCTACTCTCAATGGAAAAAGCCTATCCACGCAAACTCTATCTATCGCTCTCATAACTTTAAATACCTCTATCGTCGTGTACCCCCCCCCAACCTTCTACGCTCCAAAGAATAAAGACCTAACTTGTTCAATCTTTCCCTGCAACTCAGGTGCTGAAACCCAGGTAACATTCCAGTAAATCTTCTCTGTACTCTCTCTACGGATTTACAGCTGTAGGTCCGACCGCAATGACTCAAGAAACTTCAGTTTATTCCGCATTTTTTGTCCTGTTCCAAAGTTTACACCAAAGCTAAGAAACTGTTCCTACAAATATCAGCAGCACATATTAAAGGATCTACGTGCATGTATCCTTATATTGAACGATTGGCTCAGGGACTGCTTCCACCTCTTAAACTTATATTATGCAAATGTTTATCTTCTGTAGTAAATATCGTGATGTCAAACAGGAACAGAAGTAAACGGGCGGTGAATAAGAAGTTAAAGCCCGCCTGGAATCAACTCTCCAGTATTGGAAATCTGGACAAAATGTCGTGGGAAATTTATGAAATGATAATTGGGTGTGGGGATAATGGAAGATTTCAGTCATCTGCAGATATACCCGCATGTAGAAGGATGTTCGATTTAAATAAGAATGAAATTTCTACAAAACTAATTAGAAGCAGAAAATATTGGAAGTGCACAATTGTTCAAAGTCGAAAACATTCTGACAAGAATGATGTTTCCGATCAATAACTTTATTTTGTTTCCCTCCCCAACCACTGATCAGCAGAGCCACTCCGGTATTTACTGTCATTCAAAGTTCAAGGTACAAGGTAAATATATGTCACAAGATACAATCTGGTCATTTACTTTCATATGGGGATATTCAGTAAAACCAGGAAATATAATACAAACACTGAAGGAGCGCAACCAACAGGTCAGACAAACTACCAATGTGCCAAGACAAATAAATAAATACAGAAGCAATAACAATCAAGGTGTTGTTTGCCCGTGATGGACTGGCCAGTATCCAATAGTTTCTGTAGGATTTTCTGTTCAAGGGCATTGGAATTTCCATACCAGTCCGCTATGTAACCAGTTCATATGCTCTTCACCACACATCTTTTGATTGTTGTCAAATTAATATTCAATCAGTATAAAGAGATGGCATAGGATTTGGAAGTTGTAGATTCTCTACAGTTTGAGTTAAGAAATGGCAAGGGTAAAAGGACCCGAGTGGCAGTTGTATACAGACCTCCAAAGAGCAGCCGGGATATGGATTACAAATTGCAGCTGGAGATAAAAAAAAGGCATGTCAGAAAGGCAATGTCATAATAAGGGTAGAGGATTTTAACATGAGTGTGGATTGGGAAAACCAGGACAGTACTGGACCACAAGAGAGAGAATTTACAGAATGTCTAAGGGATGGCTTTTTAGAACAGTTTGTTGTTGATTGGGCGTTGTACAATGATCCGGAGGTGATAAGTGAGCATAAGGCTAAGGAATCCTTAGGGAACAGTGATCACAATGTGATCGAGTTCGAATTGAAATTTGAGAGGGAAACAATAAACTCCAGTGTGTCGGTATTTCAGTGGAATAAGGAAATTACAATAGCAGGAGATGGTAACTGGCGAAATTTGACTGGAAAGGTACATTTGCAGGAAGGGCAGCAGAGCAACAATGCTGGAGTTCCTGCGAAAAATGAGGAAAGTGTAAGACAGCTATATCCCAAATAAGAAGAATTTTTCAAAAGAACGAAGGACTCTACCGTGGCTGACAAGTGAATTTTAGAGACAAAGTAAAATCAAAAGAAACGGTAGACAAGGAAGTCAGAACTAGGATTGGAGAGCTTTTAAAAATTTGCAGAAGGAAACTAAGAAGGCCATTGGGACCGAAAAGATGAATTATGAAATGAACCTTGCGACTAATAGCAAAGAAAATACTAAAAGTTATTTTTTTCAGTATATAAAGAGGAAAATGAGTCGAGGGTAGATATAGGATCAATACAAAATGACGCTGGAGATATTGTAATAAGAAATGCAGAGATGGCAGAGGAATTCAAAGCGTATCAGTCTTCATACTGGAAAATGTGTGCAGTGTATCGGACATTTCGAGAGCGTCAGGGAACTGAAGTTGGTGCAGTGAAAATTACGACTGAGAAAATTGCTCAGCAAGATTAATGCTATGAGAGTGGATAAATCTCCTCGACCTGCTGGAATGCACCCTCGGGTTCTGAAGAAAGAAGCTGGAGGGATTGTTGAGGCATTAACAATGATCTTTCAAGAATCGATGGATTCTGCCGGATTTTGCCGGATTACTGGAAATGTTATTCCGCTATTTAAAGTAGTGGGAGATAGCAAAAATGAAACAATAGACCTGTTAGCATGACATCAAAGGTTGGGAAGTTGTTGGAATCGATTGTTACGGATCAGACAAGGGAGTACCTGGAGGCACATAACAAGAAAGGCCAAAGCTAGCAAGGTCTCTTGAAAGGAAAATGCTGCCTGACAAACCTACAGAAATTCCTTGAGGAAATTTAAAGCAGGGTAGACGAAGGAGATGCAGTAGACATGCTGGACTTGGAATTTCAGAAAGCCTCTAACAAAGTGCCGTACATGAGGTTGCTTAGCCACTTAAGAGCCCATTGAATCACAAATAAGTTACTAGCATAGGTGGAGCATTGGCTGATCGGCATAAAACAGGGAGTGGGAATAAAGGGATCCTATTCTGGCTGACTGCCGGTTACCAGTGGAGTCCCATAGGTGTCGGTGTGGCAACCGTAGCTTTTTACGATGTATATCAATGCTTTGGACTACCGTAATAATGGATTTGTAGTAAATTTGTGGATGATAAGAAGATAGGTGGAGGAGCAGGGAGTGTTCAGGAAACAAACAGTCTTCAGACAGAATTAGATATTTTAGGGGAAAGGACAAAAAAGTGACAAAATAAATACAATGTTGGAAAGTGTATGGTCATGCACTTTGGTGGAAGAAATAAATGGCCAGACTATTATTTAGATGGAAAAAAAATTCAAAAGGCAAAGATGGACAGGAATTCAGGAGGTCTTGTGCAAGTTACCCTAAAGGTTGAGTCAGTTTTGAAGTAGGCGAATGCAATGAAGGCATTCATTTTTAGAGGTATAATATGTAACAGCAGGGATATGATGTTGAGGCTCTATAAGGCTCTCGTAAGACCGCACTTGCAGGATTCTCTGCAGTTTTGTGCTCCTTATGCTAGAAAGGATATACTGACATTGCAGAGGGTTTAGAGAATATTCACAAGAATAATGGGCTCTCTTTGGGCTGTATTCCCTGGAGTTCAGGAGATTGATGGAAGATTTTATAGAAACATTCCGGATATTAAAAGGCCTGAACAGATTAGAAATGGCTAAGATATTTCCCGTGGTAGGAGATTCTAGGATTAGAAAACCCAACTTCAGGATTGAAGGACGTCCATTTAGAACTGAGATGCGGAGAAATTACTTTAGTCAGATGACGGTAAATCTGTGGAATTCGCAGCCAGAGCGGCTGTGGAAGTCATGTCACTGGGTATATTTAAGGCAGAGATAGATAGGTTCTTAATTAGCCAGCTCATCAAAGGGTATGAGGGAAGGCAGGGGATCAGCCCATGATTGATTGGCGGATCAGACTCGATGGGCCGCATGGCATACTTCTGCTCCTATATTTAATGGTCTTCTGGTCTTATGGTCTAAGTTTTAGATATCATGCCGCATCTTCGGAAACTTCTATGAAAACTGAACTGCCGTTATTTCTTGGTAATTATACTTACGTGCTGAGCCCAGGACTGAACCTCTAGAGTGATACCTAGATTTTCATTCTCCCTCCTATATGCTGATTCGTAACAAATTGGTCTTAGTAAAGTTGAAGATGGCATTGAAGCTAAGCTTCCCAGGCTTACGTATAAAGCGAGTAAAGCAGGGGGCGAAGCACATAGCCTGTGGTGCACCTGTGTTGATGGAGATTATGGGAGAGATGTTGTTGCCACTCGGAACTGACTTTGGTCAGCAAATGAGGAAATCGAGAATCCAATCGCAAAAGGATGTGTCAAGGCCAAGACCTTGGAGCCTATTGATCAGTTCGGACGAGATTATATAATAGAATACAGACTGCAATCGACAAAATGCATACTGATATATGCATGTTTGCTGAGCCCATGTCCCAAGGTAGAGTGAAGAGCAAATGAAATTGCATCTGCTGTGCACCTGTTGTGCCGGTAGACAAATTGGGGCGGTGCCATTTCCTTCTCGGGCAGGAGTTGATATCTGTCAACACCAACTTCGCAAAGCACTTCATCGCAATGGATATAAGTGCAATAGTCATTAAGGCAGGTTGCCACCTTCTTTTTAAACTCTGATGTAACTGAAGCCTGCTTGAAGCGGATGAGTACCTCAGACTACCGAGGTGAGAGGTAAAAGATATTTTTCGAATTATTGTTCTTTTTCATTTACCAATACAACGCGGAGTAGGCCCGTCGAGCCAGGACATCCCAGCAACTCGCGACAAACCCTAATCTAATTACAGGACAAATTCCAATGACGAATTAACCGACCAGGTACGTCAGCTAACAGTGAGGGCAAACCGAAGAACCCAGGGAAATCCCACTTGTCCGCAGGGAGGATGTACATACACCTTACAAACTCCTCTGGCATTAATCTGCTAACTCTGGAACTCAAGAGCTATAATAGCGTCGCGGTAACCACTATGCTACTATGTCGCCAAAGTATCAGTGAACATTCCAGCCTGTTAATTCGCAGAGGGCTTTAGTACTCGGCCAGCAACCCCATTTGGTTTGGATGCTTTCCATAGGTTCTTCCTTGAAAAGGACGCCCTCACATTGGCCTCAGAGACTGAAATCACAAAGTCATCGGGAGTTGCGGGAGTTGTGAACTTTCAGCTAAGTTTTGAAGGCCGAAGTAAGCAAAAAGAGCATTCTCAACCAGAAGCGAAGTTTGCTTTAATTTCGTAAGAGGTGAAAGCATTCTAGAAAGGCCATAGCTCTAGAGGATCCTTCAGTGGTGAAATCTTAGTCTGGAGATGGCTTTTTGGAGACATACATGGATCTGATGTATCTTTCTTCGTCACTAGACCTAAATGCCACAGATTTGTCCCTCAGCACACTGCAGATCTCATGCTCACCCATGGAATTCTGGTTGAGAAAGAATCAAAATTATTTTTTGTGGACACTGGGTGTATTTATTCAAATGCTCCAATGAATTCTTGAACATGGCCCAATTCACCGAAGATCTCTGGTAGCGTCGAGTGAGTGAACTTTGCCTTTTCTCCTTGGAGTGACGGAGGATGAGAGGTCGCCTGTATAAGATGATGAGAGGCACTAATCGTGTGGATAGTCAGTTATCGCAAGTCTGAAATAGCTATCTTGAAAGGCCACACTCTTAAGGTGCTTGGCAGTAGGAACAGAGCAGATGTCAGGGGTAAGCTTTTTACGCAGAGAGTGGTGTATACTTGGAATGGGCTGCCGGCGAATGTGGTGCAAATGGATACGATAGGGGCTTTTAAGAGACTCTTGCAAGGTACATCGTGATTATTAAAATGAGTGCTATGGGTAACACAAGGTAATTTCTAAAGTAAGTACATGACCGGCACAGCATTGTGGACCGAAATGCCTGTACTGCACTGTAGATGTTCTATGTTTCTATGTTTCTTTCTCCTATGGCTATTTTTGTTGTCCTTATCTCTGGAGAATGTTTCTTTAGCTCCTGTCTTTATGCAGATAGGAGAGGAGCGCCAAATGATCAGCTTTCTGGAAACGCGGTCCAGGAATGGAACGGCAGGTACTCTTTCCCGTAGTCGAGCAGTGGTCTAGTGTGTTGGGATTCCTGGTGCTGCAGGGTACATGCTGTTGTCGCTGTGCCTGCTCAGAGGTTTCTTCACACAAGTGTGATTGGAGACCCTACTATGACATGAAATCATGAAATGCGTCCGACAAACTGTTTCTTTCTGGGGGGGGGGGGGGAGTGGCAGCATTCAATATTCCGAGTGTCTTCCACCATGAATTCTGATGTAAAATACGTATTCAGTTCTTCTGCCGTTTTGTTGTTCCCCATTACTACCTCTCCAGTATTGCTTTTCAGCAGTCCGATATACACTCTCACCTCTCTTTAACACTTCATGTATCTGAAGAAACTGTCGGTATCCTCTTTAGTATGATTTTATAATCCTACTAACTTCCCGCTAATCTTTGCTCTATAATATGCCCTCTCTCAGGCATTTATGTTATTTTTAAATTCATTTGTTATCCACTGCTGTATCTTCTTTCCTTTCTATTACTTCTTCCTCTTTGGGATATATATATCCTGAGGAATTGCTTCCAGAAATTCCAACCATTGCTGCTCTGCCAACATCTCCACCAGTGTTCATTTCAAATCAATTCTGGCCAACTCTTGGCATGCCTCTGCAATTCCCTTTACTCTAAAGTCTGGAATGCATCGCCTTCCGCCCCCCCCCCCCCACCCCACCCCCCCCCGGAATCCGGTACTAGGCTAATTTTCCCAATCGAACTGCATATTGATGTATCCCATCATAACTGAAACATTTCCATTTTAGCATGACTTACTATTACTCGTTGTAATTTGGAGGACACATCTTTCAATGTCGTTGGAGGGGATTGTACACAACTCCCATCAGGTTGTTTTACTTCTGCAGTTCGTTAGCTCTATTCACAATGATTCAAGGACTTCCACCCCTATCAGCAGAGCAACGCTGCCACCTCTGCCATCCTGCCTGTCCTTTTGATACATTGTGTATCTTTGAACATGAACAATCACTACAGTCTTCATTCAGCCATGACTCGGTGATGCCTGCAACATCATCTCTGCCAATCTGCAACTGTGCTGCAAGTTCATCTACCTTACTCCATTCGAATACACCTTCAGTCCTGTATTTACCTTTTGGTTTCTTCAAAATAGAATTGTAAATATGAGGACAAACAGATGAGCAAAGGTGCAATATAAAATTTGGTGAATATGCTCGGAAGAGAGAAGCGTGATGCTAAAGCATAAATATTGTATTAACAAGTATACTGACCTGGATACTGTTGGAAGAGGAAACCTACAAGCGAAACCACAGGGGCCCGGCCTAATGAGTCTACAACAGTGTACAGAGTGAACCGGCATAGAGAGGAAATAGGCTGAGGTCCTGAAGAACAAATATAGAGGATAATTATGAAGCTAAAAAGCAGAACCTTAAATGTAGCAATCTCTGCATCGATGTCTGTGTCACGCGCTGGTGAGGGGAATAACGTGAAGTTCTGGCAGTTGAATACGTGGTTGAAGAGTTGGTGGAAGTGGCAGGTTTTCAGATTTGTGGATCTTTGGGATCTCTTCTCTGGAAGTTATGACCTGAACAAGAGGGACTGATTACATCTGAGTTCGAGAGGGATGGCTTTGCAAGCAGGTTTGCTCGAGATGTTGGGAAGAATTTAAATGAGTTTCGCTGCAGGGCGGCAGCCAGAGTTTTTGAAAAGATGAAGGGCCATATGCTGTAAAGACGTAAGCAATTTGCAGAGTGACTGAAAGGAAGGGTAAGTCAGCGGGCCTGGCTTTACTTCATTACGAAAAGTTTTATCAATAATACGAATAGGCGTCCAGTGTGAATCAGTGCATGGAATTACGATGTTGTGGCCTTTGCAGAGAATTGCCTGCTTGATGTTGCGAGGTTTAGATATTTCGAAAGAGACAGAGAGGGATGGAAAAGGAGAAAAATTGGCATTGCCAGTCAGGAGTAGTATCAAAGCTGCAGAAAAGGGAGAGCATTGTGAAGGGTTCAACTACTGTATAAATATGGGTTGGTGGAAGACTGAAGCAGAAAAGCTGCAGTATAAAATCTGTAGACCGCCCAATACCCTACCTTGCTCAGGTCCAGCGAGAGCTCTGAGACACCACTTCTTACTTACCCCTCAAACAGGATCCCACTAACAGGCACCAAGCCATTCTCTCCCACAACATCACTGACCTTTCTAGCTCTGAGGATCTCCCATCCACTGCCACCAACTCCAGATTTCCCGCGCACCACACCTCCCCTTTCTACTTCCTACTACCCAAGATCCACAAACTCGCTTGTTCATGTACACCGATTGTTCCAGCTTGTTCCTGCCCCATTGAACTCGGTTCTGCATATTCCCTGTAGCTCCGTTCCTTCCTCTTTACAGCGGCGATACTTCACAGGCTTTGGATCTTTTCAGTAATTTCAAGTTATTGTCGCTGTGGATGTCCAGTCCCTAAGCAGCTCCATCGCCAAGCAGGAAGGCCTCAGGGCTCCCCGTTTCTTTCTAGAGACCGTACCCAACCAGTTCCATTGCTCCACCACTCTTCACCGTCGTAATAATTTCCTTTTTGGCTCCTCTTACTTCCTTCCAACAAAAGGTGTAGCCATTGACACTCGCATGGGTCCCAGCTGTGCCTGTCTGTTTGTCGGCTACATCGAACTGTCCACGCTGGAGTCCGTCCCCCACTTTTCCTACGCTATATCAACGAATGCATTGGTGCTGCTTCCAGCACCCATGCTAAGATCTGCGACTTCATCAACTCTGCTTCCAGCTACCACCCTGCCCTCAAATCTGCCTGGTTGATTTCCGACAGGTCCCTCACCTTTTTGGATGTCACTGTCTCTCTCTGCGCAGGCAGCTTATCTACTGGTGTCTATTATACACCAACAGAATCTCACAGCAACCTGGACTATACCGCTTCCCAACCTGGTACTTGTGAAAACGCCATCCTCTCTTCTCAATTTCTCAGTCTCCCCCACATCTGCTCTCAGGATGAGGCATTTCATTCTATAACGAAGGAATGCCCTCCTTTTTCAAAGAAAGTGGTTTCAATTTCTTGAAGATGCTTTCCCGTCTTTGACAGTTATAGTTTCTTACCTCTCTTTCAAACAAGCATGGTTTAAAGAAGCAATAGCACATTGTTGTCGCTCAATACTCGATCGTTTACCATTTTTGAAGATTTTTTGGCTTCGGAAGAAATATTTTGTGTTTTCTTATTGTCGCGTGTGGTTGATACCACGTGCTTGGGAAAGTTTTAATGCCTTCAACGAAGCCCAAGGACAAAGAAAGTAAGCGAAAAGCAGCTGGACAAAAACAAGGTGCAGTCCTTCCCTGAAGATATGGAGTCTGGAGTGATTTTGGAAAAGTCCAGTGCTGCTGCTTTGGAACGGGAGCACAATTATTCTCATCTTCAAAATCCGAAGTTCGACCCCAGCCAGGAGCCTTTTACCTGAGTCAGACATTGACACTCCGGTGAAGCCAGCTGTTAAAAATATGAAATCAGAGGTCATTTTACAAACTATAGCGCAATTAATTAACGACATATCCGATGACTTGTCGTTGAGAATTGACAACAATAAAACTAGTATTGATGGCATTAAGAAATCCCTTGACTTTATTTTTGAAGAGGTGAATACCTTGAAGTCTGATGTTCTGCAGATTAAAGGGACTTGCACGGAACACGAAAAGAGAATTGAAACTTTGGAATTGAGGCTGAATGAAGCCGAGCGTGATCGGGCAAGGTGGAATCTGCGAATTCACAGCATTGCAGAGCAAACGGAAAACATATTAAAAATAAAGCAACTCAAATATGCCAAGCAGTAGCTCCGGAGGCCAACGAGGAGATTCTACTACCCATGGATGCTGTGCTTCATCTCGATCGGATAAGAGGGGATAAGAAGCCTCGAGTGACCATTATTCGATTTTCAAACAGAACCACGAGGGATCTGGAATGGAAATAAGCCAGAAACAATGAATACTTGCTCTCGCAGAGCCTGAGGATCGCCGGACAACTGATAACTGGGACCGACAGAAATGTGGCCGCTGGTGGAGGCTGCCAGAAAAGATGGGAAGCGTGCTTTCTGTGCTGGCCCACGAGCTTTCATTGATGGAAAAGAGATACGAGCAGAGCAGTAATTTGTTCGTATGGCAACTGGCCTACTACCTCTACTAATCTTCGAGTGTGGCCTATGTTTATATAAGACTGTGGTAGTTCTATTTTTTGCTGTTAATATCAGAGATGAAGAATTCTTTTTGTGTGTGTATATACATCAGAAATGTGTGTGTGTGTGTGTGTGTGTGTGTGTGTGTGTGTGTATTTATAGTCTCTCATAAGACTGTCTTTTTCACTTTTTTCTCTTAATGCCAGGGACTGAGACACACTATTAAACGCAAGGCTTTATTCTTGTTCTTAACGCAGCATGAACATGTGGACTTCTTTTTAATCTAATAGTCACACTCTGTGACTGAAGACATTAAACTATGGAAATCCCAGTGGGGGAACGATGTTTGTTTTTCAGATGGTTCTGAACATTCTGCAGGTGTTCTTATTCTGATGTTTAACTTTAAAGTAGATGTTTTGCACTTGTGGCGGATACGAATGGACATTTTTTATTCTTATTCAATATTGTGTTAAAATATTTCTTATTGCTAATATTTATGATTTCAAAATTAGAAAT
Organism: Hypanus sabinus; assembly: GCF_030144855.1. NCBI lineage: Eukaryota > Metazoa > Chordata > Chondrichthyes > Myliobatiformes > Dasyatidae > Hypanus > Hypanus sabinus. The sequence continues at coordinate 56,223,480 of NC_082720.1, read as the reverse complement.
GATAATGATAGCTTACTTGTGGTTTTGGAAAAACGTTTTGATTATTCGCTTTCTAAAATCCCTGATGTATTTTTTATGGGAGGAAACTTTAACATGAATTTAGATTAAAATATTGTTCGATGGCCACCAAGGCAACACTCTACCAATAATAACTTTACTAGCTTTATTCAGAAGTTTAATGTGATAGATATTTGGAGAGAGCACTTTACTTGAGTTAGAAATGACACTTGGACTAATAAATCTATTACATGCATGTCTAGACTAGATTACTGGTTACTATCCCATACCTTAAGAAATAATAATGTCACTTTTAATATTTTCCCTCAACTTGAACAGATCATAAAGCTATCTATATACAAATTGTACTATCCAGCTGAAACCAATTTTAAATCTTATTGGAAATTAAATAATTCCATTTTGGGGCATCAACTTGTCTCTTTGCACATTAAAAAACAGGCAACCTATTTTTTACATAAAGCGATGGTACAGTATAATCTCTCTTCAAATTGGGAACTTTTTAAAATTTGAATCTGCCAAATTCTTTAGGAAATACGGCAGTGATTTAATAAAAAAAATAAAATTGGAAGAACAATCATTGATCTGCAAGATTGCAAATTTATGTGAATTGTTTCCAGATAACCTTTCAGGGAAAGATAAAGAGGAGCTGGCTTTGTTAAAGGATAAGTTAAACCATCTTTATCTTATAAAGTCAGAAAGTGCACATGTGTTATCTAGAAAACAATGGTTGCACATAGGATGAACGGAGTACTGCTTATTTCTTTCATTTAGAAAAGCAGCGTGTGCAATTCAATTCCATTCATCAGCTTAATATTGATGGTGTGATTGCAGAGGAATCTAAAATATGGCAAAATATTGTTCTGCATTTTATAGTAAACTGTATAGCTCAAAATATTGTGAAGCATCTACACTACATTTCATGAATGATATTAATATTCTTAGGAACCTTTCCAATGATCAGAAACACCTGTGTGATGCTTTTATTACCTTGGGAAAAAATAGTAAGTCGCCGGGTGTGGACGGTCTGACTGCAGAATTTTATAAGATGTTTTCTGACACCCTAGCTCCCTTTTTAGTAAAATTGTTTTTAGAATGTATTGATAAAGAATTTCTTCCCACGTCCTTAACACATGCCTTATTGCACTAGTTCCTAAAACAAGAAAAGATAAATTATTTATCGATAATTTGCGTCCTATTTGCGTTCTCAATAGTGATTATACAACTCTGGCCCAAATCTTTGCTAACCGAATGAAAGTAGTTTTACCATTTATTATTGGTGAAACACAGTCAGGTTTCATGAAGGTTCATCATATCTCTAATAATGTCAGGTTAGTTTTAGATCTTATTGATTATTCTCATCTTGTTCAAAATTATAGTTTTATCCTGTTTTCAGATTTCCACAAAGCTTCTGATACTATTGAGCATCAGTTTATCTTCTCCGCTCTTGGTAAATTTGGATTTGGTCCATTATTTCGTAAGGCTGTTAAGGCTTTCCATACAAACGCTAATAGTTCTATAAATTGCAGTTGGGGATTTCACCGTGGTTTGAGGTGAATAGCGGGTTGAGACAAGGTTGTCCTATCTCACCTTATTAACTCCTTTTATGTGCTCGGCTGCTCACCTATTCCATCAAGTCTAGACCTCTTAAAGGCATTTCCTGTGCAAATTCCAATATTTTGATTAGTCAGGTTGCAGATGATGCGACTCTTTTTTTAAATGGTATTTCGGAAAGCTCACTGGCTTTAAACTGTATTTCTATTATTTTTTCAAAGCCTCAGGCCTCTGTTTAATATTCACAAATGTGAATTGGTTCCACTTCAAGGTCGTAATCAATCTATAATTAATAATTTTCCAGTAAAAGACAAAGTTACATATTTGAGGATAACTATTGTTAAAAACGAATACTTAAGGTGTGTGTATAATTTTCAATCTCTTATAGACAAAACCAAAGAAAGATGAAACCAGTGGCTTCAAAGAGACTCATCTTTGAAAGGCCGGGTTTTGCTTTGTAAAGCAAAAGGTCTTTCCAGGATTTTATATATAACTCTCCCCATATGCATCGATAAAGATCTGTACATTAATATACACCATGATGTTTAACTTTTTATGGAAAAACAAAGTTCATTATTTAAAAAAACATCTGCTTTCATGAATAGTTATAACAAGAAAGGTCTAAATTCTCTTGATCTTGATAGTTTTAATAATACTTCTAAAATTAATTGGATTAAACAATTTTTAAGTAATGCTACTTCTATATGGAATAGCATTCATTCTGTTGTTTTTTTGCCAGGTAGGTGGATTGATTTTTTTTTTCTTTTATGTAATTACAAAATAGACAAAGTTCCTCTCTGTTTATCTCCGTTTCATAAACAGCTGCTTTTATCCTGGTCTTCTCTCCTCACAGTTACTTTATCTGGAATAACCACAACATAACTTATAAGAATGAATCTTTGTTTTCTAAAGATTGGTTTGATGATAACAATATTTTGTTAGTTAAATAGTTATTTAATTCAAGTGGTACTTTACTGAGTTACACTGAGTTTTTATCCAACATTGGATTTCCTATGACTCCAAAAGAATTTGCTGTTGTTCTGGGTGTAATTCCATCTGGTGTAATTATGGTGTTTAGAAATACATCATATTTGGTAGTTGTATTACCCAACTTGAATCCATCCAGTACAGCTGTAGGAAAGATTTGTTTTCCTCCGTCTTTTAAAAAAATAATAAAGTTATTAGAAGTTTGTTGCAAAAAGACATTACTTCTATTCCTACGGCTGTTAGTTTTTGGAATAGTCACTTGAGGAGTCTGAGGTGGAGGAGTATCTTGGTCTTATATAATATTTTTTTATCGAGGAATAAAATTAAAGAAATTTCAATGTAAATTATACATAGATATTATCCAACCAATGTTTATTTGACGAAGTTTAATTCTGATATTGAAACTAACTGTTTTTTTTGTGGTTTATATCCAGAGGATTTATTACATCTGTTTTGGGATTTCGAATATGTTAAAACATTTTGGGTTGATGTTTGTCAACTTATAAATCAATATATCAATGTGGATTTTACTTTTTGTTTTCAAAATGTCTTATTTGGGTTTAGTAATAATACCAAATCTCATAGGGATCATTTCTTTATCATAAATCTTTTGTTACGTTACAGCAAATTTTATATCCATAAATGCAAATACAGCAATAAGAAACCTCCATTTATATTTTTTACGTCAGACTTCGAACTATACGTTAATACTCTGAAAACTTCCCATAACCAGAAAGCTGTAAAGACTGTACAAATCTGACAACGTTTTGGGTTATCTTTGTAAATGTTTCTGTTTTGTGGCTCCTGTTAGATATAGCTCCTTTTGTCCAACAGTATGTAGAGTGGATTTTCGTGGTTATTTGTATATTTAAAGTTAGTAGTTATATATTTGTTGCTGCTCATGTGTGATTCCCTGGCTTTGTTAGCATAGGTCTGGTGTTTCTGTTTTGTTTGTGTTTAATAACAACAACAACAACAATAATAATAATAATAATAATAATAATAATAATAATAATAAAACATGCTATATATGGTCAATATTTTCCAAGTGTTCATCGTACATGTTGATGTGATAATTTCCTCAGATATATACAATCCCCAAAACAGGAAATTTATATCCTGGAGAACATAGAACATAGAATAGTACAGCGGAGTACAGGCCCTTTGGTTCACAATGCTGTGCCAACCCTGAAAACCTGCCTCCCATCTATCCCCCACCTTAAATTCCTCCATATACCTGTCTAGAAGATTCCTAAATTTCACTAGTGTATCTGCCTCCACCACAGACTCAGGCAGTGCATTCCACGCACCAACCACTCTCTGAGTAAAATACCTCCCTCTAATATCCCCTTTGAGCTTCCCAGCCCTTACCATTAAGCCATATCCTCTTGTACTGAGAAGTGATGCCCTGGGGAAGAGGCGCTGGATGTCCACTCTATCTATTCCTCTAGCATTAACTATGAGCGTTTAAGTACACCACGTCAAATCCGAACATTACCGTAGCTCTAACAACCTTCCATGATTTATTTGGCTTAATAACCAGTTAATTTGTTGAACACAAGGCCTTTGATTCTCACGTGAGCGACGAAAATCAAATTATATATTGAGCATTCAAAAATTAGCGTAATGATACCAGCATAAATGTTTAAATTATTTGGAGATGTTTAAACAGAAATTGCGCAGTGTTCACTTATCAAAGCGAAACACACACTGCTTTGAAAATGTAGAATGTGACTTTAATTTAATAGTTGCGCCCAAGTCTAAAGCAAATAAAAAATTCAGATGCTCCCCGCCCTCTGAATGAACCATATTTTAGCATTATTTCTGGTATTGTAATAAACAAGATCCTTTCTGCAAAGAAACAAGATCACCATGCATAAACTCACGCTCACAAACGTCCAGGTTCATTTTGACTAAGCTCCCGTTCAATTTGTAACCATATCAAGTATATTAAATGTAAACATTCTGCGTTATTTCTGTATACTAGACAATAAATTTCAATGTCTTAAATTACCTTGATCTTGTATTCCAAGTTTACACATTTTAGCATTATGGTTTTATAATTATTCAGAGAATTGAAGGGGAACTGAGAGGAATGTTTTCACACAATTGCAATTGGTAATGGAAATGAGCTGCCAGAGCTGGAGGTGGAGGCAGGATATTAATACCGCTCAAGCATAAGGTATAGAGAAATATGAAGTTAAAACACGCAGGTGGAATTAGTATCTGTAAGCATTAAGGCCTGTGATCAGGGGTTAGACCGAAGCACATCGTCCTCTAATGTACACCTATAAATCATAGGAATATATGGAGAACAAATCAAGCGAAAATAATGGCAGGCAAGAATAGCAAGCTTTGATCCAGATTGCTAAAAAGGAACAACAAAATTAATTCAAAATTAAATTTTGAAACATTCCCAACTGGAAGATGAGGTGTTATTAATCAGTCTTGCTGTCTTGCCTTTGCCAGGTTGAAACAATGCGGAAAGCCAGATTCAGAAAGGTCAGCGTGTTAACGAAACATCGAATCAACGTGGTTTACTACGGGATGCATGTTTAAACGCCTGTGCGCTGCAATCAATCACCCAATTTGCTTTTGTTTCACCAATGCAGAACAAGCACATTGCGATGACCAATTTCTTGTATTTGAGTCTGGGAGTAACACTACTCGAAGATCAGCTCTTTGGCTGAACATGTCAATTCCGACCAACATATCTATGAGCGCTACTCTTATTTGTCTTACTTTGATTTTATACACCGTCATAAGGTCAATGCTCCGTCTCCTATCTTACTGGTTAAAAAAGTTCAGCCTATCCAGCCACTCCTTATAAAGTAAGCCCTCCAGTGCTGATAGCACCTTGTGAAATATTTCTGTACCATGAGCAGCTATTGATATCTTTCCATTAGTTAGCCATCATAAATGGCACACCATATTATAAGTGTAGTCTCACCAACGAACCACAGAGTTGCAACATAAAGTACCGAATTAGTAATCTAAATAGTGGCTTATGAAAGTAAATAGACTAAATAATTTCTCCCCCACACTGTGTACCGCTGTACTTACTTTCGGGCAACGATATATCTGCACCTTTAGGTTTCTGTTTTATGATGTCCTTCAGATTTGCAAGAATTAATGTGCAGACACTTGTTGGTTTAATGGAACAAAATGCAACAGGTCGTACTTGTCTAACTTATATTTGATCTACCTTTCTTGAACCACATGCATGGTTTGCAGAGAAGTCGTTGAATTTAGCTTAGATTATATTCTTCAAACTGTAGTACATCCCTTATCTGATAATTTCCACATACTAACAGTGTAAACAATATTTTCCTCCAAAGAGTAAAAAGAAATAACAAATAATAATGAATTCAGCACTGATACCTTTGACATTCCGTTGATCACAGGCCGCCAACATAAATTAAAACCCTCCACTAGCACCCTCTGAAACATTCCATTTCGTCATTTTTGATCCACCTGACTAACTCGTCTTGGATCCCATGTGACTTATCCTTTCAGTCTAAACAACTGTACAGATCCATGTCAAAGGCCTTGTTAAACTTTTGGCAGATAGTATCTACCACCCTGATTGCGTTGTCTTCCTCAGCGCCTGTTCAAAAAGCTCAGACCAGCTTGTGCGACACGACATCCCAAGCACAAACCAAGCTATTCCCTTAAATTCTTCCCAATGCAAACGTTGGCAAATCCTGGCCCTCAGAAACACCCCTAGTAAATTTCCTATCAAAGATTTTCACTGGCCTGCAGATCCCTGGGTTGTTCTTGATACCTCTTTTAAATATAAGTGCATCATAAAACACCTGCCAGTACCTCAGATTTGAAAAAAAAATAAACTGTGAATACATCTCCGCCAGACCTTTGCAATGTACTCTCCAGCTTCCAAAAATATCCCAAGAAACGCTGGATCATGCCGCGGGGATTTATCCAAATTAATATGCTTCAGGATTAGAATAGAAATGTTGTATACAAATCACTTGTCCCTGCGAAGCAGATCGTTGGATAGGGTCAAGGGAGAGAGGTGGAGGTAGGGCATGCTTTGCGCACTTCGACCGGATTAAAGATACGGAGTTGTTGTTGGATAGAGAAGTACATAAGAGAGCTGCTTTACAAGATTAAAAAAAATTGTGGGGAATGAAAACATGTTGACTATTGCGTAAACTCCACTCACTTTGAAAGCCGTTTGAGTAGAAAGTTTTTTTTTAAAGCGACACTGTTCTTGTTATTTCTTGCAGGAGAAGGGTTGAGTTTCGATTTGAAACAGATAGCCTTCGTGAATGTTTGGCATATTCTACATCCCTGCTGTTAGCAGTACGATATACAGAAACGGAAAAATTAAATACCGAGATCAGGAAAACTATTACGGTGTCACTTGTGGTCTGTTCATATCAGTGATATGCTCTTGTTATCCCTCAATCGTATGCACTGTCATTACAACACCAAATTCTTTACAAACAAAAGAAAATCTGCAGATGCTGGAAATAGAAGCAACATACACAATATCCTGGAGGAACCCACCGGGCCAGGCAGCATTTTGTGTGTGCAACTAAATTCGTTATTCATTTTACTTGCTCTGACAAGCAGCACGGATGTGAAACGAAGAAAACCGATGCAGACAGACAGACTATGGGTTTGAAGTACATTTTTGATCTTTCGAATGAAAACATTTGGATATTTGCCTGCGGAATTATTCTGTGACTTGCTATTACCTCAACTGGAACACAGTTCAACGTGTCAATGAATTTTTATCTCAATTTTCAAAATAGCACGACATCAAGTACACATACGAATCCAAGCGTTATTTTCCTTTCTTCGCTACTGACCGAATAGCAAACCATTTGAAAATGTCATTCAGTGACAGCTGGTAAGATTCTGCAGAGGTAACAGATGCTATGCTCAGATGGGTGGATTCCGGTTGATGTAAATTTTATCTTTGGCCATTATAACAACTATACTCTTCGTCAACAGAAAATTACAAAATAAGTAGCTGAAAAGGAATAATTTCTGAACTACTTTACCCCAGCATCTTACATCTCAGAATATAAACAAAAATAAGCATGCATAAAATAAGCATACGTTTATGTTGTAGTTCTATATAATTTAGCATCGGGGGCTTGAGAAATGGCAGGGCCGCAAGGCTTCAAGAAAAGGAAATCGCTTTTCGCTGATTCTGGAGACAGGCAGACCGAGTACTGAGGCAGTCCTGGCATGCGGACTACCTGGTCCGTACCAGGATAGCGTAAAGTTTCCTCCATTGCAGATCTTCGATTAAACGTGTCCTGCATATCCCCACGTTTGTAAAAATAACTGGGGGAAGTATACTCCTGGGGGTAACCACTCTCCTGTTTACATTTGATCCCGATAAGCGCAATGATAAGCAGAAGAAAGGCAATGGAAGTGCAACTGAAAATTACCAATAAATAAAGATTTAGATCGGTTAAAGATTCTGAACTCGTCACTAAATTACTTCTTTTAGTGGGAGTTTCGGTGCTATTCTGCAAAATTGTAATGTGAAGTGTAACTGTGCTAGATAGGCTTGGTTGCCCGTTGTCTTTAACCAAGATTACCAACGTTTGTGTGTTGCGATCCGACTCCAAGATTTTACGCGTTGTTCTGATTTCACCAGACGTTTGATCGATAATAAACAAACTGGGATCAGTAGCTTTCACCATTTGGTAAAAGAGCCGCCCGTTCTGACCAGAATCTGCATCAGTGGCCAGTATCTTGGTGACCAAGTACCCTTGAGCCGCTGACTGGGACAGGGTTTCCACAGCTGATGATCCACCATGTTCTGAAGGTGAAACAATCACTGGCGCGTTGTCATTTTGATCCAGGATGATGACATTCACAGTAGCGCTGCTGCTCAACGGTGGCACTCCCGCGTCACGGGCTTGAACATGGATCTGAAAACTTTTCAGTTCCTCAAAGTCAAAAGATCGCAGAGCGTAAATGGTACCGTTCATAGTGTTAATGTTCAGGTACGTGGATACTGGCAAGTTTTGAATATAATTGTCCAGAATTGAATAAGAAACATAACAATTCTGCTCCAGATCAGGATCTGAAGCCGTTACGGCGAAGATAGAAGCGCCAGGAGAGTTATTTTCAGTCACGTAACAGTTGTAGGGCAATTCGTCAAATCGGGGGGCATTATCATTTATATCTGTAATTACAATATGGATGGTTACATTTGTTGACAGAGACGGTGACCCCAAATCCCAGGCTGAAATAAGTATTTTATAATCAGACACAGCTTCACGGTCCAACGTTCCACTTGTAATTAGTTTATAATGATTGGACGATCTTTGTAGCATAAAAGGGACGTTCTGTGTTATTTCGCAGCGCACTTGACCATTCTCTCCAGAATCACGATCGATAACATCAACGAAGGTGATTACATTTCCGGGCGTAGCGTTTTCCGGGATTTGGTTTGTGGCTGACGTCACTTTTATCTCGGGAGCGTTATCATTCACGTCGGTTACCTTGATCAGCACTTTCGAGTATCCCGTCAGCGCAGGTGACCCGTGATCAACAGCTTGAATATCGAGTGAATAGCCGTTTGAATTTTCAAAATCTAGCGGCCCTTTGACTCGAATCTCTCCAGTTTTTGGGTCCAAGGAAAACAAATCACTCATTCTTCGCAATGTAATAACATCACTGAACGAATATGTTAGCTCTGCATTCAGCCCTTCGTCTAAATCATTTGCTTTAACTGTTAACACAATGGTATCTTGCGGTGTGTTTTCAGTAATACTGCCCCTGTAAACATCATGCTCGAATACAGGTGGATTGTCATTAATGTCCAGTACTGTAATGAGAATCTGCGCTGTTCCGGTTCTCTGAGGATTCCCACCATCCACTGCAGTAAGCATCAGTTGAAATGATGATTGTAGCTCTCGATCCAAAGTTTTCTCTAACAGCAACTCAGCAATTATAATATCCTCCTCGGTTCTCCGTGTTTTCAGACTGAAGTACTCACTCGAACTGATTGTATAATTAGCGATAGTATTCATTCCAGTATCAGCATCTTCCGCGCTCTTGAGTCGATAACGTACCCCCGGTGGAATGGCTTCAGACATTTGTAAGGCAATATGTGTGTCCCGAAATGTAGGAGAATTGTCATTTACGTCAAGAATCTCCACTTCGCCGCGATACATCTCTAGTGGATTTTCCAGCATTATTTCCAAAGGTATAGTACACAAATCTACTTGCCCACAAATACGTTCCCTGTCGATTCTTTCACAAATAGATAAAAGTCCATTATCCAAACTAACCTTCATGTACCGGTCTCCGTCATTGGAGCTGAGACGAAATTTACGAGCTGACAAAATCGGTACATTCCATCCCAAATCTTGAGCGATATTCCCAACAATTGTCCCTTCGACCATTTCCTCGGGAATAGAATAACGAAATTGCCCTGGAATTTTATCCGGGACATACACGATAAAACTGTGTGCAATTACAATGATGCTTAATATGGATTTGGACGCCATTGTTCCGCATTCAATTAATTTACAAATCCAGGTCTGTGCTCAATTCATTCCGAACAAGTCCTTACTACAAGACGTAAACGCAGGCAGATAAATACGGAATCTAAACAGACAGATTTTTACGCCTCAGCTTAACACTCTAATGTAGACGCACGCAATGGTTGTTTCTTCGTTCACTCTGCCCTTTTATTCAGGGCGAGGGAGGGGCGATGGATCCAACTGAGAAATTGAGTTTTTTATTGGTAGACAGCGACACAACCAGTTCTTTTCGTCAATTACAACTGCTGCTCTTAAAGCTCTACCGTTCTGCTATATTTAATGGTGCACACCATAAAATGTAGCTGTTGATACAATTGCTCAATTCATTTCATTTTCAACGTTTATCATGGTAAACTATAACAAAACCCATTGATGGCATTTTGGTCATAAATAATTCAATGTTGTAATCAAGTATTGCAATAGATTTGGATCATGAGGGTATCAGGATAAGAAACAGACGCTGCCTTGCTTGTGCTTGCTGACAATAGCTAACAATAGATGATGCCAATAATGACTAACCTTTGACTGATAGAGGAACTGAACGTTGACGTGCGGTTCTAATTTTACATACTGCGTGGGAACATTTGTGTATTGGTTGACACATAACGAGTGGTTCTTTCAATCGGTGACTAAGTGTGTTCAGTTGATAGCTATTTACTATAATTTACGATAAAAAAATTAAAATGTAGCCTGATGTTGTGGGAATCGTAAGATAACATCTCCCCGTAATCACGCATTAAAGAATTAACTGTATACCGAGGTCTGTGTCTTTATTTCTGTTTAATAACCTGGTGAAATTCTCCAACATTAAAATACGGTAAAACAGAGCAGATTCTTCGACCGTAATTTGTCTAAGAGGATAAAATCCTTATGATACAAGATTCCGAACGAACCTATCCGAGAGATTTACTTGAAAGCTAGAGGTCCAGATTCGACTGGGGTGAGCCCATCCTGGAGACTCGCTCGACGAAGCGGGATCCAGACCAGGAGCGGGTGCCGGGGCTGTCATCTACCGACCGATGACCAATGAGTTCGAGTAAAGGAACAAGAGTGGAATTGGTAGAAGGGAGCCTGAGAGCATCGCGAGAGTAAATTTCGACCTTGGCGTATGGTGGATGATTTGTCAACCACTGCGGAGAAGCGATTGTAAACATTAACTGTAAAGAATATTAGATCTTGCATAGTTGTTAAAATTGTCTCAACTGTAGCTGGAGGAGGAAAATGGGTAATAATAACGGTACGTTTCAATGCAAGAATCAAGGAAAAAGACACGAGGAGAACCATCTCTTCAATCGCGGCCTTCTGATACCCTGGCAAGGCTGCCAATGAATAAGAATACACGCAAGCAGGTCAAAAGACTGAAGACCAAATAATTCTGAAATGACCTGCTGGTTTCCCGGGGTCCTCCGATAGCAAGATCTGATTGGAAACGAGAGATAGCAAGGCTGCAAACTTTATCTTCTGGGTGGAGTTAGGGGATTGGCTTTATGGTGGATCCATTGTTCTTAAAAGGTTTAGCATTGACGAAATGAAGCAAAAGCTGAGGGCGGAGATCCTAATTGGAATTTAGAAGATATGATGTGATGTTTTAACAAATGGGAAGAGGTGGCTAATTGGCACCAACATTTGAAGGTTAAACTAAATTACGCAGAATGCCGAGGCACTCGCATCAGGACCCACTGCTCCGACCGTCTCAGACCCGGACTATATCCTCCAATAGCACTACCTACTCCTTATCTGGAGCTTCCAGGTGTTGTGGAAAAAATAGAAATGGCTGTGAGGGAATGACCGCCAAAAGCAACAGCAACAACAGCAACAGCAGAGGAGGGGCTCAGACTCTCTTCCAGGCTCCTCACTAATAGTAGGGAATGTCTTGATACATAAAATCTGCAAGTAAACTAGTAGCTGGCCAAGAATCTAGTTCGGGGATACCCCTGAAGAAAAAAAAATCACTGGTAAATTGACCCCGATCAGAGATAACCAGAGTTCCTATGATAGAATCCCTGTCCGAATGGGTTAAAAACAAGCAGGGACTTTTTCCACTGATGAAACACTTGTTATAGCACAGAACGCATCTGTAAATTTGCTTGGACGCCACGCACTCTAAACACTAAACGGGTAATTCTTTGTACCTCCGAACGATCATATCTTGAAACCCCCTGAGTATAGATAACCTCAGCTCCGCACTCTAATGCAGTTCAGTGGGGGGAAAGCCTGGTGAGATTGGCTGTGGCAGCAAATAGAAGACGACTTAAAGTGGGAGAATTATTGAATGATGTGATCGGAAATTGTAAACTAATATCTGCAGTACATTGCGCTGTGGCCTTCAGGAATCCAGATCCCGATGACGATTATAGTACCAAGCATATTAACATGAAGGTAAGAAGGGGCTAATATTCTTATAGAGTAGGGGTGTTTTGGCCCTGAGGGAATAGCAGCTGAGATTCAGTTCAAAAGGAAACAGGAGGTGCACTTCCTGAGTGGCCAACATTCACTGCCCCATGCCTTACTGGAAGTGAAAACACCTTTTATGCTTATTGATTTCTGATCATATGCAGACCCCCTCTAACCCAGCCATATACTAATCATGTAGGATTACTGAAGTTAGTAGCTCCGCATCAGGTGGCTCTTCACAAACTGTCCGACTACCTTCCATTAAACTGCATTGCCTATCTCCAGAAGCCATCAAGAGTTTTAAACTGTTCATAGAGACGTTATTCGAAAACAGGTGAACTCAAAGCCCTTGCGATACGCTGATATTATCCATTCCCAAACCAGGAAGTCTGAGTGAGAGGCGGTTTATCCAGGATAAATCAGAAAGTGCATGCCAGTTCACCGAAGGTACCAGATACAAATGTGATACTGATATACAGTGATTGATTTGTACTGTTTTTTTTTTCCTCTATACCACTGCATGAGGACTGTCAATATCTGGTTGCCTTCCCATATAATGAACAGCCATACACACGGACAGATTTTTCTGCCGGATTACACAGTAAGTCCAGTTTTCTACGCAGCCGCTATTCGTGATGATTTAGTAAATTTGCTACTGCCTAGCGGCAGCATGACTTTACCGTTTGCAGATTTATTGCTGGCCTCTCAGACACTGACTGATTTTACAGAAGAACGTGTGACGTTGTTGAATCATTTTGCTGCCAGAGGACATACAACCTCCTTGTCAAACTTCCAACTCTGCCAACCTGCAGTGACATATTTGGGGTATATATTGCACAAATGAACCCGCCGATCGGGCCGGAGCGTGTGACTCTCATTGCTTAGTCTCCCAGACCTTCTGGCAAGAGACAGACGATGCCATTCCTGGCAATGACGAATTACTGTCGACATTGAGTACCTGAATACCTCATCTATGCTGCTGTCCTACGAGTCGCAGTTACGCAGGATGCATCTGATACAATACAATGGACTGAGGATTGCCCTATTACAGTAAGCCGTTCCAGCTGTATGTGAATGAAAATGAGCCTTTCGCAATCGCAGTATTAACCCACGGTGGCTTACGAAGACCAGTGGCGCATTTTTTCCACATCTAGTGTTTAGAGGTACGCCCGGATGTTTAAGGACGGTGGTAGCGACATTGGCAGTGGGCGAGAATTCTGCACAGTTAATACTACAGCTAGTTTGTATGTTCCTTAGCTCAGCTGCTACGCAACATCATAATACCGCACGGCGGTCGGGGTACTTAAAAGGTCAAATGTGACCTTTAAAAGTGCACTTGCATTCAGCACGGCCACCCAGTCTTGACGGTCATCATATTCCCATGACTGTGATAAAGCCTATCCTCTCTACCCCCTGATAACCGAGAATTAGTGCCCTTTATCGAGGGCTCTTCTTGCAAGCCGAGCCATCACAACCTATTATAAAGCAATGCGATAGTGACTGCCTTTGAAAATTTAGAGGTGCAAAACAAGCCCCAAGGAACTTCAGCTCAGTCAGCGGAGCTATTTCCTCTAAAATGAGGGACACAAAGTAAACATCTGTACGGACTCCAGGTAGGCCTTGGGATGGGAAATGATTTTGGATCACTTTGAAAGCATCGGGAGTTCATTACTTCTGCGGGTAAACCCATTCAGCATAATTGGACCCCAGGATAGGGAGTTTGTAGAGTGTCTAAGGGATGCATTTTTGGAACAGCTTGTACGAGAGCCGACCAGGGGCAAGGCTATTCTGGATTTAGTGTTATATAATGAACAGGATTTGATAAGCGATCTTGAAGTAAAGGAGCCATTAGGAGGTAGTGATCATAATATGATAAGTTTTGATCTGCAATTTGAGAAGGATAAGGGCAGCTCGGAGCTGTCAGTGTTGCAGTTGAACAAAGGAGACTATGGAGCCAAGAGGGAGGAGCTGGCCAAAGTTAACTGGACGGATATCCTAGCAGAAAAGACAGTGGAACAGAAATGGCAGGTATTCTTGGGAATAATGCACAAGATGCAAAATCAGTTCATTCAAAGGGGGGGAAAGGGGTCATAATGGTTGACAAAGGAATTCAGAGATTTCATAGGATTAAAAAAAGGAAGTATGACAGAGCTAAGGTGAGTGGTAGGACAGATGACTGGGAAATTTTAAGGAACAACAGAACTTAAAAAGGCAATACGGGGAGAGAAAATGAGGTAGGAGTGCAAGCTAGCCAGGAATATAAAGGAGGATAGCAAAAGCTTTTTTAGGTATGTGAAGAGAAAGAAGATAGTTAAGAACAATGATGGGCCCTTGAAGAATGAATGGGGTGGAATTGTTATGGGGAACAGAGAAATGGCAGAAGAATTGAATAAGTACTTTAGATCTGTATTCACTCAGGAAGACACAAGCAATCTCCCAGATGTATGGATGGGCCAAGGACATAGGGTAACAGAGGAAATGAAATAGATTGACATTAGGAAGGAAACGGTGATGAGTAGACTGATGGTACTGAAGGCTGACAAATCCCCAGGTCCAGATGGTCTGCCTCCTAGGGAACTAAAGGAGGTGGCCCTGGAAATTGCGAATGCATTGGTAATCATTTTCTAATGTTCTTAGATTCAGGATCAGTTCCTGAGGATTGGAGAATGGCTAATGTTATCCCACTTTTTAAGAAAGGAGGCAGGGAGAAAACAGAGAACTATCGACCTGCCAGCCTAACATCAGTAGTGGGAAAGATTCTAGAGACCATTATTAAAAATGAAATAGTGGCATATCTAGATAGCAGTGATAGGATTGGGCCGAGTCAGCATGGATTTACCAAGGGTAAATCATGCTTGACTAATCTATTGGAGTTTTTCGAGGATGTAACCAGGAAGTTAGACAAGGGAGATCCAGTGGATGCAGTGTACCTCCCTCGATTTTCAGAAGGCATTTGATAAGGTCCCGCATATGAGATTGCTGGGTAAAATGAAAGCTCATGGAATTGGGGGGAAGGCATTGACATGGATAGAAAACTGGTTGGCAGATAGAAAGCAAAGGGTAGCGGTAAACAGGTGTTTGTCGGAATGGCAGGTGGTGACTAGTGGGCTGCCACAGGGCTCCGTATTGGGACCACAGCTGTTTGCAATTTACGGCAACGATTTATATGAAGGCATTGAGAATAACATCAGCAAGTTTGCTGATGATACTAAGCTGGGTGGCAGTGCGACATGTGATGAGGATGTTAGGAGAATTCAGGGTGACTTGTCTAGGGTGGGTGAGTGGGCAGATGCTTGGCAGATGAAGCTTAATGTGAATAAGTGTGAGGTTGCCCACTTTGGGAGTAAAAACAGGAAGGCAGATTATTATCTGAATGGTGTAAAGTTAGGTAAGTGAGAAATACAAAGAGATCTAGGAGTCTTTGTTCATCAGTCACTGAAGGTGAATGAGCAAGTGCAGCAGGCAGTGAAGAAGGCTAATGGATTGTTAGCCTTTATTACAAAGGGAATTGAGTACAAGACCAAGGAAATCCTCTAGCATCTGTACAGGGCCCTGGTGAGACCACACCTGGAGTATTGTGTACAGTTTTGTTCTCCAGGGTTAAGGAAGGACATCCTGGCTGTAGAGGAAGTGCAGCGTAGATGCACAAGGTTAATTCCTGGGATGTCAGGACTGTCTTACGCAGAGTGGTTAGAGAGACTGGAGTTGTACTCGCTGGAAGTAAGGAGATTGAGAGGGGATCTGATTGAAACATATAAGATTATTAAGGGATTGGACAAGATACAGGCAAGAAATATGTTCCAGATGCTGGGAGAGTCCAGTACCAGAGGGCATGGTTTGAGAATAAGGGCTAGGTCATTTAGGACAGAGTTAAGAAAAAACTTCTTCTCCCAGAGAGTTGTGGGGGTGTGGAATGTACTGCCTCGGAAGGCAGTGGAGGCCAATTATCTGGATGCTTTCAAGAAGCAGCTAGATTGGTATCTTATCGATAGGGGAATCAAGGGATATCGGGACAAGGCAGGAACCGGGTATTGATAGTAGATGATCAGCCATGATTTCAAAATGGCGCTGCAGGCTCAAAGGGCCGAATGGTCTACTTCTGCACCTATTGTCTATTGTCTAAATGTAATAAACAATGCAGTTGCCCAAACAAACTGCTGTCATTAAGTACGAAGCTTGCACTAATGGCTCAGACCCCATAAGTAAGGGAAATGCTGCTGTGGACGCATATGCTAAAGAAGCCGCTAATGCAAGAAAAGGAATGCTAGTACATATGCAGTGGCAATGTGCACTTTCAGCTCTTAGCCGAAATCTGCAAAAGATTTATTTCCACCAAAGACGGGACTCCGCAAAAGGATGAGTATAAAAGGAAAAACAGAGTTTTCAGGACTCTGAATGGCTGTCACAGGAATTGGGATATTATAGATAAATAATGATTTGCACCCAGACCAACAATAATTGCGAGACAGGCTGTGCGAGCTGTGAGATTTGCTAGTGACAAAATGCGGGAAAGTCACCTGTTGTACTTAATCATTTTCCAACCGCCTCGTCACCATTTGCCAATTTACAGACAGATGCCTGCTAGTGGGGGTTATAAGTATCGGTCACAGTAGATATGTTCTCTAAATGGGGGAGGCGTTTCCCACTAGAGAAGATGACACCCTAGCTGCGGTTAAGATATTCATACAGGAAACTTTTCTCAGATTTGGGGGTCCATGCAGGTAAATTAATTAAATAATTGGCTTTGCCGTTAGAATTTCCATGGGAATACCACCTTCCCTAACACTCGCAGACCTCGGGACTAGCAGAAAGAATGAATGGAGTATTAAAATATATATTGTCTCAAGTTTGTCAGGAAACTGGATTGAAATGGCTCATTATACTTTCTAAGAAAACATGTGAGACGGTCAACTAAATTGACTCAGTTTGAAGTATTAATGGAAAGGCCTATACTGCCGGGGTCTCTGCCTCATTTGTTTAGTGTACAAAAGACCCTGCTCAGAACCGGAAAGTAAACCCTAGAAATTGTTAAGTAAAGCATTAAGGGCAAACCAAGGACATGTAGTTGCTGCCTTCCTTAAAGCAGGGAAATTAACATTCATCCCATTAAACCTGGATATTGTAAAGATGCTTACGACGGCCTTTCTTCTAGGTAGAAATGTGGTGAAATCAGGTGATTCCGGTGACAAGGACTGTTGTGAAAGCCTAACGGAATGCTGGCTGGATACAGGGAACCAAGTGCAATTTAGCTTCTCATGAAGAAGGGAAGAGGGGATACAAAATTATGAAGAAATTACTTTTTTATTGTGGACAATTGGGGTTTATTATACTGTGGGGAACCTATAATACTTACTTGGGCTAGGCTTATGAACATGCTACGCGGACTAACGTAGTCAGTGGTTGGACGTACATGGAGATTCCTGGGCATAAATCCAAAGCCGTTCAACGAGAACCAAGAATGCGTCGGCAAATTAGCAAGCTATATGAAAAGCTATTATTGGTAGGAGAAAAAGGAAGGAATGAATACAGGAGGGAATAAATAATCAACATATGTACAAGCTACATAAAGGTCAATCGGTATGGTATTCTTTAAGGGAAATTCCTTTAAAGGCTGGTATATGACTGGCTGTAAATTAACGAATCATAATGCCTAGAATTCATGTAGCTTTCCAAACAGGTGAAAGTGCAGGTGCAGATAAAACAGGACATGTCAGTTATTGGGAAGGAGTAGTAGTAGCGAAAAGTTTTATTTATGGTGGGAACCCCTCATCCATATGGGCTAATTTTGTAATGATCACACTAGTGGTCACGTTTGCACGATGTGCTGGCTCTTGGATAGCTCGGCCTACAGCTTTCCCTGTAAAATTATCCGTACCAGTTTAACTGGAATCTCTCTATCCAGAATATGATGAAAAGGCCTCTTTAAATTATTTTTTTCCTGTGGACAGTTGGGGTTTATTATGCTGGGGGAAACCTATAAGACTTACTTGTGCTTAGTTAATGAATATGCTACACGGACTAATGGAGTTAGTTCTTGGGCGTATATGGGGATTCCAGTGCATAAAGCCAACGCCCTTCAACGAGAAGCAAGAATGCGTCGATAAAATAGCTAGCAACATCAAAAGATATTATTGGTAGGAGAAAAAGGAGGGAGGACACAGGAGGGAATAAATAATCAACATAAGTAGAAGCTACGTAAATGTCAATCGGATCGGTATTCTTTAAGGGAAATTCCTTCAGGGGCTGGTATATGCCTAACTGTAATTTAACAAATCGTGATGCCTAGATTTCATGTAGCTTCTCAAACAGTTGTGAAACGCAGGTGCAGTTAGACAGGACAGTTTAGTTAATGGGAAAGTGTAGTTGTAGCGAAAAGTTCTATTTAAGGAGGGAACCCCTCATCCATATGGGCTAATTTTGTAATGATCACACTAGTGATCACCATTGCACGACGTGCTGGCTCTTAGATAGCTCGGCCTGCAGCTTTCCCTGTAAAATTATCCGTACCGGTTAAACTGGAATCTTTCAATCCAGGATATGATGAAAAGGCCTCTTTAAACATAAGGTTTTTACATCATGAATATGGCATTCTCTATCCAGAGGAAAAAGAGAAGTGTCCTGAAAAGGTGGACAAAACTAAGTGACTGGGGAAGAAAATTAAATTTTGAATTCAATGTTGTTGTCAAGCTTGACTGGCTAAGTATTGCCCAAGACTTGGATTATGAGAGTGGCAGCATATGACGCAGACACAGTCTTGCAATAGAACATACCAGAATTGAAGTATTCCTAATTTTTGCTGAAACTGGTTAATAGACGAATTGAATGTAGGAATGCAGTTCTAATTGCGTGTACCGCACCGAAACATTTGTGAATTGGTTGATACCTAACCAGTGCTTCTGGAAATCGCTAAAAATGTTTCTTCTAAAGTTCAGTGAATATAGGCTATTGCTCAAAATTTACTGCATAAATTTGGGACGTAACCTGGCATCGCAAGAGTCGTAAAGTAATGGTTCCCTGTGATCACGTAGTAAACAGTTAACCTTATACCGAGGACTGTGTTTTTATTTCTATTTGATAACGTGGTGAATTTTCTACAATATAATACGATAAACCAGGGTACATTCTTTGACAGTTACTCTATTATATAGAAAAATACAATGACTCTTATTTTGGAAACCCTAAGTGTAGCAACAAAATGTGTTCTGTATAACTATCAGTTTGTTCGCAGCTGGATTTCAATTTCATTATTTTACGCATTATTATTTTAGAAAGAAATATAACCTCATTATCATTCAAAGTAAATATTCTTGAGTATTTCATTATAAATTCTCATATACGCAAATTGAGATTTCGAAAACATGACGCAATGGATTTCATCAAATTTAAAATAAATTTTGTGTTTTACATATGGTGTTAAAATAAGGATTGTTGGAGAAAAGTGCTGGAGAGTGACTACTACGGTAATCTTTCTTTCTTTCTTTTTCAATCTTTTTATTAAATTTCATATATAAAAAAAACAACACATAAT
The DNA here is from genome assembly GCF_030144855.1 of Hypanus sabinus. Classification (NCBI taxonomy): domain Eukaryota; kingdom Metazoa; phylum Chordata; class Chondrichthyes; order Myliobatiformes; family Dasyatidae; genus Hypanus; species Hypanus sabinus. Next base: position 56,203,464 of record NC_082720.1, on the reverse strand, counting down.
AATGAATAGATTACAAATTCAATAAACTTGAGATTACATTAGTAATAGGATAATAATATCCTATTAAAACATCCATCAACAAAAGGTACATAAATCAATCAAGTCTATATAAATATATATGAAAAAAAACAAAAATAATCATCGAAAAAAGAAAAAAAGAATTGAAATTATATATGAGAAAAAATATATATTGAAAAAAAATACTAAACTAAACTAACATGGGCAATAATAGCACTTTATAAATATATGAAGGTGTCAAGAAAAGAACTCCGGAACTCCATACCTGAACAAGGATAAGTAGAGAAAAGGATCTGAAATAGACCAAATTAATTCATATGAAAGTGTCGAATAAATGGTCCCCAGGTTTCTTCAAATTTAATTGAAGAATCAAAGATAGTGCTTCTGATTTTTTCCAAACTCAAATAAGAAATAGTTTGGGAGAACCACTGAAATGCAGTAGGAGGATTTACTTCTTTCCAGTTTTGTAATATAGACCTTCTGGCAATTAATGTTACAAAGGCAATCATTCGTCTGATTGAAGGGGAAAGCTGATTGCCATCTTCATTTGGTATACCGAAAATTGCAGTAATAAAATGGGGTTGTAAATCGATATTCCATACTGAGGAAATGACATCAAAAATGTCCTTCCAATAGTTATGTAAAGTGGGACATGTCCAAAACATGTGAGTCAATGAAGCCACTTCTAAGTGACATCTGTCACATTGAGGATTAATATGCGAGTAAAATCGGGCAAGCTTATCTTTAGACATATAAGCTCTATGTACAATTTTAAATTGTATTAAAGCATGTTTAGCACAAATAGAGGAGGAATTAACCATTTGTAAAATTTTTTCCCATTTATCTGTTGATATATTACATCGAAGTTCTTTTTCCCATTCTTGTCTAATTCTATCCGATATTTCTGGCTGTATCTTCATAATCATGTTATAAATAAAAGCTACTAATCCCTTCTGACAAGGATTAAAAGTAAAAATCAAATCTGAAAAATCCGATGGAGTTGAATTAGGAAAAGATGGAAGAATTTTATGTAAGAAATTTCTAATTTGTAAGTATCTAAAAAAATTAGATTTAGGTAATTCAAATTTGTTGGATAGTTGATCAAAAGACATCAAAGTACCTTCAAAAAAAAGATCACGAAAACATTTTATACCTTTCCTTTTCCATATACTAAAAGCTTGATCTGTCAATGAAGGTTTGAAAAAAAAATTACATAAAATAGGGCTGTCCAGAGCAAAGTTTTTCAGAAGTACGGTAATCTAATACTGCTACAGGGCAATGGAAATCATTGTTCACTTTTATTCAATCAATATTTGCGCACAATTTATTCTTGTGTTTCGGACTTTTATTTGCTGGTAAATTCGTGTATCTGATGCTTCCAGATACGTAAAGAATATTTAGAGTGTTATTTCGCGCTCGATGTCAACAATGAGATTTGGTGTTTGCAAGGAGAAGAGAAGGCTGTTAATGGTTGGATAAATATTTAGTTTGGAGAAACGAAACAAAAGTTGCTACTTTCATTGAGGAATGATAGGTTTAAACCATAACATGTAAGACATAGGAGCAGAAATGAGCCAAACCGGCAACGCTGTTCTGTCATGGTTCGGTTCTTGAGTAAATACAGAGTAATATTTTGGGTTATGCACTTCATACAAAACGCTTTGTTTTCTTTTAATGCTAGGGATTTATAATCATATTAATTCACATTAAAAATTAACGTCTTACATTGGACCACCATGCTTTGTTCATCCGACATAACAACAAAAGGCTTGGGAGTGTGAGTCAGAAACTCATCGTCATGTTTCTATAACAGTTAACACATGCCAGTTTGCAATGGCTGGATTAATTGTTGCGAAACTTTGTCCTTGAATATTGCATTTTGCAATCAATATTTATATTAAAATACGATTTCTTCGCCTCATAAACAATGGACTTTGTTTCGGGTTCTCTTTAATTGTTTATTCCCATTGATCCAATTTCTTAGTTTTAAAGAGAGTTCGAAGTGGAATTGTTATTCATTATTTTTAGATTGACGTTGGGCCTGAGATATTGGCCGGTTGCACGGCTTCAGAAACAGGAAGTCGCTATTCGCTGACGCTGGAGACAAACAAACAGAATAATGATGGTTTTCAGGTAGGTAAACCATCGATTTTGTTCTACTGTCATTGAAGGATTCCTTCACTTGAGGTCTTAGGTGAAAGTGGTCGTTAGAAATGTCACAGCTGTAGCAACAACTGGGTGAATTGTAGTCTTGACTGACATTTCTGTTCATGTTACACTTAATGCCATTCAGCAGAATGATGGTAACAAGAAAGAGAGCGGAAGTGCAGCCGAAAGTGACAATTGGTCAGAGAAATCTTCGGACTTCTTTACAAAATTACTGTTTTCAATGTTTCTTTCAGTGATGTTGTCAGTAACTGTAAGTGGAATTGTAATCGTGCAGGAAAGGCTTGGCTGTCCGTTATCCTTCACCAAAATTACCAAAGTTTGTGTAGTGTCATCAGACTCCAAAATATTACGAACTGTTCTAATTTCGCCCGAGCTTTGCCCAATATTGAATAAACTAGTATCAGTGGATGTCTGCACCTGATAGGATAGCAGCGCGTTCTGACCAGAAACTGCGTCAGTTGCCATTATCTTGGTGACCAAGTGCCCCTGACCCACTGAATGCGGCACGATCTGCACAGGGGCTTCTCAGTGGGGGTACTCCAGCGTCACGGGCTTGAACGTAGACCTGGAACGTTTTGATATTCTCATAGTCAAAAGAGCGCAACGCATAATTGGTACCATTCACAGAAGTAATCTTGAGATATCTGTATACTAGTAAGATTATGGATAAGGCACTCTACAAAGGAGTAAGAAACATAAGAGTTCCGGTCCAAATCAGGATCGACAGCAGCTGCTGCGAAAATAAATGCACCCGGAGCGTTGTTCTCCATCACATAAACTGTATAAGAGGACCGGGCAAACGTTGGGGCGTTGTCATTGATCAGGTCCAGTCTGTTTCAATAAGGGGACGCTCAGACAAAAGTAAAATACTGGGTCTTTTCCGTGTAATTCTGCTTTCGTTCACTGGTGGGTGTGGAGCAATGGATCTCTAGCTGCTCTTGAGATCCTGATTGGTGTACAGCAACACAAAGTGTTCTTGTCAATAATAACGCCAAAAATTCTTGAAGCTGGATGGCGCCAGGAATGTGAGTCTACTGTTTATATAACCATATAACAGTTACAGCTCGGAAACAGGCATCTCGGCCCTTCTAGTCCATGCAGAACGCTTACTCTCACCTAGTCCACTGACCCGCACACTGCTCATAACCCTCCATTACTTTCCTGTCCTTATAACTATCCAATTTTGCTTTAAATGACAATACCGAACCTGCCACTACCACTTCTACTGGAAGCTCGTTCCACACAGCTACCACTCTCTGAGAAAAGAAATTCCCCCTCGTGTTACCCTTAAACTTTTGCATCCTAACTCTCAACTCATGTCCTCTTGTTTGAATCTCCCCTACTCTCAATGGAAAAAGCCTATCCACGCAAACTCTATCTATCGCTCTCATAACTTTAAATACGTCTATCGTCCCCCCTCAACCTTCTACGCTTCAAAGAATAAAGACCTAACTTGTTCAATCTTTCCCTGTAACTCAGGTGGTGAAATCCAGGTAACATTCCAGTAAATCTTCTCTGTACTCTCTCTCTACGGGTTTACAACTGTAGGTCCGACCGCAATGACACAAGAAGCTTCAGTTTATTCCGCAATTTTTGGTCTGTTCCAAAGTTTACACCAAAACTATGAAACTGTTCCTACAAATATCAACAGCACATATTAAAGGATCTACGTGCATGTATCCTTATATTGAACGATTGGCTCAGGGACTGCTTCCACCTCTTAAACTTATATTATGCAAATGTTTATCTTCTGTAGTAAATATCGTGATGTCAAACAGCAACAGACGTAAACGGGCAGTGAATAAGAAGTTAAAGCCCGCCTGGAATCAACTCTCCAGTATTGGAAATCTGGACAAAATGTCGTGGGAAATTTATGAAATGATAATCGGGTGTGGGGATTATGGAAGATTTCAGTCATCTGCAGTTATACTTGCATGTAGAAGGATGTTCGATTTAAATGAAATTTCTACAAAACTAATTAGAAGCGGAAAATATTGGAAGTACACAATTGTACAAAGTCGAAAACGTTCTGACAAGAATGATGTTTCCGATCAATAACTAGTCAATTTTATTTCCCTCTCCATCCACTGAGCAGCTGGGCCGCTCCGGTATTTCCTGTCATTCAAAGTTCAAGGTACAAGGTAAATATATGTCACAAGATACAAACTGGTAATTTACTTTCATATGGGGATATTCAGTAAAACCAGGAATTATAATACAAACACTGAAGGAGCGCCACCAACAGGTCAGACAAAGGACCAATGTGCAAAGACAAATAAATAAATAAAAAAAAAATATATATATATATATATTATATAAATATATAAATAAATAAATAAATAAATAAATGGATGGATAGATAGATAGATAGATAGATAGATAGATAGATAGATAGATAGATAGATAGATAGATAGATAGATAGATAGATAGATAGATAGATAGATAGATAGATAGATAGATAGATAGATACAGAAGCAATAACAATCAAGGGGGTGGTTGCCTGTGATGGACTGGCCAGTTTCCAATAGTTTCTGTAGGATTTTCTGTTCAAGGGCATTGGAATTTCCAAACCAGTCCGCTATGTAACCAGTTCATATGCTCTTCACCACACATCTTTTGATTGTTCTCAAATTAATAATCAATCAGTATAAAGAGATGGCATAGGATTGGAAGTTGTAGATTCTCTACAGGTTGAGTTAAGAAATGGCATGGGTAAAAGGACCCGAATGGCAGTTGTATACAGACCTCCAAAGAGCAGCCGGAATATGGATTACAAATTGCAGCTGGAGATGGAAAAGGCATGCAAGAAAGGCAATGTCATAATAAGGGTAGAGGATTTTAACATGAATGTGGATTGGGAAAACCAGGACAGTACTGGACCACAAGAGAGAGAATTTACAGGATGTCTAAGGGATGGCTTTTTAGAACAGTTTGTTGTTGATTGGGCGTTGTGCAATGATCCGGAGGTGATAAGTGAGCATAAGGTTAAGGAATCCTTAGGGAACAGTGATCACAATGTGATCGAGTTCGAATTGAAATTTGAGAGGGAAACAATAAACTCCAGTGTGTCGGTATTTCAGTGGAATAAGGAAATTACAATAGCAGGAGATGGTAACTGGCGAAATTTGACTGGAAAGGTACATTTGCAGCAAGGACAGCAGAGCAACAATGCTGGAGTTTCTGCGAAAAATGAGGAAAGTGTAAGACAGCTATATCCCAAATAAGAAGAATTTTTCAAAGGAAGGAAGGACACTACCGTGGCTGACAAGTGAAGTCAGAGACAAAGTAAAGTCAAAAGAAGCGGTAGACAAGGAAGTCAGATCTAGGATTGGAGAGCTTTTAAAAATTTGCAGAAGGAAACTAAGAAGGCCATTGGGACCGAAAAGATGAATTATGAAATGAACCTTGCGACTAATAGCAAAGAAAATACTAAAAGTTTTTTTTTCAGTATATAAAGGGGAAAATGAGTCGAGGGTAAGTATAGGACCAATACAAAATGACGCTGGAGATATTGTAATGAGACATGCAGAGATGGCAGAGAAATTCAAAGCGTATCAGTCTTCATAGTGGAAAATGTCTGCAGTATACCGGACATTCGAGAGCGTCAGGGAACTGAAGTTTGTGCAGTGAAAATTACGACTGAGTAAAGTGCTCAGCAAGATTAATGGTATGAGAGTGGATAAATCTCCTCGACCTGCTGGAATGCACCCTCGGGTTCTGAAGAAAGTAGCTGGAGGGATTGTTAAGGCATTAACAATGATCTTTCAAGAATCGATGGATTCTGGCATTTTGCCGGATGACTGGAAAATTGCAAATGTTATTCCGCTATTTAAAGTAGTGGGAGACAGCAAAAATGAAACAATAGAGCTGTTAGCATGACATCAAAGGTTGGAAAGTTGTTGGAATCGATTGTTAGTGATGAGACTAGGGAGTACCTGGAGGCACATAACGAGAAAGGCCAAAGCTATCTCTTGAAAGGGAAATGCTGCCTAACAAACCTACAGAAATTATTTGAGGAAATTTAAAGCAGGGTAGACGAAGGAGATGCAGTAGACATACTGGACTTGGAATTTCAGAAAGCCTCTAACAAAGTGCCGTACATGAGGTTACTTAGCCACTTAAGAGCCCATTGAATCACAAATAAGTTACTAGCATAGGTGGAGCATTGGCTGATCGGCATAAAACAGAGAGTGGGAATAAAGGGATCCTATTCTGGCTGACTGCCGGTTACCAGTGGAGTCCCATAGGTGTCGGTGTGGCAACCGTAGCTTTTTACGCAGTATATCAATGCTTTGGACTACCGTAATAATGGATTTGTAGTAAATTTGTGGATGATAAGAAGATAGGTGGAGGAGCAGGGAGTGTTCCGGAAACAAAGAGTCTTCAGACAGAATTAGATAGTTTAGGGGAATGGACAAAAAAGTGACAAAATAAATACAATGTTGGAAAGTGTATGGTCATGCACTTTGGTGGAAGAAATAAATGGCCAGACTATTATTTAGATGGAAAAAAAATTCAAAAGGCAAAGATGGACAGGAATTCAGGAGGTCTTGTGCAAGGTACCCTAAAGGTTGAGTCAGTTTTGAAGTAGGCGAATGCAATGAAGGCATTCATTTTTAGAGGTAAAATATGTAACAGCAGGGATATGATGTTGAGGCTCTATAAGGCTCTCGTAAGACCGCACTTGCAGGATTCTCTGCAGTTTTGTGCTCCTTATGCTAGAAAGGATATACTGACATTGCAGAGGGTTTAGAGAATATTCACAAGAATAATGGGCTCTCTTTGGGCTGTATTCCCTGGAGTTCAGGAGATTGATGGAAGATTTTATAGAAACATTCCGGATATTAAAAGGCCTGAACAGATTAGAAATGGCTAAGATATTTCCCGTGGTACGAGATTCTAGGGTTAGAAAACCCAACTTCAGGATTGAAGGACGTCCATTTAGAACTGGGATGCGGAGAAATTACAGATGGTAAATCTGCGGAATTCGCAGCCAGAGAGGCTGTGGAAGTCATGTCATTGGGTATATTTAAGGCAGAGATAGATAGGTTCGTAATTAGCCAGCTCATCAACGGGTATGAGGGAAGGCAGGGGATAAGCCCATGATTGATTGGCGGATCAGACTCGATGGGCCGCATGGCATACTTCTGCTCCTATATTTAATGGTCTTCTGGTCTTATGGTCTAAGTTTCAGATATCATGCCGAATCTTCGGAAACTTCTAAGAAAACTGAACTGCCGTTATTTCTTGGTAATTATACTTACGTGCTGAGCCCAGGACTGAACCTCTAGAGTGATACCTAGATTTTCATTCTCCCTCCTATATGCTGATTCGTAACAAATTGGTCTTAGTAGAGTTGAAGATGGCATTGAAGCTAAGCTTCCCAGGCTTACGTATAAAGCGAGTAAAGCAGGGGGCGAAGCACATAGCCTGTGGTGCACCTGTGTTGATGGAGATTATGGGAGAGATGTTGTTGCCACTCGGAACTGACTTTGGTCAGCAAATGAGGAAATCGAGAATCCAATCGCAAAAGGATGTGTCAAGGCCAAGACCTTGGAGCCTATTGATCAGTTTGGACGAGATTATATAATAGAATACAGACTGCAATCGACAAAATTCATACTGATATATGAATGTTTGCTGATCCCATGTCCCAAGGATGAGTGAAGAGCAAATGAAATTGCATCTGATGCGCACCTGTTGTGCCGGTAGACAAATTGGAGCGGTGCCATTTCCTTCTCGGGCAGGAGTTGATATCTGTCAACACCAACTTCTCAAAGCACTTCATCGCAGTGGATAAAAGTGCAATAGTCATTAAGGCAGGTTGCCACCTTCTTTTTAAACTCTGATGTAACTGAAGCCTGCTTGAAGCGGATGAGTACCTCAGACTACCGAGGTGAAAGGTAAAACATATTTTTCGAATCATTTTTCTTTTTTATTTACCAATACAACGCGGAGTAGGCCCGTCGAGCCAGGACATCCCAGCAACGCGCGACAAACCCTAATCTAATTACAGGACAAATTCCAATGACGAATTAACCGACCGGGTACGTCACCTAACAGCGAGGGCAAACCGAAGAACCCAGGGAAATCCCACTTGTCCACAGGGAGGATGTACATACACCTTACAAACTCTTCTGGCATTAATCCACTAACTCTGGAACTCAAGAGCTATAATAGCGTCGCGGTAACCGCTATGCTACTATGTCGCCAAAGTATCAGTGAACATTCCAGCCTGTTAATTCGCAGAGGGCTTTAGTACTCGGCCAGTAACCCCATTTGGTTTGGATCCTTTCCATAGGTTCTCCCTTGGAAAGGATGCCCTCACGTTGGCCTCAGAGACTGAAATCACATAGTCATCGGGAGTTGCGGGAGTTGTGAACTTTCATCTAAGTTTTGAAGGCCGAAGTAAGCAAAAATAGCATTGAGCTCAACTGGAAGCGAATTTTGCTTTAATTTCGTAAGAGGTGAAAGCATTCTAGAAAGGCCATAGTTCTAGAGGATCCTTCAGTGGTTAAATCTTAGTCTGGAGATGGCTTTCTGGAGACATACATGGATCTGATGCATCTTTCTTGTTCACTAGACCTAAATGTCACAGATTTGTCCCACAGCACACTGCGGATCTCATGGCTCACCCATGGGATTCTGGCTGAGAAAGAATCAAAATTATTTTTTGTGGACACTGGGTGTATTTATTCAAATGCTCTAATGAATTCTTGAACATGGCCCAATTCACCGAAGATCTCTGGTAGCGTCGATTGAGTGAACTTTGCCTTTTCTCCTTGGAGTGACGAAGGATGTGAGGTCGCCTGTATAAGGTGATGAGAGGCATTAATCGTGTGGATAGTCAGAAGCTTTTATCGCAAGTCTGAAATGGCGATCTTGAAAGGCCACACTCTTAAGGTGCTTGGCAGTAGGAACAGAGCAGATGTCAGGGGTAAGCTTTTTACGCAGAGAGTGGAGTATACTTGGAATGGGCTGCCGACGAAGGTAATGCAAATGGATACAATAGGGTCTTTTAAGAGTCTCCTGCAAGGTACATCGAGATTAATAAAAAGACTGGTAATTTCTAAAGTAAGTACGTGTCCGGCACAGCATTGTGGGCCGAAATGCCTGTATTGTACTGTAGATTTTCTATGTTTCTTTCTCCCATCGCTATCTTTGTTGTCCTTATCTCTGGAGAATGTTTCTTTAGCTCCTGTCTTTATGTAGATAGGAGAGGAGCGCCAAATGATCAGCTTTCTGGAAACGCGGTCCAGGAATGGAACGGCAGGTACTCTTTCCCGTAGTCGAGCAGTGGTCTAGTGTGTTGGGACTCCTGGTGCTGCAGGGTACATGCTGTTGCCGCTGTGCCTGCTCAGAGGTTTCTTCACACAAGTGTGATTGGAGACGCATTCTATGACATGAAATCATGAAATGCGTCCGACAAACAGTTTTTTTCTGGGGAGGGGGGCGGAGTGGCAGCATTCAATATTCCGAGTGTCTTCCACCATGAATTCTGATGTAAAATACGTATTCAGTTCTTCTGCCATTTTGTTGTTCCCCATTACTACCTCTCCAGTATTGTTTTTCAGCAGTCCGATATACACTCTCACCTCTCTTTAACACTTCATGTATCTGAAGAAACTGTCGGTATCCTCTTTAGTATGATTTTATAATCCTACTAACTTCCCGCTAATCTTTGCTCTATAATATGCCCTCTCTCAGGCCTTGATGTTATTTTTAAATTCATTTGCTATCCACTGCTGTATCTTCTTTCCTTTCTATTACTTCTTCCTCTTTGGGATATATATATCCTGAGGAATTGCTTCCAGAAATTCCAACCATTGCTGCTCTGCCAACATCTCCACCAGTGTTCATTTCAAATCAATTCTCGTCAACTCTTGGCATGCCTCTGCAATTCCCTTTACTCTATTGTGATACTGACACATCTGAACTTCAGCTTCCCCTTCTCAAATTTCATGGTGAATTAGAACGTATTATGATCACATGCCACAAAGGGATCTTTCACCTTAAGTTCTCTAATCAATTCGAGTTCATTGCCTGAACTCAAATCCAGAATACCTGATCCCTTATTGGGCGCAATCACGAGGAAGTCTGGAATGCACCCCCTCCCCCCCCCCCCGGAATCCCGTACTAGGTTAATTTTCCCAATCGACCTGCATATTGATGTATCCCATCACAATTGAAACATTTCCATTTTGGCATGACTTTCTATCTCTCGTTGTAATTTGTAGGATACATCTTTTAATGTCGTTGGAGGGGATTGTACACAACTCCCATCAGGTTCTTTTACTTCTGCAGTTCGTTAACTCTATTCACAATGATTCAAGGACTTCCACCCCTATCAGCAGAGCAACGCTGCCACCTCTGCCATCCTGCCTGTCCTTTTGATACATTGTGTATCCTTGAACATGAACAATCACTACAGTCTTCATTCAGCCATGACTCGGTGATGCCTACAACATCATATCTGCCCATCTGCAACTGTGCTGCAAGTTCATCTACCTTACTCCATACGAGTACCCCTTCAGCCCTGTATACACCTTTTGGTTTCTTCAAAATAGAATTGTAAATGTGAGGACAAACAGATGAGCAAAGGTGCAATATAAAATTTGGTGAATATGCACGGAAGAGAGCCGGGTGATGCTAAAGCATAAATATTGTATTGACAAGTATACTGACCTGGATACTGTTGGAAGAGGAAACCTACAAACGAAACCAAAGCGGCCCGGCCTGCTAAGTCTACATCAGTGTACATAGTGAACCGGCATAGAGAGGAAATAGGCTGAGGTCCTGAAGGACAAATATAGAGTATAAGTATGAAGCTAAAAAGCAGAACCTTAAATGTAGCAATCTCTGCATTGATGTCTGTGTAACGCGCTGGCGAGGGGAATAATGGGAAGTTCAGGCAGTTGAATACGTGGTTGAAGAATTGGTGGAAGTGGTAGGTTTTCTGATTTGTGGATCTTTGGGATCTCTTCTGTGGAAGTTATGACCTGAACAAGAGGGACTGATTACACCTGAGTTCGAGAGGGATGGCTTTGCAAGCAGGTTTGCTCGAGATGTTGGGAAGAATTTAAACGAGATTCGCTGTAGGGCGGCAGCCAGAGTTTTTGAAAAGATGAAGGGCTATATGGTGTAAAGATGTAAGCAATGTGCAGAGTGACTGAAAGTAAGGGTTAGTCAGTAGGCCTGGCTTTACTTCATTACGAAAAGTTTTATCAATAATACGAATAGGCGTCCAGTGTGAATCAGTGCATGGAATTACGATGTTGTGGCCTTTGCAGAGAATTGCCTGCTTGATGTTGCGAGGTTTAGATATTTCGAAAGAGACAGAGTGCGATGGAAAAGGAGAAAAATTGGCATTGCCAGTCAGGAGCAGTATCAAAGGTGCAGAAAAGGGAGAGCGTTGTGAAGGGATCAACTACTGCATAAGTATGGGTTGGTGGAAGACTGAAGCAGAAAAGCTGCAGCATATAATCTGTAGACCACCCAATACCCTACCTTGCTCAGGTCCAGCGAGAGCTCTCAGGCACCTCTTCTTACTTAACTCTCAAACAGGATCTCACTAACAGGCACCAAGCCATTCTCTCTCACAACATCACTGACCTTTCTAGCTCTGGGGATCTCCCATCCACTGCCACCAACTCCTGAGTTCCCGCGCCCCACACCTCCCCTTTCTACTTCCTACTACCCAAGATCCACAGACTCGCTTGTTCATGTACACCGATTGTTCCAGCTTGTTCCTGCCCCATTGAACTCGGTTCTGCATATTCCCTGCAGCTCCGTTCCTTCCTCCTTACATCCGCGATACTTCTCATGCCTTGGACCTTTTCTGTAATTTTAAGTTATTTTCGCTGTGGGTGTCCAGTCCCTAAGCAGCTCCATCGCCAACCAGGAAGGCCTCAGAGCTCCCCGTTTCTTTCTAGAGACCATAACCAACCAGTTCCGTTACTCCACCACACTTCACAGTCGTAATAATTTCCTTTTTGGCTCCTCCCACTTCCTTCCAACAAAAGGTGTAGCCATGGACACTCGCATGGGTCCCAGCTGTGCCTGTCTGTTTGTCGGCTACATCGAACTGTCCACGCTGGAGTCCGTCCCGCACTTTCCTACGCTATATCGAGGAATGCATTGGTGCTGCTACCTGCACTCATGCTGAGCTCTACGTCTTCATCAACTCTGCTTCCAACTACCACCCTGCCCTCAAATCTGCCTGGTCTATTTCCGACAGGTCCCTCACCTTTTTGTATGTCACTGTCTCTATTTGCGCAGGCAGCTTATCTACTGGTGTCTATTATACACCAACAGAATCTCACAGCAACCTGGACTATACCGCTTCCCAACCTGGTACTTGTGAAAACGCCATCCTCTCTTCTCAATTTCTCAGTCTCCCCCACATCTGCTCTCAGGATGAGGCATTTCATTCTATAACGAAGGAATGCCCTCCTTTTTCAAAGAAAGTGGTTTCAATTTCTTGAAGATGCTTTCCCGTCTTTGACAGTTATAGTTTCTTACCTCTCTTTCAAACAAGCATGGTTTAAAGAAGCAATAGCACATTGTTGTCGCTCAATACTCGATCGTTTACCATTTTTGAAGATTTTTTGGCTTCGGAAGAAATATTTTGTGTTTTCTTATTGTCGCGTGTGGTTGATACCACGTGCTTGGGAAAGTTTTAATGCCTTCAACGAAGCCCAAGGACAAAGAAAGTAAGCGAAAAGCAGCTGGACAAAAACAAGGTGCAGTCCTTCCCTGAAGATATGGAGTTTGGAGTGATTTTGGAAAAGTCCAGTGCTGCTGCTTTGGAACGGGAGCACAAGTTATTCTCATCTTCAAAATCCGAAGTTCGACCCCAGCCTGGAGCCTTTTACCTGAGTCAGACATTGACACTCCGGTGAAGCCAGCTGTTAAAAATATGAAATCAGAGGTCATTTTACAAACTATAGCGCAATTAATTAACGACATATCCGATGATCTGTCGTTGAGAATTGACAACAATAAAACTAATATTATCATAACATGATAAGTTTTTATCTACAATTTGAGAGGGATAGGGGCAGATCAGAGGTGTCAGTGCTGCAATTAAATAAAGGAGACTACGGAGCCATGAGGGATGAGCTGGCCAAAGTTAAATGGGCGGATGCCCTGGAAAGTCAGTGGATCAGCCGTGGCAGAATTTCTTGGGCATAATACAAAAGATGCAAATGCAGTTCATTCCAATGAGAAGGAAGGATTCAAAGAGGGGGAAGGGGCCACAGTGGTTGACAAAGGAAGTCAGAGATTGTATAGCATTAAAGAAAAAGAAGTATGACAGGGCTAAGATGAGTGGGAATACATGATTAGGAAAGTTTTAAAGAACAGCAGATCTTAACTAAAAAAGCAATACGGAGAGAAAAAATCAGGTATGAGCTCAGTCTAGCCAGGAATATAAAAGGGGATAGCAAAAGCTTTTTTAGCTATGTGAATAGAAAGAAGATAGTTAAGAACAATGTTGGCCCCTTGAAGAATGAATTGGGAGAAATTGTTATGGGAAACAGGGAAATGGCAACAGAATTTAATACATACTTTAGATCTGTCTTCACCAGGGAGGACACAAGCAATCTCCCAGATGTATGGATGGGCCAGGGTCATAAGATATCAGAGGAAATGAGACAGATTGACATTAGGAAAGAAACTGTGATGAGTAGACTGGTAGGACTGAAGGCTAATAAATCCCCGGGTCCAGATGGTCTGCATCCGAGGGTTCTAAAAGAGGTGGCTCAGGAAATTGCGGATGCATTGGTAATCATTTTCCAATGTTCCTTAGATTCAGGATCAGTTCCTGAAGATTGGAGAGTGGCTAATGTTGTCCCACTTTTCAAGAAGGGAGGGAAGGAGAAAACGGAGAACTATCGCCCTGTTAGCCTAACGTCAGTCGTGGGGAAGATGCTTGAGTCCATTATTAAGGACGAAATAGTGGCACATCTAGATGGCAGAAATAGGATTAGGCCGAGCCAGCATGGATTTACCAAGGGCAAATCATGCTTGACTAATCTGTTGGAGTTTTTTGAGAGTGTAACAAGGATGATAGATGAGGGTAAGCCAGTAGATGTTGTGTACCTAGATTTTCAGAAGGCATTCGATAAGGTGCCACATAGGAGATTGGTGAGTAAAATCAGAGCTCATGGCATTGGGGGCAGGATTTCAACATGGATAGAAAACTGGTTGGCAGATAGAAAGCAAAGTGTAGCAGTGAATGGGTGTTTCTCAGACTGGCTGGAGGTGACTAGTGGGGTACCACAGGGTCTGTATTGGGACCACAGCTCTTTACGATTTATGTCAATGATTTAGATGAGGGCATTGAAAACTATATCAGCAAGTTTGCTGACGATACTAAACTGGGAGGCAGTGTGACATGCGAAGAGGACGTTAGGAGAATACAGGGAGACTTGGATAGGCTGAGTGAGTGGGCAGATACTTGGCAGATGTCATTCAATGTGAATAAATGTGAAGTTATCCACTTTGGAAGCAGGAACAAGAGGGCAATTGTCTGAACGGTGTCGAGTTAGGTAAGGGAGAAATGCAAAGAGACCTAGGAGTCCTAGTTCACTAGTCAATGAAGGTGAATGAGCAAGTGCAACAGGCAGTGAAGAGGGCAAATGAAATGTTGGCCTTTGTTACAAGGGGAATTGAATACAAGAGCAAGGATGTTCTTTTGCATTTGTGCAGGGCCCTGTTGAGACCACACCTGGAATATTGTGTACAGTTTTGGTCTCCAGGTTTAAGGAAGGACATTCTGGCAATTGAGGAAGTGCAGCGTAGATTCACTAGGTTGATTCCTGGGATGGCAGGGCTGTCTTACGCAGAGAGATTGGAGAGATTGGGCTTGTACACGCTGGAATTGAGGAGATTGAGAGGGGATCTGATTGAAACGTTTAAGATAATTAAAGGATTTGATAGGATTGAGGCAGGAAATATGTTCCAGATGTTGGGAGAGTCCAGTACCAGAGGGCATGGATTGAGAATAAGAGGTCAGTTATTTAAAACAGAGTTGAGGAAGAGCTTCTTCTCCCTGAGAGTTGTGGAGGTGTGGAATGCACTGCCTCGGAAGACGGTGGAGGCCAATTCTCTGGATGCTTTCAAGAAGGAGCTGGATAGATATCTGATGGATAGGGGAATCAAGGGATATGGGGACAAAGCAGGGACTGGGTATTGATAGTGAATGATCAGCCATGATCTCAGAATGGCGGTGCAGACTCGAGGGGCCGAATGGTCTACTTCTGCACCTATTGTCTATTGTCTATAGTATTGATGACATTAAGAAATCCCTTGACTTTATTTTTGAAGAGGTGAATACCCTGAAGTCTGATGTTCTGCAGATTAAAGGGACTTGCTGGGACCACGAAAAGAGAATTGAAACTTTGGAATTGAGGCTGAATAAAGCCGAGCGTTATCGGGCAAGGTGGAATCTGCGAATTCAGGGCATTGCAGAGCAAACAGAAAAAATATTAAAAATAAAGCAACTCAAATATGCCAAGCAGTAGCACCGGAGGCCAACGAGGAGATTCTACTACCCGTGGATGCTGTGCTTCATCTCGGTCGGATAAGAGGGGATAAGAAGCCTCGAGTGACCACTATTATATTTTCAGACAGAACCACGAGGGATCTGGAATGGAAATAAGCCAGAAAAAATGAATACTTGCTCTCGCAGATCCTGAGGATCGCCGGACACCTGACTGCAGCTGACAGAAGATGAGGCCGCTGGTGGAGGCTGCCAGAAAAGATGGGAAGCGTGCTTTCTGTGCTGGCCCACGAGCTTTCTTTGATGGAAAAGAGATACGAGCAGAGCAGTAATATGTTATTGTGGCAACTGGCCTACTAACTCTACTAATCTTCGAGTGTGGCCTTTGTTTATATAAAACTGTGGTAGATCTATTTTTTGCTGTTAATATCAGAGATGAAGAATTCTTTTTGTGTGTGTATATACATCAGAAATGTGTGTGTGTGTGTGTGTGTGTGTGTGTGTGTGTGTGTGTGTGTGTGTGTATTTATAGTCTCTCATAAGACTGTCCTTTTCACTTTTTTCTCTTAATGCCAGGGACTGAGACACACTATTAAACGCAAGACTTTATTCTTGTTCTTAAAGCAGCATAAACATGTGGACTTCTTTTTAATCTAAGAGTCACACTCTGTGACTGAAGACATTAAACTATTGAAATCCCAGTTGGGGAACGATGTTTGTTTTTCAGATGGTTCTGAACATTCTGCAGATGTTCTTATTCTGACGTTTAACTTCAAAGGAGATGTTTTGCGCTTGAGGCGGATACGAATGGACATTTTTTGTTCTTATTATTCAATATTGTGTTAAAATATTTCTTATTATTAATATTTATGTTTTTAAAATTAGAAATGATAATGATAGCTTACTTGTCGTTTTGGAAAAACGTTTTGATTATTCGCTTTCTAAAATCCCTGATGTATTTTTATGGGAGGAAACTTTAACATGAATTTAAATGAAAATATTGTTCGATGACCAACAAAGGCAACACTCTACATATAATAACTTTACTAGCTTTATTCAGAAGTTTAATATCATAGATATTTCGAGAGAGCACTTTACTTGAGTTAGAAATGACACTTGGACTAATAAATCTATTACCTGCATGTCTAGACGAGATTAATGGTTACTATCCCATACCTTAAGAAATAATAATGTCACTTTTAATATTTTCCCTCAACTTGAACAGATCATAAAGCTATCCATATACAAATTGTATTATCTTCAGCTGAAACCAATTTTAAATCTTATTGGAAATTAAATAAATCCATTTTGGGGCATCAACTTGTCTCTTTGCACATTAAAAAGCAGGCAACCTATTTTTTACATAAAGCGATGGTACAGTACAATCTCTCTTGAAATTGGGAACTTTTTAAAATTTGAATCTGCCAAATTCTTTAGGAAATACGGTAGTGATTTAATGAAAAAATAAAATTGGAAGAACGATCATTGATCTGCAAGATTGCAAATTTATGTGAATTGTTTCCAGATAACCTTTCAGGGAAAGATAAAGAGGAGCTGGCTTGTTAAAGGATAAGTTAAACCATATTTATCTTATAAAGTCAGAAAGTGCACATGTGTTATCTAGAAAACAATGGTTGCACAGAGGATGAACGGAGTACGGCTTATTTCTTTCGTTTAGAAAAGCAGCGTGTGCAATTCAATTCCATTCATCAGCTTAATATTGATGGTGTGATTGCAGAGGACTCTAAAATATGGCAAAATATTGTTCTGCATTTTATAGTAAACTGTATAGCTCAAAATATTGTGAAGCATCTACACTATATTTCATGAATAATATTAATATTCTTAGGAACCTTTGCAATGATCAGAAACACCTGTTTGATGCTTTTATTACCTTGGGATAAAATAGTAAATCGCCGGGTGTGGACGGTCTGACTGCAGAATTTTATAAGATGTTTTCTGACACCCTGGCTCCCTTTTTAGTAAAATTGTTTTTAGAATGTATTGATAAAGAATTTCTTCCCACGTCCTTAAGACATGCCTTATTGCACTAATTCCTAAAACAAGAAAAGATAAATTATTTATCGATAATTTGCGTCCTATTTGCGTTCTCAATAGTGATTATACAACTCTGGCCCAAATCTTTGCTAACCGAATAAAAGTAGTTTTACCATTTATTATTGATGAAACACAGTCAGGTTTCATGAAGGTTCATCATATCTCTAATAATGTCAGGTTAGTTTTAGATCTTATTGATTATTCTCATCTTGTTCAAAATTATAGTTTTATCCTGTTTTTAGATTTCCACAAAGCTTCTGATACTGTTGAGCATCAGTTTATCTTCTCCGCACCTGGTAAATTTGGATTTGGTCCATTATTTCGTAAGGCTGTTAAGGCTTTCCACACAAACTCCAATAGTTCTATAAATTGCAGTTGGGGACTTCACAGTGGTTTGATGTGAATAGCGGGGTGAGACAAGGTTGTCCTATCTCACCTTATTAACTCCTTTTATGTGCTCGGCTACTCACCTATTCCATCAAGTCTAGACCTCTTAAAGCCATTTCCTGTGCAAATTCCAATATTTTGATTAGTCAGGATGCAGATGATACGGCTCTTTTTTTAATGGTATTTCGGAAAGCTCATTGGCTTTAAACTGTATTTCTATTATTTTTTCAAAGCCTCAGGCCTCTGTTTAATATTCACAAATGTGAATTGGTTTCACTTCAAGGTCGCAATCAATCTATAATTAATAATTTTCCAGTAAAATACAAAGTTACATATTTGAGGATAACTATTGTTAAAAACGAATACTTAAGGTGTGTGTATAATTTTCAATCTCTTATAGACAAAACCAAAGAAAGATGAAACCAGTGGCTTCAAAGAGACTCATCTTTGAAAGGCCGGGCTTTGCTTTGTAAAGCAAAAGGTCTTTCCAGGATTTTATATATAACTCTCCCCATATGCATCGATAAAGATCTGTACATTAATAGACACCATGCTGATTAACTTTTTATGGAAAAACAAAGTTCATTATTTAAAAAAAAATCTGCTCTCATGAATAGTTATAACAAGAATGGTCTAAATTCTCTTGATTTTGATAGTTTTAATAACACTTCTAAAATTAATTGGATTAAACAATTTTTAAGTAATGCTACTTCTATATGGAATAGTATTCATTCTGTTGTTTTTTGCCAGGTTGGTGGATTGATTTTTTTTTCTTTTATGTAATTACAAAATAGTCAAAGTTCCTCTCTGTTTATCTCCGTTTCATAAACAGCTGCTTTTATCCTGGTCTTCTCTCCTCACAGTTACTTTATCTGGAATAACCACAACATAACTTATAAGAATGAATCTTTGTTTTATAAAGATTGGTTTGATGATAACAATATTTTGTTAGTTAAATAGTTATTTAATTCAAGTGGTACTTTATTGAGTTACACTGAGTTTTTAACCAACATTGGATTTCCTATGACTCCAAAAGAATTTGCTGTTGTTCTGTGTGTAATTCCATCTGGTGTAATTATGGTGTTTAGAAATACACCATATTTGGTAGTTGTATTACCCAACTTGAATCCATCCTGTACAGCTGTAGGAAAGATTTGTTTTCCTCCGTCTTTTAAAAAAATAATAAAGTTATTAGAAGTTTGTTGCAAAAAGACATTACTTCTATTCCTACAGCTGTTAGTTTTTGGAATAGTCACTTGAGGAGTCTGAGGTGGAGGAGTATTTTGGTCATATAATATTTTTTTATCGAGGAATAAAATTAAAGAAATTTCAATGTAAATTATACATAGATATTATCCAACCAATGTTTATTTGACGAAGTTTAATTCTGATATTGAAACTAACTGTTTTTTTTTTTGTGGTTTATATCCAGAAGATTTATTACATCTGTTTTGGGATTTCGAATATGTTAAAACATTTTGGGTTGATGTTTGTCAATTTATAAATCAATATATCAATGTGGATTTTACTTTTTGTTTTCAAAATGTCTTATTTGGGTTTAGTAATAATACCAAATCTCATAGGGATCATTTCTTTATCATAAATCTTTTGTTACGTTACAGCAAATTTTATATCCATAAATGCAAATACAGCAATAAGAAACCTCCATTTATATTTTTTACGTCAGACTTCGAACTATACGTTAATACTCTGAAAACTTCCCATAACCAGAAAGCTGTAAAGACTGTACAAATCTGACAACGTTTTGGGTTATCTTTGTAAATGTTTCTGTTTTGTGGCTCCTGTTAGATATAGCTCCTTTTGTCCAACAGTATTTAGAGTGGATTTTCGTGTTTATTTGTGTATTTAAAGTTAGTAGTTATATATTTGTTGCTGCTCATGTGTGATTCCCTGGCTTTGTTAGCATAGGTCTGGTGTTTCTGTTTTGTTTGTGTTTAATAACAATGATAATAATAATAAAAACATGCTATATATGGTCAATATTTTCCAAGTGTTCATCGTACATGTTGATGTGATAATTTCCTCAGATACATACAATCCCCAAAACAGGAAATTTATATCCTGGAGCACATAGAACATAGAATAGTACAGTAGAGCACAGGCCCTTTGGTTCACAATGCTGTGCCGACCCTGAAAACCTGCTTCCCATATATCCCCCACCTTAAATTCCTCCATATACCTGTCTAGAAGATTCCTAAATTTCACTAGTGTATCTGCCTCCACCACAGACTCAGGCAGTGCATCTCACGCACCAACCACTCTCTGAGTAAAAAACCTCCCTCTAATATCCCCTTTGAGCTTCCCAGCCCTTACCATAAAGCCATATCCTCTTGTACTGAGAAGTGGTGCCATGGGGAAGAGGCGCTGGATGTCCACTCTATCTATTCCTCTGGCATTAAATATGAGCGTTTAAGTACACCACGTCAAATCCGAACATTGCCGTAGCCCTAAAAACCTTCAATGTTTTATTTGGCTTAACAACCAGTTAATTTGTTGAACACAAGGCCTTTGATTCTCGCGTGAGCTACGAAAATCAAATTATATATTGAGCATTCAAAAATTAGCATAATGATACCAGCATAAATGTTTAAATTATTTGGAGATGTTTAAACAGAAATTGCGCAGTGTTCAGTTATCAAAGCGAAAAACACACTGCTTTGAAAATGTAGAATGTGATTTTAATTTAATAGTTGCGCCCAAATCTAAAGCAAATAAAAAATTCAGATATTCCCCGCCCTCTGAATGAACCATATTTTATCATTATTTCTGTTATTTTACTAAGCAAAATCATTTCTGCAAAGAAACAGGATCACCATGCATAAACTCACGCTCACAAACGTCCAGGTTCATTTTGACTAAGCTCCGGTTCAATTTGTAACCATATCAAATATGTTAAATGTAAACATTCTGCATTATTTCTGTATGCTAGAAAATAAATTTCAATGTCTTAAATTACCTTGGTCTTGTATTCCATGTTTACACATTTTAGCATTATGGTTTTATAATTATTCAGAGAATTGAAGGGGAACTGAGAGGAATGTTTTCACATTGGTAATGTGGCAATTGGTAATGGAAATGAGCTGCCAGAGCGGGAGGTGGAGGCAGGATATTAATACCGCTCAAGCATAAGGTATAGAGAAATATGGTTAAAACACGCAGGTGAAATTAGTATCTGTAAGCATTAAGGCCTGTGATCAGGGGTTAGACCGAAGCACATCGTCCTCTAATGTACACCTATAAATCATAGGAATATATAGAGAACAAATCAAGCGAAAATAATGACAGGCAAGAATAGCAAGCTTTGATCCAGATTGCTAAAAAGAAACAAAAAAATTAATTCAAAATTAAATTTTGAAACATTCCCAACTGGAAGATGAGGTGTTATTCATCGGTCTTGCTGTCTTGCCTTTGCCAGCTTGAAACAATGCGGCAAGCCAGATTCAGAAAGGTCAACATGTTAATGAAACATTGAATCAACGTGTTTAACTACCGGGTGCATGTTTAAACGCCTGTGCGCTGCAATCAATTACCCAATCTGCTTTTGTTTCACCAAAGCAGAATAAACACATTGCGATGACCAATTTCTTGTATTTGAGTCTGGGTGTAACACAACTCGAAGATCAGCTCTTTGGCTGAACATGTGAATACCGACCAATATGTCTATGAGCGCTACTCTTATTTGTCTTAGTTTGATTTTATACACCGTCATAAGGTCAATGCTCCGTCTCCTATCTTACAGGTTAAAAAAAGTTCAGCCTATCCAGCCACTCTTTATAACGTAAGCCCTTCAGTACTGATAGCACTTTGTGAAATATTTCTGTACCATTAGCAGCTATTGATATCTTTCCATTAGTTAGCCATTATAAATGGCACACAATATTATAAGTGTAGTCTCACCAACGAACCACAGAGTTGCAACATAAAGTACCGAATCAGTAATCTAAATAGTGACTGATGAAAGTAAATAGACTAAATAATTTCTCCCCCACACTGTGTACCGCTGTCTTTACTTTCAGGCAACGATATATATGCACCTTTAGGTTTCTGTTCTATGATACCCTTCAGATTTGCAGGAATTAATGTGCAGACACTGGTTGGTTTAATGAAACAAATTGCAGCATGTCGTACTTGTCTAACTTATGTTTGATCGACCTTTCTTGAACCACATGCATGGTTTGCAAAGAAGTCGTTGAATTTAGCTTAGATTATATTCTTCAATCTGTAGTACATTCCTTATCAGATACTTTCCGTGTAAACAATATTTTCCTGCAAAGAGTAAATAGAAATAACAAATAATAATGAATTCAGCACTGATACATTTGACATTCCGTTGATCACAGGCCGGCAACGTAAATTACAACCCTCCACTAGCACCCTCTGAATCATTCCATTTCGTCATTTTTGATCCACCTGACTAACTCGTCTTGGATCCCATGTGACTTATCCTTTCAGTCTAAACAACTGTACAGATCCATGTCAAAGGCTTTGGTAAACTTTAGGCAGATAATGTCTACCACCCTGATTTCGTTGTATTCCTCAGCGCCTGTTCAAAAAGCTCAGACCAGCTTGTGCGACACGACATCCCAAGCACAAACCAAGCTATTCCCTCAAATTCTTCCCAATGCAAACGCTGGCAAATCCTGGCCCTCAGAAACACCCCTAGTAAATTTCTTATCAAAGATTTTCACTGGCCTGCTGATCCCTGGGTTGCTCTTGATACTTCTTTTAAATATAAGTGCATCATAAAACACCTGCCTGTACCTCAGATTTGAAAAAAACATAAACTGTGAATACATCTCCGCCAGACCTTTGCAATGTACTCTCCAGCTTCCAAAAATATCCCAAGAAACGCTGGATCATGCCGCGGGGATTTATCCAAATTAACATGCTTCAGGATTAGAATAGAAATGTTGTATACAAATCACATGTCCCTGCGAAGCAGATCGTTGGATAGGGTCAAGGGAGAGAGGTGGAGGAAGGGCATGCTTTGCGCACTTCGACCAGATTAAAGATACGGAGTTGTTGTTGGATACAGAAGTACATAAGAGAGCTGCTTTACAAGATTAAAAAAAATTGTGGGGAATGAAAACATGTTGACTATTGCGTAAACTCCACTCACTTTGAAAGCCGTTTGAGTAGAAAGTTTTTTTTTAAAGCGACACTGTTCTTGTTATTTCTTGCAGGAGAAGGGTTGAGTTTCGATTTGAAACAGATAGCCTTCGTGAATGTTAGGCATATTCTACATCCCTGCTGTTAGCAGTACGATATACAGAAACAGAAAAATTAAATACCGAGATCAGGAAAACTATTACAGTGTCACCTATCAGTGATATGCTCTTGTTATCCCTCAATCGTATGCACTGTCATTACAACACCAAATTATTTACAAACAAAAGAAAATCTGCAGATGCTGGAAATACAAGCAACATACACAGTATCCTGGAGGAACTCACCGGGCCAGGCAGCATTTTGTGTGTGCAACTAAATTCGTTATTCACTTTACTTGCTCTGACAAGCACCATGGATGTGAAATGAAGAAAACCGATGCAGACTGACAGACTCTGGGTTTGAAGTATATTTTTGATCTTTCGAATGAAAACATTTGGATATTTGCCTGTGGATTTATTCTGTGACTTGCTATTACCTCAACTGGAACACAGTTCAACGTGTCAATGAATTTTTTTATCTCAATTTTGAAAATATCACGACATCAAATACACATACGAATCCAAGCGTTATTTTCCTTTCTTCGCTACCGACTGAATAGCAAACCATTTGAAAATGTCATTCAGTGACAGCTGGTAAGATTCTGCAGAGGTAACAGATGCCAAGCTCAGACGGGTGGATTCTGGTTGATGTAAATTTTATCTTTGGCCATTATAACAACTATACTCTTCGTCAACAGAAAATTACAAAAACAGTTGCTGAAAAGGAATACTTTCTGAACTACTTTACCCCAGCATCTTATATCTCAGAATGTAAACAAAAGTAAGCACGCAAAAAATAAGCATACGTTAATGTTGTAGTTCTATATAATTTAGCATTGGGCTTGAGAGATGACAGGGCCGCACGGCTTCAAGAAAAGGAAATCGCTTTTCGCTGATTCTGGAGACAGGCAGACCGAGTACTGAGGCAGTCCTGGCATGCGGACTACCTGGTCCGTACCAGGATAGCTTAAAGTTTCCTCCATTGCAGATCTTCGATTAAACGTGTCCTGCATATCTCCACGTTTGTAGTAATAACTGGGGGAAGTGAACTTTTTGGGGTTATCTCTGTCCTGTTTACACTTGATCCCGATAAGCACAATGATAATCAGCAGAAAGACAATGGAAGTGCAACTGAAGATTACCAGTAAGTAAAGATTTAGATCGAATAAAGATTCTGAACTCGTCACGAAATTACTTCTCTTAGTGGGAGCTTCGGTGCTATTCTGCAAAATTGTGATGTGAAGTGTAACTGTGCTAGACAGGCTTGGTTGCCCGTTGTCTTTAACCAAGATTACCAACGTTTGTGTGTTGCGATCCGACTCCAAGATTTTACGCGTTGTTCTGATTTCACCAGACGTTTGATCGATAATAAACAAACTGGGATCAGCGGCTTTCACCATTTGGTAAAAGAGTCGCCCGTTCTGACCAGAATCTGCATCAGTGGCCATTATCTTGGTGACCAAGTACCCCTGAGCCGCTGACTGGGGCAGGGTTTCCACAGCTGATGATCCACCATGCTCTGAAGGTGAAACAATCACTGGCGCGTTGTCATTTTGATCCAGGATGATGACATTCACAGTAGCGCTGCTGCTCAACGGTGGCACTCCAGCGTCACGGGCTTGAACATGGATCTGAAAACTTTTCAGTTCCTCATAGTCAAAAGAGCGCAGAGCGTAAATGGTACCGTTCATAGTGTTAATGTTCAGGTACGTGGATACTGGCAAGTTTTGAATATAATTGTCCAGAATTGAATAAGAAACATAGGAATTCTGCTCCAGATCAGGATCTGAAGCCGTTACGGCGAAGATAGAAGCGCCAGGAGAGTTATTTTCAGTCACGTAAAAGTTGTAGGGCAATTCAGCAAAGCGTGGGGCATTATCATTTATATCTGTAACTACGATATGGATGGTTACATTTGCTGACAGTGACGGTGACCCCAAATCCCAGGCTGAAATAAGTATTTTATAATTAGACACAGATTCACGGTCCAACGTTCCACTTGTAATTAATTTATAATGATTGGACGATCTTTGTAGCATAAAAGGGACGTTCTGTGTTATTTCGCAGCGCACTTGACCATTCTCTCCAGAATCACGATCGATAACATCAACGAAGGTGATTACATTTCCGGGCGCAGCGTTTTCCGGGATTTGGTTTGTGGCTGACGTCACTTTTATCTCGGGTGCGTTGTCATTCACGTCAGTTACCTTGATCAGCACTTTCGAGTGTCCCGTCAGCGCAGGTGACCCGTGATCAACAGCTTGAATATCGAGTGTATAGCTGTTTGATTTTTCAAAATCTAGCGGCCCTTTGACTCGAATCTCTCCAGTTTTTGGGTCCAAGGAAAACAAATCACGCATTCTTCGCAAAGTAATCACATCACTGAAAGAATATGTTAGCTCTGCATTCAGCCCTTCGTCCAAATCGTTCGCTTTAACTGTTAACACAACGGTATCTTGTGGTGTGTTTTCAGTAATAGTGCCCCTGTAAACATCATGCTCGAATACAGGTGGATTGTCATTAATGTCCAGTACAGTAATGAGAATCTGAGCTGTTCCGGTTCTCTGAGGATTCCCACCATCCACTGCAGTAAGCACCAGCTGAAAGGATGATTGGAGCTCTCTATCCAAAGGTTTCTGTAACAGCAACTCAGCAATTATAATACCCTCCTCGGTTCTCCGTGTTTTCAGACTGAAGTAATCACTCGAACTGATTGTATAATTAGCGATAGTATTCATTCCAGTATCAGCATCTTCCGCGCTCTTGAGTCGATAACGTACCCCCGGTGAAATAGCCTCAGGCATTTGTAAGGCAATATGTGTGTCCCGAAATGTAGGAGAATTGTCATTTACGTCAAGAATCTCCACTTCGCCGCGAAACATCTCTAGTGGATTTTCCAGCATTATTTCCAAAGGTATAGTACACAAATCTACTTGCCCACAAATACGTTCCCTGTCGATTCTTTCACAAATAGATAAAAGCCCATTATCCAAACTAACCTTCATGTACCGTTCTCCGTCATTAGAGCTGAGACGAAATTTACGAGCTGACAAAATCTGTACATTCCATCCCAAATCTTGAGCGATATTCCCAATAATTGTCCCTTCGACCATTTCCTCGGGAATAGAATAACGAAATTGCCCTGGAATTTGATCCGGGACACACACGATAAAACTGTGTGCAATTACAGTGATGCTTAATATGGATTTGGACGCCATTGTTCCGCATTCAATTAATTTACAAATCCAGGTCTGTGCTCAATTCATTCCGAACAAAACCTTACTGCAAGACGTAAACGCAGGCAGATAAATACGGAATCTAAACAGACAGATTTTTATGCCTCAGCTTAACACTGTAATGTGAACGCACGCAATGGTTGTTTCTTCGTTGACTCTGTCCTTTTATTCAGGGTGAGGGTGGGGCGATGAAATTGAGTTTTTCATTGGTAGACAGCGACACAACCAGTTCTTTTCGTCAATTACAACTGCTGCTCTTAAAGCTGTACCATTTTGCTATATTTAATGGTGCACATCATAAAATGTAGTTGTTGATACAATTGCTCAATTCATTTCATTTTCAACGTTTATAATGGCAAACTATAACAAAATCCATTGATGGCATTTTGGTCATAAATTTAACACGACCTGAAAGTTCACTCAGTAGGCAACAGAGAGCAGATAGGTTCCTTGACCATTTTTATGATCCAATTAGATGAATTGTTTGGCTTCCCTCGTATCCGACCGTGACAGTTAGATTTGTGCATTTGTTCTATGATATGAACTGCTCGAAGAAACATTGCGGGTAAGCTTTTGCAATTGAAGGGCCATTGTACTGGAACAGTTTCAATCCATGGTTACATCTCAAAGAAAATTAAATTGTATATTCGATGTTGTTGTCAAGCTTTACTAGCTGAGTATTGCGATAGATTTGGATCATGAGGGTGTCAGGATAAGAAGCAGACTCTGTCTTGCTTGTGCTTGCTGACAATAGCTAGCAATAGATGATGCCAGTAATGTCTAACCTTTGTCCGAAACTGTTTGACGGATAGAGGAGCTGAACGTTGTCGTGCGGTTCTAATTTTACATACTGCGTGGGAACATTTGTGTATTGGTTGACACCTAACGAGTGTTTCTTGCAATCAGTGACTAAGCGTGTTCAGCTGTAAGCTATTTACTATAATTTACTATAAAAAATTAAGATGTAGCCTGATGTTGTGGGAATCGTAAGATAACAGCTCCCCGTAATCACGCATTAAAGAATTAACTGTGTCTTTATTTCTGTTTGATAACCTGGTGAAATTCTCCAACATTAAAATACGGTAAAACAGAGTAGATTCTTTCACCGGAATTTGGCGAAGAGGGTAAAATCCTGATGAAACAAGATTCCGAACGAACCTATCCGTGTGATTTACTTGAAAGCTAGAGGTCAAGATTCGACTGGGGTGAGCCCATCCTGGAGACTCGCTCGAGGAACCGGGATCCAGACCAGGAGCGGGTGCCGGAGCTGTCATCTACCGACCGATGGCCAATGAGTTCGAGTAAAGGAACAAGAGTGGAATTGGTAGAAGGGAGCCTGAGAGCATCGGGAGAGTAAATTTAGACTAAATCTAAGGAGGCCTTGGCGTACGGTAGATGTTTTGTCAACCACTGGGGAGAAGCGATTGCAAATATTAACTGTAAAGAATATTAGATTTTGCATCGTTGTTAAATATATCTCAACAGCAGCTGGAGGAGGAAAATGGGTAATAATAACGGTACGTTCCAATGCAAGAATCAAGGAAAAAGTCCCGATGAGAACCATCTCTTCAATCGCGGCCTTCTGATACCCTGGCAAGGCTGCCAATGAATAAGAATACACGCAAGCAGACGAAATAATCCTGAAATGACACGCTGGCTTCCCGAGGTCCCCCGATAGCAAGATCTGATTGGAAACGAGAGATAGCAGGGCTGCAAACTTTATCTTCTGGGTGGAGTTATGGGGATTGGCTTTATGGTGGATCCATTGTTATAAAAAGATTTAGCATTGACGAAATGAAACAAGAGCTGGGGGCAGAGATCCTAATTGGAATTTAGAAGATATGATGTGATGTTTTAACAAATGGGAAGAGGTGGCTAATTGGCACCAACCTTTGAAGGTTAAACCAAATTACGCTGAATGCCAAGGTACTCGCATCACGACCCTCGGCTCCGACCGTCTCAGACCCGGTCTATATCTTCCAATACCACTACCTCCTCCTTATTTGGAGCTTCCAGGTGTTATGGAAAAAGTAGAAATGGCTGAGAGGGTATGACCGCCAAAAGCAACAGCAACAACAGCAACAGCCGAGGAGGGGCTCAGACTCTCTTCCAGGCTCCTCACTAATAGTAGGGAATGTCTTGATACATAAAAGCTGCAAGTAAACTAGTGGCTGGCCAAGATTCTAGTTCGGGGATACCACTGAAGAAAAAAAACACTTGTAAATTGTCCCCGATCAGAGATAACCAGAGTTCCTATGATAGAATCCCTGACCGAATGGGTTAAAAACAAGCAGGGACTTCTTCCATTGATGAAGAACCTGTTATAGCATAGAACGCATCTGTAAATTTGCTTGGACGCCACGCACTCTAAACACTAAACGGGTAATTCTTTGTACCTCTGAAGGATTATATCTTGAAACCCCTGAGTATAGATTACCCCAGCTCCGCACTCTAATGCAGTTCAGTGGGGGGAAAGCCTGGTGAGATTGGCTGTGGCAGCAAATCGAAGCCGACTTAAAGTGGGAGAATTATTGAATGATGTGATCGGAAATTTTAAACTAGTATCTGCATTACATTGCGCTGTGGCCTTCAGGAATCCAGATCCCGATGATGATTATAGTACCAAGCATTTTCACATGAAAGTAAGAAGGGTCTAATATTCTTATAGAGTAGGGGTATTTTGTCCCTGAGGGAATAGCAGCTGAGATTCAGTTCAAAAGGAAACAGCAAGAGCTCTTCCTGAGGGGCCAACATTCACTGCCCCATGCCTCACTGGAAGTGAAACCACCTTTTGTGCTTATTGATTTGGGATCATAGGCTGTTCCCCAGATACATAGGCTGTTCCATTAAACAGTATCTCCTATGTCCAGGAGCCATTAAGAGTTTTAAACTTGTCATCGAGACGTTATTCGAAAACAGGTTCTGCCATGAATTCAAAGCCCTTGCAATACATTGATATTATCCATTCCCAAACCAGGGAGGCCGAGTGAGAAGTTGTTTATCCAGGAACTGCCGGCTATAAATCAGAAGGTCCAGCATATTTCACCGAAGGTACCAGACACGAATGTGATACTGGAATAAGAAGATTGATTTGTACTCTTCTTAGTCTTTTTTTTCTGTACCACTGCATGAGGACAGTCAATATCTTTTGCCTTCACATATAATGGTCAGCAATACATGTGGACAGGATTACTGCTGGATTACACAGTAAACCCAGATTTCCACGCAGCCACTATTCGTGATGATTTTGTAAATTTACTACTGCCTAGAGGCAGCATTTTTGCAATATGCAGGCGATTTATTGCTGGCATCTCAGACGCTGACTGATTTTACAGAAGAATGTGTGCCGTTGTTGAATCATTTTGCTGCCAGAGGACGTACAACCTCCTTGTCCAACTTCCAACTCTGCCGGACTACAGTGACATATTTGGGGTATATATTGCGCAAAGGGACCTGCCGATTGGGGCCGGAGCGTGTGACTCTCATTGTTCAGTCTCCCAGACCTTCTAACAAAAGACAGATGATACCATTCCTGGCAATGATAAATTACTGTCGACATTGAGTACCTGAATACCGCATCTGAGATGCTGTCTTACGAGTCGCAGTAACGCAGGATGCATCTGGTACAATACTATGGACTGAGGATTGCCCTATTACAGCAAGCCGTTCCAGCTGTATGTGAATGAAAATGAGCGTTTCGCAAGCGTAGTATTAACCCAAGGTAGCTTGCGACGACCAGTGGCGTATTTTACCACCCTATTGCATCGAGTGGTTAGAGGAATGCCAGGATGTTTAAGGACGTTGGTAACGACAGCGGCAGTTGGTGAGAAGTCTGCGCCGTTAATAGTACAGCTTGCTTGCATGCTACTGACCCGTCTGCTGCAACGTTGCTCTTTATCTCAGCAGCTGCGCAACATTTCACTACCGCACGCCGCACGGTGTAATTAAAAGGTCAAATTTAACTTTTAAAAGAACACCGGCATTCAGCCCGACCACCCTGGTTCCAGTGACCGGGTCATCACATCCCCATGACTGTATTAAAACCTATCCGCTATGCCCCTTGATAACCGAGAATTAATGCCCTTTACCGAGGGCTCTTCTCGCAAGCCGAGCCATCACACCCTATTAGAAAGCGATGCGATAGTGACTGCCTTTGAAACTTTAGAAGTACAAATCGAACCCCAAGGAACTTCAGCTCAGGCAGCGGAGCTATTTGCTCCAACACGAGAGACACACGGTAAATGTCTACAAGGACTCTAGGGAGGCCTTGGGGTGGGACATGATTTTGGATCAGTTTGGAAACTTCGGGGGTTCATTACTTCTGCGGGAAAACCCATTCAAAATATATATCTCATAAAAATGTTATAAGCAATGCAGCTGCCCAAACAACCTGCTGTCGTTAATTACGAAGCTCACAATGATGGATCAGAGCCCATAAGTAAGGGAAATGCTGCAGCGGACACATCTCCTAAAGAAGCCACTAATGCAGGTAAAGTTATGTTAGTACTCTTGTAACTCTTGCCACAAATCTGCATTTCCGACAAAGACAGGACTCTACAAAAGGATAAGGGAGTATAAAAGGAAAAACATTGTTTTCAGGACTCTGAGTGGGTGTGGAGACATCTGTATAATCTTCTTGTGTGTCACAGGAATCGAGATATTATACATCAATAATGCTTTGCATCCAGACTAGCAATAATTGCGGGAGAGGTTGTGCGAAGCTGTGAGATTTGCTAGTGACAAAATGGGGGAAAGTCACTTGCTAAATTTGATCATTTTGCACCCGCGTCGGCACCATTTGCTAATTTGCAGATAGATACCTGCCACTGGGGGTTATAACTATCGGTATAGTAGATATGTTCTCCAAATGGGGGAGGAGTTTCCCACTAGAAACGATAACACCCTACCTACGGTTAAGATATGCATGCAGGAAATTATTCCCAGATTTGGGGTACCATACAGGTAAACAAATTAACGAATTGGGTCCGGCGTTAGAATTTCCATGTGAATACAACCTTCCGTAACACTCGCAGTCCTCGGGACTAGCAGAAAGAATGAATGGAGTATTAAAATATATGTTGTCTCAGTATGTCAGGAAACTGGATTGAAATGGCTCATTATACTTTATAAGAAAACAGGTGAGACGGACAAATAAATTGACTCAGTTCGAAGTATTAATGGAAAGGCCTATACCGCCGGAGTCTCTACTTCCTTTGATTAGTGCGCAAGCGTCCCTACTCAGAACCGGTAAGTAAACCGTAGAAGTTTTTAGGCAAAGCATTAAGAGCAAACCAAGTACATGTAGTTGCTGCCTTCCCTAAAGCGGGGGGGGGGGGAGAAAAACATTCATCCCATTAAACCTGGAGACTGTAAAGATGCTTACGAAAGTCTACCTTTCTTCTAGGTAGAATGCTGGTGAAATCAGGTGATTCTGGTGACAAGGACTGTTGTGAAAGCCTAAGGGAATGCTGGCTGGATACAGGGAACCAAGTGCAATTTGTCTTCTCATGAAGAAGGGAAGACGGGATACTAAATTATGAAGAAATTACTTTTTTTCTTGTGGACAACTGGGGTTTATTATACTGGGGGAAACCTATAATACTTATTTGGACTTAGCTCATGAACATGCTACGCGGACTAACGTAGACAGTGGTTGGACGTACATGGGGATTCCTGTGCATGAAGCCAACGCCGTTCAACGAGAAGCAAGATTGCGTCGGCAAATTAGCAAGCTATATCAAAAGCTATTATTGGTAGGAGAAAAAAGAAGGAATGGATACAGGACGGAATAAATAATCAACATATGTACAAGCTACACAAAGGTCAATCGGTTTGGTATTCGTTAAGGGAAATTCCTTTAAAGGCTGGTATATCACTGGCTGTAAATTAACAAATCATAATGCCTAGATTTTATGTAGCTTCTCAAACAGGCGAAAGCGCAAATGCAAATAAAACAGGACATGTCAGTTATTGGGAAGGAGCAGTTGTAGCGAAAAGCTTTATTTATGGTGGGAAACCCCTCATCTATGTGTGCTAATTTTCTAATGATCACACTAGTGGTCACGTTTGCATGATGTGCTGGCTCTTGGATAGCTCGGCCTGCAGCTTTCCCTGTAAAATTATCTGTACCGGTTAAACTGGAATCTTTCGATCCAGAATATAATGAAAAAGCCTGTTTAAACATGAGTTTTTTACCCCATGAATATGGCATTCTCTATCCAGAGGAAAAAGAGAATTGTCCAGAAAAGGTGGACAAAACGAAGGGATGAGGAAGAAAATTAAATTTTGAATTTGGTGTTGTTGTCAAGCTGGACAGGCTAAGCATTGCCCGAGATTTGGATCATGAGACTGAGAGGATATGACGCAGACACTGTCTTGCAATGGACCATGCCAGAATTGAAGTAGTCCTAATTTTTGCCGAGACTGGTTAATAGAGGAATCGAATGTAGGAATGCAATTCTAATTTTGTGTACCGCAAAAGTGTAGTAACAAAATGTGTTCTGTATACAGCTGGATATCTTTTTTTATTATTTTACGAATTATTACTTTTGAAGGAAATGAAACTTCATTATCATTCAAAGTGAATATTCTTGAGTATTTAATTATGAATTTTCATTTACGCAAGTTGAGATTTCAAAAACTTGACACTATGGATATCATCAAATTTAAAATTAAATTCGTGTTTTACATAAGGTGTTTAAATAAGTTTTTTTCCGAGAAAAGTGCACGGGCGTGACTAGTACGGTAATCTAATGCTGCTAATGGGCAATGGAAATCATTGTTCACTTTTATTCAAACAATATTTGCGCACAATTTATTCTCCTGTTTAGGACTTTTATTTGCATGGTAATTTCGTATATCCAATGCTTCTAGTTTGGTACAGTATATTTAGAATGCTATTCGCGCTCGATTTCAACTAAGAGATTGGCGTTTGCAGGGAAAAGAGAAGGGTGTTAACGGTTGGATAAATATTTATTTTGGAGAAACAAAACAAAAATTGTTACTTTTACTGAGTATTTCAAAGCGTCTGGAGAAAACACAGCAAGAAACTGAATACAGCAGTATCCTAAAAGTAAAGACCAACCATTCAAGATTGTTCAATAATTTATAATTGAAAAGACTAGCATCCCTCAAATATCGACTAATTGTTCCGTTTGTCTTCTTCAGTACTTCAGAACAACTAGAATAATGGCGAATACTACACTTTGCTTTTGTTCTTTAGCATACTACATAGAGATCCAAGTCTGTTGGTATTGTCGACCTGAGTATTTCCTCATCTATTTTAAAAACGGCCTCCTTCTATTTGGAGGCTGTGCCTTCTGGTCCTATTCTCCCCCTGGCCAGCAAAGCCTTTTTTCTTAGATAACGAGCCCAATATAATTGCGAATATAATGTTACTACTTCCCGCGTTGTTTCTGATGTCTGAGAAATTCTATCAATCGTTAGATTCTATTCCAAAGTTTATATTTGGAGTGACAAGATCAACATGGACAATAGCAGTTGTGAAATTTCGATTGACATTCACAAAGAACGTTACTATTACACGGCAAGTTAGGTGCCAGAGAAGGTATTTTATCCTCAGCAGATGATTGAAAGATAAAATATCCATGGATCACTGCATAATTGTGTAGTTTGTTTACAAGCTGCAGTAAAGGAATTTTAGAAAACAAGGGGCGCAAATCCGCTCACAAAAAACCAAGTGCTCGAAGAAAAATAATTCATGAAGCCTCAGCATTACATTTTTGCTGTTATATCCTAGACTCGGGAAATGAATGCTAATATTACATTTTTTCTTTCCCAACGACTTAACCTGCAAGTTGCCCTTTTAGAAATCCTGCATGAGGACTCCCAAGTCCCTTTGCACGTCTGATTTCTAAATGCTCGACACGTTTGTAAAATAGTCTATGCATTTAATCCTTCTAACAATGTACAAGATCATACTCTTCACTGCACTATATTCCACCTGCTGCTTCTTTACTCTTTCTCGTCATCTGTCTAGTTCTTCTGCAGACTCCATGGTTCACAACACTAGCCGCTCGTCCACCTATTTTCGTATCGTCCACAACGAGGCCAGAACGCCATTTCTCCCCTTCACAGCAAACCCAGCATTTTCCTTCATTTCAGATTTTCGCTACTGCACTATTCTGAAACTCGCTGTTTTAGCGATCTTTAGTTCTCTCTACTTTGCCCTAATTATTTTGGTTAGATTTGCATCTTCTCCAGGCAAGAGTTCTTCTATTAACAAACTTTATCTCAGTCTCCCCGTCTGTCAATTGTAATAATGATTCTCTTGTTCTCTATCTGATTACTCAATATAGAATATTAAAAGGCCTAGATAGAGTTGATTCTTGTAGTGGGGAAATCAAGGATAAAGAGACACAGGCTCAAAACTCAGGGTCGTCCCTATCGAGCATAAATGAAGAGAGATTTCTATAACTAGTGGGTGGTGAATCCATGGAATTCATTCGGACACATGGCTGTGGTTGAAGTTTTGAATCCTAACAGACAGTAAAAAACAAAATCCAAGCATTTAATTAATACCCCTGTTATATTTTCACCTTCGATGCTTGCATCATTTATTTCACCTAATTAGCCACATTCTCCCTCTGCTATTCGGATATTTATCTCCATATGGTAGATAACTCGGCGTCTAACTTCAGCTACATTTCTTCATAATACTCCCGCTTTTTTTGTCACCATTGTCGGCTTAAGATATCATCCTAATCGTTTTCGTAGCTTATAATTTGATGTGGCTCGTGTGGTTTTCGCTTATCCCATTGCTATTCCCATTATCGACCCAGGAACGATAGGTATAAACCATAACATGTAAGACCTAGGTGCATAATTCGGCCATTCAGCCCAACAAATCGGCAACGCTGTCCTGTCATGGTTCGGCTCTTGAGTAAATATGGAGTATTATTTTTTGGTTATTCGCTTCAAACAAAACGCTTTATTTGAATGTTAAGGATTTATAATCACAATTATTCACATTAAAATTAAAGACTTACATGGAACCACCATGCTTGGTGCAGCTGACATAAAAACAAAAGTCTTGGGAGTGTGAGTCAGAAACTCATCGTCGAATTTCTATAACAGTTAAAATATGCCAGTTTGCGATGTCTTGATTAAATATTGCGAAACTTTGTTCTTGAATATTGCATTTTGCAATCAATATTTAAATTAAAATACGATTTCTCCGCCTCATAAACAATGGAATTTGTTTCGGGTTCTCTTTAAATATTTATTCCCATTGGTCCAACTCCTTGGTTTTAAAGAGAGTTCGAAGTGGCGTTGTTATCCGATATTTATAGAATGACATTAGGCATGAGATATTGGCGGGTTACACGGCTTCAGAAACAGGAAATCGCTTTTCGCTGACTCTGGAGACAAACAAACAGAATAATGACGGTTTTCCGGTACGTAAACCAACGAGTTTGCTCTACTGTCATTTAAGGACTCCTTCACTTGCTGTCTTAGGTGAAAGTTGTCGTTAGAATTTTCAAGTCTGTAGCAACAACTGGGTGAATTGTAGTCGGGGCTGACGTTTCTGTTCATGTTACACTTGATGCCAATCAGAAGAATGATGGTGACAAGAAAGAGAGCAGAAGTGCAGCCGAAAGTGACAATTAAGTAAAGGTTCAGGTCAGAGAAATCTTCGGGCTTCGCTACAAAATTATTGTTTTCAATGCTTCTTTCAGTGATGTTGTCCGTAACTGTAAGGAGAATTGTAATCGTGCTGGAAAGGCTTGGCTGCCCATGATCCTTCACCACAATTACTAGAGTTTGTGTAGTGGCATCAGACTCCAAAATATTACGAGCTGTTCTAATTTCGCCCGAGCTTTGTCCAAGATTGAATAAACTAGATTCAGTGGATCTCTGCACCTGATAGGACAGCCGCGCGTTCTGACCAGAATCTGCGTCAGTTGCCATTATCTTGGTGACCAAGTACCCCTGACTCACTGAATGCGGCACGAACTCCACAGCTGCTAATCCACTCTGTGCTGAAGGTGAGACAATTACTGGAGCGTTGTCATTTTGATCCAATATGATCACATTCATCGTAGCGGTGCTGCTCAGTGGGGGCACTCCAGCGTCCCGAGCTTGAACGTAGACCTGGAACGTTTTGATATTCTCATAATCAAAAGAGCGCAGCGCATAAATGGTACCATTCACAGAATTAATGTTGAGATATCTGGATACTGGTAAGTCCTGGATAAGGCTCTCTACAAAGGAGTAAGAAACATAAGAGTTCTGATCCAAATCAGGATCGACAGCAGCTGCTGCGTAAATAAACGCACCAGGAGCGTTGTTCTCCATCACATAAACTGTGTAAGAAGACTGTGCGAACCTCGGGGCGTTGTCATTGACATCAGAAACCCATATCGGGATAGTTTTGTTCGTCGATCGAGGAGGAGATCCTGAATCCCAGGCGAAAATAGCAATATTATAGAGTGCTGTATTTTCCCGATCTAACGAGTCACTGGTGATTAGTTTATAATGATCGCCCGATGATGCCTGCAACTTAAACGGAATATGTGGTGGAATCTTGCAGTGAACTTCTCCGTTCACCCCTGAATCTCGATCATGCACATTGAGCACTGCGATTACTGTTCCGCGCACGGCAGTCTCTGTGACCTTTGTAGTCACCAGGTCTACTTCTATTTCTGGGTCGTTATCATTGACATCAGTTATCCTGATTAGGACTTTAGAATGCCCTGCAATGGCTGGTGAACCTCTGTCCACAGCCTGAACATCCACTGTGTAACTGTTTGACTCTTCGAAGTCCAGATCTCCTAAGACTCTAATTTCTCCCGTCAGGGGATCCAAACTGAACAATTCCTGCACCTTCCTTGAGGCACGATTGCTGAAAGCGTACGTTACCTCTGCGTTTAAGCCTTCATCTGCATCCGAAGCGTGCACGGTAACCACTGGGGATCGCTCAGATGTGTTTTCTGGCAGGCTGGCTTTGTATATCTTCCGATCGAAAATCGGCGCGTTATCGTTGCTGTCCAGCACAGTAATTACAACCTGAGTTGTCCCAGATTTCCGCGGCTTTCCTCCGTCAACGGCCGTCAACACCAGCTGAAAAGATGCCTGCCTCTCACGGTCCAGGGATTTCTCCAACAATAGCTCTGCAATTTTAATGCCTTCTTCTGCGTTCTCCACTTTCAGACTGAAGTGTTCATTAGGGCTGATAACGTACGAAGTGACTGCATTTGTCCCCACGTCCGGATCGAGAGCGCTCTCCAGCGGAAAACGAGAGCCGGGTGCAATATTTTCAACAATCTGCAAGGCAACGGTGCTTTGCGGGAAAATGGGCGAATTATCATTTATGTCAACAATCTCCAATTCACCGCGGTACATTTCTGGGGAATTTTCAATCACAATTTGGAAAGGAAGAATGCAGATAGATATCGATCCACAAATTTTTTCTCTGTCCATTCTCTCATTGACAAATAAAACCCCACTCTCCAAATTTAATTCCGCATATGGTTCAATGCGACCGGAGACAAGCCGTCCTCTACGAGTGAGCAATATTCCAGCCTTTAATCCCAAATCTTCAGCAACGTTACCAATGATTGATCCCCGCTCCACTTCTTCGGGAATCGAATAGCGAATCTCTCCGAAAACCACATTTAATGCACAAATAATAACAATAAAAGGCAATCTCAGGGACTGAAAGGCTTTCTTACCCTGTACATTCGCCATTGCTGTGAGGACGCCTCCTTTTCCAGGAGCACGAATTTACTTCGGTTACGTTGCGAGAGGCTGCTTACTGAAATATCTAACTAAACCTTGTCTTTCCGAAATGACGGACTGGTCCAGTCTGTTTCGATAAATGGTCGCTCAGACTAAAGTAAAATACCGGGTCTTTTCCGTGTAATTCTGCTTTCCTTTACGGTGGGGGTGGAGCAACGGATCTCTAGCTGCACTTGAGATTCTGATTGGTGTACAGCGTCACAAAGTGTTTTTGTCAATAATAACGCCGGAAATTCTTAAAGCTGGACGGCGCCAGGAATGGCAGTTTACGGGTGTACAACTATAATTTC
Organism: Hypanus sabinus; assembly: GCF_030144855.1. NCBI lineage: Eukaryota > Metazoa > Chordata > Chondrichthyes > Myliobatiformes > Dasyatidae > Hypanus > Hypanus sabinus. The sequence goes on along the minus strand of NC_082720.1, from coordinate 56,164,813 downwards.
TACCCCAATGACACAAGAAGCTTGCGGTTTATTCCGCAATTGTTGTTTCGTTCCAATGTTTACACCAAAGCTATAAAACTGTTCCTACAAAAGTCAACAGCATATATTAAAATAGCTACGTTCATGCATCCTTATATTGAACGATTGGCTCAGGGACTGCTTCCGTCTCCTCCACCTGTAATGAACCCTAAACTTATATTATGAAAATGTTTATCTTCTGTAGTAAATATCGTGATGTCAAACAGGACAAAAGTAAACGGGGAGTGAATAAGAAGTTAAAGACCGCATGAAATCCACTCTCTAGTATTGGAAATCTAGACTAAAAGTCATGGAAAAATTATGAAATGATCATGGGGGGGGAGTTAATGGATGATTTCAGTCATCCACAGATATACTCGCTTGTAGAAGGATGTTCTATTTGAATGTAAACGAAATTTCCACAAAACTAGTTATATAACGATATAACAATTACAGCACGGAAACAGGCCATCTCGGCCCTTCTAGACCGTGCCGAACGCTTGCCCTCACCTAGTCCTACCGATCTGCACTCAGCCCTTAACCCTCCATTCCTTTCCTGTCCATATACCTATCCAAATTTACTTTAACTTAGTAAAATTTAACTTTAACTTACATTAACTTGGTAAATTAGAAACAGAAAATATTGCACGTACACAATTGTTCGAAGTGGAAAAATGTTCTGACAAGAATAATGTTTCCGATCAATAACCAGTCAATTTTCTTTCCAACCCCATCCACTGATCAGCTGGGCAGTTCCGGTATTTCCTGTCGTTCAAAGTTCAAAGTACAAAGTACAAAGTAAATAAATACCACAAGATACAACCTGGCCATTTGTTTTCATCTGGGGATAGTCAGTAAACCCAAGAAATATAATACAATCACTGAAAGAGCGCCACCGACATGTCGGACAAACGACCAATGTGCAAAAGACAAAATAAGTAAATATAGAAGCAATAAAAATCAAAGAGAGTGAAAGGACGTAGCCATGAAAGGGAGTCCATAAGTTGTGGCAACAGTTCAATGATGGGACGAGTCAATTTCAGTGAAGTTTTCCCACTGGATCAGAAACCTCATGTTTGAGGGTAACATGGACCCTGAAGCTTCCTCATGGCAGCAGCGAGAAGAGAGCATATCCTGGATGGTGCGAGTCCCTGATAGTGGATGCTGCTTTCCTGCGACACTGCTCCATGTGTCTGTGTGTATTGCTGCAGAGATCTTTGCCCGTGATGGACTGGCCCTTACCCAATAGTTTCTGTAGGATTTTTTGTTAAAGGGCATTGGAATTTCCATACCAGGCCGCTATGTAACCAGTTCAAATGTTCTTCACCACTCATCTTTTGAATGTTGTTAAAATAAAATTAAATCAGTAGAAAAAGACTGAGTTAAGAAATGGCAAGGGTAAAAAGACCCGAACGACAGTTGTATACAGACCACCGAAGAGCAGCCGGGATATGGATTACAAATTACAGCAGGAGATAGAAGAGGCGAGTCAGAAAGGCAATGTCATTTTAAGCGTTGAGGATTTTAACATGAATATGGATTGGGAAAACACGATCAGTACTAGACCACAAGAGAAAGAATTTATAGAATGTCTAAGGGATGGCTCTTTGGAACAGCTTGTTGTTGATTCGGCGTTGCGCAATGATCCGAAGGTGATAAGTGAGCATAAGGTTAAGGAATCCTTAGGGAACAGTGATCACAAAATGATCGAGTTCGCATTGAAATTTGAGAGGGAAAGAATAAAATCCAATGTGCCGGTATTTGAGTGGAATGAAGGAAATCACAATGGCAGGAGAGGGTAACTGGCCAAAGTTGACTGGAAAGGGACATTTGAAGAACGATCAGCAGAGCAACAATGGCTGAAGTATCTGCGAAAAATGAGGGGAGTGCAAGACCGATATATTCCAAATAAGAAGAAATTTTCAAAGGAAGGGAGGACACTACCGTGCCTGACAAGAGAAGGCAGAGCCAAAATAAAATCAAAAGAAGGGGTGTACAAGGAAACCAGATCTGGTATGAAGATAAAACATTGGGGAGCCTTTTAAAACTTGCAGAGGGAAACTAAGAAAGTCATTGGGACGGAAAAAATGAAGTATAAAATGAAGCTTGCGACTACTAACAAAGAAAATCCAAAAGATTTTTTTTTCAGTATATGAAGGGTTAAAAAGAGTCGAGTGTAGATAGAGGACCAATACAAAATGACCCTGGAGATATTACAATGAAAGATGCAGAGATGGCAGACGAATTTAAAGCGTATAAGTCTGCATAGTGGAAAACGTTTGCAGTATACCGGACATTCGAGAGTATCAGGGAAGTGAAGTTTGTGCAGTGAAAATTACGACTGAGAAAGTGCTCAGCAAGATTAATGGTATGAGGGTGGATAAATCTCCTCGACCTGATGGAGTGAACCGTCGTGTTCTGAAGGAAGTAGTTGGAGAGAGTGCGGAGGCATTAAAAATGATCTTTCAAAAATCGATGGATTCTGGCATTGTGCCGGGAGACTGGAAAATTGCAAATGTTACTCCGCTATTTAAGAATGGTGGGTGACAGCAAAAAGGAAACTATAGACCTGTTAGCATGAAAATAAAAGTTGGGAAGTTGTTGGAATCGATTGTTCGGGATGAAACGAGGGAGTACCTGGAGGCACATGACAAGAAAAGCCAAAGTTAGCATGGTTTCCTGAAAGGAAAATACTGCCTGACAAACCTGCAGCAATTCTTTGAGGAAATTAAGAGCAGGGTAGAGAAGAAGATGCAGTCGATGTGGTGGACTTGGAATTTCAGTTGGCCTTTGAAAAGGTGCAGGACGTGAGCCACTTAAGAACCCATGGAATTATAGAGAAGTTACTAGTTACTAGAAAACAGAGAGTGGGAATAAAGGGATCTTGTTCCTGCTGGCTGCCGGTTACCAGTAGAGATCCACAGGTGTCGGTGTGTGAACCATTGCTTTCTACTATGTATGTCAATGATTTGGACTACCGTTATAATCGATCTGTGGTAAATTTGTGGATGATATGAAGATAGGTGGAGGAGCGGGGAATGATCAGGAAACAGAGAGTCTGCAGACGTACTGAGACACTTTAGGGGAATAGGCAAAGAAGTGGCAAAAGAAATACGATGTTGGAAAGTGCATGGTCATGCACTTAGGTGGAAGAAATAAATAGCCAGACTATTACTTAGATGGGCAGAGAATTCAAAAGGTAGGGATGAAAAGGAATTTAGGAGTCATTGTGCAAGATACCCTAAAGGTTAACCTCAAGGTTGAGTCAGTTGTGAAGAAGGCGAATGCAATTTGGAATTTGTAGCCAGAGCGTCTGTGGAAGCCAAGTCATTGGGTGTATTTGAGGCAGAGATAGATAGGTTCTTAATTAGCCAGCTCATTAAAGGGTATAGGGAAAGGGTAGGGAATAAGCATATGATTGAATGGCGGACAGACTCGATGGGCTGAATGGCCTACTTCTGCTCCTAGATCTACATATCTTCTGGTCTTATGGTCTATGTTTTAGATATTATGCCGAATCTTCGCAAACTTCTAAGGAAACAGAACTGCTGTTCTATCTTGGTAATTATACTTAAATGCTGAGGCCTGGACTGTGCCTCTGGAGTGATATATAGATTTTCATTCTCACTCCTATATGCTGCTTCGTAACCATTTGGATTCCGCCAACGACGGTGGTGTCTCAGTAAACATGAAGATGTCATTGAAGTTATGCTAATCCTTTCTGGCATAATTATAAATCGACTAAAGCAGGGGGATTAGCACGTCACCGCCTGAGTTTATGGGTGAAATGCTGTTGCCACTCTGAACTGACTGGGGTCAGCAAATGAGGAAATCGTGAATCCAATTTCAAAAGGATGTATTGAGGTCAAGGCCTTGAAACGTATTGATCAGTTTGGGGGAGATTATATAATTGAATGCCGACCTGCAATCGATAAAAATCATCTTGATGTATGCACCTTTGCAGAGCCCGTCTACCAAGGTTGAGTGAAGAGCAAATGAAATTGCATCTGCTGCGCACCTGTTGTGCCGGCAGACAAATTGGAGCGGAGCCATTTCCTTCTCGGGCAGGAGTTGATATCTGTCAACACCAACTTCTTAAAGCACTTCATCACAACCGTCATTAAGGCAGGTTGCCACCTTCTTTTTAAACTCCGATGAATCTGAAGCCTGCTTGAAGCGGATGTGTACTTCAGACTACTGAAGTGAGAGGTAAAAGATATTTTACCAACTATTTTTATTTTTATTTACCAATGTATCAATACCAGTACTCTTTAGGCATACTACCTAAGGAGTATGCCCTTCGAGCCAGGCCATCCCAGCAACGTGCGACAAACCTTAATCTAGTTACAGGACAAATTCCGATGACCAATTAACCGACCGGGTACGTCACCTAACAGCAAGGGGAAACCGAAGAACCCAGGGAAATCCCACTTGTCCACTGGGAGTATATACAGACACCTTACAAACGGCTCTCGCATTGAACCCGAACTTCAGAGCTATAATAGCGTCGCGGTAACCGCTACGTTACTATGTCGCCAACGTATCGATGAACATTCCAGCCAGTTGATTCGCAGAGGGCTTTAGTACTCGGCCTGCAACCCCATTTGGGTTGGATGCTGTCCACAGGTTCTCCCTCCCAAAGGACGCTCTCACGTTGGCCTCAGCGACAAAAATCACAAAGTCATCGTGATTTGCAGAACTCGTGTGAACTGTCTTCCATGTTTTGAAGGCCGAAGTGAGCAAAACAAAAGCATTGAGCTCACTGGAAGCGAAGCTCGATTTCATTTCGTAAGAGGTAAAGGCATTCTAGAAAAGCCATAGTTCTAGAAGATCGTTTAGTGGTTCAATTTTACTCCATAGATGGCTTTCTGGAGACGACAATGGACATGTTGTATCTTTCTTGGTAGCCAGACCTAAATGCCACTGATTCGGCCCTCAGCACACTGCGGATGTTATGGCTCCCCCTTGGGATTTGGTTGGGTAAGACACAGAATTATTTTCTGCGGACACTCTCGTCTACGAATATTGTTATATATATGGTTCGTGACAGTCGTGGTGTATTCATTCAAGTGCTCTGATGAGTTCTTGAACACGGCCCAATTCACCGAAGATCTCTCCTAGCGTCAGTTAGGTGAACTTCGCCTTTTCTCCTTGTAGTGACGGAGGATGAGAGGAGGCCTAATGGAGGTGTATAAAATGATGAGAGATATTGATCCTGTAAATAGTCAGAGCCTATTTTCCATGGCTGAAATGGCTATCATGAGAGGGCACAGTCTTAAGGTGCTTGGCAGTAGGTACGGAGGAGATATCGGGGATATTTTTTTTTACACAGAGTGGTGCGTGCGAGGAATGGGTTTCCGGTGAAGGTGGTGGTGATGGTCACGATAGGGTTTTTAAGAGACTCCTGGATAGGTACATGGCGATTAAAGAAAATAGAGGGCTGTGGGTAACAAACGGCAATTTCTAAAGTAAGGACAAGTCCGGCACAGAATTTTGGGCCGAAGGGCCTGTATTGAGCTGTAGTTTTTCTATGTTTCTTTGTTTCTCTCTCCCATGGCTTTGTTTGTTGTTTGAACGTTTCTTTAGCTCCTGTCTTGATGCAGATAGAAGAAGGAGAGCCAAGTTATCTGCTTTCCGGAAATGCGGTCAGGTAAAGGAACAGCAGGCACTCCTTACCGTAGTACTGCAGTGGTATAGTGTTTTGGGACACCTGGTGCTGCAGCGTACATGCTGTTGTCGCAATACCTGGTCAGAGATTTCCTCACACAAGTGTGATTGAAGACCCTACCATGACGTGAAATCAAGAAATGCGTGGGGCGAACTGTTTCTTTCTGGGAGGGAGGGGGTTGCAGCATTCAATATTCCGAGTGCTTCACTACTGTCGGCTTTCGCCTGTGTATCAGCTGCTGTCAAGATCACGGAGAAGAACTCTCTTGGCAAATAGAAAGGTCGGCACTGACTTGTTAAATGTTCCAGTTTGGAAGAACGTGTACAACAAAATCACCACATCCGAGCAAGCATAGATTTTATCATGAAACACAAATCCCTACCTTTTTCCTCTCCAAACTGGCAGTTCGTTTTTTTTTTTTCCTGTGCATGGAGAAGGCTTCGGGTCTGATCGCCGAATGTGACGTGTTCATATTGATGCATGTCTCCGTGAAACACAGAACACAGTTTATCCACAATCAGATTTTTGCATTTTCTCCCCGTTTAGAAAATAGTCCACACAAGTATTTCTACTAAAACGTGCATGACCATGCATTTTCCAACATTGTATTTCATTCTTCCCCATTCTCCTAATCTGGCTAAGTCCTTCTGCATCCTACTTCTTTCCTCAACACTACCTGGCTCTCCACCAATCTTTGTATCATCTGTTGACTTGGCAACAAAGCCATCTATTCCATCATCTAAATCACTGACGTACAGCATAAAAATAAGTGGTCCCAAAACCGACCCATGTGGAACACCACTAATCACTGGCAGCCAACTAGACAAGAATGATTTTATTCCCACTCGCTGCCTTCTTACATTCAGTTAATGCTCTAACTATGTTAGTAACTGTCCTATAATACCATCGAAACTACTTATTTTACTTCTTTCAAATAGTATTCTGCTACTGAGCTGCATACAATTGAAAGCTGTAAGCTACATTGTTGTGGTGCCTTTTCGGATGTTTTGAGCGATCTGGAGTTTTGCTGTTACCATAAGGCCATGAGACCATAAGTTACAGAATCGGTTAGGCCATTTGGCCCATCAAGACAGCACCGCCATTTTATCATGGCTTCACCAATTTTCGCCTAATCACTAATCTCCTGCTTTCTCCCCGAATCCATTCATGTCCTGACCAACGAGGAATCTGTCAACCTCTGTCTAAACATACTTAAAGACATGGCTTGCACAACTGTCTCTGGGAAGAATTCCACATCAACCGATTGTTCTTTGTTTACAGAGGAAACTATACTCACTACGGCATTTTCCACTATGTGCGTCCAAGTACCCTAAGACCTCATCCTTAGTAATCGATTCCAACATCTTCTCACCCACTGATATAAGATTCAGTGGCCTATAATTTTATTTCTTCTGTTTGTCTCCCTTTTAGAAGAGTGGAGTGACTCATGCAATTTTTTCAGTCTTCTGGAACCATTCTGGAATCTAGTGATTCGTGAAGGATCATTACTAATGCCTCTACCATCTCTTCAACCAATACTGCCAGAACCCTTGGGTGTGCAGCAACTGGTCCAAGTGGCTTCAGTCTTTACAGTTTCTCAAGACCAGCTCTCTCATTTTTGGTAACTTCACAAACTTTAAGACCCTGACACTGCTAGTGTCTTCCACCTTGAATTCTGATGTAAAATACGTATTCAGTTCGTCTGTCATTTCGTTGTTCCCCATTACTACCTCTCCAGCATTGTTTTTCAGCAGTCCGATATACACTCTCACCTCTCTTTAACACTTCATGTGTCTGAAGAAACTGTCGGTATCCTCTTTAGTATGATTTTATAATCCTACTAACCTGCCACTAATCTTTGCTCTATAATATGCCCTCTCTTAGGCCTTGATGTTATTTTTAAATTCACTTGTTATCCACTGTTGTATCTTCTTTCCTTTCCATTACTTCTTTCTCTTTGGGATGTTTATATCCTGCTGAATTGCTTCCAGAAATTCCAGCCATTGCTGCTCTGCCATCATCTCCACCAGTCTTCTTTCCCAATCAATTCTGGCCAGCTCTTCTCATATCTCTGTAATTCCCTTTATCCTATTGTGATACTGACACATCTAACTTTAGATACTCCTTCTCAGTTTTCAGGGTGAATTAGAACATATTGTTATCAGTTGCCACAAAGGGATCTTTGATCTTAAGTTCTCTAGTCAATTCTACTTCATTGCACAATACCAAATCCAGAATAGCTGAACCCCTAGTTGGCCGAATCACGAGAAACATTGGAATGCCCCCTCCTATAATCCAGTACTAGATTCATTTTCCCAATCGACCTGCACATTGATGTATCCCATCACTATTGAAACATTTCCATTTTAGCATGACTTTCTATCTCTCGTTGTAATTTGTAGGACACATCTTTCAATCTCGTTGGGGTGGGGGTGGGTGGTTTGTACACAACTCCCATCAGGTTGTTTTACCTTTGCAGTTCGTTAGCACTATTCACAATGATTCAAGGACTTCCGACCCTACCAGCAGAGCAACGCCGCCAACTTTGCCTTCCTGCCTGTCCTTTTGATACATTGTGTTTCCCTGAACATTAACAATCACTACAGTCTTCTTTCAGCCATGACTCGGTGATGCCTACAACATCATATCTGTCAATCTGCAACTGGGCTGCAAGTTCATACGAATACAACACCTTCAAACCTTATTCAGCTTTTGGATTCTTCAATGTAAATTTGGAAATGTGAGGACTTCAAAAGTGAACTGTTGGGAGTACAAAGCTTGTATCTCCTTGCCAAAATAAAAAGGTAAAGATAGCAGGTTTAGGGAATGTTGCTTTTCAAGCGATATTGAGGCCATGGTTGAACAAAAATAGGAGATGCCTGGCAGCGATAGGCAGCTAAGAACAAAAGAGGTGCTTATGGACAATAAGAAATTGAAAATAACACAAGAAATAAATCTGAGGTCTGAAGTAAAGCATGACATTGCCTTAGCAGGCAATTGAAAGAACAATCCTAAAGTAATCTACGGATATGCTAAAAACAACAGGATTGCAATGGACAAAAGATCAGATTCGTAATCTATGCGAGGAACCAGAAGAGTTGGGGGAAGTCACAAATAAATTTCTTGTATCTTTTGCGTCTGGGTGGACTTGGAGTGCATTCGCAGAGCTGAAGCAGCAGCAAGGTCATGGGCCCTATAAAGATTACATCTTCGAGTATTTGACTGATTATGTAAGGAGAAAATATGTTTATATGTGGAGGATTCCACAAAAAGCCGGTAATAAATAGAAACTATCTGTAAATTAGGAGAACTTCGTACGATAAGACAATGGAAACGATCACAACTACTAACTGAGGTGAACAAGTCTGATAGCTGTAATGGACAATTTGAGAAACACATGAGAAAGGTGTAATATAAAATTTGGTGAATATGCACGGAAGAGAGAAGTGTGAAGCTAAAGCATAAATATTGTAATAACAAGTATACTGCCCTGGATACTGTTGGAAGAGATAACCTACAAGCGAAGCCATAGAGGCCCGGCCTGATGGAGTCCACAACAGTATACAGGGTGAAGTGGCATAGATAGGAAATAGGCTGAGGTCCCGAAGAACAGATAGAGGATAGGTAGAATCTTAAAAGCAGAACCTTAAAAACAGCAGCTTAAATGTAGCAATCTCTGGATTGATGTGTGTGCCACGCGCTGGTGAGCGGAAGAACAGGAAGTTCTGGCAGTTGAATACGTCGTTGAAGAGTTGGTGGAAGTGGCAGGCTTTCAGATTTGTGGAACATTGGGATCTCTTCTGTGGAAGGTATGACCTGAACAAGGGGGACTGGTTACACTTGAGTTCGAGAGGGATGGCTTTGCAGGCCGGTTTGCTCGAGATGTTGGCAGGGTTTAAACGAGTTTCTCTGTAGGGCGGCAGCCAGAGTTTTCGAAAAGATAAAGAGCCATATGGTTTAAAGATGTAAGCAATGTGCAGAGTGACTGAAAGGAAGGTTTAGTCAGTGGGCATGGCTTTACGTTAATACGAAAAGATTTATCAATAATAGGAATAGGCGTCCCGAGTGAATCAGTGTATGGAATTACGATGCAGTGGCCTTTATAGTGAATTGCCAGCTTGATGTTGCGAGCTTTAGATATTTCGAAAAAGACAGAGAGAGATAGAAAAGGAGAAATACTGTATTGCTGATCAGTAGTGGTATCACAGCTGCAAAAAAGGGAGAGCATGGTGAAGGGATCATCTACTGTATCAGTATGGGTTGGTGGAAGCCTGAAGCAGAAAAGCTGCAGTATAAAATCTATAAACCTCCCAATACCCTACCTTGCTCAGGTCCAGCGAGAGCTCTCAAACACCTATTCTTACTTACCTCTCAAACAGGATCCCACTGACAGGCACGAAGCCATTCTCTCCCACAACATCACTGACCTTTCTAGCTCTGGGGTTCTCGCAGCCACTGCCACCAACCCCAGAATTCCTGCGCCCCACACCTCCTCTTTCTACTTCCTACTACCCAAGATCCGCAAACTCGCTTGTTCATGTAGACCAATTGTTCCAGCTTGTTCCTGCCCCATACAATTCGGTTCTACATATCGACTCTGCCTTATTCCCTTAGTTCCGTTCCTTCCTGATTACATCCCGGATACTTCACACGTTTTGGATGTTTTGAATGATTTCAAGTTATTTTTGCTATGGATGTCCAGTCCCTATGCATCTCCATCGCCAAGTAGGAAGGCTTCAGATCTCCGGGTTTCTTTCTGCAGACCAGACCCAACCATTACCGTTGCTCCACCACTCTTCACCGTCTTAATAATTTCCTTTCCGGCTTCTCTCACTTCCTTCCAACAAAAGTTGTAGCCATGGACAGTCACATGGGTCCCTGCTATGCCTGCGTCTTTGTCGGCTACGTCGAACTGTCCACTTTCCAAGCCTACGCTGGAGTCTGTCCCCCACTTTTCCGACGCTACATCGACGACTGCGTTGTTGCTGCTCCCTGCACCCATGCTGAGCTCTACGACTTCATCAATTTTGCCTCCAACCTATTCTGCCCTCAAATCTACCTGGTCTATTTCCGACAGGTCCCTCACATTTCTGGATGTCACTGTCTCACTGTGTAGGCATCTTATCTGCTGGTGTCTATTATAAACCAACTGAATCTTACAGCAACCTGGACTTTACCGCTTCCCACCTTAGTATTTGTGAAAAAACCATCCTCTTTTTTCAGTTGCTCCGTCTACGCCGCATCTGCTCTCAGGATAAGGCATATCATTCTATGACGAAGGAATGTCCTCCATTTTCAAAGAAAGAGGTTTCACTTTCTTGAAGATGTTTTCCCCGTCTTTGACAGTTACAGCTTTTTTTTTAATCTCCCTTACAAACAAACATAGTTTACACAAGCAATAGCACATTTTTTTAGTATTCGGAGCAGATGTTAGAATCACAGAACACTACAGCGCAGAAATGGTACCTTCGGCGCATCGAGTCCATGCCCAACTCTAATCTGCCTATTCCCACCTACCTGCACCTGGATCATAATCCCTTATACACCTCACAACTACGGACCTACCCAAATTGCTCTTTCGAACCCTGATACATTTCTACTAGCAGCTCATTCCACACTCGCACTAATCTTTGAGTTACGAAGATCCCCCTTATGTTTCACCGTTCAACGTTAACCCATGAATTCTAGTTCTAGTCTCACCCAACCTGAATGGATATTCTTGAGAATATGCTTGTTAATTTTCTGATATTGGGGTATAAGACAAGAGCATGATTGATACCACCGTCAACTGAAGCCATTTCGAATTTTCCACAAGATGTTTTCCAGTGAGATTTCTTTGAGAAACAGAATCGCCGGGTCCCGAACGGTAATCACATGCTGCTAACCGATAAAGTAATGTTTCGCAGACCCAGATTTAATGTCTATTTAAAGGGTAAAGAGTTTATGGTCTCCCATTCGTTAAATCCACCCATCTAATTTCTAACTTGATTTAGCGAGATTCCAAAGTGTTCACACTCTTTATTTGATGGATTGGCGATAGTAAAAGGACGCTGATGGTTAAATAAATATCTGTGTCAGACAATAAAAAGATAATTTTTATCTCTATACATCATTTTGAAGGGACTGGGGCAAAGGCAATAACCCATTGCAAACAGTAGGATCCTACAAACCAATGCATATTGAAGAGAATCGCACACAAAATGCTGCAGGAAAGCAGCAGGCCAGGCAGCATTATTGGAAATAATGTTGGCGTTTCGGGCCGAAATCCTTCGGCAAGACTAAAGAAAAGGAGAACTATTCTGAACCTTGCCACCAATCCTCAGTCAAGGTAGGCGCTGCAGCAGCCTGGCACGCCGACCTCCACCCCGCTGATGCCCAGCGCTAACTCTCAGACTCCTCCCCCTACCCGGTGTTCTTTAGTAGGCTAGCTAGGTGCTGCCTGGCCTGCTGAGTTCCTCGAGCATTTTTTTTTGTGTTGCTTGGATTTCCAGCATCTACAGATTTTCTCTTGTTTGTGATATTGAAGAAGGTGCCTGTTTTCGTTCTTTGCTGAAGTCCGAACTACAGTGGAGTTCTCCGCCGATATTCTCTGGTTCGTCAGATGGGATATGAGAAACCAAATCAAGGAAATACATACCCGCTTGTCTCCTCTATTGTACGGTTCCTAGACACATGGTGCGCTTTTAAATCTCTAAGTTAATTTCGCCGTACCAGGAATTTGCTTAATTATTTCTATTCTTCCCCTTTCTCTAAAAGCCTGGATTTTGTTCTGTTATTTGTTGCGAATTGAGAAAAAGCTACAACTTTGCTAGTATAGGTAATGGACTGAACAGCATGCTATATATGGGGATGACGCGCAAGATGGCGCCCGGTGAAGTCGCAATTTTATATGCTTGAGATAGTGTGTTGATCTTCATCTCAAATTTTTAATGATATGTCACAATCCCGGTCCAGTGTCGCTCAATGCTGGATCTTTTACTATTTTTGAAGTTTTCTTTGGCTTCGGAAGATACATTTTGTGTTTTTTTTTATGTCCGGTAGTGGGAGATACCTCGTGCTCTGGAAAGTTTTAATGCCATCAACGAAGCCCAAGAACAAAGAAATTAAGCGAAAATCAGCTGGAAAAAACAAGGTGCAGTCCTTTCCTGAAGATATGGAGTTTGGATGGCCTTTGGAAAAGTCCAGTGCTGCTGTTTCGGAACGGGAGCACATTTATTCCCAGATCCAAAATCCGAAGGTCGACCCCAGCCTGGAGCCTTTACCTGACTCAGACCTCCGGTAAAGCCTGCTGTTAAAAAGAAGAAAGCAGAGGTCACATTACAAACTATAGTGCAGTTAATTAACGATAGATCCGATGATCTGGCGTTGAGAATTGGCAACAATAAAAATAGTATTGATGACATTAAGAAATCCCTTGTCTTTCTTTCTGAAGAGGTGAAAACCTTGAAGTCTGATGTGCAGATTAAAGGGACTTGCATGGACCACGAAAATTGAATTGAGACTTTGAAATTGAGGCTGAATGAGGCCGAGCGTGATCAGGGAAGATGGGATCTCAGAATCAACGGCATTGCAGAGCAAACGAATGAAAATATTTAAAATAAAGTAACTCAAATATGCGATGCAGTAGCTCCGGAGGCCAAGGAGGTAATTCTACTACACGTGGATGCTATACATCATTTCGGTTGGATAAGAGGGTATAAAAAGCCTGGGGTGACCATAATTCGATTTTCAGGATGGATCAGGTCTGGAAACAAGCCCGAAAAAAATACTTGCTCGCTGAGAGCCTGAGGATCGCCGAGGTCTTATATATATATATATGTGTGTGTGTGTGTGTGTGTGTGTGTGTGTGTGTTTGTTGTCTCCCATAAGACTGTCTTATTCACTTTTTTCTCTTAATGCCGGGGACTTGAAGAAACTAAAACGTAAGGCTTTATTCTTGATATTAAAGCAGCATAAACATGTGGACATCTTTTTAATCTAAGAATCACACTCTGTGACTGAAGACATTAAACTATGGAAATCCCAGTGGGGGAATGATGTTTTTCACATGGTTCTGAATATTCTGCCGGTGTTCTTATTCTGATGTTCAACTTTAAAGGAGATGTTTTGCACTCTGAGGCGGATACGAATGGACATTTTTTTTGGTTCTTATTTCTCAATATTGTGGTAAGATGTTTCTTATTGCTAATGCTAATGGTTATAAAATTAGAAATGATGATAATAGGTTACTTGACGTTTTGGAAAACGTTTCTATCATTGGCTCTGTAAATTTCCTGATGTATTTATTGATATGGGAGGAAACTTTAATATGGTATTAGATGAAAATATTGATCGATGGCCACAAAGGCAGCACTCTACTTATAATAACTTTACTAGCTTTATTCAGACGTTTAATATCATAGCTATTTGGAGAGAACACTTTACTGGAGTTAAAAATTAGACTGGGACTAATAAACCTATTACTTGCATTTCTAGACTAGATTACTGGTTACAATCCGATGGCTTAAGAAATAATAATGTCGCTTTTAATACTTTCCTAACCTTTAACAGATCATAAAGCGATCCATATTCAAATGGCATTATTTTCAACTGGATCCAATTTTAAATCTTATTGGAAATTAAATAATTCCATTTTGGGGCTTGAAGTTGTTTCCTTGCACATTAAAAAGATGGCAACTTACTTTTTACATAAAGCGATGGTAGAGACTAATTTCTCTTCAAATTCGAAACTTTTTAAATTTGAATATGCCAAACACTTCAGGAAATACAATAGTGGTGTAGCAAAGAAAATTAAATTGGAAGAACAATCATTGATCTTAAAGATTGCAAAGTCATGTGAATTGATTCCAGATAACCTTTCAAGGAAAGATAAAGAGGAGCTGGCTTTGTTGAAGGATAAGTTAAAGCATCTTTATCTTATACAGGGAAACGGTGCATTTGTGAAATCTAGAAAACAACGAAAACAAGACAAAGTTACATACTTGGGGATAACTTTTTAATAACGAGTATTTAAGGTGAGTGGAAAATTTTCAACCTCTTATAGACAAAACCAAAAAAAGATTAAACCAGTGGCTTCAAAGAGACTTATTTTTGAAAGGCCCGGTTTTGCTTTGTAAAGTAGAAGGTCTTTCCAGGATTATAAATATATATATATAACTCTCCCCTTATACCTCGATAAAAATCTGTAAATTGATAGACACCATGCTGTTTAACATTTTATGCAAAAACAAAGTTCATTATATAAAACAAAACTGTTGTCATGGATAGTTATGACAAGGGTGACTAATTTTTTTGGATTTTGACAGTCGTAATAATACTTTTGAAGTTAATAGGATTAAACAATTTTAAGTAATCCTACATCTATATTAAATTGCATTCCTTCTTTTGTCTTTTCCCAGGTTGGAGGATTGATTTTTTTTTCTTTTATGGAATTACAAAATAGACGAAGTTCCTCTCCATTTACCTCCGTTTCATAACTAGAAGCTTTTATTCTGGTCTTTGATTTACAAACACAATTTTTCTGCTCATAGTTATTTTGTTTGGAATAACCACATCGTAACTTATAAGAATGAATCTTTGTTTTGTAAAGATTGGTTTGATAATAACAATATTTTGTTAGTTAAATAGTTATTTAATTCAAGTGGTACTTTATTGAGTTATACTGAGTTTTAATCCACCATTGACTTTCCTGTGACTCCAAGAGAATTTGCTGTTGTTCTGGGTGCAGTTCACTCTGGTGTAATTATGTTGTTTAGCAAGACATCATATTTGGTAGTTGAATTACCCAATTTAGATCCATCCAGTACAGCTGTAGGAAAGATTTGGTTTCCTCCGTCCTTTAAAAAAATAACGGTATTAGAAGTTTGAATTAAAAAGTCATTACTTCTGTTCCTACGGCGGTTAGTTTTTAAAATAGTCGCTTGAGGAATCTGAGGTGGAGGACATGTACGTCTTATTTAATATTTTTTTTTATTGAAGAATGAAATTAAAGAATTCCATTTAAAATTATAGATAGATATTATCCAACCAATGTTTATTTGACAAGGTTTAATTCTGATATTGAAACTAACTGTCCTTTTTGTGGTTTATATCGAGAGGATTTATTTAATCTGTTTTGGGATTGCGAATGTGTTAAACATTTTGGGTTGATGCTTCTCAATTTATAAATCAATATATTAATGTAGATTTTACTTTTTGCTTTGAATATGTCTTGTTTGGGTTTAATAATAATACCAAATTTCATATGTGTCATTTCTTTACCATAAATCTTTTGTTACGTTACAGCAAATTTTATAACCATAAATGCAAATACAGCAATAAGAAACTTTCATTTATATGTTTTAGGTCAGACTTCAAACTATACGTTAATACTCTGAAAACTTCCCGCAAACAGAAAGCTGAGAAGACTGTACAAATTTGTCAACATTTCGGGTTATTTCTGTAAATGTTTCTGTTTTGTGGCTCCTTTTAGTTATAGTTCCTTCTGTCCAACAGTATTTAGAGTGGATTTTCTTGTTTATTGTATATTTAAAGTTAATAGTTATATATTTGTTGCTGATTATGTGTGATGCCTTGTCTTTGTTAGCATTTGTCTAGTGTTTCTGTTGTTGTTTGTGTTCAATAAAAAATAATAATAAAATATCATGCTACATATAGTCAATATTTTCCAAGTGTTCATTGTACATGTTGATGTGATAATTTCCTCAGACACATACAATCCCCAAAACAGGAATTTTATATCCTAGAACATAGAATAATACAGCACAGTACAGGACCTTCGGTTCACAATGCTGCACCGACCCTGAAACCCTGAATCCCATATAACGCCCCTCCTTAAATTCCTCCATATACCTGTCTAGTAGTCTCTTAAATTTTACTAGTGTATCTGACTCCACCACAGACTCAGGCAGTACATTCCACACACCACCAACTCTGAGTAAAAAAACTTCCTTTAATATCCCCCTTGAACTTCCCACCCCTTACCATTAAGCCATATCTTCTTGTACTGAGAAGTGGTGCCCTGGGGAAGAGGCGCTGGATGTCCACTCTATCCATTCCTCTCGCATTAAATATGAGCGTTTAAGTACACCACGTCAAATCCGAACATTGCCGTAGCTCTAACAACCTTCAATGATTTATTTGGCTTAACAACCAGTTAATTTGTTGAACACAAGGGCTTTGATTCTCACGTGAGCGACGAAAATCAAGTTATATATTGAGTATACAAAAATGAGCGTAGTGATAACAGCATAAATGTTTAAATTATTTGAAGATGTTTAAGCAGATATTGCGCTGTATTGTTATCAAAGCGAAAAACTCCTGCTTTGAAAATGTAGAATGTGATTTTTATTTAATAGTTGCGCACAAGTCTAAAGCGGATAAAATATTCAGATGCTCCCCGCCCTCTGAATGAACCATATTTTATCATTATTTCTGGTATTTTACTAAGCAAAATCCTTTCTGCTACGAAACAAAATCACCACAAATAAACGCAAACTCACAAACGTCCAGGTCATTTTGACCAAGCTCCAGTTCAATTTGTAACCATATCAAGTATGTGAAATGTAAACATTTTGCATTATTTTTGTATGTTAGATAATAAATTTCAATGTCTTAAATTACCTTGGTTTTGTATTCCAAGTTCACATATTTTAGCATTATGGTTTTATAATTATTCAGAAAATTGACGGAGAATTGGGAGGAACAATTTCACACAATTGTAATTGATAATGGAAATGGGCTGCAAGAGGGGGAGGGGGAGGCAGGATATGTTCAAGCGTCATTGTACATGTCCCGAATGAGAATGGTATAAGTATAGAGAAATATGAAGTCAATACACGCAGGTGGAATTAGTATATAGAAGCATTAAGGCCTGTGTGCAGGCGGTAGACCAGTAGATCAGCTTTGATTCAGACAGTTAGAAAGAAACAACAAAATTAATTCAAATTTAAATGTTGAAACATTCCCAACTGGAAGGTGACGTGTTACCCTTCAGTCTTGCTGTCTTGCCTTTGCCTCGTTGAAACAACGTGGGAAGCCAGATTCAGAAATGTCAACGTGTTAATAAACATCGAATCAACGGGTTAACTACCGGATGCATGTTTAAGCGCCTGTGCGCTGCAATAAATCACCCAATCTGCTTTTGTTTCACTAATGCAGAAAAAACACACTGCGATGACCAATTCTTTGTATTAGAGTCTAGGAGTAATACACGCGAAGATCAGCTCTTTGGCTGAACATCTCAATGCCGCCCAACATGTCAATCAAAGCTACTCTTATTTGCCTTAGTTTGATTTTATACACCGTCATAAGGTCAATGCTCCGTCTCCTATCTTACTGGTTAAAACAAGTTCACCCTATCCAGCCAGTCCTTATAGAGTAAGCCCTCCAGTACTGGTAGCACCTTGCGAAATATTTCTCTACCATTACCAGCTATTGATATCTTTCCGTTAGTTGGCCAACATAAATGACACACCATATTGCAAGTGTAGTCTCACCAACGAACCGCAGAGTTGCAACATAAAGTACGGAATCAGTAATCTAAATAGTGGCTTATGAAACTAAATAGACTAAATTGTTTCTTCCCCACACTGTGTACCGCTGTCTTTACTTTCAGGCAACGATATATCTGCGCCTTTAGCTTTCTGTTCTTTAATGCCCTTCAGATTTGCAGGAATTAATGTGCACACACTTCCTGGTTTAATGGAACAAATTGCAACAGGTCGCACTTGTCTAACTTATATTTGATCTACCTTTCTTAGACCACTTTTACTGTAATCTAGCAGACGTTGAATTTAGCTTAGATAATATTCTTCACTCTCTAGTGCATTCACTTATCGGATATTTTCCAGAAATATACTAACCGGGTAAAAATTATATTCATGCAAACAGTACATAGAAATAACAAATAAGAATGAATTCAGCACTGATACATTCGACATTCCATTAATCACAGGTCACCAACATAAATTACAACCCTCCGCTAGCATTCTCTGAATCTTTTCTCTTCGTCATTTCTTTATCCAGCTGACTAACTCGTCTTGGATCCCATGTGACTTACCCTTTCAGTCTCAACCACTGTACAGATCCAAGTCGAAGCCCTTGTTAAACTTTAGGGCGATAATATCTACCTCAAACTTGTCAAAAATAAACTGCGGATACGTCTCCGCCAGGCCTTTGCGATGTCCTCTCTAGCTTCCCAAAATATCCCAAGAAAAGTTGGACCAAGACACGGGGATTTATCCAAACTAATATGCTTCAGGATTAGAATAGAAATGTTGTACACAAATCACTTCTCCCTGCGAAGCAGATCGTTGGATGGCGTCAAGGGAGGAAGGTGGAAGACGGGCCTGCTTTGCGGACTTCGACAGGATTAAAAATACGCAGTTGTTGTTGGGTGCAGAAGTACATAAGAGAGCTGCTTTCAGATTCTCCAAAGGTAACAAATGCCACGCTCAGACGGGTGGATTCCGGTTGATGCAAATTTAGCTTTGACCATTATGACAACTATATTCTTCGGCAACAGAAAATTACAAAATAAGTTACCGTAAAGAAATATGTTCTAAAATACTTTACCCCAGTATCCTACATCTCAGAATATAAACAAAAGTAAGCACACATAAAATAAGCATACGTTTATGTTGTAGTTCTCCATAAATTAGCATTGGGCTTGAGAGATGGCAGGGCCGCACGGCTTCAAGAAAAGGAAATCGCTTTTCGCTGATTCTGGAGACAGGCAGACCGAGTACTGAAGCAGTCCTGGCATGCGGACGACCTGGTCCGTACCAGGATAGCGTAAAGTTTCCTCCATTGCAGATCTTCGATTAAACGTGTCCTGCATCTCCCCACGTTTGTAAAAATAAGTGGGGGAAGTAGACTCCTGGGGGTTACCTCTCTCCTGTTTACATTTGATCCAAATAAGCACAATGATAAGCAGAAGAAAGACAATGGAAGTGCAACTGAAAATAACCAATAAATAAAGATTTAGATCGGAAAAAGTTTCCGAATTTCTCATTAAATTACTGCTTTTTGTGGGAGTTTCGGTGCTATTCTGCAAAAGTGTGATGTGAAAGGTAACTGTACTAGATAGGCTAGGCTGCCCGTTGTCTTTCACCAAGATTGTCAAAGTTTGTGTGTTGAGATCCGCCTCCAAGATTTTACGCGTTGTTCTGATTTCACCAGAGGTTTGATCGATAATAAACAAACTGGGATCATTAGCTTTCACCATTTGGTAAAAGAGTCGCCCGTTCTGACCAGAATCTGCATCAGTGGCCCTTATCTTGGTGACCAAGTACCCCTGAGCCGCTGACTGGGGCAGGGTTTCCACGGCTGATGATCCAACATGCTCTGAAGGCGAAACGATCACTGGCGCGTTGTCATTTTGATCCAGGATGATGACATTCACAGTAGCGCTGCTGCTCAACGGTGGCACTCCAGCGTCACGGGCTTGAACATGGATCTGAAAACTCTTCAGTTCCTCATAGTCAAAAGACCGCTGAGTGAAAATAGTGCCGTTCATTGAGTTAATGCTCAGGTACGTGGACACAGGCAAATTTTGAATGTAATTGTCCAGAATGGAATAAGAAACATAGGAATTCTGCTCCAGATCGGGATCTGAAGCCGTTACTGTGAAGGCTGAAGCGCCAGGAGAGTTATTCTCAGTCACGTAAAAGTTGTAGGGCAATTGAACAAAGCGCGGGGCATTGTCATTTATATCTGTAATTATGATATGGATGGTTACATTTGTTGACAGTGACGGTGACCCCAAATCCCAGGCTGAAATAAGTATTTTATAATTAGACACAGTTTCACGGTCCAACGTTTCACTTGTAATTAATTTAAAATGATTGGACGATCTTTGTAGCATAAACGGGACGTTCTGTGCTATTTCGCAGCGCACGTGACCATTCTCTCCAGAATCACGATCGATGACATCAACCAAGGTGATTAAATTTCCGGGCGTAGCGTTTTCCGGGATTTGGTTTGTGGCTGACGTCACTTTTATCTCGGGTACGTTGTCATTCACGTCAGTTACCTTGATCAGCACTTTCGAGTGTCCCGTCAGCGCAGGTGACCCGTGATCAACAGCTTGAATATCGAGTGTATAGCTGTTTGATTTTTCAAAATCTAGCGGCCCTTTGACTCGAATCTCTCCAGTTTTTGGGTCCAAGGAAAACAAATCACGCATTCTTCGCAAAGTAATCACATCACTGAAAGAATATGTTAGCTCTGCATTCAGCCCTTCGTCCAAATCGTTCGCTTTAACTGTTAAAACAATGGTATCTTGTGGTGTGTTTTCAGTAATAGTGCCCCTGTAAACATCATGCTCGAACACAGGAGGGTTATCATTGAAGTCCAGTACAGTAATGAGAATCTGAGCTGTTCCGGTTTTCTGAGGTTTCCCACCATCCACAGCAGTAAGCACAAGTTGAAAGGATGATTGCAGCTCTCGATCCAAAGGTTTCTCCAACTGTAACTCAGCAGTTATAATACCCTCCTCGGTTCTCCGTGTTTTCAGACTGAAGTACTCACTCGAACTGATTGTATAATTCGCGATAGTATTCATTCCAGTATCAGCATCTTCCGCGCTCTTGAGTCGATAACGTACCCCCGGTGTAATGGCTTCAGACATTTGTAAGGCAATATGTGTGTCCCGAAATGTAGGAGAATTGTCATTTACGTCAAGAATCTCCACTTCGCCGCGATACACCTCTAATGGATTTTCCAGCATTATTTCCAAAGGTATAGTACACAACTCTATTTGCCCACAAATACGTTCCCTGTCGATTCTTTCACAAATAGATAAAAGCCCATTATCCAAACTAACCTTCATGTACCGTTCTCCGTCATTAGAGCTGAGACGAAATTTACGAGCTGACAAAATCGGTACATTCAATCCCAAATCCTGAGCGATATTCCCAATAATCGTCCCTTCGACCATTTCCTCGGGAATAGAATAAAGAAATTGCCCTGGAGTTTGATCCGGGAAACACATGATAAAACTGTGTGCAATTACAGTGATGGTTAATATGGATTTGGACGCCATTGTTCCGCAGTCAATTAATTTACAAATCCAGGCCGCTGCTCAATTCATTCCGAACATGTCCTTACTACAAGACGTAAACGCAGGCAGATAAATAACGAATCTAAACAGGCAGATTTTTTACGCCTCAGGTTAACACCGTAATGTAAACGCACGTAATGGATGTTTCTTCGTTGACTCTGTCCTTTTATTCTGGGCGAAGGAGGGGCAATGGATCCAACTGTAAAATTGAGTTTTTCATTGGTAGACAGCGACACAACCAGTTCTTTTCGACAATTACAACTAATCTTCTTAAAGCTGTACCGTTCTCTTATATTTAATGCTGCACACCATAAAATGTAGTTGTTGAGACAATTGCTCGATTCATTTTATTCTCAACGTTTATCATAGTAAACTATAACAATACACATTAAATGGCATTTTGGTCATTAATTTAACACGACCTGAAAGTTCACTCAGTATGCAATTGAGAGCAGATAGGTCCCATGACCATTTTTATGATCCAATTAGATGAATTGTTTGGTTTCCCTCGCATCCGACCGTGACAGTTAGATTTGTGCATTTGTTCTATGATATGAACTGCTCGAAGAAACATTGCGGGTGAGCTTTTACAATTGAAGGGCCATTGTACGGGAGCAGTTTCAATCCATGGTTACATCTCGAAGAAAATTAAATTGTATATTCAATTTTGTTGTCAAGCTTTACTAGCTAAGTATTGCAATAGATTTGGATCATGAGGGTGTCAGGTAAAGAAACAGACGCTGTCTTGCTTGTGCTCGCTGACAATAGCTAGCAATAGATGATGCCAATAATGACTATGACTTTGTCCGAGACTGTTTGACTGATAGGGCAACTGAACGTTGACGTGTAGTTCTAATTTTACTACCGCGTGGGAACATTTGTGTATTGGCTGATACCTAATGAGTGTTTCTTGCAATCGGTGACTATGTTCAGCTGTTAGCTTTTGCCCAAAGTTTACTACAAAAAATTAAGATGTAGCCTGATATTGTGAGAATCGTAAGACAACAGCTCCCCGTAATCACGCATTAAAGAGTTAACTGTATACTGAGGTCTGTGTCTTTATTTCTGTTTGATAACCTGGTGAAATTCTCCAACATTAAAATACGGTAAAACAGAGTAGATTTTTCGACCGTAATTAGGCGAAGAAGATAAAATCCTTATGATACAAGATTCCGAACGAACCTATCCGTGAGATTTACTTGAAAGCTAGAGGTCAAGATTCGACTGGGGTGAGCCCATCCTGGAGACTCGCTCGAGGAACCGGGATCCAGACTAGACGAGGTGCCGGAGTTGTCACATACTGGCCGGTGACCCATGACTTCGAGTAAAGGAACAAGAGTGGGATTGATAGAAGGGTGCCTGAGAGCACCGGGAGAGTTCATTTAGGCTAAATGTAAGGAGACCTTGGCGTATGGTAGATGGTTTGTAAACCACTGGGGTAGAAGGCATTGTAACTATTACCTGGAAAGAATATTCGAACTTGTATAATTGTCTCAACGGTAGCTGGAGGAGGAAAATGGGTAATAATAACGGTACGTTTCAAAGCAAGAATCAAAGAAAAAGACCTGAGGATAATCATCTTTTCAATCGCAGCCATCTGATCCTCTGGCAAAGGTGTCAATGAATAAGAATACACGAAAGCAGGTCAAACGTTTGAAGACCAAACAACTCTTAAGAGGCCCGCTGGTTTCCTGTAGTCTCTCGATGACAAGATTTGGTTCAAAACGAGAGACAACAGGTTTTATGAAAACTTTCTCTCCTGATCTCTGTGGGTGGAGTTATGGGGATAGGCTCTATGGCGGATCCGTTGTTCTAAAAAAGATTCAGCACAGGCGAAATGAAACAAAAGCTGGAGGCAGAGATCCTAATTGGAATTTAGAATATATAATGTGGTGTTGTAACACATGGGAAGAGGTGGCTGAACGGCACCAGCCTCTGAAAGTTAAACCAAATTACGCAAATTACGCAGAATGCCGAGGTACTCACATCAGGACCCTGGGCTCCGAACGTCTCAGACCCGGACTATATCCTCCAATAGCACTACCTCCTCCGTAACTAGAGGTTCCAGATAATAATAGAAATAATAATAGAGTGGCCGACGATTAACTCAGACTCTCCCCCAGGCTCCTCGCTAATAGTAGGGAATGTCCTGATACATAAAAGCTGGAAATAAACTAGTAGCTTTCCATGAATCTAGTACAGGGATACCCCTGCAGGAAAAAAAAAATACTCGTAAATTGTCACCCACCAGATGTAGCACATTCTTTTAAATTGACCAACCTGAATTGGCATTACCAAAAGACAGCAAAAATATTAAGAATGCAGAGATAACCAGAGTTACTATGATAGAATCGCTGTCTGAGTCAATTAAAAACAAGCAGGGAAATTTTCGACTGATGAAACACTTGTTATAGCAGAGAATGCTCCTCTTAATTTGCTTAGACGCCACGCACTCTAAACACTAAATGGGCAATTCATTGTATCTCCGAAAGACTGTATCTTGAAACCCCTGAGAATAGTCAACCCGAACTCTGCACTGTAATGCAGTTCTCTACCGTTGGCACAGTGGTGGGGAAAGCCTAGTGAGATTGGCTTTGGCAGCAAATAGAAGACCACATCAAGTGGAAGATTTATTGAATGATGTGAATGGAACCTGAAAAACTAGTATCTGCACTACATTGTGATGTGGCCTTCAGGAATCCAGATCCCGATGACGATTATAACGATTATAGTATCAAGTATATTATCATGAAGGTAAGAGGGTCTAATATTCTTATCGAGTAGGGATATTTTGGTACTGAGTGAATAGCAGCTGAGAATCAGTTCAAAAGGAAACACGAGGAGCTCTTCCCGAGGGGCCAAAATTCACCGCCCCATGCCTTACTGAAAATGAAATCACCTTTCATGCTTATTGATTGGAAATCATAGGCAGTTCCCCAGATACGAATCATGTAGGATTAATCAAGTGGGTAGTTCCCCATCAGGATACTTTTAACAAAGTGCCAGACTACTGTCCATCAAACAATATTGCCAACTCCAGAAGCCATCAAGGGTAGTAAACTTGTCATAGAGTGGTTATTCGACAACTGATTCTGCGATGAACTCAAAGCCCTTGCAATACATTGATATTATCCAAGCCCAAACCAGGGAGGCAGAGTGAGAGGCGGTTTATCCAGGAACAGCGGTCTACAAATCAGAAAGTCCAGCCTATTTCACGGAAGGTTCCGGACACGAATGTGATACTGATATACGGTGATTGATTTGTACTCTTATTTTTTTCTATACCACTGCATGAGGACAGTCAATATCTGGTTCTCTTCACATATAATGGACAGCAATACACGTGAACAGGTTTACTGCCGGATTACAGTGTCCAGTTTTCTATGCAGCCGTTATTCATGACGTTCCAGTAAATTTACTACTGCCTGGAGGCAGCATGATTATGCTGGCGATTTATTGCTGGCGTCTGAGACACTGACTGATTTTACAGAAGAATGTGTGACGTTGTTGAATCATTTTGCTGCCAGAGGACGTACAACCTCCTTGTCAAACTTCCAACTTTGCCGGACTACAGTGACATATTTGGGGTATATATTGCGCAAAGGAACCCGGCGTTTGAGGCCGGAGCGTGTGACTCTCATTGCTCAGTCTCCCAGACCTTCTGCCAACAGACAGATGATACCATTCCTGGCGATGACGAATTAGTGTCGACATTGAGTACCTGAACACAGCACCTATGATACTGTCCTACGAGTCGCCGTAACGCAGGATGCATCTGATACAATACAATGGACTGCCCTATTACAGCAGGCCGTTCCAGCTGTATGTGAATGAAATTGAGCTTTCGCAAGCGCAGTATTCGCCCAAGGTAGCTTACGAAGACTACTAGCACATTTTTCCACCCTATTGCATCTAGTGGTTAGAGGAATGCCAGGATTTTTAAGGACGTTGGTAACGATAGCGGCTGTGGACGAGTAGGCTGCACCGTTAATAGTACAGCTTGTTTGTATGTTGCTGACCCCTCTGCTGCAATGTTGCTCCATAGATCAACTGCTACGCAACATTTCACTGCCGCCCCCCCCCGCACGGGATACCAAAAAGGTCAAAGTTGATTTTTAAATAAGCACCATGATCCCCATGACTGTGTTAAACCCTATATCCTGTACCCCTTGATAACCGAGAATTAATGCCCTATACCGAGGGATCTTCGTGCAAGCCGAGCCATCACACCCTATTAGAAAGCGATGCGATAGTGACTGCCTTTGAAACTTTACAGGTACAATCCGAACCCCAAGGAACTTCAGCTCAGGCAGCGGAGCTATTTGCTCCAATACGAGCGACACACAGTAAACATCTATAAGGACTCTAGGCAGGCCTTGGAATGGGACATGATTTTGGATCACTTTGGAAACATCGGGGGTTCATTGCTTCTGCGGGAAATCCCATTCAGTATATTTATCTAATAAAAATGTTATAAGCAATGCAGCAGCCCAACAAAACTGCTATCATTAAGTCCGAAGCTCACACTAATGGCTCAGACCCCATAAGTAAGGGAAATGATGCTGCGGACGCATCTGCTAAAGAAGCCGCTACTGCAGGAAAAGTTATACTAGTACATATGTAGGTGCAATGTACTCTTGTAACTCTTACCTCAAATCTGCAAAGTTTTATTTCCGCCAAAGACGGGACTCCGCAAAAGGATAAGAGAGTATAAAAGGAAAACTAGAGTTTTCAGGATTCTAAGTGCGTGTGGGGACATCCGTATAATCTCCTTGTGTGTCACAGGAATCGGGGTATTATACGTGAATAATGGCTTGCACCCAGACTAACAATAATTGCGGTACAGGTTGTGCGAAGCTGTGAGATTTGCCAGTGACACAATGGACGAAAGTCACCTGCTAAATTTGAACATTCTCCACCCGCGTCGGCACCAGTTGCCAATTTACAGATAGATACCTGCTAGTGAGGGTGATAAGTATGGCTAAAACTAGATATATTCTCCAAATGGGGGAGGAGTTTCCAACTAGAAAAGATGACCCCTACCTGCGGTTAAGATATTCATGCAGGAAGTTATTCCAAAATTTGGGGTTCCATACAGGTAAGTTAATTAAGGAATTGGGTCTGGCTTTAGAATTTCCTTCGGAATACCACCTTCTATAACACTCGCCGTCCTCGGGACTAGCAGGAAGAATAAATGGAGTATTAAAATATATATTGGCTAAGGTATGTCAGGAAACTGGTTTAAAATGGCTCTTCCCATAGCATTATAGATTCTAATAAATCAAGTGAGACGCACAACTTAATTGACACAGTTCGAAGTATTAAGGGAAAGGCCTCTACCGCCAGGGTCTCTGCCTCCTTTGATTAACGCGCCTGCTCAGAACCGATAAGTGAACCACAGAAGTTATTAGGCTAAGCACTAAGAGCAAACCAAGGACATGTAGCTGCTGCCTGCCCTAAGGCGGGAGAAATAAAATCCTTCCACCCCTTTAAACCTGGAGACTATGTAAAGACGCTTATGAAAGACTCCCTTTATTCTAGGTCGAAAGGAGGAGAAATCAGGTGATTCTGGTGCAAGTCTGGGGGATGGCTGGCTGGATACAGGGAGCCAAGTACAAACTGTCTTCTCCTGAAGAAGGGAAGAACAAAAACTAAATTATGAAGAAATTACTTTTTTCTGTGGTCAGTTGGTGTTTATTATGCTGGGGGAAAGCTATAATACTTACTTGGGCTTAGTTTATGAATATGCTACACGAACTAATGTAGCTGATTGTTGGGCGTATATTGGCTCTTCAACCTGAGCCTGAGTCTCCAGACGGTTCCGGTACTGTAGAAGACGTCCTGCCTCGTTCCTGAACCGAAGAGGCCGCGACAATGACTACAGACTGGTGGCATTCACCACCCACATCATGAAGACCCGGAGAGACTTGTTCTAGAGCAGCTCCGGCCTATGGTTAGCCACACTTAGACCCCTTGCAGTTCGCCTATCAGCCCCGACTAGGAGTTGAGGATGCCATCGTCTATCTGCTGAACTGTTTCTACGCCCACCTTGTCAAGCCGCCGAGCACTGTGAGGGTCATGTTTTTTGACTTCTTCAGTCCGTTGAACACCATCCGCCTGCTCTGCTGGGTGAGAATCTGACAGTGATGCAGGTAGATGCTTCCTTGGTGTCATGGATTATTGATTACCTGACTGGCAGATCACAGTACGTGCGCTTGCAACACTGTGTGTCAGACAGAGTGGTCAACAGCACTGGGGCTCCACAGGGGACTGTCCTGTCTCCCTTTCCCTTCACCATCTACACCTCGGACTTCAACTACAACACAGAGTCTTGCCATCTTCAGAAGCTTTCTGATGACTCTGCCATAGTTGGATGCATCAGCAAGGGAGATGAGGCTCAGTACAGGGATACGGTGGGAAACGTTGTCACATGGTGCGAGCAGAATCATCTGCAGCTTAATGTGAAAATGACTAATGAGCTGGTGGTGGACCTGAGGAATGCTAAGGCATCGGTGACCCCTGTTTCCATCCAATGTGTCAGTGTGGACATGGTGGAGGATTAGAAATTCCTGGGGATACTAATGGACAATAAACCGGAGTGGTCAAAGAACACTGAGGCTGACTACAAGAATGGGCAGAGCCGTCTCTATTTCCTGAGGAGACTGAGGTCCTTTAACATCTGCCGGATGATGCTGAGGATGTTCTACGAGGCTGTGGTGGCCAGTGCTATCATGTTTGCTGTTGTGTGCTGGGGCAGCAGGCTGAGGGTAGCAGACACCAACAGAATCAACAAAGTCATTCGTAAAGCCAGTGATGTGGTGGGGGTGGAATTGGTTTCTCTGACGGTGGTGTCTGAAAACAGGATGTTGTCTAATTTGCATGCCATCTTGAACAATGATCCCATCCACTCCATAATGTACTGGTTAGCCACAGGAGTACATTCAGCCAGAGACTCATTCCACCGAGATGTAACACTGAGCGTCATAGGAAGTCATTCCTACCTGTGGCCATCAAACTTTACAACTCCTCCCTCGGAGTGTCAGACACGCTGAGCCAATAGGCTGGTCCTGGACTTATTTCCACTAGGCATGATTAACTTATTATTTCTTTATTTATGGTATTATATTTCTATATTTCTTCACTATTCTTGGTTGTTGCGGCTGTAACGAAACCCAGTTTCCCTCGTGATCAATAAAGTATGTCTGTCTGTCTGCCTGTCTGTCTGGGATTCCTGTGCATAAAGTCAACGCCCTTCAACGAGAAACAAGAATGCGCGATAAAATACCCAGCTGCCTTAAAAGCCATTATTGGTAGGAGAAAAAGGAAGGGATGGATACAGGAGGAAATAAATAAGCAACGGAAGTACAAGCTACATAAATGTCATTCTGATCGCAATCATTTAAGAGAAATTCCTTTAATGGCTGGTATATGCCTGACTGTAATTTAACAGATCATAATGCCTAGATTTCACGTAGCTTCTCAAACAGCTGAACAGCGCAGGTGCAGATCAAACAGGACAGGTCAGTTTTTGGGAAGGAGTAGTTGTAGCGAAAAGCTTTATTTATGGTGGGAACCCCTCATCCATCTGGGATAATTTGTAATGATCACACTCGTGGTCACCTTTGCACGATGTGCTGGCTCTTGGATAGCTCGGCCTGCAGCTTTTCCTGTAAAATTATCCATACCAGTTAAACTGGAATCTCTCTATCCAGAAATATGATGAAAAAGCCTGTTTAAACATGAGGATTTTACCCCTGAATATGGAATTCTCCATCCAAAGGAAAAAGAGAAGTGTCCTGAAAAGGTGGACAAGACGAAGGGACGAGGGTAGAAAATTAAATTTTGAATTCAATGTTGTTGTCAAGCTTAACTGGCTAAGTTTGCCTAAGATTTGGAACATGAGAGTGACAGGATATGACGCGGACACTGCCTTGCAATAGACCATGCCAGAATTGAAATAGTCCTAATTTTTGCCGAGACTTGTTTATAGAGGAATTGAATCTGGAAATGCAGTTCTAATTTTGTGTACTGCACGGAAATATTTGTGAATTGATTGATATCTAGCAAGTACATCTGGAAATCGCTGACTATGTTTATTCTAAACGTCAGTGAATATAGGCTATTGCCCAAAATTTACCGTATAAATTTAAGACGTAACCTCGCATCGTATGAGTCGTAATGCAATGGCTCCCTATGATCACGTATTAAAGGGTTAACCTTATACCGAGGACTGTTTTTTTTAATTTCTGTTTAATAACATGGTGAATTCTCTTACAATATAATACGGTAAAGCAGGGTACATACTTCGGCAGTTACTCTATTACATAGCAAAAATGCATGCATAAACTGACACTTATTTTGGAACCCCTTAAGTGTAGTGACAAAATGTCTTCGGTATAAATATCAGTTTGTTCGCAGCTGGACTTCAATATAATTACTTTATGAATTATAACTTTTAAGCAAATGTAACCTCATTACCATTCAAAGTAAATATTCTTGAGTATTTCGTTATAACATTTCAGGTACGCAAGTATAGATTTTGAAAACATGACACTATAGATATCATCAAATTTAAAATCAATTTCGTGTTTTACATAAGGCGTTTAAATAAGGTTTCTTGGAGAAAAGTTCAAGGACGTGACTAGTTCGATAATCTAATGCTGCTAACGGGCAATGGAAATCATTGTTCACTTCTATTCAAACAATATTTGCGCACGATTTATTCTCGTGTTTAGGACTTTTATTTGCATGGTAAAATCGTATATCTAATGTTTCTAGCTTGGTAAAATATATTTAGAGTGTTATTTCGCTCTCGATGGCAAACATGAGATTGGTGTTTGCAGGGGAAAGAGAAGGGTGTTAGTGGTTGGATAAATATTTAGTTTGGAGAAACAAAACAGAGATTTGCTCTTCTCTTCTTCAGTACTTCAAAACAACTAGAATAATGGCGAATACTACACTTTGCAATTGTTCTTTAGCATACTATATAGAAATCCAAATCTGTTGATATTGTCGACCTGAGTATTTTCTCATCTATTTTAAAAAGGGCATCATTCTATTTGGAGGATGTGCCTTCTGGTCCTGGAACCTTTGGCCAGCAGTTTTTTTTTTCTTAGATAGCGAGCCCAATATAATTGCGAATATAATTTTAATAATTCCCACGTTGTGTCTGATTTCTAAGAAATTGTATCAGTCTTTAGATTGTATTCCTAAGTTTGCCTTTGTAGTAACAAGGTCGACATGGACAATAGCAGCTGAGAAATACCGAATGATACTCGCTACGAACGTTGCTGTTACACGGCAAGTTTGGTGCCAGAGAAGCTATTTTATCCTCAGTTGATGAATGAAAGAGAAAATATCCATGGATCACTGCATGATTGACTACTTTGGTTACAGGCTGCAGCAAAGGAACCTTCGAAAACAAGGGACGCAAATCTGCTCACAATACTCCAAGTGATAGATGAAAAATAATTCATAATGCCTCAGCATTACATTTTTACTGTTATATCGAATTGTCTCTAAGTGAATGCTAATATTACTTTTGAATCTTTACCAACGACTTAAACTGCAAGGTATCCTTTAAGAAGTCCTGCACGAGGACTCCCAAGTCCCTTTGCACGTCTGATTTCTAAATGTTCGACCAGTTTGTAAAATAGTCTATGCCTTTATTCCTTCAAACAAAGTGCAAGATCATACTCTTCACTGCACTATATTCCACCTGCTGCTTCTTTACCCTTTCTCGTGATCTGTCTAGTTCTTCTGCAGACTCCATGGATCACAACACTAGCAGCTCGTCCACCTATTTTCGTATCGTCTACAATGAGGCCAGAACGCCATTTCACCCATTCACAGAAAAAAACAGCATTTTCCTTCATTTCAGATTTACCCTACAGCACCACTCCGTAACTCGCTGCTCTAGTGATCTTTAGTTCTCTCTAATTTGCTCTTATTCTTTTGGTTAGATTTGCATCTTCTCCGGGCAAGAGTTCTGCTATTAACAATCTTTACCTCAGTCTCCCCGTCTGTCAATTGTAATAATATTTCTCCTGTTCTCTATCTGATTACTCAATTTAGAATACTAAAAGGCCGAGATAGAGTTGATTCCTGTAGTGGGGATATCAAGGATCAGGAGACACAGGCTTAGAATTGAGCGCCGTCCCTATCGAGCATAGATGAGGAGAGATTTCTATAACTAGTAGGTGGTGATTCCGTGGAATTCATTAGGACATATGGCTGTGGTTGAGGTTTTAAACCCTACGACACTATAAAAACAAAATCAAAGCATTTAATTGATAACCCTGCTGTATCTTCACCTTCTATGCGGACATCATTTATTTTATCTAATCAGCCACATTGTCCCTCTGCTATTTGGATCTTTATATCCATATGGTTAATCACTGGGCGTCGTACTTCAACTCCCTTTCTTCATAATACTTCCGGTTTGCTTGTCACGTTTTTCGGCTTAATATATCATCATAACCGTTATCATAGCTTATAATTTGATATGGCTCGTGGGCTTTTCGCTTGTCCCATTTTTATTCCCATTATCGTCAGTGGAACGATAGGTTTAAAAATTAATAATATATAAGATAAGGGAGCAGAATTGGGCCATTCCGCACAACAAATCTACAACGCCATTCTGTAATGGTTCGGCTCTTGTGTAAATGAGGAGTATTATTTTGGGTTATGCACTTCACACAAATCGCTTTTTTTAAATGCTAATGATTTATAATCACTTTAATTCACATTAAAAATTAACGACTTACATGGGACCACCATGCTTGGTGCAGCCTATATAACAACAAAGCCTTGTGAGTCTGAGTCAAAAATTCATCGTCGAATTTCTGTAACTGTTAACACATGCCAGTTTGCGATGACTGGATTAAATATTGAGAAACTTTGTCCTTGAATATTGCACTTTGCAATCAATATTTATATTAAAGTACGAATACTTCGCCTCATAAACAATGGACTTTGTTTCGGGTTCTCTTTAATTATTTTTCACATTGGTCCAATTTCTTAGTTTTAAAGAGAGTTCGAAGTGGAATTGTTATCCAATATTTATAGATTGGCATTGGTCCTGAGATATTGACGGGCTGCACGGCTTCAGAAACAGGAAATTGCTTTTCGCTGACTCTGGAGACAAACAAACAGAATAATGATGGTTTTCCGGTATGTAAACCAACGAGTTTGCTCTACTGTCATTTAAGGACTCCTTCACTTGATATCTTAGGTGAAAGTTGTCGTTAGAACTTTCAAGGCTGTAGCAACAACTGGGTAAAATGTAGTCTTAGCTGACGTTCCTGCTCATGTTACACTTGATGCCAATCAGGAGAATGATAGTGACAAGAAAGAGAGCGGAAGTGCAGCCGAAAGTGACAATTAAGTAAAGATTCAGGTCAGAGAAATCTTCGGGCATCGCTACAAAATTATTGTTTTCAATGCTTCTTTCAGTGATGTTGTCCGTAACTGTAAGGAGAATTGTAATCGTGCTGGAAAGGCTTGGCTGCCCATGATCCTTCACCACAATTACTAGAGTTTGTGTAGTGACATCAGACTCCAAAATATTACGAGCTGTTCTAATTTCGCCCGAGCTTTGCCCAATATTGAATAAACTAGATTCAGTGGATCTCTGAACCTGATAGGACAGTCGCGCGTTCTGACCAGATTCTGCGTCAGTTACCATTATCTTGCTGACCAAGTACCCATGACCCACTGAATGCGGCACGAACTCCATAGCTGCTGATCCACTCTGTGCTGAAGGTGAGACAATTACTGGAGCGTTGTCATTTTGATCCAAGATGATCACATTCATGGCAGCGGTGCTGCTCAGTAGGGGTACTCCAGCGTCCCGAGCTTGAACGTAGACATGGAATGTTTTGATATTCTCATAATCAAAAGAGCGCAGCGCATAAATGGTACCATTCACTTAATTAATGTTGAGATACCTGGATACTGGAAAGTCCTGGATAAGGCTCTCTACAAAGGTGTAAGAAACATAAGAGTTCTGGTCGAAATCAGAATCGATTGCAGCTGCTGCGAAAATAAATGCACCTGGAGCATGGTTCTCCATCACATAAACTGTATAAGAGGACTGGGAAACCTTGGGGCGTTGTCATTGACATCAGAAACCCAGATCTGGATAGTTTTATTCATTGATCTAAGAGAATATCCCGAATCCCAGGTGAAAAGATCCGAGATGTCGGACATCCAAGATGGCGGCGCGACGCAGCTTGCTACGGCCACTTCGGAGCTGATTATCTCTTCTTTGTGAAGCGGAGTGTCGTGCGCAATCATAATCGGATGAAAACGGGCGTGGGAGCACGGAGGAACATCTGGATATCTCCAGGAAGACTTTCTTAGTTGCTGCTGCTGCTGTGAGGTCCGGATATCTGCTGGGAAGAACAGGTGCCCAGTCCTCGGGGTCGCGTTGCCGATGGCCGTTGGCGGAGGTGTCTTAATACGCTCGATAGAGGCTGGTGCTCGGAGAAGCTGTGCCGGAGGGGATGGTCGGAGGCTCGGAAGTTCGACGGGCTCGGAGCCCGCTGCGATCAGGTCACTTTCATTGTGTGCTGCGTCTGCGAGGCTGAGTCGGGCGGCGCCGTGGAGGTCCATAGCGGGGGTATTCCCTTCTGCCGCCTGCGTGGGATGACGAGTCTATCGGCACCCTGAGGACTTGTGGAAACTGTGTTGTGGTTTCTTTTGAACTTATAATCTTTTAACATATTTGGAATATTTTTACTGTACCCATGGTCTGTTTTTTTTAATCAAATATGCTATTGTTTGCACTGTTGTAGCTATATGTTGTAACTATGTGGTTTTATGCAGGTCTTGTACCTTTAGTTTTTGGTGTTGTTTTGTCTGATGGGTTTGGCGCTCCTTACCGGGAAACGCGCTAAGATGGTAGCGCGATGGTACGCAGCAGCCTTTCCGGTCTCTAGATTGGGGATTGACAAACGTTATGTGGATTTTCTGGTGTAATCTGTTTTGTCATATGCTTTTGTGATTTCATTCTGAAGGAACGTTGTCTCATTTTTTAACTGCATTGCATTTGTGGTTTCAAAATGACAATAAACTGAGTATGAATCTGAATCTGAAAAGAGCAATATTGCAGAGTGCGTTATTTTCCCGGTCCTACGAGTCACTGGCAATTACTTTATAATGGTCGCTCGATGATGCCTGCAACTCAAACGGAATATGTGGTGGAATCTTGCAGTGTAATACTCCGTTCGTCCCAGAATCTCGATCATGCACTTTGATCACTGTGATTACTGTCCCGCGCGCGGCAGTCTCTGTGACCTTTGTAGTCACCAGGTCTACTTCTATTTCCCGGTCGTTATCATTGACATCAGTTATCCTGATTAGGACTTTAGAATGCCCTGCAATGGCTGGTGAACCTCTGTCCACAGCCTGAACATCCACTGTGTAACTGTTTGACTCTTCGAAGTCCAGATCTCCTAAGACTCTAATTTCTCCCGTCAGGGGATCCAAACTGAACAATTCCTGCACCTTCCTTGAGGCACGATTGCTGAAATCGTACGTTACCTCTGCGTTTAAGCCTTCATCTGCATCCGAAGCCTGCACGGTAACCACTGGGGATCCCTTAGACGTGTTTTCTGGCAGGCTGGCTTTGTATATCTTCCGATCGAAAATCTGCGCGTTATCGTTGCTGTCCAGCACAGTAATTACAAACTGAGTTGTCCCAGATTTCCGTGGCTTTCCTCCGTCAACGGCCGACAACACCAGCTGAAAAGATGCCTGCCTCTCGCGGTCCAGGAATTTCTCCAACAATAGCTCTGCAATTTTAATGCCTTCTTCTGCGTTCTCCACTTTCAGACTGAAGTGTTCATTAGGGCTGATCACGTACGTAGTGACTGCATTTGTCCCCACGTCCGGATCGAGAGTGCTCTCCAGCGGAAACGAGAGCTGGGTGCAATAATTTCAACAATCTGCAAGGCAACGGTGCTTTGCGGGAAAATGGGCGATTTATCATTTATATCAACAATCTCCAATTCACCGCGGTACATTTCTAAGGAATTTTCAATCGCAATTTGGAAAGAAAGAATGCAGGTGGATACCGATCCACAGATTTTTTACACTGTCCATTCTCTCATTGAGAAATAAAACCCCACTCTGCAAATTTAATTCCGCATATGGTTTAACGCGACCGGAATCAAGCCGTCTTCTACGAGCGAGCAATGTTCCAGCCTTTAATCCTAAATCTTCAACAACGTTACCAATGATTGATCCCTGCTCCATTTCTTCGGGAATCGAATAGCGAATCTGTCCGAAAACCCCATTTAATGTACAAATAATAACAATAAAAGGCAATCCCAGGGAGTGCCAGACTTTCTTACCCTGTACATTCGCCTTTGTTGTGAGGCCGCCTGATTTTCCGGAAGCACGAATTTACTTCGGTTACTTTGCGAGAGGCTGCTGACTGAAATATCTAACTAAACCTTGCCTTACCGAAATGACGGACTGGTCCAGTGTGTTTCAATAAATGGTCGCTCAGACTAAAGTAAAATTACGGGTCTTTTCATTATAATCCTGTTTTCGTTCACAGTGGGGGTAGAGCACCGGATCTCTAGCTGCACTTGGGAGCCTGATTGGTGTACAGCGACACAAAGTGTTCTTGTCAATAATAACGCCAAAAATTCCTAAAGCTGGGCGGCGCCAGGAATGGTAGTCTACTGTTTGCGGGTGTACAACTGTAATTTCTGCCCCAATGACACAAGAAGCTTCCCAGTTTAATACGCAATTTTTGTTCTGTTCCAAAGTTTACACCAAAACTATAAAACTATTCCTACAAATGTCAACAGCGTATATTAAAAGAGCTACGTGCATGCATGCAGATATTGAAAGATTGGCTCAAGGACTGCTTCCATCTCTTCCACATGTAATGAAGCTTAAATGTATATAATGAAAATGTTTATCTTCTGTAGTATATATTCTGATGTCAAACAGGAGCAGAAGTAAACGGGCAGTGACGGAGGAGTTAAAGACTGCATGGAATTAACTGTCTAGTATAGGTAATCTAGACTAAATGTCATGAAAATTTTATGAAATGATCATGGGGGATAATGGAAGAATTCAGTCATCTGCAGATATATTCGCTTGCAGAAGAATTGAAAAATTTAAATGAAAATGAAATTTCTACAAAACTAATTAGGAACAGAAAATATTGGAAGTACACAGTTGTTCAAAATGCTTCCGACCAATAAACAGTCAATTGTAGTTCCCTCCCCATCCACTGATCAGCTGTGCAGTTCCGTTATTTCCTGTCGTTCAAAGTTCAAAGTAGAAAGTAAATATATGTCACAAGATACGACCTGGTCATTTGCTTTCATATGGGGATAGTCAGTAAAACTAAGCAAGATAATACAAATAAAAACACAAAATGCTGGCAAAACTCAGCAGGCCAGACAGCATCTATGGGAGGAGGTAGTGATGACGTTTCGGGCCGAAACCCCTGATGAAGGGTGTCGTCCCGAAACGTCGTCACTACCTCCTCCCATAGATGCTGTCTGGTCTGCTGAGTTTTGCCAGCATTTTGTGTTTTTTATTTATTTCCAGCATCTGAAGATTCACTCTTGTTGCCAATATAATACAAACACTGAAAGAGCGCCAGGAGCAGGTCGGACAAACAACTGATGTACAAAAGGCAAATAAATATATTCAGAAGCAATAACAATCAAGGAGAATGAAAGGAAGTAGCCATGAAAGTGAGTCCATAAGTTGTGGCAACAGTTCAGTGATGGACCGACTCAATTTGA
Organism: Hypanus sabinus; assembly: GCF_030144855.1. Taxonomy (NCBI): domain Eukaryota; kingdom Metazoa; phylum Chordata; class Chondrichthyes; order Myliobatiformes; family Dasyatidae; genus Hypanus; species Hypanus sabinus. The sequence continues at coordinate 56,127,288 of NC_082720.1, read as the reverse complement.
GTGCAGTTATCCCACTGGTTCAGAAACCATGTTTGAGGGCTAATAACTTTCCCTGAATCCGGTAATGAGGACCCTCAAGCTCCTCTACCATGTTCCTCATGGCAGCAGCGAAAAGAGAGCATATCCCGGACGGTGCGAGTCCCTGATAGTGGGTGCTTTCCTGCGACAGTGCTCCATGTATGCGTGCTTAGTGTTGCAGAAGTCTTTGCTCGTGAAGGACTGGCGCGTATCCAGTAGTTTCTGTAGGATTTTCTGTTCAACTGCATTAGAATTTCCATACCAGGCCGCTGTGTAACCAGTTCTTATGCTCTTCACCACACATCTTTTGAATGTTGTCAACATAATATTAAATCAGAAGAAAGAGATGACATAGGATTGGAAGTTGTAGAGTCTCTATAGGCTGAGTTAAGAAATGGCAAGTGTAAAAGGACCCGAATGGCAGTAGTATACAGACCTCCAAACAACAGCCGGGATACGGATTACAAATTACAGCAAGAGATAGAAAAGACGTATCAGAAAGGCAATGTCATAATAAGCGTTGAGGATTTTAACATGAATGTGAATTGGGAAAACCAAGTCTGTACTGGAACTCAAGAGAGAGTTTACAGAATGTCTAAGGGATGGCTTTTAGAACAGTTCGTAGTTGATCGGGCGTTGTGCAATGATCCGGAGGTGATACGAGAGCTTAAGGTTAAGCAACCCTTAGGGAACAGTGATCACAATATGATCGAGTTCACATTGAAATTTGAGAGGGAATGAATAAAATCCAGATTGTCGCTATTTCAGTGAAATAAAGGGAATTGCAATGGCAGGAGTGGGTAACTGGCCAAAGTTCACTGGAAAGGGACATTTCCGAGAAGGACAGCACAGCAACAATGGCTGGAGTTTGTGCGAAAAATGAGGGAAGTGTAAAACCGATGTATTCCAAATAAGAAGAAATTATCAAAGGAAAGAAGAACACTACTGTGGCTGACAAGTGAAGTCAGAGCCAAAGTAAAATCAAAAGAGAGGGTGTACAAGGAAGCCAGATCTAGAGGGAAGATAAAGGATTGGGGAGCTTTTAAAAACTTGCAGAAGGAAACTAAGAAGGTCATTGGGAAAGATGAAATATGAAATGAAGCTTGCGAATAATAGCAAAGAAAATTCTCAAAGTATATTTTTCAGTATAAAAAGGGTAAAAATGAATCGAAAGTAAATATAGGACCAATACAAAATAACGCTTGATATATTGTACTGAGAGATGCAGAGATCGCAGAGGAATTAAAAGCGTATAAGTCTGCACAGTGGAAAACGTCTGCAGTATACCGGACATTCGAGAGTGTTAGGGAAGTGAAGTTTATGCAGTGAAAATTACGACTGAGAAAGTGCTAAGCAAGATGAATGGTATGAGGGTAGATAAGTCTCTTCGACCTGATGGAATGCACCCTCGGGTCCTGAAGGAAGTAGCGGGAGCGATTACAGAGACATTAACGATGATCTTTCAAGAATCGATGGTTTCTGGTATTGTGCCAAATGACTGGAAAACTGCAAATGTTACTCCGCTATTTAATAATGTTGGGATACAGCAAAAAAGGAAACTATATACCTGTTAGCATGACATCAAAGGTTGGGAAGTTGTTGGAATCGGTTGTTAGGGATGAAACGAGGGAGTACCTGGAGGCAGATGACAAGAAAGGCCAAAGCTAGCATGGTTTACTGGAAGGGAAATGCTGCCTGACAAACGTACAGCAATTCTTTGAGGAAATTAAAAGCAAGGTAGACGAAGGAGATGCAGTAGAGGTGGTGGACATGGAATTTCAAAAGGCCTTTGACAAGGTGCCGTACATGAGGCTGCTTAGCTACTTAAGCGCACATGGAATTACGGAGAAGTAATTCTAGAATCTATTGATTCGTGAAGGATAATTAATAATGCCTCTACGGTCTCTTCAACCATCACTTCCAGAACTCTTGGGCGTGCAGCATCTGGTCCAGTGACTTCAGTCTTTTCAGTTTCCCAAGACCTGCTCCTTCACTTTGGTTGTTACGAAGCCCCGTAACTGGGTCACTTACCAGCAAAGATAGAGAGGTCCGTTGAAGTCTGATGGTACTATTTTTAAAAGTATTTATTGATAAAGTGGCACAAAAATAAGATTAATGCAAACATACAGATAATATACGTCGTCAATACTAAATCTAAAGCGCGGGTATAATAATAACCAATAAGAAATAGCTCTGTCCGATGGAAATATAAAAGTCACTGTTAGTTCGTTCAAGCTGCAGCGTTTTGGGTTTAAGAGAGAGACGGTTTAAACTTGCCCAGTCTTTTATGATGCCAGTCCTTTGAGTCGGGGAGTTGGTTTCCCCGTTGTTAGCTAAAAGCAGTTTTCCGTGTTACAAGCCACCAGTTCCAGGCAACGGAACTGAACGCGCGTGGCCTCCTTCAAATGGCTTCCCGCAATCACGGCAGTGCTAGCGTTTCTTCTGGTGCCTCTGAGGGGCTGTTCCCACAGACCCTCTTTTATCCTGACTCGCAGGGTCGCCGATGTCAATCAGGTTGGGGGTGATGTAATCCCTCCCTCAACCAGCCCACTTTGCCTGAGAGCGTTCACGTAGCATAGTCTGCAATCCACAAATTCGCCTTCCGGAGACATTGGCCATGTCCCGTAGCTTTACATCGCCCGAAAAACGAGACATTCTGCACGTCTCTCTCTCAGTTCCTGGGTCCCCTGACCCAACCCAACAGTGATATTGCGATTCTCACAAAGGAGGGGGCTGCAGGCATAACAGCCGCTTTCTTCAACGCGTTTTTACCAGCGGTTAAAATGAAGTAGTACAGAGTCTTACAGGATTGTGGAATCTAACACAATACAAAAGCTTCTCCTTTTCATTACAGAGGAATACAGATATACAGTCAATTCAGCATCTAAACAGTTAATGATTACAGTGTCACTTCCTTTAATATCTTAACGTCTTGTACCTTACTAAAGTCTTGTAGCATCAGACTTCAATTTAATAACCACCTATTTTAATTCCTCCCCTCAGCAACAAAACTAAGGAGTTGTGATCTTAGCTTACGTGCATTTACAAAACTTTAAGTAAATACTAATCTTTCGGTCGTTTTCAAACTTAACAGGCAGGCTTCCATGGGGTTGTCTTTATTATTCACATGCTTTGTCGAAATCCCGTACAACCGGTTTTGCTATTTAAAAATGACGTCCCCATTAACCGTCGCCTCTTTTCCGTGTAGTTCCCATGTGGAGAGCTTGGGTACTTTGGAGGAATAAACTCTTGCCTGCTTTTTCTATAGGGGTTATTTTATCAACACCGTGTCCCAAACTTAGATCATCTTCTGAATTTCCACCCAATTCTTTAATTCGACACAGGTGGCTAGCCCTCTCGTCAGGACCCTTCATGCTATGTGTTTTCAGTTCGAACACTTTGCGCAAGCAGCATTTTGAAATTCTGCCTTTTCACATCACACTCTGGAATAACAACAGCACGGGGGGGCCCGTCATCTCCCGGCTTAATCTGTAAGCGATCTGCAGGGTTTAAAATTTCTTCATTCGATTTGGGAACTACAGATCTCCCGTTTCCCTCAATAATAATATTTATCTCCCCATTTTTGAGCTCCGCATTAACTTTTAACACACCTTCGAGCACAAACACCTGGGAACTCTCACTTCCCACTATTACCAAGGTTAACCCTTTCTTCACTGAACCAAGTCTATCTGACCCACAAGGACGGCCGTCTCGTTCCACTGAATCAAGTACCTCAGACTTTTTCTGAGCTCCGTTACTAGGTTCAGTGCCACGTGCATCCCCATCTTGGACACACTCAAACGGGACATTGGCCTCTTCCAGGCTTCCAATACCCATACCTTTTTCAAATTGTAAGTCCCCCGATCCCCCCAGTTACTCTCTGGGCAAATCCCTTCCGGTGTAAGCTCAACCCCGCGGGCTGAAACAACCTCATCTGCCAACCCAGCAGACTTCTTCAAGGCAAGGGCACCCTTTTCATCTAGGATTGCCCTCATTTCATTATCGGGAACACCTTTTGAATTTTCAACTTATTCAAACTGTTCTGCCAAACCAGACAGATCATCCCTGTCCAACTCTGGACCTGTTAACCGCTCTAACGGTTCCTCATCTATATTTTCTGCCTCTAGAACTTTTCTCCTCGCTAAGGGCAGATCTACCTCCTCTCCTTTACCCTCTTTCACTTTACTACTCTTCGTTTTACCACCCTCTATACCCTCGTGGTACAGGGTCGGTAGAAACGTCTCGGCCAAATCGAAACTGGCCGGATTTATACTGCTCTCGTTCTCAGCTGCCTCCCTCGACACGCTGCGAGTGACCGCGCATGCGGGATAGATCTTGGAATCTAGGGGCGGGGCCGCAGCACTCACCAGCCGGCTTGTCATCGTCATGGCTGCCCAAACCTTACCACCTGCTAAATCGTTACCGAGAAGGACGTCCGCGTCAGTTCTCGGGAATTCTGATCGCACCCCTATTTCGACTGGTCCAGATACCAGCTCACAATCCATAATGACCTTCTGTAAGAGAACCATTTCTGTCCCTTTACTTATTCCCTTCACAGCTACCATTCTCGTCTTGCGACCAAACTCTAGTACCTTACTACTGATCAACGACAGCTCAGCCCCCGTGTCTCTCCAGAGCCGTACGGGAACTGGTGTGTCTCCCTCCCTCACAGACACGGTTCCGTGTGACAGACGAGTCTCAGACCCTTCTCGTACTCTGGCTACCCGGGGCTCTCTTGGCGATTTACTGATTACCACGGCACATCCGACAGGGACTGCTGCTTTCCCTTTCCCTGTCTCTTTCCTCGGAGCAAAGCACCGAGATGCAATATGCCCCCCCTTTCCACAATTAAAACAGGTCAAACCCGGAAATCACTGGCCGTCTGGCCTTTCCCCCTCAACCATACCACTAGCTCCCGGCGGGACCTCGGTCTCTGCCGGCGGACTTTCTCGATCGTTCCCACGGTCCCTCTGGGAACTTTTATTCGAGGAAAATTTTGTCTTGTGGGTTAGGGCATATTCATCTGCGAACCTAGAAAATTCTGAGATGGACTTATTCGGCTTCTCATTCAAATACATCCGGATATCCTCCGAAACACAACCTTTAAATTCCTCAATCAGAATTAACTCGCTGAGACGCCCATAATCCTCTACCACTATCTCTGCTGTGCACCAACGGTCCAAGAGCACACCCTTCTCATAGGCAAACACGGTATACGTCTGATTCCACCCTTTCTTTAAATTTCCAAACTTTTGTCAATATGCCTCAGGTACTAGCTCATAACTCCAGAGAATAGCCGCCTTTACGTTGTCATAACTCTGCTCCTCTTCCTCCTCCATGGCCAACGCCGTATATGCCCGCTGTGCCTTCCCTTTTAACACACTTTGTAACAGCGCCACCCACTGACCTCTGGCCCACTTCTGATTCACTGCCACCTTTTCAAAAAGCAAGAAATAACTATCAACATCCGTCTCCTCGAATCACTCCTCTCGATCTGACCCCGGAACTCGTTGCTCTTGCCGTAACTTCTCCATCTCCAAATCATGTTTCTTCTGTCTTTCTGCCTCACTCTCCTTGTCAGCTCTTTCTTTCTCTTTCTCAGCTGCTTCCATCTGTTTTAACCGAAGTTCATGCTCTCTTTGTTTCTCAGCTCTTTCCAGCTCCCGTTTCACCTCTAACTTCTTTAGCTGGAGCGCATACACGCTCTCTCTCTCGGCTCCTTCCCTCTCTTTCTCTCTCGATCTCTCTTTCTCGGCTCGTTCATTCTCCATCTCAGCTGCTTTAACTTAATTGCATGTTCCAACTTTAATTTCTCCAATTCTGACTGAGCCGTCCCACTATCTGGTAACTTTTCAGGGATATTTTCCAATACCTCAGCTGTAAACACATTCTTCCCAATTTAATACTGAGTTATTCCCCTTCGCACCTCCCGGTTTTTCATTGACACCCTCACCTCTACGAAGTTTAACCCCTTCGCCAACCTTATCAAGCCTGATTTGGTGGCCGCCTCTAGCGCCTCCAACATCGGGTTTTCGATAAACTCACCCACATCCATCTTTGCTGGTTTCCCTTCTGACTGCCCGCGTAACCAGATCCAAGTTTGGACTTACAAGCCCGATTCACTGGCCCACCAAATTGGTGTCAAATCCCGAGACGAGAACGCCATTTTGTTATGAAGCCCGTAACTGGGTCACTTACCAGCAAAGATAGAGACGTCCGTTGAAGTCTGATGGTACTATTTTTAAAAGTATTTATTGATAAAGGGGCACAAAAATAAGATTAATGCAAACATACAGAAAATATACGTCGTCAATACTAAATCTAAAGCGCGGGTATAATAATAACCAATAAGAAATAGCTCTATCGTTGTCTTGGGGGTAATGTATTGTCCGATGGAAATATAGAAGTCACTGTTAGTTCGTTCAAGCTGCAGCGTTTTGGGTTTAAGAGAGAGACGGTTTAAACTTGCCCAGTCTTTTATGATGCCAGTCCTTTGAGTCGGGGAGTTGGTTTCCCCGTTGTTAGCTAAAAGCAGTTTTCCGTGTTACAAGCCACCAGTTCCAGGCAACGGAACTGAACGCGCGTGGCCTCCTTCAAATGGCTTCCCGCAATCACGGCAGTGCTAGCGTTTCTTCTGGTGCCTCTGAGGGGCTGTTCCCACAGACCCTCTTTTATCCTGACTCGCAGGGTCGCCGATGTCAATCAGGTTGGGGGTGATGTAATCCCTCCCTCAACCAGCCCACTTTGCCTGAGAGCGTTCACGTAGCATAGTCTCCAATCCACAAATTCGCCTTCCGGAGACAATGGCCATGTCCCGTAGCTTTACATTGCCGGAAAAACGAGACATTCTGCAGGAGGGGGCTGCAGGCATAACATGGTAACTTCACAAACTTTATGATCCTGACACCTGGAACTTTCAGCATACTGCTAATGTCTTCCACCCTGAATTCTGATGTAAAATACGTATTCAGTCCTGTCATTTCGTTGTTCCCCAATCCTACCTCTCCAGCATTGTTTTCCAGCAGTACGATATACACTCTCACCTCTCTTTAACACTTTATGTATCCGGAGAAACTGTCGGTATCCTCTTTAATATAATTTTATAATTCCACCAAATTCCCAATAATCTTTGCTCTAAAATATGTCCTCTCTTAGGCCTTGATGGTATTTTTTTTAATCTGCTGTTAGCCACGATCGTATCTTCTTTTCTTTCAATTACTATTTCCTCTTTGGGATGTATATATCTTACTGAATTGCTTTCAGAAATTCCAGCCATTGCTGCTCTGCCATCATCTCCACCAGTGTTCTTTTCCAATCAATTCTGGTCAGCTCTTCTCGTCTCTCTATTTCCCTTTTTCTCTATTGTGATATTGACAAATCTGATTTTAGCTTCTCCTTCTCAAATTTCATGTGAACTAGAAGATATTATGATAACTTGCCCCAAAGGGATCTTTCACCTTAAGTTCTCTAATCAATTCTAGTTCTTTGCACACCAAATCCGGAATAGCTGATCCCCCAGTGGGCCCAATCACGAGGAGCTCTGGAATGCCCCCTCCTAGAATCCCGCACCAGTTTCATTTTCCCAATCGACCTGCATGTTGATGTATCCCATCACTATTAATACATTTCCTTTTTAGCATGATATTCTATCTTTCGTTGTAATTTGCAGGAAACATCTTTCAATCTGTTTGGGGGGGGGTGGACTATACACAACTCCCATCAGGTTATTTTACCTTTGCAGTTCGTTAGCTCTATTCACAATAATTCAAGGGCTTCCGACACCAGCAGTAGAGCAACGCCGTCACCTCTGTCTACCTGCCTGTCCTGTTGATACGTTGTGTATCCCTGAACATTAACTATCACTGCAGTCTTCTATCAGCCATGATTCGGTGATGCCTACAACATCATATCTGCCAATCTGCTACTGTGCTGTAAGTTAATCTACCTTGCACGCATTCAAATAAAACACCTTCACCCCTGTATTCACCTTTTGGTTTCTTCAATGTAGATTCGTAAATGTGAGGACTGCAAAAGTGAACTATTGGGAGTACAAAGCTTGTATCACTTTGTCAAAATAAAAAGGTAAAGATAGCAGGTTTAGGGAATGTTGTTTTTCAAGAGATATTGAGGTCATGGATGAGGAAACATAGGAGATGCCCAGCAGCTATAAGCAAGTAAGAACAAATGGGGAGATAATGGAGTAAATGAAATTCAAAATAACACAAGAAATAAATCTGAGGACGAAACTAACGCATGACATTTCCTTAGCAGGCAATTGAAAAAAGAATCGTAAATTAATCTACTGATCTGCCAAAAGTAATAGGATTGCAATGGACAAAACATCAGAATCGTAATCTATGCGAGGAACCAGAAGAGATGGGGGAAGACACAAATCGATTTCTTGCATTTAGGTTTACTTGGAGTACAGTTGCAGAGTCTATAGAAGTGAGCGGAAGCAGCAGCAAGGTCATGGGTCCTATAAAGATTACATCTTCGAGTATTTAACTGATTACAGAAGGAGAAAATATCTGTATATGTAGAGGAGCTCACATAAAGAAGATAATAACCATAGTAATAGTAGTAGTAGTAGTAGTAGTAGTATTAATAATAATAATAATAATAATAATAATAATAGAAACTGTCTGTAATTTAGGGGAACTGCGTAAGAATAGACAATGGAAACTATCACAACTAGTAACTGCGGTTAACAAGGTTGATAGCAGTAATGGACAATTTGACAAGCAGATGGGCAAAGGTGTAATATAAAATTTGGTGAATATGCACGAAAAGAGAAGCGTGAAGCTAAAGCATAAATATTGTAATAACAAGTATACTGCCCTTGATACAGCTGGAAGAGGAAACCTACAGGCAAAGCCACAGGGCCCCAGCCTGATGGAGTCTACAACAGCGTACATGGTGAAGTGTCATAGATAGGAAATAGGCTGAGGTCCTGAAGAACAAACTTAGTGGATTAGTATGAAGTTATAAAGCAGAACCTCAAATGTAGCAATCTCTGGATTGATGTGTGTGTCACGCGCTAGTGAGGGGAAGAACGGGAAGTTCTGTCAGTTGAATACGTGGTTGAATTGTTGGAGGAAGTGGCAAGTTTTCAGATTTGTGTAACATTGGGATCTCTTCTGTGGAAGGTATGACCTGCACAAGGGGGATTGGTTACACCTGAGTTCGAGAGGGATGGCTTTGCAGGCCGGTTTGCTCGAGATGTTGGCAGGGTTTAAACGAGTTTCACTGCAGGGCAGCAGCCAGAGTTTTCGAAAAGATGAAGAGCTATATGGTGTAAAAATGTTAGCAATGTGCAGAGTGACTGAAAGGAAGGGTTAGTCAGTGGCCATGGCTTTACTTCAATACGGAAAGATTTAGCAATAATAGCAATAGAAGTCCAGTGTGAATCAAAGCATGGAATTATGATGTTGTGGCTATTACAGAGAATTTCCTGCTTGAACCTCTGGCTCGGATCTTTTTGTCCTCCTTGTCCACCGGAATGGTACCGGAGGATTGGAGGGAGTTGAATGTTGTCCCCTTGTTCAAAAAAGGTAGTAGGTATAGTCCAGGCAATTATAGACCAGTGAGCCTTACGTCTGTGGTGGGAAAGCTGTTGAAAAAGATTCATAGAGATAGGATCTATAGGCATTTAGAGAATCATGGTCTGATCAGGGACAGTCAGCATGGCTTTGTGAAGGGCAGATCGTGCCTAACAAGCCTGATAGAGTTCTTTGAGGAGGTGACCAGGCATATAGAAGAGGGTAGTGCAGTGGATGTGATCTACATGTATTTTAGTAAGACATTTGACAAGGTTCCACACGGTAGGCTTATTCAGAAAGTCAGAAAGCATGGAATCCAGGGAAGTTTGGCCAGGTGGATTGAGAATTGGCTTGCCTGCAGAAGGCAGAGGGTCGTGGTGGAGTTAGTACATTCAGATTGGAGGGTTGTGACTATTGGTGTCCCACAAGGATCTGTTCTGGGACCTCTACTTTTTGTAATTTTTATTAACGACCAGGATGTTGGGGAGAAGGGTTGGTTGGCAAGTTTGCAGACGACGCAAAGGTTGGTGGTGTCGTAGGTAGTGTAGAGGATTGTCACAATTGCAGAGCGACATTGATAGGATGCAGAAGTGGGCTGAGAGGTGCCAGATGGAGTTCAACCCGGAGAAGTGTGTACACTTTGGAAGGACAAACTTCAAGGCAGAGTACAAAGTAAGTGGCAAGATACTTGGCAGTGTGGAGGAGCAGAGGGATCAGGGGGTACATGTCCACAGATCCCTGAAAGTTGCCTCACAGGTAGATAGGGTAGTTAAGAAAGATTATGTGGTGTCAGCTTTCGTAAGTCGAGGGATAGAGTTTAAGAGACGTGTTGTAATGATGCAGCTCTATAAAACTCTAGTTAGGCCACACTTGGAGTACTGTGTCCAGTTCTGGTCGCCTCAGTACAGGAAGCATGTGGAAACATTGGAAAGGTACAGAGGAGATTTACCAGGATGCTGCCTGGTTTAGAGAGTATGGATAATGATCAGAGATTAAGGGAGCTAGGGCTTTACTCTTTGGAGAGAAGGAGGATGAGAGGAGACATGATAGAGGTGTACAAGATATTAAGAGGAATAGACAAAGTGGACAGTCAGCGCCTTTTCCCCATGGCACAACTGCTCAGTACAGGAGGACATGGCTTTAAGATAAGGGGAGGGAAGTTCAATGGGGATATTAAGGAAGGTTTTTCACTCAGAGAGTGGTTGGTGCGTGGAATGCACTGACAGAGTCAGTGGTGGGCAGATACACTAATGAAGATTAAGAGACTACTAGACAGGTATATGGAGGCATTTAAGGTGGGGGGTTATATAGGAGGCGGGGTTTGAGAGTCGGCACGACATTGTGGGCCGAAGGGCCAGTAATGTGCTGTACTATTCTATGTTCTATGTTCGATGTTGCGAGGTTTCGATACTTCGAAAGAGACAGAGAAATACTGGCATTGCCAATCAAGTGTAGTATCACAGCTGCAGAAAAGGGAAAGTAATGCATTAGTGCGGCTCCCTGAACCCATGCTGTGGTCTACGACTTCATCAATTTTGCTTCCAACCTCCACCCTGCCCTCAAATCTAACTGGTCTATTTTCGACAGGTCCCTTACCTTTCTGGATGTCACTGTGTCTATCTCTGTAGGCAGCTAATCTACTGGTGACTACTATAAACCCAGAGGATTCTCACAGCATCTGGACTATACCGCTTCCAACCCTGGTACCTGTGAAAACGCCATCCTCCTTTTTCAATTTCTCAGTCTCCACCGCATCTGCTCTCGGAATGAGGCATTTCATTCTATAACGAAGAAATGGCTTCCATTTCCAAAGAAAGGGGTTTCACTTTCTTGAAGATGTTTTACCGTCGATGACGTTTTGACGTCTCAGTTTCCTATCTCTCTTACAAACAAATATAGTTGACACAAGCAATAGCACATTTTTTTTTAGTATGCGGAGCAGATGTTAGAATCATGGAACAATACAGCACAGAAATGGTACCTTCGGCGCATCGAGTCCGTGTCCAACACTAATCTGCCTATTTCCACCTACCTGCACCAGGATCATAATCCCCTATACATCTCCCAACCGGACCTATCTAAATTGCTCTTTCGAACCCTGATACATTTCCACTAGCAGCTCATTCCACACTCGCACTAATCTTTGAGTGACGAAGATACCCCTTAAGTTTTCCTTAAACGGTTCACCGTTCAACTTTAACCCATGAATTCTAGTTCTAGTCTCACCCAACCTGAATGGATATTCTTGAGAATTTGCTTGTCAATTTTCTGATGTGGGGGTATAAGACCATAGCATGATTGATACCACCGACAACTGAAGCCATTTCGAATTTTCCACAAGATGTTTTCCAGTGAGATTTCTTTGAGAAACAGAATCGCCGGGTCCCAAACGGGAATCACATGCTGCTAACCGATAAAGTAATGTTTCGCAGACCCAGATTTAAAACTGTATTTAAAGGCTAAAGAGTTTACGGTTCTCCCCTTCGTTAAATACGCCCATCTAATTTCTAACTTGATATAGCGAGATTCCAAAGTGTTCACACTCTTTATTTGATGGATTGGCTACAGAAAAAGGACAGTGATGGTTAAATAAATATCTGTAACAAAATTCGTATCTTTGTACATCATTTTAAAGGGACTAGGGCAAAGGCAGATAACCCATTGCAAACAATAGCATCCTAAAAAACAAAACATATTGAAGAGAGTCGCACATAAAATTCTGGAGGAAGGCAGCAGACCAGGCAGCAGTTATGAACATAACAACACAGTCGACATTTCGGTCCGAAATCCTGCGGCAGGACAAAAGAAAACGAAAACTAATCTTAACCTTGCCACCAATCCCGCGGTCAAGGGAGGCGCTGCAGCAGCCTGGCATATCGACCACCATCCTGCTGAGGCCCAGCGCCAACTCTCAGACACCTCCCCCTACCTGGTGTTCTTTAGTAGGGTAATTAGGTGTTACTTGGCCTACTGAGTTCCTCCAGCATTTTGTTTGCGTTGCTTGGATTTCCAGCATCTACAGATTTTCTCTTGTTTGTGATATTGAAGAAGGTGCCTGGTTTCGTCCTTTGGTGAAGAGATAGACGTTGTCCGAACTACAGTGGAGTTCTCCGCTTATATTCTCTGGTGCATCAGATGTGATACCAGAAACCAAATCAAGTAATTACATACCCACACGTCTCCTTTATTGTACGGTTCTTGGACATGTGTTGCACTTATACGTCTCTGAGTAAATTTCGCCGTACCAAGTATTCGCTTAATTATTAATATTCTTCCCCTTTCTCTGAAATCCTGGAATTTGTTCTTTCATTTGTTGCGAATTGAGAAGCAGCTACAACTTTCCTAGTATAGGTAACGGACTGAGCCAAACTGCGTACAACTCTATGTCATCTCCGAATGGTATAATTATTTCAGCATGCTATATATGGGGATGACGCGCAAGATGCCGCCCGGTGAAGTCGCTAGTTTTTATGCTTCAGATAGTGTGTTGATCTTCATCTCAATTTTTTAAACATATGTCACAATCCCGGTCCAGTTTCGCTCAATGCTCGATCGTTTACTATTTTTGAAGTTTTCTTTGGCTTCGGAAGATACATTTTGTGTTTTTTTTTATTATTGTCCCATGGTGGAAGAAACCACGTGCTCTGGAAAGTTTTAATGCCTTCAAAGAACCCAAGAGCAAAGAATGTAAGCGAAAAATAGCTGAAAAAAAAACAAGGTGCCGTCCTTCTCTGAAGATATGGAGTTTGGAGTGCCTTTGGAAAAGTCCAGTGCTGCTGCTTCGGAACGAGAGCACAGTTATTCCCAAATCCAAAATCCGAAGTTCGACCTGGAGCCTTTACCTGAGTCAGTCCTCGACACTCCGGTGAAGCCTGCTGTTAAAAAGAAGAAAGCAGAGGTCACTTTACAAACTACAGTGCAGTTAATTAACGATAGATCCGATGATATGGCGTTGAGAATTGGCAACAATAAAAATAGTATTGATGACATTAAGAAATCTCTTGTCTTTATTTCTGATGACGGCAATACCTTGAAGTCTGATGTTCTGCAGATTTAAGGGACTTGCACGGACCACGAAAAGAGAATTGAGACTTTTGAGTTGAGGCTGAATGAGGCCGAGCGTTATCAGGGAAAGTGGAATCTGAGAATCCACGGCATTCCAGAGCAAATGAATGAAAATATTTAAAATAATGTAACTCAAATATGCCAAGAGTAGCTCCGGAGGCTAAGGAGAAAATTCTGCTACACGTGGATGCTGTACATCATCACGGTTGGATAAGATGGGATAAGAAGCCTCGGGTGAACATAATTCGATTTTCAAACAGATCCACGAGGGATCTGGTATGGAAATAAGCCAGAAAAAATGAATAACTGCTCTCGCAGAGCCTGAGGATCGCCGAATTCTATATATATAGTCTCCCATAAGATTGTCTTATTCACCTTTTTCTCTTAATGCCGGGGACTTGGAGCCACTGTTAAACGTAAGGCTTTATTCTTGATCTTAAAGCAGCATAAACATGAGGACTGCTTTTTAATCTAAGAGTCACACTATGTAACTGAAGACGTTAGACTATGAAAATCCCTGTCGGAGAACGAAGTATGGTTTTCACATGGTTCTGAACATTCTGCAGGTGATCTTATTCTGATGTTTAACTTCAAAGGAGATGTTTTGCACTCTGAGGCGGATACGAATGGACATTCTTTTGGTTCTTATTGCTCAATATTGTGGTAAGATGTTTCTTATTGCTAATGTTAATGGTTATATAATTAGAAATGAAGATAATACGTTACTTGACGTTTTGGGAAACGTTTCTATCATTGGCTCTGGAAATTTCCTGATGTATGTATTGATATGGGAGGAAACTTTAATATGGTATTAGATGAAAATATTGATCGATGGCCACCAAGGGAACACTCCACTTATAATAACTTTACTAGATTTATTAAGACGTTTAATGTCATAGCTATTTGGAGAGAACACTTTACTGGAGTTAAAAATTAGACTCGGACTAATAAATCTATTACTTGCATTTCTAGACTAGATTACTGGTTACAATCCGATGGCTTAAGAAATAATAATGGCGCTTTTAATATTTTCCGAACCTTTAACAGATCATAAAGCTATCCATATACAAATTGCATTATTTTCAACTGGATCCAATTTTAAATGTTATTGGAAATTAAATAATTCCATTTTAGGGCTTGAAGTTGTTTCTTTGTACATTAAAAAGATGGCAACCTACTTTTTACATAAAGCGATGGTAGAGAATAATTTCTCTTTAAATTGGAAACTTTTTAAATTTGAATATGCCAAACTCTTCAGGAAATACAGTAGTGGTGTATCAAAGAAAATAAAATTGGAAGAACAATCATTGATCTTAAAGATTGCAAAGTCATGTGAATTGTTTCCAGATAACCTTTCAGGGAAAGATAAAGAGGAGCTCGCTTTGTTAAAGGATAAGTTAAAGCATCTTTATCTTATACGGGGAGACGGTGCATTTGTGAAATCTAGAAAACAACGATTGCAAGAGGGTGAACAGAGTACAGCTTATTTCTTTCGATTAGATAAGCAGCGTACCCAACTCAATTCCATTCATCAGCTTAATATTGACGGTGTGACTGCAGAGGACACTAAAAAACAGCAAGATATTTTTCTGCATGTTACAGTAAACCGTATAGCTCAAAATATTGTGTAGCATCTACACTACATTTCATGAATGATATTAATATTCTTAGGAACCTGTCTAATGATCAGAAAAACCTGTGTGATGCTCTTATTACCTTGGGAAAAATAATAAATCGCCGGCTGTGGACGGTCTGACTGCAGAATTTTATAAGATGTTTTCTGACGCTCTAGCACGCTTTTTAAAAAAAAATTGTTTTTAAAATGTATTGATAAAGACTTTCTTCCCATTTCCTTAATAAAGGGTCTTATTACTATAATTCCTAAACAAAGAATAGATAAATTATTTATCGATAGTTGTCGTCCTATTTGCGTTCTCAATAGTGAATATGAAATTCTGTCCCAAATCCTTGCTAACAATGAAAGTAGTTTTACCATTTATTATCGATGAAACACAGTCAGGTTTCATGAAGGGTCGTCATATCTCTAATAATGTCAGATTAGTCTTAGATCTTATTGATTATTCTCATCTTGTTCAAAACGACAGATTTATACTGTTTTTAGATCTCTATGAAGCTTTTCACACTATTGAGCATCGGTTTATCTTCACTGCTGTTGGTAAATTTGGAATTGGTCATTTATTTTGTAAGGTTGTTAAGGCTTTGTACACAAACTCTAATAGTTCAAAAAGTTGATGTTGGGGACTTCACAGTGGTTTGATGTGAATAGCGGGGTGAGACCAGGTTGTCCTATCTCACTTTATTTATTCCTTTTATCTGCTCAGCTGCTCACCTATTCCATCAAGTCTAGTCCTCTTAAAGGCATTTCCTGTGCAAATTCCAATTTACTGATTCTTCAGGTTGCAAATGATACAACTCTTTTTTCAATGATGTTTCGGAAGTCTCATTGGCTTTAAATTGTATTTCTGTGTTTTTTTTTTCCAAAGCCTCAGGACTCTGTTTAAGTATTCACAAAAGTGAATTGCTTCCTCTTCAAGATCGCAGTCAATCTATAATTAATAATATTCCAGCAAAGACAAAGTTACATATTTGGGGATAACTATTTTAATAACGAATACTTAAGGTGAGTGGATAATTTTCAACCTCTTATAGACATAACCAGCAAAAGATTAAACTAGTGGCTTCAAAGAGACTTAATTTTGAAAGGCCCGGTTTTGCTTTGTAAAGCAGAAGGTCTTTCCAGGATTATATATATAACTCTCCCCATATGCATCGATAAAAATCTGTACATTAGTAGACATCATGCTGTTTAACTTTTTATGGAAAAACAAAGTTCATTATATAAAACAAAACTGTTGTCATGGATAGTTATGAGAAGGGGGGACTAAATTTTCTTGATTTTGTCAGGCATAATAATACTTTTAAAATTAATTGGATTAAACAATTTTAAGTAATCCTACTTCTATATGAAATTGCATTCCTTCTTTTGTCTTTTCCCAGGTTGGTGGATTGAATATTTTTTTTTCTTTTATGTAATTACAAAATAAACAAAGTCCCTCTCCATTTATCCCGTTTCATAACTAAAAGCTTTTATTCTGGTTTTTGCTTTAAAAACACAATTTTTCTGCTCATAGTTACTTTGTTTGGAATAACCACAACGTAACTTATAAGAATGAATCTTTGTTTCATAAAGATTGGTTTGATAATAACAATATTTTGTTAGTTAAATAGTTATTTAATTCAAGTGGTACTTTATTGAGTTATACCGAGGTTTAATCCACCTTTGACTTTCCTGTGACTCCAAAAGAATTTGCTGTTGTTCTGGGTGTAGTTCCCTCTGGTGTAGTTATGTAGTTTAGCAATACATCATATTTGGTAGTTGAATTGCCCAATTTAGATCCATCCAGTACAGCTGTAGGAAAGATTTGTTTTCCTCCGTCCTTTAAAAAAATAATAACGGTATTAGAATTTTGATTCAAAAAGTCATTTCTTCTGTTCCTACGGCTGTTAGTTTTTAAAATAGTCGCTTGAGGAATCTGAGGTGGAGGACATGTACGTCTTATTTAATAATTTTTATTGAGGAATAAAATTAAGGGAATTCCATTTAAAATTATACATAGATATTATCCAACCAATGTTTATTTGACAAGGTTTAATTCTGATATTGAAACTAACTGTTCTTTTTGTGGTTTATATCCAGAGGATTTTTTTCATCTGTTTTGAGACTGCGAATATGGTAAACGTTTTGGGTTGATGTTCGTCAAGTTATAAATCAATATATTAATGTAGATTTTACTTTTCGTTTTGAATATGTCTTATTTTGGTTTACTATTAATACCAAATCTCATAGGTAGCATTTCTTTACCATGAATCTTTTTCTACGTTACAGCAAATTGTATATCCATAAATGCAAATACAGCAATAAGAAACCTTCATTTATATGTCTTACGTCAGACTTCAAACTATACGTTAATACTCTGAAAACTTCTCATAACCAAAAAGCTGAGAAGACTGTACAAATTTCTTAACGTTTCGGGTTATTTCTGTAAATGCATCTGTTTTGTGGCTCCGTTCAGATATAGTTCCTTCTGTCCAACAGTATGTAGAGTGGATTTTCTTGTTTATTTGTATATTTAAAGTTAATAGTTATATAATTGTTGCTGATTATGTTTGATTCCTTGTATTTGTTAGCATATATCTAGTGTTTCTGGGTTTTTTTTGTATTCAATAAAAAAATAATAAAATATCATGCTATATATCGTCAATATTTTCCAAGTGTTCATCGTACATGTTGATATGATCATTTCCTCAGACACATACAATCCCCAAAACAGGAAATTTAAATCCTAGAGTACATAGAATAGACAGCACAGTACAGGACCTTCGATTCACAATGCTGCGCCGACCCTGAAACCCTAACTCCCATATAACCCCCCACCTTAAATTCCTCCCTATACCTGTCTAGTAGTCTCCTAAATTTTACTAGTGTATCTGACTCCACCACAGATTCAGGTAGTACATTCCACACACCACCAACTTTGAGTAAAAAACCTTCCTCTAATATCCCCCTTGAATTTCCTACCCCTTACTATTAAGCCATGCCGTCTTGTATTGAGCAGTGGTGCCCTGGGGAAGAGGCGCTGGCTGTCCACTCTATCTATTCCTCTAGCATTAAATGTGTGCGTTTAGGTACGCCACGTCAAATCCGAAGAATTGCCGTAGCTCTAGCAACCTTCAATGATTTCTTTGGTGTAACAAACAGTTAATTTGTTGAACACAAGGGCTTTGATTCTCACGTGAGCGACGAAAATCAAGTTATATATTGAGTATTCAAAAACGAGCGTAGTGATAACAGCATAAATGTTTAAATTATTTGAAGATGTTTAAGCAGAAATTGCGTTGTATTCAGTTATCAAAGCGAAAAACACCTGCTTTGAAAATGTAGAATGTGATTTTAATTTAATAGTTGCGCACAAGTATAAAGCGGATAAAATATTCAGATGCTCCCCGCCCTCTGAATGAACAATATTTCATCATTATTTATGTCATTTTACGAAGCAAAATATTTTCTGCTAAACAAGATCACCATAAATAAACTCACACTCACAAATGTAAAGTCATTTTGACCAAGCTCCAGTTCAATTTGTAACGATATCAAGTTTGTTAAATGTAAACATTTTTCATTATTTTTGTATGCTAGATAATAAATTTCAATGTCTTAAATTACCTTGGTTTTGTATTCCAAGTTTACACATTTTAGCATTATGGTTTTATAATTATTCAGACAATTGAAGGGGAACTGGGAGGAATATTTTCACACAATTGTAATTGGTAATGGAAATGAGCTACCTCAGGAGGAGGTGGAGGCAGGATATTAGAACCGTTCAAGCGTCATTGTGCATGTCCCGGATGAGTATGGTATAAGTATAGAGAAATGTGAAGTTAATAAACGCAGGTGGAATTAGTATCTATAAGCATTAAGGGCTGTGCTCAGTAGATCAGCTTTGATTCAGAGAGTCAGAAAGAAACAACAAAATTAATTCAAAATTAAAATTTGAAACATTCCCAACTGTAAGATGAAGTGTTACCACTCCCCCGCCCCCCCCCCCCCATGTCTTGCTGTCTTGCCTTTGCCTTGTTGAAACAATGCGGAAAGCCAGACTCAGAAAGGTCAGCGTGTTAATGAAACATCGAATCAACGTGGTTAACCACCGAATGCAAGTTTAAACGCCTGTGCGCTGCAATCAATCACCCAATCTTCTTTTGTTTCACCAATGCAGAACAAACACATTTCTCTGACCAATTTCTTATATTAGAGTCTGGGAGTAATACAACTCGAAGATCAGCCCTTTGGCTGAACATGTCAATGCCGCCCAACATGTCAAACAACGCTACGCTTATTTGTCTTAGTTTGATTTTATACACCGTCATAAGGTCAATGCTCCGTCTCCTATCATACTGGTTAAAACAAGTTCAGGCTTTCCACCCATTACTTATAGCGTAAGCCCTCCAGTACTGGTAGCACCTTGCGAAATATTTCTGTACCATTGCCAGCTATTGATATCTTTCTGTTAGGTAGCCAACATAAATGACACACCATATTGTAAGTGTAGTCTCACCAACGAACCGCAGAGTTGCAACATGAAGTACGGAATCAGTAAACTAAATAGTGGCTTATGAAAGTAAATAGACTAAATTATTTCTTCCCCACACTGTGCTTTACTTTCAGACAACGATATATCTGCGCCTTTAGCTTTCTGTTTTATGATGCCTTTCAGATTTGCAGGAATTAATGTGCACACACTTCCTTGTTTAATGGAACAAATTGCAACAGGTCGCACTTGTCTAACTTATATTTGATCTACCTTACTTAGACGATTTTTACAGTTATCTAGCAGACGTTGAATTTAGCTTAGATAATATTCTTCACTCTCTAATGCATTCCCTTTTCTGATATTTTCCAAAAACATACTAACAGTGTAAAAATTATTTTCATGCAAACAGTACATAGGAATAACAAATAAGAATGAATTCAGCACTGATACATTTGACTTTCCATTAATCACAGGCCACCAACATAAATTACAACCCTCCGCTAGCACTCTCTGAAACATTCCTCTTCGTCATTTCTTTATCCAGCTGACTAACTCGTCTTGGATCCCATGTGACTTACCCTTTCAGTCTCAACCACTGTACAGATCCAAGTCGAAGCCCTTGTTAAACTTTAGGGCGATAATATCTACCTCAAACTTGACAAAAATAAACTGCGGATACGTCTCCGCCAGGCCTTTGCAATGTCCATCTAGCTTCCCAAAATATCCCAAGAAACGTTGGATCAAGACACGGGGATTTATCCAAATTAATATGCTTCAGGATTAGAATAGAAATGTTGTATACAAATCACTTCTCCCTGCGAAGCAGATCGTTGGATGGGGTCAAGGGAGGAAGGTGGAAGAAGGGCCTGCTTTGCGGACTTCGACAGGATTAAAAATACGCAGTTGATGTTGGGTGCAGAAGTACGTAAGAGAGCTGCTTTCAGATTCTCCAAAGGTAACAGATGCCACGCTCAGACGGGTGGATACAGGTTGATGTAAATTTATCGTTGACCATTATAACAACTATATTCTTCGGCAACAAAAAATTACAAATTAAGTTGCTGATAAGAGATATGTTCTAAAACACTTTACCCCAGTATCCTACATCTCAGAATATAAACAAAAGTAAGCACACATAAAATAAGCATACGTTTATGTTGTAGTTCTCTGTAATTTAGCATTAGGCTTGAGAGATGGCAGGGCCGCACGGCTTCAAGAAAAGGAAATCGCTTTTCGCTGATTCTGGAGACAGGCAGACCGAGTACTGAGGCAGTCCTGGCATACGGACTACCTGGTCCGTACCAGGATAGCGTAAAGTTTCCTCCATTGCAGATCTTCGACTAAAGGTGTCCTGCATCTCCCCACGTTTGGAAAAATAAGTGGGGGAAGTATACTCTTGGGGATTACTTCTCTCCTGTTTACATTTGATCCCGATAAGCACAATGATAAGCAGAAGAAAGACAATGGAAGTGCAACTGAAAATAATCAATAAATAAAGATTTAGATCGGAAAAAGATTCCGAATTTCTCACTAAATTACTGTTTATTGTGGGAGGTTCGGTGCTATTCTGCAAAATTGTGATGTGAAACGTAACTGTACTAGATAGTCTAGGCTGCCCGTTGTCTTTCACCATGATTGTCAAAGTTTGTGTGTTGAGATCCGCCTCCAAGATTTTACGCGTTGTTCTGATTTCACCAGACGTTTGATCGATATTAAACAAACTGGGATCAGTAGCTTTCACCATTTGGTAAAATAATCGCCCGTTCTGACCAGAATCTGCATCAGTAGCCATTATCTTGGTGACCAAGTACCCCTGAGCCGCTGACTGGGGCAGGGTTTCCACGGCTGATGATCCACCATGTTCTGAAGGTGAAACGATCACTGGCGCGTTGTCATTTTGATCCAGGATGATGACATTCACAGTAGCGCTGCTGCTCAACGGTGGCACTCCAGCGTCACGGGCTTGAACATGGATCTGAAAACTTTTCAGTTCCTCATAGTCAAAAGAGCGCAGAGCGTAAATGGTGCCGTTCATTGAGTTGACGTCCAGGTACGTGGATACTGGCAAGTTTTGAATATAATTGTCCAGAATTGAATAAGAAACATAGGAATTCTGCTCCAGATCAGGATCTGAAGCCGTTACTGCGAAGATAGAAGCACCAGGAGAGTTATTTTCAGTCACGTAAAAGTTGTAGGGCAATTCAGCAA
Organism: Hypanus sabinus; assembly: GCF_030144855.1. NCBI lineage: Eukaryota > Metazoa > Chordata > Chondrichthyes > Myliobatiformes > Dasyatidae > Hypanus > Hypanus sabinus. The sequence continues at coordinate 56,105,345 of NC_082720.1, read as the reverse complement.
AGCGTGGGGCATTATCATTTATATCTGTAATTACAATATGGATGGTTACATTTGTTGACAGTGACGGTGACCCCAAATCCCAGGCTGAAATAAGTATTTTATAATTAGACACTGTTTCACGGTCCAACATTCCACTTGTAATTAATTTATAATGATTGGACGATCTTTGTAGCATAAAAGGGATGTTCTGTGTTATTTCGCAGCGCACGTGACCATTCTCTCCAGAATCACGATCGATAACATCAATCAAGGTGATTAAATTTCCGGGCGTAGCATTTTCCGGGATTTGGATTGTGGCTGACGTCACTTTTATCTCGGGTGCGTTGTCATTCACGTCAGTTACCTTGATCAGCACTTTCGAGTGTCCCGTAATCGCAGGCGACCCGTGATCAACAGCTTGAATATCGAGTGAATAGCTGTTTGATTTTTCAAAATCTAGCGGCCCTTTGACTCGAATCTCTCCAGTTTTTGGGTCCAAGGAAAACAAATCACGCATTCTTCGCAAAGTAATAACATCACTGAAAGAATATGTTAGCTCTGCATTCAGCCCTTCGTCCAAATCGTTCGCTTTAACTGTTAACACAACGGTATCTTGTGGTGTGTTTTCAGTAATGGTGCCCCTGTAAACATCATGCTCGAATACAGGTGGATTGTCATTAATGTCCAGTACAGTAATGAGAATATGAGCTGTTCCGGTTCTCTGAGGATTCCCACCATCCACTGCAGTAAGCACCAGCTGAAAGGATGATTGTAGCTCTCGATCCAAAGGTTTCTCTAACAGCAACTCAGCAATTATAATACCCTCCTCGGTTCTCCGTGTTTTCAGAGTGAAGTACTCACTCGAACTGATTGTATAATTCGCGATAGTATTCATTCCAGTATCAGCATCTTCCGCGCTCTTAAGTCGAAAACGTACCCCCGGTGTAATGGCTTCAGACATTTGTAAGGCAATATGTGTGTCCCGAAATGTAGGAGAATTGTCATTTACGTCAAGAATCTCCACTTCGCCGCGATACACCTCTAAGGGATTTTCCAGCATTATTTCCAAAGGTATTGTACACAACACTATTTGCCCACAAATACGTTCCCTGTCGATTCTTTCACAAATAGATAAAAGCCCATTATCCAAACTAACCTTCATGTACCGTTCTCCGTCATTAGAGCTGAGACGAAATTTACGAGCTGACAAAATCGGTACATTCAATCCCAAATCTTGAGCGATATTCCCAATAATTGTCCCTCCGACCATTTCCTCGGGAATAGAATAACGAAATTGCCCTGGAATTTGATCCGGGACACACACGATAAAACTGTGTGCAATTACAGTGATGCTTAATATGGATTTGGACGCCATTGTTCCGCAGTCAATTAATTTACAAATCCAGGGCTCTGCTCAATTCATTCCGAACAAGTCCTTACTACACGACGTAAACGCATGCAGATCAATACCGAATCTAAACAGACAGATTTTTTACACGTCAGGTTAACACCGTAATGTAAACGCACCTAATGGTCGTCTCTTCGTTGTCTCTGTCCTTTTATTCTGGGCGAGGGAGGGGCAATGGATCCAACTGTGAAATTGAGTTTTTCATTGGTAGACAGCGACGCAACCAGTTCTTTTCGTCAATTACAACTGATGTTCTTAAAGCTGTACCATTCTCCTATATTTAATGGTGCACACCATAAAATATAGTTGTTGATACAATTGCTCAATTTATTTTATTTTCAACGTTTATCATCGTAAACTATAACAATACCCATTAAATGGCATTTTGGCCGTAAATTTAACACGACCTAGAAATCTACTCAGTATGCTGATAGGTTCCATGGCCATTTCTATGATCCAATTAGATGAATTGTTTGGTTTCCCTCGCATCCGACCGTGACAGTTAGATTTGTGCATTTGTTCTATGATATGAACTGCTCGGAGAAACATTGCAGGTGAGCTTTTACAATTGAAGGGCCATTGTACTGGGGCAGTTTCAATCCATGGTGACATCGCGAAGATAATTAAATTGTATATTCAATTTTGTTGTCAAGCTAACTAAGTATTGCAATAGATTTGGATCATGAAGGTGTCAGGATAAGAAGCAGACGCTGTCTTGCTTGTGCTAGCTGACAATAGCTAGCAATAGATGATGCCAATAATGACTAACCTTTGTCCGAGACTCTTTGACTGACAGTGGAACTGAACGTTGACGTGTAGTTCTAATTTTACCACCGCGTGGGAATATTTTTATATTGGCTGATACCTAACGAGTGTTTCTTGCAATCGGTGACTATGTTCATTTGTTAGCTTTTGCCCAAAATTTACTATTCAAAAATTAAGATGTAGCCTGATATTGGGCGAATCGTAAGACAACAACTCCCTTTAATCGCGCATTAAAGAGTTAACTGATTACCGAGGTCTGTGTTTTTATTTCTGTTTGAAAACCTGGTGAAATTCTCTTACATTAAATACGGTAAAACAGGGTAGATTCTTAGACTGTAATTTGGCGACGGAGATAGGATCTTCATGATACGAGGTTCCGAACGAACCTATCCATGAGAGTTACTTGAAAGCTAGAGGTCAAGATTCGACTCGGGTGAGCCCATCCCATAGACTCGCTCGGGGAAGCGGGATCCAGACTGGACGAGAGCGCCGGAGCTGTCACATACCGGCCAGTGACCCATGACTTCGTGTAAAGGAAAAAGAGTGGGATTGTTAGAAGGGAGCCTGAGAGCATCGGGAGAGTGCATTTAGACTAAATGTAAGGAGACCTTGGCGTATGGTAAATGGTTTGTCAACCACTGGGGTAGAAGGCATTGTAACTATTACCTGTAAAGAATATTCGATCTTGTATATTTGTCTCAACGGTAGCTGGAGGAGGAAAATGGATACGTTTCAAAGCAAGAATCAAAGAAAAAGACCTGAGGAAAATCATCTTTTCAATCGCAGCTATCTGATCCTCTGGCAAAGGTGTCAATGAATACGAATACACGAAAGCAGTTCAAAAGTTTGAAGACCAAACAACTCTTAAGTGGTCCACTGGTTTCCGGTAGTCTCTCGATGACAAGATTTGGATCGAAACGAGAGACAACAGGTTTTATGAAAACTTTCTCTCCTGATCTCTATGGATGGAGTTATGGGGATTGGCTCTATGATGGATCCGTTGTTCTAAAAAAGATTCAGCACAGGCGAAATGAAACAAAAGCTGGAGGCGGAGATCCTAATTAGAACTTAGAATATATAATGTGGTGTTTTAACACATGGGAAGAGGTGGCTAATCGGCACCAGCCTCTGAAAGTTAAATCAAATTACGCAAATTACGCAGAATGCCGAGTAACTCGCATCAGGTCCCTCGGCTCTGATTGTCTCAGACCCGGACTATATCCTCCAATAGCACTACCTACTCCTTAACTAGAGGTTCTAGATAATAATAGAAATAATAATAGAGGGTTCGACGATTAGCTCAGTCTCTCCTCCAAGCTCCTCGCTAATAGTAGGGAATGTCCTGATACATAAAAGCTGGAAATAAACTAGTAGCTTTCCAGGAATCTAGTACAGGGATACCCCTGCAGAAAAAAGAACACTCGTAAATTGTCCCCCACCAGAGGTAGTACATTCTTTTAAATTCACCAACCTGAATTGGCATTACCAAAAGACAGCAAAGGTATTAAGAATTCAGAGATAACCAGAGTACCTATGATAGAATCGCTGTCTGAGTCAATAAAAAACAAGCAGGGAAATTTTCGACTGATGAAACACTTGTTATAGCAGAGAACGCACCTCTTAATTTGCTTGGACACTAAACACTAAATGGGCAATTCATTGTACCTCAGAAAGATTATATCTTGAAACCCCTGAGAATTGACAACCCAAGCTCTGCACTGTAATGCAGTTCCCTACAGTTGGCACAGTGGTGGGGAAAGCCTAGTGAGATTGGCCGTGGCAGCAAATAGAAGACCACATAAAGTGGAAGATTTATTGAATGATGTGAATGGAACCTGAAATACTAGTATCTGCACTACATTGTGTTGTGGCCTTCAGGAATACAGATCCTGATGACGATTATAGTATCCAGTATATTAGCATGAAGGTAAGAGGGTCTAATATTCTTATCGAGTAGGGATATTTTGGTCCTGAGTGAATAGCAGCTGAGATTCAGTTCAAATGGAAATACGATGAATTCTTCCCGAGGGGCCAAAGTTCACCGCCCCATGCCTTACTGGAAATGAAATCACCTTTCATGCTTATTGATTGGAAATCATAGGCAGTTCCCCAGATACGAATCATGTAGGATTAATCAAGTCAGTAGTTCCCCATCAGGTGACTTTTGACAAAGTGCCGGACTACTGTCCATCAAACAATATTGCCAACTCCAGAAGCCATCAAGGGTAATAAACTTGTCATAGAGTGGTTATTCGACAACTGATTCTGCGATGAACTCAAAGCCCTTGCAATACGCCGATATTATCCAATCCCAAACCAAGGAGGCCGAGTGAGAGGCGGTTTATCCAGGAACTGCGGTCTATAAATCAGAAAGTCCAGCCTATTTCACGGAAGGTTCCGGACACGAATGTGATACTGGTATACGGTGATTGAGTTGTACTATACCACTGCATGAGAACAGTCAATATCTGGTTCTCTTCACATATGATGGACAGCAATACACGTGTACAGGTTTACTGCCGGATTACAGTGTACAGTTTTCTACGCAGCCGTTATTCATGATGTTCTAGTAAATTTACTACTGCCTGCAGACAGCATGATTTTGCAATATTCTGGCGATTTATTGCTGGCCTGTCAGACTCTGACTGATTTTACAGAAGAATGTGTGACGTTGTTGAATCATTTTGCTGCCAGAGGACATACAACCTCCTTGTCAAACTTCCAACTTTGCCGGACTACAGTGACATATTTGGGGTATATATTGCACAAAGGAACCCACCGATTGAGGCCGGAGCGTGTGACTCTCATTGCTCAGTCTCCCAGATCTTCGGCCAACAGACAGATGATACCATTCCTGGCAATGACGAACTAGTGTCGACATTGAGTACCTGAACACAGCACCTATGATACTGTCCTACGAGTCGCTATAACGCAGGATGCATCTGATACAATACAATGGACTGCCCTATTACAGCAAGTCGTTCCAGTTGTATGTGAATGAAAATGAGCTTTCGCAAGCGCAGTATTAACCCGAGGTAGCTTACAAAGACCAGTGGCGTATTTTACCACCCTATTGCATCTAGTGGTTAGAGGAATGCCAGGATTTTTAAGGACGTTGGTAACGACAGTGGGCGAGTAGGCTGCACCTTTAATACTGCAGCTTGTTTGTATGTTGCTGACCCCTCTACTGCAATGTTGCTCCATAGCTCAACTGCTACGCAACATTTCACTGCCGACCCCTCACAGGACACTTAAAAGGTCGAATTTCACTGTTACAAGAGTACCATGATCCCAATGACTGTGTTAAAGCCTATACGCGGTACCCCTTTATAACCGAGAATTAATGTACTATACCGAGGGATCTTTTTGCAAGCCGAGCCATCACACCCTATTAGAAAGCGATGCGATAGTGACTGCCTTTGAAACTTTACAGGTACAATCCGAACCCCAAGGAACTTCAGCTCAGGCAGCGGAGCTATTTGCTCCAATTCGAGCGACACACAGTAAACATCTATAAGGACTCTAGGCAGGCCTTGGAATGGGACATGATTTTGGATCACTTTGGAAACATCGGGGGTTCATTGCTTCTGCGGGAAAACCCATTCAGCATATGTATCTAATAAAAATGTTATAAGCAATGCAGCAGCCCAACAAAACTGCTGTCATTAAGTGCGAAGTTCACACTAATGGCTCAGACCCCATAAGTAAGGGAAATGATGCTGCGGACGCATCTGCTAAAGAAGCCGCTAATGCAGGAAAAGTTATACTAATACATATGTAGGTGCAATGTACTCTTGTAACTCTTACCTCAAATCTGCAAAGTCTTATTTCCGCCAAAGATGGGACTCCGCAAAAGGTTAAGAGAGTATAAAAGGAAAACTAGAGTTTTCAGGATTCTGAGTGGGTGTGGGGATATCCGTATAATCTCCTTGTGTCACATGAATCGGTGTATTATGAATAATGGCTTGCACCCAGACTAACAATAATTGCGGTACAGGTTGTACGAAGCTGTGAGATTTGTTAGTGACACGATGGAGAGAAGTCACCTGCTAAATTTGATCATTTTACACCCGCGTCGGCGCCAGCTGCCAATTTACAGGTAGATACCTGCTAATGGGGGTGATAAGTATGGGTAAAACTAGATATATTCTCCAAATGGGGGAGGCGTTTCCCACGGGAAAAGATTACCCCTACCTGCGGTTAAGATATTCATGAAGGAAATTATTCCCAGATTTGGGGTTCCATGCAGGTAAATTAATTAAGGAATTGGGTCCGGCGTTAGAATTTCCTTGGGAATACCACCTTCCATCACACTCGCAGTCCTCGGGACTAGCAGGAAGAATAAATGGAGTATTAAAATATATATTGGCTAAGGTATGTCAGGAAACTGGTTTGAAATGGTTCTTCCCAGAGCATTATACATTCTAAGAAACCAAGTGAGACGCACAACTAAACAGTTCGAAGTATTAAGGGAAAGGCCTCTACCGCCAGGGTCTCTGCCTCCTTTGATTAGTGCGCAAACACGCCTGCTCAGAACCGATAAGTGAAACATAGAAGTTGTTAGGCTAAGCACTAAGAGCAAACCAAGGACATGTAGCTGCTGCCTTCCCTAAGGCGTGAGAAAAAAAAACATCCACCCCTTTAAACCTGGAGACTATGTAAAGACGCTTATGAAAGACTCACATTATTCTAGGTAGAAAAAGAGGAGAAATCAGGTGATTCCGGTGGCAAGGACTGCTGTGCAAGTCTGGGGGATGGCTGGCTGGATACAGGGAGCCAAGTACAAACTGTCTTCTCCTGAAGAAGGGAAGACCGAAAACTAAATTATGAAGAAATTACTTTTTTCTGTGGTCCGTTGGTGTTTATTATGCTGGGGAAAAGCAATAATACTTACTTGAGCTTAGTTTACGAATATGCTACACGAAATAATGTAGTTAGTTGTTGGGCGTATATGGGGTCTTCAACCTGAGCCTGAGTCTCCAGACGGTTCCTGTACTGGAGAAGACGTCCTGCCTCGTTCCTGAACCGAAGACGCCGCGACCCAGTGGTTCCAATGACTACAGACTACAGACCGGTGGCATTCAACTCACACAGCATGAAGACCCGGAGAGACCTGTACTACAGCAGCTCCGGACTATGGTTAGGCCACACTTTGACCCCTTCCAGTTCTCCTACCAGCCCCGACTAGGAGTTGAGGATGCCATTGTCTACCTGCTGAACCGAGTATACGCCCACCTGGACAAGCCGGCGAGCACTGCGAGGGTCATGTTTTTTGACTTCTTCAGTGCGTTCCACACCATCCGCCCTGCTCTGCTGGGTGAGAATCTGACAGTGATGCAGGTAGATGCTTCCCTGGTGTCATGGATTATTGATTACCTGACTGGCAGACCACAGTACATGCGCTTGCAACCCTTTGTGTCAGACAGAGTGGTCAACAGCACTGGGGCTCCACAGGGGACTGTCCTGTCTCCCTTTCCCTTCACCATCTACACCTCGGACTTCAACTACAACACAGAGTCTTGCCATCTTCAGAAGCTTTCTGATGACTCTGCCATAGTTGGATGCATCAGCAAGGGAGATGAGTCTGAGTACAGGGATACGGTGGGAAACTTTGTCACATGGTGCGAGCAGAATCATCTGCAACTTAATGTGAAAATGACTAATGCGCTGGTGGTGGACCTGAGGAAGGCTAAGGCACCGGTGACCCTTGTTTCCATCCAAGGTGTCATTGTGGACATGGTGGAGGATTACAAATACCTGAGGATACAAATGGACAATAAACTGGACTGGTCACAGAACACTGTCTACAAGAAGGGGCAGAGCCGTCTCTATTTCCTGAGGAGACTGAGGTCCTTTAAAATCTCCCGGATGATGCTAGGGATGTTTTACGAGCTTGTGCTGGCCACTGCTATCATGTTTGCTGTTGTGTGCTGGGGCAGCAGGCTGAGGGTAGCAAACACCAACAGAATCAACAAACTCATTCGTAAGGCCAGTGATGTGGTGGGGGGTGGAACTGAACTCTCTGAAGGTGGTGTCTGAAAAGAGGTTGCTGTCTAAGTTGCATGCCATCTTGCACAATGACTCCCATTCACTCCATAATGTACTGTTTACGCACAGGAGTGCATTCAGCCAGAGATTCATTCCACCGAGATGTGACACTGAGCGTGATAGGATGTCTTTCCTACCTGTGGCCATAAAACTTTACAACTCCTCCCTCGGAGTGTCAGACACCCTGTGCCAATAGGCTGGTCCTGGACTTATTTCCACTTGACATGATTAACTTATTATTTCTTTATTTATGGTATTATATTGCTATATTTCTTAACTATTCTTGGTTAGTGCGGCTGTAACGAAACCCAGTTTCCCTCGGGATCAATAACGTTTGTCTGTCTGTCTGTCTGGGATTCCTGTGCATAAAGTCAACGCCCTTCAACGTTAAGCAAGAATGCGCGATAAAATAGCCAGCTGCCTCAAAAGCCATTATTGGTAGGAGAAAAAGGAAGGGATGGATACAGGAGGAAATAAATAAGCAACGGAAGTACAAGCTAAATAAATGTCATTCTGATCGCAATCCTTTAAGAGAAATTCTTTTGATGGTTGGTATATGCCTGACTGTAATTTAGCACTTCATAATGCTTAGATTTCACGTAGCTTCTCAAACAGCTGAACAGCGCAGATGCAGATAAAACAGGACAGGTCTGTTATTGAGAAGGATTAGTTGTAGCGAAAAGCTTTATTTATGGTGGGAACCCCTCATCCATCTGGGATAATTTGTAATGATCACACTAGTGGTCACCTTTGCACGATGTGCTGGCTCTTGGATAGCTCGGCCTGCAGCTTTTCCTGTAAAATTATCCGTACCAGTTAAACTGGAATCTCTCTATCCAGAATATGATGAAAAAGCCTGTTTAAACATGAGGATTTTACTCCTGAATATGGCATTCTCTATCCAGAGGAAAAAGAGAAGTGTCCTGAAAAGGTGGACAAAACGAAGGAACTGGGGAAGAAAATTTAATTTTGAATTCAGTGCTGTTGTCAAGCTTGAGTGGCTAAGTATTGCCCAAGATTTGGAACATGAGAGTGACAGGATATGACGCGGACACTGCCTTGCGATGGACCATTTTTGCCTCATTTTTGCCGGGACAGGTTTATAGCGGAATTGAATCTGGAAATGCTGTTCTAATTTTGTGTACTGCACGGAAACATTTGTGAATCGATTGATATCTAGCAAGTGCTTCTGGAATTCGCTGACTATGTTTATTCTAAACTTCAGTGAATATAGGCTATTGCCCAAAATTTACCGTATAAATTTTAGACGTAACCTAGCATCGTAAGAGTCGTAAACCAACAGCTCGTGAAATCACGTAATAAAGAGTTAACCTTATACCGAGGACCGTGTTTTTTATTTCTGTTTAATAACGTGGTGAATTCTCTTACAATATAATACGGTAAAGCAGGGTACATTCTTCGACAGTTACTCTATTACATAGCAAAAAAGCATGCATAAACTGACACTTATTTTGGAACCCCTTAAGTGTAGTAACAAAATATGTTCTGTATAAATATCAGTTTGTTCGCAGCTGAATTTCAACATTATTACTTTATGGATTATTACTTTTAAGGAAATGTAACCTTATTCCCATTCAAAATAAATATTCTTGAGTATTTCATTATAACATTTCAGGTAAGCAAGTTGAAATTTTGAAAACATGATGCAATAGATATCATCAAGTTTAAAATTAATTTCGTGTTTTACATAAGGCATTTAAATAAGGTTTGTTGGAGAAAAGTGCACGGGCGTGACTAGTTCGGTAATCTAATGCTGCTAACGGGCAATGGAAATCATTGTTCACTTCTATTCAAAGAATATTTGCGCACAATTTATTCCCGTGTTTAGGACTTTTATTTGCATGTTAAAATCGTATATCTAATGCTTCTCGCTTGGCAAAGTATATTTAGAGTGTTATTTCGCGCTCGGTGGCAAACATGAGATTGGTGTTTGCAGGGAAAAGAGAAGGGTGTTAGTGGTTGGATAAATATTTAGTTTGGAGAAACACAACAGAGATTTCTACTTGCTCTTCTTCAGCACTTCAGAACAACTAGAATAATGGCGAATACTACACTTTGCAATTGTTCTTTAGCATACTATATAGAAATCCAAATCTCTTGATATTGTGGACCTGAGTATTTCCTCATCTATTGTAAAAAGGGCCTCCTTCTATTTGGAGGCTGTCCCTTCTAGTCCTGGACCCTTTGGCCGTCATTTTTTTTTTCTCAGATAGCGAGCCCAATATAATTGGGAATATAATTATACTGTTTCCCACGTTGTTTCTGATTTCTGAGAAATTGTATAAGTCTTTAGATTCTATTCCTAAGTTTGCATTTGTAGTGACAAGGTCGACATGGACAATAGCAGCTGTGAACTACCGAATGATACTCGCTACGAACGTTGCTGTTACACGGCAAGTTTGTTGCCAAAGAAGTTATTTTATCCTCAGTTGATGATTAAAAGAGGAATATCCATGGAACACTGCTTAATTGTGTATTTTGTTCATAAGCTGCAGTAAAGAAATCTTCGTGAACAAGGGTAGAAAATCTGCTCACAATACCCTAAGAGCTAGATGGAAAATAATTCATAAGGCCTCAGCATTACATTTTTGCTCTGATATCCCAGTATCTCGAAATGAATGCTAATATTACATTTTTTCTTTACCAACGACTTAACCTGCAAGATATTCTTTAAGAAATCCTGCACGAGGATTCCCAAGTCCTTTGCACGTCTGATTTCTAAATGTTCGGCCCGTGTGTAAAATAGTCTATGCCTTTATTCCTTCTAACAAATTGCAAGATCATACTGTTCATTACACTATATTCGATCTGCCACTTCTTTACCCTCTCTTGTCATCTGTCTAGTTCTTCTGCAGACTCTATGGTTCACATCAGTAGCCGCTCGTCCACCTATTTTCATATCGTCCACAAGAAGGCCAGAACGCCATTTCACCCATTCACAGAAAAACCAGCATTTTCCTTCATTTCAGCTTTTCCCGAAAGCACTATTCCGAAACTCGCTATTTTAGCAATTTTAGTTCTCTCTAATTTGCCCTTATGTTTTGCTTAGATTTGCATCTTCTCCAGGCAAGAGTTCGGCTATTAACAAACTTTATCTCAGTCCCCCTGTCTATCAATTGTAATAATGAGTCCCTTGCTCTCTATCTGATTACTCAATTTAGAATATTAAAAGGCCGAGATCGAGTTGATTCTTGTAGTGGGGAACTCAAGGATAAGGAGACACAGGCTTAGAATTGAGGATCGTCCCTATCGAGCATAGATGACGAGAGATTTCTATAACTAGTGAGTGGTGATTCCGTGGAATTCACTAGGTCATATGGCTGTGGTTGAAGTTTTGAACCCTATGAGACTGTAAAAACAAAATCAAAGCATTTATTTAATACTCCTGTATCTTCACCTTCCATGCTGACATTATTTATTTCATCTAATCAACCACATTGTCCCTAAGCTATTTGGATATTTATATCCATATGGTCAATAACTGGGCGTCTTACTTCAACTGCTTTTCTTCATAATACTCCCAGTTTGTTTGTCACGTTTTTCGGCTTAATATATCATCATAACCTTTATCATAGCTTATAATTTGATGTGGCTCGTGTGCTTTTCGCTTGTCTCATTACTATTCCCATTATCGTCCGAGGAACGATGGGTTTAAACAATAATATATAAGACATAGGAGCAGAATTGGGCCATTCCGCTCAACAAATCTGCAACATCTTTCTGTAATGGTTCGGCTCTTGAGTAAATAAGGAATATTATTTTGGGTTATGCACTTCACACAAATCGCTTTTTTTAAATGCTAATGATTTAAAAGCACTTTAATTCACATTAAAAATTAACGACTTACATGGGACCACCATGCTTGGTGCAGCTTATATAACAACAAAGTCTTGTGAATCTGAGTCAGAAATTCATCGTCGAATTTCTATATCAGTTAACACATGCCAGTTTGCGATGACTGGATTAAATATTGCGAAACGTTGTCCTTGAATATTGCACTTTACAATCAATATTTATATTAAAGTACGATTTCTTCGCCTCATAAACAATGGACTTTGTTTCGGGTTCTCTTTAATTATTTTTCACATTGGTCCAATTTCTTAGTTTTAAAAAGAATTCGAAGTGGAATCGTTATCGGATATTTATAGATTGACGTTGGGCCTGAGATATCGGCGGGCTGCACGGCTTTTGAAACAGGAAATCGCTTTTCGCTGACTCTGGAGACAAACAAACAAAATAATGATGATTCTCCGGTACGTAAACCAACGAGTTTGCTCTACTGTCATTTAAGGATTCCTTCACTTGATGTCTTAGGTGAAAGTTGTGGTTAGAATTTTCAAGTCTGCAGCAACAACTGGGTGAATTGTAGTCTTGGCTGACGTTTCTGTTCATGTTACATTTGATGTCAATCATGAGAATGATGATGACAAAGAGGGTGGAAGGGCAGCCGAAAGTGACAATTAAGTAAAGGTTCAGGTCAGAGAAATCTTCGGGCATCGCTACAAAAGTACTGTTTTCAATGCTTCTTTCAGTGATGTTGTCCGTAACTGTAAGGAGAATTGTAATCGTGCAGGAAAGGCTTGGCTGCCCATTATCCTTCACCACAATTACTAGAGTTTGTGTAGTGACATCAGACTCCAAAATATTACGAGCTGTTCTAATTTCGCCCGAGCTTTGCCCAATATTGAATAAAGTAGCATCAATGGATCTCCGCAACTGACAGGACAACCACTCTTTCTTACCAGAACCAGCGTCAGTTGCCATTATCTTGGTGACCAAGTACCCCTGACCCACTGAATGCGGCACGAACTCCACAGCTGCTGATCCACTCTCTGCTGAAGGTGAGACAATTACTGGAGCGTTGTCATTTTGATCCAAGATGATCACATTCATCGTAGCGGTGCTGCTCAGTGGGGGTAGTCTAGCGTCCCGGGCTTGAACGTAGACCTGGAACGTTCTGATATTCTCATAATCAAAGAGCGCAGCGCATAAATGGTACAATTCACAGAATTAATGTTGAGATATCTGGATACCGCTGAGTACTGGATAAGGCTCTCTACCAAGGAGTAAGAAACATAAGAGTTCTGATCCAAATCAGGATCGACAGCAGCTGCTGCGAAAGTAAATGCACCAGGAGCGTTGTTCTCCATCACATAAGCTGTGTAAGAAGACTGGGCGAACCTCGGGGCGTTGTCATTGACAGCAGAAACCCATATCTGGATAGTTTTATTCGTTGATCTAAGAGAAGATAGCGAATCACAGGCGAAAGGATCCAATATGTCGGGCGTCCAAAATGGCGGCGCGACGCAGCTTGCTACGGCCACTGCGGAGCTGATTATTTGTTATTTGTGAAGCAGAGTGCCGGGCGCAATCATAATCGGATGAAAAACGGACGTGGGAGCACGAAACATCTGGATATCTCCAGGAAGACTTTCTTCGTTGCTGCTGCTGCTGTGAGGTCCGGATATCTGCTGGGAAGAACAGGCGCCCAGTCCTCGGGGTCGCGTTGCCGATGGCCGTTGGCGGGGGTGTCTTAATACGCTCGGCAGAGGATGGTGCTCGGAGAAGCTGTGCCGGAGGGGATGGTCGGAGGCTCGGAGGTTCGACTGACTAGGAGCCCGCTGCGATCAGGTCGCTTTCAGTGTGTGCTGTGTCTGCGAGGCTGAGTCGGGCGTCGCCGTGGAAGTCCATAGCGGGGGTATTCCCTTCTGCCACCTGAGTGGGATGAAGAGTCTATCGGGAACCTGAGCACTTGTGGAGACTGTGTGGTGGTTTCGTTTGAACTTATAATCTTTTAACATCTTTGGAATAATTTACTGTACCCATGGTCTGTTTTTTTTTTATCAAATATGCTATTGTTTGCTCTGTTGTAACTATATGTTGTAACTATGTGGTCTTGTGCAGGTCTTGTAGCTTTAGTTTTTGATCTTGTTTTGTCTGGTGGTGTTGGAGTTCCTTTCTGGGTAATGCGCTAAGATGGTAGCGTGATATTAATACGCAGCAGCCTTTCCGGTCTCTGGATTGGGGATTGACAAACGTTATGTGGATTTTCTGGTGTAGTCTGTTTTGTCATGTGCTTTTGTGATATCATTCTGAAGGAACGTTGTCTCATTTTTTAACTGCATTGCATTTGTGGTTTCAAAATGACAATAAACTGAATCTGAATCTGAATCTGAATCTGAAAAGAGCAATATTATAGAGTGCTGTATTTTCCCGATCTGACGAGTCACTGGCAATTACTTTATGATGGTCGCTCGATGATGCCTGCTACTTAAACGGAATACGTGGTGGAATCTTGCAGTGAACTTCTCCGTTCACCCCAGAATCTCGATCATTCACATTGATCATTGCGATTACTGTCCCGCGCGCGGCAGTCTCTGTGACATTTGTCGTCACCAGGTTTACTTCTATTTGCGGGTCGTTATCATTGACATCAGTTATCCTGATTAGGACTTTAGAATGCCCTGCAATGGCTGGTGAACCTCTGTCCACAGCCTGAACACCAACTGTGTAACTGTTTGCCTCTTCGAAGTCCAGATCTCCTAATAATCTAATTACTCCCGTCCGCGGATACAAAAGGAACAATTCCTGCACTTTCCTTGAGTCACGATTGCTGAAAGAGTAAGTTACCTCTGTGTTTAAGCCTATATCTGCATCCGAAGCGTGCACAGTAACCACTGGGGATCCCTTAGACGTGTTTTCTGGCAGGCTGGCTTCGTATATCTTCCGATCGAAAATCGGCGCGTTATCGTTGCTGTCCAGCACACTCATTACAACCTGAGTTGTCCCAGATTTCCGTGGCTTTCCTCCGTCAACGGCCGTCAACTTCGGCTGAAAAGATGCCTGCCTCTCGCGGTCCAGGAGTTTCTCCAACAATAGCTCTGCAATTTTAATGCCTTCTTCTGCGTTCTCCACTTTCAGACTGAAGTGTTCATTAGGGCTGATAACGTACGAAGTGACTGCATTTGTCCCCACGTCCGTATCGAGAGCGGTCTCCAGCGGTAAACGAAAGCCGGGTGCAATATTTTCAACAATCCGCAAGGCAACGGTGCTTTGCGGGAAAATGGGAAAAGTATCATTTAACGCACAAATAATCACAATAAAAGGCAATCCCAGGGACTGCAAGGCTTTCTTACCCTGTACATTTGCCATTGTTGTGAGGCCGCCTTCTTTTCCAGGAGCACGAATTTACTTCGGTTACTTTGCGAGAGACTCTTGACTGAAATATCTAACAAACCTTGTCTTCTCGAAATGACGGACTGGTCCAATCTGTTTCAATAAATGGTCGCTCAGACTAAAGTAAAATACCGGGTCTTTTCATTATAATCCTGTTTTCGTTCACTGGTGGGGGTAGACCAATGGATCTCTAGCCGCACTTGAGATCCTGATTGGTGTACAGCGACACAAAGTGTTCTTGTCAATAATAACGCCAGAAATTCTTAAAGCTGGACGGCGCCAGGAATGGTAGTCTACTGTTTACGGGTGTACAACTGTAATTTCGGCCCCAATGACACAAGAATCTTCGCAGTTTAATCCGCAGTTTTTGTTCTGTTCCAAAGTTTACACCAAAGCTATAAAACCGTTCCTACAAATGGCAACAGCATATATTAAAAGAGCT
Organism: Hypanus sabinus; assembly: GCF_030144855.1. Classification (NCBI taxonomy): domain Eukaryota; kingdom Metazoa; phylum Chordata; class Chondrichthyes; order Myliobatiformes; family Dasyatidae; genus Hypanus; species Hypanus sabinus. Next base: position 56,089,506 of record NC_082720.1, on the reverse strand, counting down.
ATGTGCATGCATCCTTATTTTGAACGATTGGCTCTGGGACTGCTTCCATCTCTTCCAAAAGTAATGAAACTTAAACGTAAATTATGAAAATGTTTATTTTCTGTAATAAATATTGTGATGTCAAACAGGAACAGAAGTCAACGGGCAGTGACTGAGAAGTTAAAGACTGCATGGAATTAAGTCTCTAGTATAGGAAATCTAGACTAAATGTCATGAAAAATTTATGAAATTATCATGGGGGGATAATGGAAGATTTCAGTCATCTGCGGATATATTCGCTTGCAGAAGAACTGAAATACTTAAATGAAAATGAAATTTCTACAAAGCTAATTAGAAACAGAAAATATTTGAAGTACACAGTTCTTCAAAATGGAAAAACCTCTGACAAGTATAATGTTTCCGACCAATAAACAGTCAATTTTATTTCCCTCCCCATCCACTGATCAGCTGGGCAGTTCCGGTATTTCCTGTCGTTAAAAGTTCAAAGTATAAAATAAATATATGTCACAAGATACAACCTGGTCATTTGCTTTCATATGGGGATAATCAGTAAAACCAAGCAATATAATACAAATAAAAACACAAAATGCTGGCAGAACTCTGCAGGCCAGACAGCATCTATGGGAGGAGGTAGTGACGTCGTCACTACCTGCCATGAATGTGATTCCATAAGTTGTGGCAACAGTTCAGTGATGGACCGACTCAATTTGAGTGAAGTTATCCCACTGGTTCAGAAACCATGTTTGAGGGCTAATAACTTTCCCTCAGACCGGTAACGAGGACCCTCAAGCTCCTCTACCATGTTCCTCATGGCAGCAGCGAAAAGAAAGCATATCCCGGATGGTGCGTGTCCCTGATAGTGGGTGCTTTCCTGCGACAGTGCTCCATGTATGCGTGCTTAGTGCTGCAGAGGTCTTTGCTCGTGAAGGACTGGCGCGTATCCAGTAGTTTCTGTAGGATTTTCAGTTCAACTGCATTGGAATTTCCATACCAGGCCGCTATGTAACCAGTTCTTATGCTCTTCACCACACATCTTTTGAATGTTGTCAACATAATATTAAATCAGAAGAAATAGATGACATAGGATTGGAAGTTGTAGAGTCTCTATAGGTTGGGTTAAGAAATGGAAAGCGTAAAAAGACCCGAATGGCAGTTGTATACAGACCTCCAAACAACAGCCGGGGTATGGATTACAAATTACAGCAGGAGATAAAAAAAAGGCGTGTCAGAAAGGCAATGTCATAATAAGCGTTGAGGATTTTAACATGAATATGGATTGGGAAAATTAGGTCAGTACTGGACCTCAAGAGAGAGTTTACAGAATGTCTAAGGGATGGCTTTTAGAACAGTTTGGTGTTGTTTGTGCGTTGTGCAATGATCCGGAGGAGATACGAGAGCTTAAGGTTAAGCAACCCTTAGGGAACAGTGATCGCAATATGATCGAGTTCACGTAGAAATTTGAGAAGGAATGAATAAAATCCAGATTGTCCCTATTTCAGTGGGATAAAGGGAATTGCAATGGCGGGAGAGGGTAACTCCCCAAAGTAGACTGGAAAGGGACATTTCCAGGAAGGACAGCAGAGCAACAATGGCAGGAGATTCTGCGAAAAATGAGGGAAGTGCAAGACAGATATATTCCAAATAAGAAGAAATTATCAAAGGAAAGAAGGACACTACCGTGGCCGACAAGTGAAGTCAGAGCCAAAGTAAAGTCAAAAGAGAGGGTGTACATGGAAGCCAGATCTAGAGGGAAGGTGAAGGATTGGGGAGCAGGAAAAAACTAGCAGAAGGAAACTAAGAAGGACATTGGGACCGGAAAGATGAATTACGAGATGATGCTTGCGAATAATAGTAAAGAAAATACTCAAAGTTTATTTTTCGGTATAAAAACGATAAAAATGATTCGAAAATAAATAGAGGACCAATACAAAATGACGCTAGAGATATTGTACTGAGAAATGCAGAGATCGCAGAGGAATTGAAATCGAATAAGTCTGCACAGTGGAAAACGTCTGTAGTATACCGGACATTCGAGAGTGTCAGGGAAGTGAAGTTTGTGCAGTGAAAATTACGACTGAGAATGTGCTCAGCAAGATGAGTGGTATGAGGGTGGATATGCCTCCTCGACCTAATGGAATGCACCCTCGGGTTCTGAAGGAAGTAGCTGGAGCGATTGCAGAGACATTAACGATGACCTTTCAAGAATCGATTGGTTCTGGCATCGTGCCGGGTGACTGGAAAATTGTAAATATTACTCCGCTGTTCAATAATGTTGGGAGACAGCAAAAATGGAAACTATAGACATGTTAGCATGACATCAAAGGTTTTGAAGTTGTTGGAATCGATTGTTAGCGATGAAACGAGGGAGAACCTGGAGGCACATCACAAAAAAGACCAAAGCTAGCATGGTTTCCTCGAAGGAAAATGCTGCCTGATAAACCTACAACAATTCTTTGAGGAAATTAAAAGCAAGGTAGACGAAGCAGATGCAGTAGAGGTGGTGGACTTGGAATTTTAGAAGGCCTTTGACAAGGTGCCGTACATGAGGCTGCTTAGCAAGTTAAGCGCACATGGAAATACAGAGAAGTAATTCTAGAAACTATTGATTCGTGAAGGATCATTAATAATGCCTCTACGGTCTCTTCAACTATCACTTCCAGAACCCTTGGATGTGCAGCATCTGGTCCAGTAACTTCAGACTTTTCAGTTTCCCAACACCTGCTCCTTCACTTTGATAACTTCACAAACTTTATAACCTTCACACCTGGAACTTCCAGCATATTGCTAACGTCTTCCACAGTGAATTCGGATGTAAAATACGTATTCAGTCCTGTCATTTCGTTGTTCCCCATTACTACCTCTCCAGCATTGTTTTCCAGCAGTCCGATATACACTCTCACCTCTCTTTAACACTTTATGTATCTGAAGAAACTGCCGGTATCCTCTTTGATATAATTTTATAATCCCACCACTTCCCACTAATCTTTGCTCTAAAATATGTCCTCTCTTAGGCCTTGATGTTATTTTTTTTTATTTCTTGTTAGCCACGATTGTATCTTCTTTCCTTTCAATTACTATTTCCTCTTTGGGATGTATATATCCTACTGAATTGTTTCCAGGAATTCCAGCCATTGCTGCTCTGCCATCATCTCCACCAGTGTTCTTTTCCAATCAATTCTGGCCAGCACTTCTCATGTCTCTCTGTTTCCCTTTTCTCTATTGGGATACTGACATATCTGACTTTAGCTTCTCCTTCTGAAATTTCAGGTGAATTAGAAGATATTATGATAACTTTCCCCAAAGGGATCTTTCACCTTAAGTCCTCTAATCAATTCTAGTTCTTTGCACTTCACCAAATCCAGAATAGCTGATTCCCCAGTGGGCCCAATCACGAGGAACTCTGGAATGCCCCGTCCTGGAATCCCGCACTAGTTTCATTTTCCCAATCGACCTGCATGTTGATGTATCCCATCACTATTGAAACATTTCCATTTTAGCATGATTTACTATCTCTCGTTGTAATTTGTAGGACACGCCTTTCAATCTGGTTGGGGAGAGGGGACTATACACAACTCCCATCAAGTTATTTTACCTTTGCAGTTCGTTAGCTCTATTCATAATAATTCAAGGGCTTCCGACACCAGCAGTAGAGCAACGCCGTCACTTCTGCCTTCCTGCCTGTCCTGTTGATACATTGTGTATCCCTGAACATTAACTATCACTGCAGTCTTCTTTCAGCTATGATTCGGTGATGCCTACAACATCATATCTGCCAATCTGCAACTGTGCTGTAAGTTAATCCTAACACCCTCGGCCCTATATTCACCTTTGGATTTCTTCAATGTAGATTCGTAAATGTGAGACTTCAAAAGTGAACTATTGGGAGTACAAAGCTTGCATCATTTTGTCAAAATAAAAAAGGTAAAGATAGCAGGTTTCGGGAATGTTGCTTTTCAAGAGATATTGAGGTCATGGATGAGGAAACATAGGAGATGCCCAGCAGCTATAAGCAGGTAAGAAAAAAAGGGGTGTTAATGGAGTAAAGGAAATTCAAGATAACACAAGAAATAAATCTGAGGACTAAACTAAAGCAAGACATTTCCTTAGCAGACAATTGAAAGAACAATCGGCAAGTAATCTACGGATATGCCAAAAACAACAGGATTGCAATGGACAGAAGATCAGATTCGTAACCTACGCGAGGAACCAGAAGAGATGAGGGAAGACACAACTAGATTTCTTGCAACTAGCTTTACTTGGAGCACAGTCGCAGAGTCTATAGAAGTGAGCCGAAGCAGCAGCAAGGTCAAGGGCCCTATAAAGATTAGATAATTTAACTGATTACGAAAGGAGAAAATATGTTTATATGTAGAGGAGTCCACCTAGGAGATAATAACAATAATAATAATAATAATAATAATAATAATAATAATAATAATAATAATAATAATAATAATAATAATAACAACAACAACAAGAACAATAATAATAATAATAATAATAATAATAATAATAATAGAAACTTTCTGTAATTTAGGGGAACTGCATACGAATAGACAATGGAAACTACCACAACTAGTAACTGAGGTTAACAAGGTTGATAGCAGTAATGGACAATTTGACAAACAGATGGGCAAAGGTGTAATATAAAATTTGGTGAATATGGACGGAAGAGAGAAGCGTGAAGCTAAAGCATAAATATTGTAATAACAAGTATACTGTCCTTGATACTGCTGGAAGAGGAAACCTACAGGCAAAGCCACAGGGGCCCAACCTGATGGAGGCTACAACAGCGTACATGGTGAAGCGGCATAGATGGGAAATAGGCTGAGGTCCTGAAGAACAAATTTAGTGGATTAGTATGAAGTTATAAAGCAGAACCTCAAATGTAGCAATCTCTGGATTGATGTGTGTGTGTCACGCGCTAGTGAGGTGAAGAACGGGAGGTTCTGGCAGTTGAATACGTGGTTGAATAGTTGGTGGAAGTGACAGGTTTTCAGAATTGTGGAACGTTGGGATCTCTTCTGTGTTTGGTATGACCTGTACAAGAGGGACTGGTTACAGCTGAGTTCGAGAGGGATGGCTTTGCAGGCAGTTTTGCTCGAGATGTTGGCAAGGTTTAAATGAGTTTCCCTATAGGGCGGCAGCCAGAGTTTTCGAAAAGATGAAGAGCCATATGATGTAAAGAAGTAAGCAATGTGCAGAGTGTCAGAAAGGAAGGGTAAGTCTGTGGGCATGGCTTTACTTCAATACGAAAAGATTTATCAGTAATAGGAATAGGTGTCCAGTGTGAATCAGTGCATGGAATTATGATGTTGTGGCTATTACAGAGAAATGCCTGCTTGAACCTCTGGGTCGGATCTTTTTGTCCTCGTTGTCCACCGGAATGGTACCGGAGGATTGGAGCGAGTTGAATGTTGTCTCCTTGTTCAAAAAAGGTAGTAGGGATAGTCCAGGTGATTATAGACCCCTGAGCCTTACGTCTGTGGTGGGAAAGCTGTTGAAAAAGATTCATAGAGATAGGATCTATGGGCATTTAGAGAATCATGGTCTGATCAGGGACAGTCAGCATGGCTTTCTGAAGGGCAGATCGGGCCTAACAAGCCTGATAGAGTTCTTTGAGGAGGTGACCAGCATATAGAAGAGGGTAGTGCAGTGGATGTGATCTACATGGATTTTAGTAAGACATTTGGCAAGATTCCACACGGTAGGCTTATTCAGAAAGTCAGAAAGCATGGGATCCAGGGAGGTTTGGCCAGGTGGATTGAGAGTTGGCTTGCATGCAGAAGGCAGAGTGTCGTGGTGGAGGGAGTACATTCAGATTGGAGGGTTGTGACTAGTTGTGTCCCACAAGTATCTGTTCTGGAACCTCTACCTTTTGTAATTTTAATTAACGACCTGGATATTGGGGTAGAAGGGTTGGTTGGCAAGTTTGCAGACGATACAAACGTTGGTGGTGTTGCCGGTAGTTTAGAGGATTGTCACAGATTGCAGAGAGACATTGATAGGATGCAGAAGTGGGCTGAGAAGTGGCAGATGGAGTTCAAACCGGAGAAGTGTGTACACTTTGGAAGGACAAACTCCAAGGCAGAGTACAAAGTAAATGGCAGGATATTTGGTCGTGTAAAGGAGCAGAGGGATCAGGGAATACATGTCCACAGATCCCTGAAAGTTGCCTCACAGGTAGATAGGGTAGTTCAGAAAGCTTATGTGGTGTCAGCTTTCATAAGTACAGTGATAGAGTTTAAGAGACGTGATGTAATGACGTAGCTCTATAAAACTCTAGTTAGGCCACACTTGGAGTACTGTGTCCAGTTCTGGTCGCCTCAGTATAGGAAGGATGTGGAAGCATAGGAAAGGTACAGAGGAGATTTACCAGGATGCTACCTGGTTTAGAGAGTATGGATTATGATCAGAGATTAAGGGAGCTAGGGCTTTACACTTTGGAGATAAGGTGGATGAGAGGAGACTTGATAGAGGTGTACAAAAAATTAAGAGGAACAGACAAAGTGGACAGCCAGAGCCTGTTCCCCATGGCACAACTGCTCAGTACAAGAGGACATGGCTTTAAGGTAAGGGGAGGGAATTTCAATGGGGATATTAGAGGAAGGTTTTTCACTCAGAGAGTGGTTGGTGTGTGGAATTCACAGCCTGAGTCAGTGGTGGAGGCAGATACACAAGTAAAGTTTAAGAGACTAATGGACAGGTATTATGGAGAAATGTAAAGTGGGGGATTATATGTGTGGCAGAGTTTGAAAGTCGGCACATTATTGTGGGCCGAAGGGCCTGTAATATGCTATACTATTCTATGTTCTATGTTGCGAGGTTTAGATACTTCGAAAGAGACAGACAGGGATAGACAAGGAGAAATACTTGCATTGCCAATCAAGAGTAGTATCACAGCTGCAGAAAAGGGAGAGTAATGCATTGGTGCGGCTCCCTGAACCCATGCTGAGGTCTACGACTTCATCAATTTTGCTTCCAACCTCCACCCTTTCCTCCGATCTACCTGGTCTATTTTCGACAGGTCCCTCACCTTTCTGGATGTCACTGTCTCTATCTCTGTAGGCAGCTTATCTACTGGTTTCTACTATAAACCCAGAGGATTCCCACAGCAATCTGGACTATACCGCTTCCAACCCTGGAACCTGTGAAAACGCCATCCTCCTTTTTCAATTTCTCAGTCTCCACCGCATCTACTCTCGGAATGAGGCATTTCATTATATAACGAAGGAATGGCATCCTTTTTCAAAGAAAGGGGTTTCATTTTCTTGAAGATGCTTTCCCGTCTTTGATATTTTGACGTCTCAGCACAGAAATGGTACCTTCGGCGCATCGAGTCTGTGCCCAACACTATTCTGCCTACTCCCATCTACCTGCACCTGGATCATAATCCCCTATACACCTCACAACTAGGTACCTAACCAAATTGCTCTTTCGAGACCTGATACATTTCCACTAGCAGCTCATTCCATACTCGCACTAATCTTTGAGTGACGAAGGTCCCCCCTAGATTTTCTTTCAACGTTCCACCGTTCAACTTTAACCCATGAATTCTAGTTCTAGTCTCACCCAAACTGAATGGATATTCTTGAGAATTTGCTTGTCAATTCTCTGATGTGGGGGTATAAGACCATAGCATGATTGGTACCACCGACAACTGAAGCCATTTCGAATTTTCCACAAGATTTTTTCTAGTGAGATTTCTTTATGAAACAGAATCGCTGAGCCCCGAGCGAGAATCACATGCTGCTAACCGATAAAGTAATGTTTCTCAGACCCAGATTTAAAGTGTATTTAAAGGTTAAAGAGTTTACGGTTCTCCTCTTCTTTAAATTCGCCCATCTAATTTCTAACTTGATATAGCGAGATTCCAAAGAGTTCACACTCTTTATTTGATGGATTGGCGATAGTAATAGGACGGTGATTGTTAAATAAATATCTGTATCGGACAAAAAAAAAACAGAATTCGTATCTTTGTACACCATTTTGAAGGGACTCGGGCAAAGGCGATAACCCATTGCAAGAGTAGGATCCTAAAAAAATAATACATATTGAAGAGAGTCGCACACAAAATTTTGGAGGAAGGCAGCAGGCCAGGCAGCAGTTATGGACGTAAAAACATAATCGACATTTCGGTCCGAAATCCTTCGGCAGGACTAAAGGAAAGAAGAACTAATCTTAACCTTGCCACCAATCCCGCGGTCAAGGGTGGCGCTGCAGCAGCCTGGCACACCGACCACCATCCTGCTGAGGCCCAGCGCCAAATCTCAGACACCTCCCCCTACCTGGTGTTCTTTAGTAGGGTAGTTAGGCATTACCTGGCCTGCTGAGCTCCTCCAGCATTTTGTTTGTGTTGCTTGGATTTCCAGCATCTACAGATTTTCTCTTGTTTGTGATATTGAAGAAGGTGCCTGTTTTCCTCGCTTGGTGAGGAGATAGACATTGTCCGAACTGCAGTGGAGTTCTCCGCCGATATTCTCTAGTGCGTCAGATTGGATATGAGGAACCAAATCAAGGAATTACATACTCGCTCGTCTCCTCCATTTTACGGTTCTTGGACACATGGTGCACTTCTAAATCTCTGAGTTAATTTCGCCGTACCAAGTATTTGCTTAATTATTCCCCTTTCTCTTAAACCCTGGATTTTGTTCTGTCATTTGTTGCGAATTCAGAGAAAGCTACAACTCTCCTAGTATAAGTAATGGACTAAGCCATACTGCGTCCAAATCCGAAAAGTATAATTATTTCAGCATGCTATATATGGGGATGACGCGCAAGATGCCGCCCGGTGAAGTCGCTAGTTTTTATGCTTCAGATAGTGTGTTGATTTTCATCTCAATTTTTTAAAGATATGTCACAATCCCGGTCCAGTGTCGCTCAATGCTCGATCATTTACTAGTTTTGAAGTTTTCTTTGGCTTTGGAAGATACATTTTGTGTTTATTTTATTATTGTCCCATGGTGGAAGAAACCACATGCTCTGGAAAGTTTTAATACCTTCAAAGAACCCAAGAGCAAAGAAAGTAAGCGAAAAAATAGCTGGAAAAAAACAAGGTGCCGTCCTTTTCTGAAGATATGGAGTTTGGACTGCCTTTGGAAAAGTCCAGTGCTGCTGCTTCGGAATGGGAGCACAGTTATTGCCGGCTTCAAAATCCGAAGTTCGACCTGGAGCCTTTACCTGAGTCAGTCCTCGACCTGAAGCCTGCTGTTAAAAAGAAGAAAGCAGAGGTCACTGTACAAACTATAGTGCAATTAATTAACGGTAGATCCGATGATTTGGCGTTGAGAATTGACAACAATAAAAATAGTATTGATGACATTAAGAAATCTCTTGTCTTTATTTCTGATGAGGGCAATACCTTGAAGTCTGATGTTCTGCACATTGAAGGGACTTGCACGGACCACGAAAAGAGAATTGAGACTTTTGAGTTGAGGCTGAATGATGCCGAGCGTTATCAGGGAAGGTGGAATCTCAGAATCCACGGCATTCCAGAGCATACGAATGAAAATATTTAAAATAAGTTAACTCAAATATGCCAAGAGTAGCTCCTGAGGCCAAGGAGAAAATTCTGCTACACGTGCATGCTGTACATCATCACGGTTGGATAAGAGGAGGTAAGAAGCCTCAGGTGAACATAATTCGATTTTCAAACAGATCCACGAGGGATCTGGTATGGAAATAAGTCAGAAAAAATGAATAACTGCTCTCGCTGAGCCTGAGGATCGCCGAATTCTATATATATAGTCTCCCATAAGATTGTCTTATTCACCATTTTCTCTTAATGACGGGGACTTGAAGCCACTGTTAAACGTAAGGCTTTATTCTTGATATTAAAGCCACATAAACATGAGGACTTCTTTTTAATCTAAGAGTCACACTCTGTAACTGAAGACATTAAACTATGAAAATCCCAGTGGGGGAACGAAGTTTGGTTTTCACATGGTTCTGAACATTCTGCAGGTGTTCTTATTCGAATGTTGAACTTTAAAGGAGATGTTTTGCTCTCTGAGGCGGATACGAATGGATACATTTTGGTTCTTATTGTTCAATATTGTGGTAAAATGTTTCTTATTGCTAATATTTATGGTTATAAAATTAAAAATGATGATAATAGATTGCTTGACGTTTTGGAAAACGTTTCTATTATTGGCTCTGTAAATGTCCTGATATATTTAATGTTATGGGAGGAAACTTTAATATGGTGTTAGATGGAAATATTGATCAATGGCCACCAAGGGAACACTGTAATTATAATAACTTTACTAGCTTTATTCAGACGTTTAATATCATAGCTATTTGGAGAGAACACTTTACTGGAGTTAAAAATTAGACGTGGACTAATAAATCTATTACATGCATTTCTAGGCTAGATTACTGGTTATAATCCGATGGCTTAAGAAATAATAATGTCGCTTTTAATATTTCCCTAACCTTTAACAGATCATAAAGCTGTCCATATACATATTGCATTATCTTTAACTGGATCCGATTTTAAATTTTATTGGAAATTATATAATTCCATTTTGGGGCTTGAAGTTGTTCCTTCCCACATTATAAAGCTGACAACCTACTATTTACATAAAGCGCTGGTAGAAGATAATTTCTCTTCAAATTGGGAACTTTTTAAATTTGAATATGCCAAACTCTTTAGGAAATACAGTAGTGGTGCAGCAAAGAAAATAAAATTGGAGAACAATCATTGATCTTAAAGGTGGCAACATCATTCGAATTGTTTCCTGATAACTATTCAGGGAAAGATAAAGAGGAGCTGGCTTTGTTAAAGGATAAGTTAAACCATCTTTAACTTATACAGGGAGAAGGTGCATTTGTGAAATCTAGAAAACAACGATTACAAGAGGGTGAACAGAGTACAGCTTACTTCTTTCGATTAGAAAAGCAGCGTGCCCAACTCAATTCCGTTCATCATCTTAATATTGACGGTGTGACTGCAGAGGACACTAAAAAATAGCAAGATATTTTTCTGCATGTTACAGTAAACTGTATAGCTCAAAATATTGTGTAGCATCTACATTACATTTCATGAATGATGTTAATATTTTTAGGAACCTGTCCAATGATCAGAAAAACCTGTGTAATGCTCTTATTACCTTGGGAAAAATAATAAGTCGCCGGGTGTGGACGGTCTGACTGCAGAATTTTATAAGATGTTTTCTGACACTCTAGCACGCTTTTAAAAAAAAAAAAATTTTAATGTATTCATAAAGACTTTCTTCATATTTCCTTAATAAAGGGTCTTATTACTATAATTCCTAAACAAAGAAAAGATAAATTATTTATCGATAATTGACGTCCTATTTGCGTTGTCAATAGTGAGTATAAAATTCTGCCCCAAATCATTGCTAACAATGAAAGTAGTTTTACCATTTATTATTGATGAAACACAGTCAGGTTTCATGAAGGTTCGTCATATCTCTAATAATGTCAGATAAGTTTTAGAACTTATTGATTATTCTCATCTTTTTCAAAACGACAGTTTTATACTGTTTTTTTAAATTTCTATGAAGCTTTTGATATTGTTGAGCATCAGTTTATCTTCACTGCTCTTGGTAAATTTGGAATTGGTCCATTATTTTGTAAGGCTGTTAAGGCTTCGTACACAAACTCTAATAGTTCTTTAAAGCTGAAGTTGGGGACTTCACTGTGGTTTGATATGAATAGTGGGGTGAGACCAGGTTGTCCTATCGCACCTTATTTATTCCTTTTATGTGCTTAGCTGCTCACCTATTCCATCAAGTCTAGTCCTCTTAAAGGCATTTCCTGTGCAAATTCCAATTTTCTGATTATTCAAGTTGCAGATGATAAGACTCTTTTTAAAATGATGTTTCTAAATTTAATTGGCTATAAACTGTATTTCTGCTTTATTTTCCAAAGCTTCAGGACTCTGTTCAACTATTCACAAATGTGAATTGCTTCCTCTTCAAGATCGCAATCAATCTATAATTAATAATATTCACATAAAGACAAAGTTACATATTTGGGGATAACTATTTTTAATAACGAGTATTTAAGGTGAGTGGATCATTTTCAACCTCTTATAAACAAAACCAAACAAAGATTAAACCAGTGGCTTCGAAGAGACTTATTTTTGAAAGGCCCGGTTTTGCTTTGTAAAGTAGAAGGTCTTTCTAGGATTATATATATATATATATATAAAACTCTCCCATTATACGTTGATAAAAATCTGTAAATTGATAGACACCATGCTGTTTAACATTTTATGCAAAAACAAAGTTCATTATATAAAACAAAACTGTTGTCATGGATAGTTATGACAAGGGTGACTAAATTTTCTTGATTTTGACAGTCGTAATAATACTTTTAATGTTAATTGGATTAAACAATTTTAAGTAATCCTTCTTCTATATTAAATTGCATTCCTTCTTTTATGTTTTCCCGGGTTGGTGGATTGTTTTTTTTTCTTTTATGTAATTACAAAACAGACAAAGTTCCTCTCCATTTACCTCCGTTTCATAACTAGAAGCTTTTATTCTGGTCTTTGATTTACAAACACAATTTTTCTGCTCATAGTTATTTTGTTTGGAATAACCACAACGTAACCTATAAGAATGAATATTTGTTTTGTAAAGATTGGTTTGATAATAACAATATTTTGTTAGTTAAATAGTTATTTAATTCAAGTGGTACTTTATTGAGTTATACTGAGTTTTAATCCACCATTGAATTTCCAGTGACTCCAAAAGAATTTGCTGTTGTTCTGAGTGCAGTTCCCTCTGGTGTAATTATGTTGTTTAGCAAGACATCATATTTGGTAGTTGAATTACCCAATTTATATCCATCCAGTACAGCTGTAGGAAAGATTTGTTTTCCTCTGTCCTTTAAAAAAATAACAGTATTAGAAGTTTGATTCAAAAAGTCATTACTTCTATTCCTACGGCAGTTAGTTTTTAAAATAGTCGCTTGAGGAATCTGAGGTGGAGGACATGTACGTCTTAGTTAATAATTTTTTATTGAGGAATGACATTAAAGAATTCCATTTAAAATTATAGATATATATTATCCAACCAATGTTTATTTGACAAGGTTTAATTCTGATATTGAAACTAACTGTTCTTTTTGTGGTTTACATCCAGAGGATTTATTTCATCTGTTTTGGGATTGCGAATGTGTTAAACATTTTGGGTTGATGCTTGTCAATTTATAAATCAATATATTAATGTTGATTTTTCTTTTTGCTTTGTATATGTCTTGTTTGGGTTTACTAATAATACCAAATCTCATAGGTATCATTTCTTTACCATAAATCTTTTGTTAAGTTACTGCAAATTTTATATCCATAAATGCAAATAGAGCAATAAGAAACTTTCATTTATATGTTTTAGGTCAGACTTCAAACTATACGATAATACTCTGAAAACTGCCCGCAACCAGAAAGCTGAGAAGACTGTACAAATTTGTCAACATTTCGGGTTATTTCTGTAAATGTTTCTGTTTTGTGGCTCCTTTTAGTTATAGTTCCTTCTGTCCAACAGTATTTAGAGTGGATTTTCTTGTTTATTGTATATTTAAAGTTAATAGTTATATATTTGTTGCTGATTATGCCTTGTCTTTGTTAGCATTTGTCTAGTGTTTCTGTTGTTGTTTGTGTTCAATAAAAAATAATAATAAAATATCATGCTATATATAGTCAATATTTTCCAAGTGTTCATTGTACATGTTGATGTGATAATTTCCTCAGACACATACAATCCCCAAAACAGGAAATTTATATCCTAGAACATAGAATAATACAGCACAGTACAGGACCTTCGGTTCACAATGCTGCGCCGATCCTGAAACCCTGAATCCCATATAACGCCCCTCCTTAAATTCCTCCATATACCTGTGTAGTAGTCTCTTAAATTTCACTAGTGTATCTGACTCCACCACAGAATCAGGCAGTACATTGCACACACCAACAACTCTAAGTAAAAAAACTTCCTTTAATATCCCCTTTGAACTTCACACCCTTTACTATAAAGACATGTCCTCTTGTGTTGAGCAGTGATGCTCTTAGGAAGAGGCGCTGGCTGTCCACTCTATCTATTCCTCTAGCATTAAATGCGTGCGTTTTGGTACGCCACTTCAAATCCGAAGAATTGCCGTAGCTCTAACAACCTTCCATAATTTATTTGGCGTAACAAACAGTTAAATTGTTGAACGCAAGGGCTTTGATTCTCACGTGAGCGACGAAAATCAAATTATATATTGAGTATTCAAAAGTGAGCGTAGTAATAACAGAATAAACGTTTAAATTATTTGAAGATTTGAAGATGTTTAAGCAGATATTGGGGCTGTATTCAGTTATCAAAGCGAAAAACACACTGCTTTGAAAATGTAGAATGTGATTTTTATTAAATAGTTGCGCACAAGTCTAAAGCAGATAAAATATTCAGATGCTCCCCGCTCTCGGAATGAACCATATTTTATCATTATTTCTGGTATTTTACTTAGCAAAATCCTTTCTGCTAAGAAACAAGATCACCATTAATAAACGCACACTCACAAACGTCCAGGTCATTTTGACCAAGCTCCAGTTCAATTTGCAACCACATCAAGTTTGTGAAATGTAAACATTTTGCATTATGTTTGTATCCTAGATAATAAATTTCAATGTTTTAAATTACCTTGGTTTTGTATTCCAAGTTTACACATTTTAGCATTATGGTTTTATAATTATTCAGAAAATTGAAGGGGAATTGGGAGGAACAATTTCACACAATTGTAATTGGTAATGGAAATAGGCTGCGAGAGGGGGCGGTGGAGGCAGGATATGTTCAAGCGTCATTGTACATGTCACTAAACTTATGGTATAAGTTTAGAGAAATATGAAGTTAATACACGCAGGTGGAATTAGTATCTAGAAGCATTAAGGCCTGTGTGCAGGCGGTAGACCGTTAGATCAGCTTTGATTCAGACAGTTAGAAAGAAACAACAAAATTAATTCAAAATTAAATTTTGAAACATTCCCAACTGGAAGGTGAAGTGTTACCCTTCAGTCTTGCTGTCTTGCCTTTGCCTCTTTGAAACAATGCGGGAAGCCAGATTCAGAAAGGTCAACGTGTTAATGAAACATCGAATCAACGGGTAAACTACCGGATGCATGTTTAAGCGCCTGTGCGCTGCAATCAATCACCCAATCTGCTTTTGGTTCACCAATGCAGAAAAAAAACACATTGCGATGACCAATTCTTTGTATTAGAGTCTGGGAGTAATACAACTCGAAGGTCAGCTCTTTGGCTGAACATGTCAATGCCGCCCAACATGTCAATCAAATCAACCCTTATTTGTCTTAGTTTGATTTTATACTCCGTCATAAGGTCAATGCTCCGTCTCCTATCTTACTGGTTAAAACAAGTTCACCCTATCCAGCCAGTCCTTATAGAGTAAGCCCTCCAGTACTGGTAGCACCTTGCGAAATATTTCTCTACCATTACCAGCTATTGATATCTTTCCGTTCGTGGGCCAACATAAACGGCACACCATATTGTAAGTGTAGAACTCACCAACGAACCGCAGAGTTGCAACATAAAGTACGGAATCAGTAATCTAAATAGTGGCTTATGAAAGTAAATAGACTAAATAATTTCTCCCCCAAACTGTGTACCGCTGTCTTTACTTTCAGGCAACGATATATCTGCGCCTTTAGCTTTCTGTTCTATGATGCCCTTCAGATTTGCAGGAATTAATGTGCACACACTTCCTGGTTTAATGGAACAAATTGCAACAGGTCGCACTTACCTAACTTATATTTTATCTAACTTTCTTAGACCACTTTTACAGTTATCTAGCAGACGTTGAATTTAGCTTAGATAATATTCTTCTCTCTCTCTAGCGCATTCACTTTTCTGATATTTTCCAGAAACATACTAACCGAGTAAGAATTATATTCGTGCAAACAGTACATAGAAATAACAAATAAGGATGAATTCAGCACTGATACATTTGACTTCCCATTAACCACAGGCCATCAACATAAATTACAACCCTCCGCAAGCACTCTCTGAATCATTCCTCTAGTCATTTCTTTATCCAGCTGTTTAACTCGTCTTGGATCCCATGTGACTTATTCATTCAGTCTAAACCACTGTACAGATACAAGTCGAAGCCCTTGTTAAACTTTCTGCCAATAATATCTACCTCAAACTTGACAAAAATAAACTGCGGATATGTCTCTGCCAGGCCTTTGCGATGTCCTCTCTAGCTTCCCAAAATATCCCAAGAAAAGCTGGTTCAAGTCACGGGGATTTATCCAAATTAATATGCTTCAGGATTAGAATAGAAATGTTGTATACAAATCACTTCTCCCTGCGAAGCAGATCTTTGGATGGGGTCAAGGGAGAAAGGTGGAAGAAGGGCCTGCTTTGCGGACTTCGACAGGATTAAAAATACGCAGTTGATGTTGGGTGCAGAAGTACGTAAGAGAGCTGCTTTCAGATTCTCCAAAGGTAACAGATGCCACGCTCAGACGGGTGGATACAGGTTGATGTAAATTTATCGTTGACCATTATGACAACTATATTCTTTGGCAACAGAAAATTACAAAATAAGTTGCTGAAAAGATATATGGTCTAAAATACTTTACCATAGTATCCTACATCTCAGAATATAAACAAAAGTAAGCACACATAAAATAAGCATACGTTTATGTTGTAGTTCTCCGTAAATTAGCATTGGGCTTGAGAGATGACAGGGCCGCACGGCTTCAAGAAAAGGAAGTCGCTTTTCGCTGATTCTAGAGACAGGCAGACCGAGTACTGAGGCAGTCCTGGCATGCGGACGACCTGGTCCGTACCAGGATAGCGAAAAGTTTCCTCCATTGCAGATCTTCGACTAAAAGTGTCCTGCATCTCCCCACGTTTGTAAAAATAACTGGGCGATGTACACTCTTGGGGGTTACTTCTCTCCTGTTTACATTTGATCCCGATAAGCACAATGATAAGCAGAAGGAAGACAATGGAAGTGCAACTGAAAATAACCAATAAATAATGATTTAGATCGGAAAAAGATTCTGAATTTCTCACTAAATTGCTGTTTTTTGTGGGAGTTTCGGTGCTATTCTGCAGAATTGTGATGTGAAAGGTAACTGTACTAGATAAGCTAGGCTGCCCATTGTCCTTCACCAAAATTGTCAACGTTTGCGTGTTGAGATCCGCCTCCAAGATTTTACGCGTTGTTCTGATGTCACCAGACGTTTGATCAATAATAAACAAACTGGGATCAGTAGCTTTCACCATTTGGTAAAATAATCGCCCGTTCTGACCGGAATCTGCATCAGTGGCCATTATCTTGGTGACCAAGTACCCCTGAGCCGCTGACTGGGGCAGGGTTTCCACGGCTGATGATCCACCATTTTCTGAAGGTGAAACGATCACTGGCGCGTTGTCATTTTGATCCAGGATGATGACATTCACAGTAGCGCTGCTGCTCAACGGTGGCACTCCAGCGTCACGGGCTTGAACATGGATCTGAAAACTTTTCAGTTCCTCATAGTCAAAAGAGCGCAGAGCGTAAATGGTGCCGTTCATAGAGTTAATGTTCAGGTACGTGGACACTGGAAAGTTTTGAATGTAATTGTCCAGAATGGAATAAGAAACATAGGAATTCTGCTCCAGATCAGGATCTAAAGCCGTTACTGCAAAGAGAGAAGCGCCAGGAGAGTTATTCTCAGTCACGTAAAAGTTGTAGGGCAATTCAGCAAAGCGTGGGGCATTATCATTTATATCTGTAATTATGATATGGATGGTTACATTTGTTGACAGAGACGGTGACCCCAAATCCCAGGCTGAAATAAGTATTTTATAATTAGACACAGTTTCACGGTCCAACGTTCCACTTGTAATTAATTTATAATGATTGGACGATCTTTGTAGCATAAACGGGACGTTCTGTGCTATTTCGCAGCGCACTTGACCATTCTCTCCAGAATCACGATCGATGACATCAATCAAGGTGATTAAATTTCCGGGCGTAGCATTTTCCGGGATTTGGATTGTGGCTGACTTCACTTTTATCTCGGGTGCGTTGTCATTCACGTCGGTTACCTTAATCAGCACTTTCGATTGTCCCGTAATCGCAGGCGACCCGTGATCAACAGCTTGAATATCGAGTGAATAGCTGTTTGATTTTTCAAAATCTAGCGGCCTTTTGACTCGAATTTCTCCAGTTTTTGGGTCCAAGGAAAACAAATCACGCATTCTTCGCAAAGTAATAACATCACTGAAAGAATATGTTAGCTCTGCATTCAGCCCTTCGTCCAAATCGTTTGCTTTAACTGTTAACACAACGGTATCTTGTGGTGTGTTTTCAGTAATAGTGCCCCTGTAAACATCATGCTCGAATACAGGTGGATTGTCATTAATGTCCAGTACAGTAATGAGAATCTGAGCTGTTCCGGTTCTCTGAGGATTCCCACCATCCACTGCAGTAAGCACCAGCTGAAAGGATGATTGGAGCTCTCGATCCAAAAGTTTCTCTAACAGCAACTCAGCAATTATAATACCCTCCTCGGTTCTCCGTGTTTTCAGACTGAAGTACTCTCTCGAACTGATTGTATAATTAGCGATAGTATTCATTCCAGTATCAGCGTCTTCCGCGCTGTTGAGTCGATAACGTACCCCCGGTGGAATGGCTTCAGACATTTGTAAGGCAAAATGTGTGTCCCGAAATGTAGGAGAATTGTCATTTACGTCAAGAATCTCCACTTCGCCGCGATACACCTCTAATGGATTTTCCAGCATTATTTCCAAAGGTATAGTACACAACTCTATTTGCCCACAAATACGTTCCCTGTCGATTCTTTCACAAATAGATAAAAGCCCATTATCCAAACTAACCTTCATGTACCGTTCTCCGTCATTAGAGCTGAGACGAAATTTACGAGCTGACAAAAGCGGTACATCCAATCCCAAATCTTGAGCGATATTCCCAACAATTGTCCCTTCGACCATTTCCTCGGGAATAGAATAACGAAATTGCCCAGGAATTTGATCCGGGACACAGACGATAAAACTGTGTGCAATTACAGTGATGCTTAATATGGATTTGGACGCCATTGTTCCGCAGTCAATTAATTTACAAATCCAGGCCTCTGCTCAATTCATTCCGAACGTGTCCTTATTACAAGACGTAAACGCAGGCAGATAAGTACCGAATCTAACCAGACAGACTTCTTACGCCTCAGGTTAACACCGTAATGTAAACGCACGTAATGGTTGTCTCTTCGTTGACTCTGTCATTTTATTCTGGGCGGGGGAGGGGCAATGGATCTAACTGTGAAATTGAGTTTTTCATTGGTAGACAGCGACACAACCAGTTCTTTTCGTCAATTACAGCTGATGTTCTTAAAGCTGTACTGTTCTCCTATATTTAATGGTGCACATCAGAAAATGTAGTTGTTTGATACAATTGCTCAATTTATTTTATTTTCAACGTTTATCATCGTAAGCTGTAACAATACCCATTAAATGGCATTTTGGCCGTAAATTTAACACGACCTGCAAGTTTACTCAGTATGCAAAAAAGAGCAGATAGGTTCCATGCCCATTTAGACAATAGACAATAGACAATAGGTGCAGAAGTAGACCATTCGGCCCTTCGAGCCTGCACCGACATTCTGAGATCATGGCTGATCATCTACTATCAATACTCGGTTCCTGCCTTGTCCCCATATCCCTTAATTCCCCTATCCATAAGATACCTATCTAGCTCCTTCTTGAAAGCATTCAGAGAATTGGCCTCCACTGCCTTCTGAGGTAGAGCATTCCACAACCCCGCAACTCTCTGGGAGAAGAGGTTTTTCCTTAACTCTGTCCTAGATGACCTACCCCTTATTCTTAAACCATGCCCTCTGATACTGGACTCTCCAAGCATCTGGAACATATTTCCTGCCTCTATTTTGTCCAATTCCTTAATAATCTTATATGTTACAATCAGATCCCCTCTCAATCTCCTTAATTCCAGCGTGTACAAGCCCAGTCTCTCTAATCTCTAAGTGTAAGACAGTCCGGACATCCCAGGAATTAACCTTGCAAATCTACGCTGCACTCCCTCTACAGCCAGGATGTCCTTCCTTAACCCTGGAGACCAAAACTGTACACAATACACCAGGTGCGGTCTCACCAGGGCCCTGTACAAATGCAAAAGGGTTTCCTTGGTCTTGTACTCAATTTCCTTTGTAATAAAGGCCAACATTCCATTTGCCTTCTTCACTGCCTGCTGCACTTGCTCAGTCACCTTCAGTGACTGATGAACAATGACTCCTAGATCTCTTTGTATTTCTCCCTTACCTAACTCTACACCATTCAGATAATAGTCTGCCTTCCTGTTCTTACTCCCAAAGTGGATAACCTCATACTTATTCAGATTAAATGTCACCTGCCAAGTATCTGCCCACTCACCCAACCTATCCAAGTCACCCTGAATTCTCCTACAATTCTCATCAAATGTCACACTGCCACCCAGCTTAGTATCATCAGCAAACTTGCTGATGTTATTTTCAATGCCTTCATCTAAATCGTTGATGTAAATCGTAAACAACTGTGGTCCCAATACCGAGCCCTGTGGCACCTCACTAGTCACCACCTGCCATTCCGAGAAACACCCATTCACTGCTACCCTTTGCTTTCTATCTGCCAACCAGTTTTCTATCTATGGGAAGCATGAGCTCTGATTTTACCCACCAATCTCCTATGTGGGACCTTATCAAATGCCTTCTGAAAATCGAGGTACACTACATCCACTGGATCTCCCTTGTCTAACGTCCTGGTTACATCCTCGAAAACTCCAATAGGTTAGTCAAGCATGATTTGCCCTAGATAAATCCATGCTGGCTCGGCCCAATCCTATCACTGCTATCTAGATATGTCACTATTTCATCTTTAATAATGGACTCTTGCATCTTCCCCACTACTGATTATAGGCTGACAGGACGATAGTTCTCTGTTTTCTCCCTCCCCCCTTTCTTAAAAAGTGGGATAACATTAGCTATTCTCCAATCCTCAGGAACTGATCCTGAATCTAAGGAACATTGGAAAATGATTACCAATGCATCTGCAATTTTCAGAGCCACCTCCTTTAGTACCCTAGGATGCATACCATCTGGACCTGGGGATTTGTTAGCCTTCAGTCCCATCAGTCTACTCATCACCGTTTCCTTCCTAATGTCAATCTGTTTCATTTCCTCTTTTACCCTATGTCCTTAAATCTGGGAGATTGCTTGTGTCGTCCCTAGTGAAGACAGATCTAAAGTACTTATTAAATTATTCTGCCATTTCTCTGTTTCTCATAAAAGTTTCAGCCAATTCATTCTTCAAGGGTCCAACATAGTTCTTAACTATCTTCTTTCTCCTCACATACCTAAAAAAGCTTTTGCTATCCTCCTTTATATTCCTGGCTAGCTTGCATTCCGACCTCATTTTTTCTTGTCGTATTGCCTTTTTAGTTAAGTTCTGTTGTTCCTTAAAAATTTCCCAATCATCTGTCCTCCCACTCACCTTAGCTCTGTCATACTTCTTTTTTTTAATGCTATGCAATCTCCGGCTTCCTTTGTCAACCACTCTGGCCCCTTTCCCCCTTTTGAATCCTTCCTTCTCCGGGGATGAACTGATTTTGCACCTTGTGCATTATTCCCAAGAATACCTGCCATTGCTGTTCCACTGCCTTTTTCTGCTAGGATATCAGTCCATTTAACATTGGCCAGCTCCTCCCTCATGGGTCCATAGTCTCCATTCTTCAACTGCAACACTGACACCTCCGATCTGCCCTTATCCTTCTCAAATTGCAGATGAAAACTTACCATATTATGGTCACTACCTCCTAATGGCTCCTTCACTTCAAGATCGCTTATCAAATCCAGATCATTACACAACACTAAATCCAGAATAGTCTTGTCCCTGGTCGGCTCTCCTACAAGCTGTTCCGAGAATTTCTATAATCCAATTAGATTAACTGTTTGGTTTCCCTCGTATCCGACCGTGACAGTTAGATTTGGGCTGGGCATTTGTTCTATGATATGAACTGCTCGAAGAAACATTGCGGGTGAGCTTTTACAATTGAAGGGCCATTGTACGGGGGCAGTTTCAATCCATGGTTACATCTTGAAGAAAATTAAATTGTATATTCAATGTTGTTGTCAGGCTTTACTAGCTAAGTATTGCAATAGATTTGGATCATGAGGGTGTCAGGATAAGAAACAGACGCTGTCTTGCTTGTGCTGGCTGACAATAGCTAGCAATAGGTGATGCCAGTAATGTCTAACCTTTGTCTGAGACTGTTTGACTGATAGGGGAACTGAACGTTGACGTGCGGTTCTAATTTTACATACCACGTGGGAACATTTCTGTATTGGCTGATACCTAACGAGTGTTTCTTGCAATCTGGTGACTAAGTATGTTTAGCTGTTAGCTATTGCTCAAAATTTATTATAAAAATTAAGATGTAGCCTGATATTGTGGGAATCGTAAGATAACAGCTGCCCGTAATCACGCATTAATGAATTAAAAGTATCCGGAGGTCTGTATCTTTATTTCTGTTTGATAACCTGTAAATTCACTTACATTAAATACGGTAAAACACAGCAGATTCTTCGACCGTAATTTGGCAAAGAGGTTAAGATCCTTATGATGCAAGATTCCGAAGGAGCCTATTCGTGAGATTTACTTAAAAGCTGGAGGTCAAGACTAGACGCGGGTGCCGGTGCTGTCACAAGCCGGTCGGTGACCCATGAGTTCGAGTAAAGGAACAAGAGTGGGATTGGTAGAAGGGAGCCTGAGAGCATCGGGAGAGTAAATTTAGACTAAATTTAAGGAGACCTTGGCGTACGGTAGATGATTTGTCAACCACTGGGGAGAAGCGATTGCAAATATTAACTGTAAAGAATATTAGATTTTGCATCGTTGTTAAATATGTCTCAACAGCAGCTGGAGGAGGAAAATGGGTAATAATAACGGTACATTTCAAAGCAAGAATCAAGGAAAAAGTCCTGAGGAGAATCATCTCTTCAATCGCGGCCCTCTGATCCTCTGGCAAAGGTGTCAATGAATAAGAATACACGAAAGCAGGTCAAAAGTTTGAAGACCAAACAAATCTTAAGTGGTCCACTGGTTTTCTGTGGTCTCCAGATGACAAGATTTGGCTGGTAACGGGAGACAGCAGGTTTTCTGAAAACTTTATCTCCTGATCTCTCTGTGTGGAGTTATGGAGATAAGCCGGATCCGCTGTTCTAAAAAGATTCAGCATTGGCGAAATGAAACAAAAGCTGGGGGCGGACATCCTAATTGGAATTTAGAATATATAATGTGGTGTTCTGACACATGTGAAGAGGTGGCTAATCGGCACCAGCCTCTGAAGATTGAACCAAATTACACAGAATGCCGAGGTAGTCGCATCAGGACCCTCGACTCCGACTGTCTCAGACCAGGACCTCCTCCTTATCTGAAGCTTTTAGGTGATATGGAAATGATAGAAATGGCTGTTAGGGTGTGACCGCCAGCAGCAACAGCAACAACAGCAACAGCCGAGGAGTGGCCGACGATTAGCTCAGACTCTCTTCCAGGCTCCTCGCTAACAGTAGGGAATGTCTTGATGAATAAAAGCTGGAAATAATCTAGTAGGTTTCCAGGGATCTACTGCAGGGATACCCCTTCAGGGAATAAAAACACTCGTAAATTGTCCCGACCAGAGGTAGCACATTCTTTTAAATTGACCAATCTGAAATGGCATTACCAAAAGACAGCAAAAGTATTAAGAATGCAGATAACCAGAGTACCTATGATAGCATCGCTGTCTGAGTCGGTTCCAAACAAGCAGGGAAATTTTCAACTGATGAAACACGTATTATAGCAAAGAACGCACCTCTTAATTTGGTTGGACGCCACGCACTCTAAACACTAAATGGGTAATTGGTTAAACCCAATTTCCCCTCGGGATCAATAAAGTATGTCTGTCTGTCTGTCTGTCTAATTCATTGTACCTTCGAAAGATTATAGCTTGAAACCCCTGAGAATAGACAATCCGAGCTCTGCGCTGTAATGCAGTTCTCTACAGTTGGCACAGTGGTGGGGAAAGCCTGGTGAGATTGGCTGTGGCAGCAAATAGAAGACGACATAAAGTGGAAGATTTATTGAATGATGTGATCGGAAGTTGTAAACTAGTATCTGCACTACATTGCGCTGCGGCCATCAGGAATCCAGCTCCTGATGACGATTATAGTACCAAGTATTATAACAGGCAGGTAAGAGGGGGCTAATATTCTTACCGGTAGGGATATTTTGGCCCTGAGGAAATAGCAGCTGAGATTCAGTTCAGAAGGAAACAGGAGGAGCCCTTCCTGAGGGGCCAACATTCACAGCCCATGCCTCACTAGAAATGAAATCACCTTTAATGCATATTGATTTGGGATCATAGGGAGTCCCCCAGATACTAATCATGTAGGATTAATGAAGTCAGTAGTTTCCTAACAGGTGACTCTTATCAAACTGCCCCACTACTGTCCATCAAACAATATTGCCTAATTCCAGAAGCCATCAAGGGTAATAAAGTTGTCATAGAGTCGTTATTCGACAAATGGTTCTGCGATTAACATAAAGCCCTTGCAATACGCTGATATTATCCAATCCCAAACCAGGGAGGCCGAGTGAGAGACGGTTTATCCAGGAACTTGTACCTATAAATCAGAAAGTCCCTCCCATGTTACCGAAGGTTCCTGATCTTGATACTGGTATACGGTGACTGATTTGTACTCTTTTTTTTTTCTATAC
This sequence comes from Hypanus sabinus, assembly GCF_030144855.1. Classification (NCBI taxonomy): domain Eukaryota; kingdom Metazoa; phylum Chordata; class Chondrichthyes; order Myliobatiformes; family Dasyatidae; genus Hypanus; species Hypanus sabinus. The sequence continues at coordinate 56,064,727 of NC_082720.1, read as the reverse complement.
CACTGCCTGAGGACAGTCAGTATTTGTTTGCCTTCACATATAATGGACAGATTTATTGCCGGATTACACAGTGTACAGTTTTCTACGCAAACGCTATTCGTGATGATTTGGTAAATTTACTACTGCCTGGATGCAACATGATTTTACAATACGCAGACGTGTTTCCGGTGACGTCATCGTCGAGAATGGCCCCTTAAGTCACTAGCTCCTCTGGAAAAACGCGTATTAAGCCCCGTTAACCCATCAAATATAATATTTTTCGAAAAATATTTGAACTGAAATGAGGGGCAAGAATGGGAAAAAGAAATGGAAATAAAAAAGCGACACTGTGGAGCCTCCGTCCGAGAGGATCGCAGCGAGCGTCTCCCCGACCCGACCGCGTGCCAGCGAGGCGGACGCCTGGCCTCATTCAGGCGAAGCGGCGAATATGTTCAAAATCATCAAATATATAATGGAGGTCCAGGAAGATATAAAGCAGCAGCTCCGTAATATTAAGTCAGAGCTCGCCAGCGTCAGTCAAAAAATAGCGGTGGCAGAGACTCGAATTGAGAAGGTGGAAGATCGCGTTCAAAACGCGGAACGGATACTAAGTAAGACAATAAAAATAATGCATCACCAAGAAGGTAAATTACTTGACCTGGAGGGAAGATCGCGGCGGAAAAATATCAGAATCTACAACATTCCCGAAGGAGCGGAGGGCTCGTCTATAACGGAGTTTGTCGGAAAGTTACTGCGGGACGCGCTGGATCATCCCCTGGCTATGAAGCTGGAAGTCGAAGTAGCCCACCGCGCGTTAGTCCCAAAACCTACCTAGGATAGAAAGCCACGCTCAATAATAACTCAATTCCTTCGGTACAGCACCAAGACGGAGATTCTACGAAGGGCCTGGGTAAGAAGAGAGTGTTTTTAGAGAACAAATTAATATATTTCGACCAATATTGCCCCCCACCCCGCGGTCCTCCAGAAAGGCAAAGAATACTCTGAAGTAAAGCGAGTACTAAAGCAAAAGAAGACTAGATTTCAAACTCCATTCCCTGCTAAACTTCGAGTGATTTATGACAACGGGACGCAGTTGTACCAGACAGTGGAAGAGGCGACTACTGACATGAAGGCCAGACGGTTGCCCGTCAGCATAACCAAAACGAAGGGAAGCCTGGCTGAGGAATTATCCCGCTCCACTTGGGAAATAATGCTAGAAACGAGAAGGCAGGAGATGGGACAAGGCAGAGAAATATATCTGGGAGAGACCGAGGGTTTCCCAAAGACAGTCCTCACCCCCTTCAGAAGAGCCATAAGGTTTGGCTAATTTTAAAAATGTTGAGAAGCTAAATGGAAGCAATAGTACACGGTGATATACCTATATCAAGAAATACTTATTATAATGTGGATTTTATATAACAGTTGTTATTCTTTATTTGCTCACTTACTCCTTTTTCCCCACCAAAATGAGAATATATATATATATATATATATATATATATATATATATATATATATATATATATATATATATATATATATATATATATATATACATAAATGAGTATGTGTGTAATGTGTGTATGTGTCTGTGTGTGTGTATATATATATAGGAGGAGTACAAAGTGAAATTTTTTTCTGTGTAATGGATTTGTTCACTGACTTTTAAGAATACTGCAATTGGGGCTTTCAACTCACAAGTAGGAGGGGTTATCCCCCACAGCTAGAGATTTCCTCCAGCTCAACGCAGGGTCATCTACTAGAAACCTCAGCCTTGGAATCACGTTCGTTTCCATTTTTGTTATTATTTGCGTTTCTTGGTTCTTATTTGTTCAGGGAGTAGATCGATTAAGTTTTATTCTATTTTCAATGATACATTTGACAGATAAATACAGATGGCTAAGGACAAAGTAAAATTCATTTCTTTTAGTGTAAATGGGCTATTAAATCCAATCAAACGTAAGAGAATTTTATCCAAAATGAAAAAAGAATAAGCCTATGTAGTATATTTTCAGGAAACTCATTTAAGTGATAAAGAGCATAAAAAAAAACTAAAGAGAATGGGCTTCACTAATCTGTTTTTCTCCTCATATAAATCAGGACATAGGAGAGGTGTTGCTATTCTTATCTCAAGTAAGCTGAATTTTGAAGTATTCGAAATAGGAGATAAAGAGGGCAGATATATTCTGATAAGGGGGAATATATATGGTAATTCAGTTACTCTATTGAATATATATGCACCCCCGGGAAGTGATATTGGTTTCTTTCAGAAAATTATAGATATTATGGTAAAAGAAACAGAAGGTCTCCTGATATGTGGGGGAGACTTAAATTTACAATTACAACCAAACTTAGATTCTTCCAATAGAAAAACCTAGGAAACAAAATCTTTACATAAGAAAATTAATACACTTTTTGAGGATGTGTGTTTAATTGATATACGAAAGGACCTTTTCCTTGACAGAAGAGAATAAACTCATTATTCTGCTCCCCATTCTGTATATACAAGAATAGGCTATTTCATAACATTTAGAAAAGACAAAGACAAAATAAACACCTGTGGAATTGGGACAATAGATGTAAGTGAACATGCACCTAAATATTCATATGTTGATTTTGACCTACAACCAAAGAATGCTATTTAGAAACTAAATTCATGTCTACTCAATGATTCGTACTTTAAGGAACAAGTTAAAAAAGAAATTTGTCTCTACTTAGAATTTAATGATAATGGAGAGGTTTCACCTCCCATTTTATGGGATACACTGAAGGTGGTCTTAAGAGGGAAAATTATAGCGATATCATATAAGAAAAAAATAAGGAATAAAACATTAGAGGAATTACAAAATAGGCTGAAGGAACTAGAGAAAAAAACACAAATTGAATTTGGCACAGGATACATTAGGGGAAATTAAAAGAATTAGGAATGAAATAAATAATTTGGCTATCCAAGAATCCAGGAAAAACAATGTTTCTGGAAAAGAGACGTTATGAAAGTGGATCGAAATCTATGAAAATACTGGCGTGGAAACTGAAAAAAAAATAGCGGAAAATACAATTCATAGAATTAGGGACCCAAGAACGAAAATGATAAAAAAAAATAATAAGCTAAGTGAAATTCAAGAAGCTTTGGAAGTGTTTTACAAAACTCTATCTTCCAAAGTTCCAGGTGGAAGCATAACCCAAATTGACACCTTCTTGAATTCCCTACTGTTACCCACTTTAAGCGAAAAACAAAATAGAACGATGACTGCTGACATAACTGAAGTTCAATTAAAAGCTGCAATTAGTAGGCTTAAATTAAGCAAGTCACCAGGATCAAATGGGTATACGGCAGAGTGGTACAAAGAATTTAAAAATTAGTTAATTCTTGTTTTACTCCCCACACTGAACTGGGCTCTGAAAAAGGCACAAATGCCACCCAGTGGGAAGGAAGCGATAATCTCAGCTAAACCGAAAGAAGGCAAGGATAAAATGGAATGCGGGTCATTTAGACCAATATCCATTCTTAATGTAGATTATAGGTTATTTACCTCCATCGTGGCCAAATGATTAGAGGAGTTTCTACCCATACTGATACGTAATGACCAGACAGGTTAGATACGATAACGCCAGACTCAAGACAATATACGAAGGACACTTCACATTATGGATTATATACAAAAAAAAAATCAAAGCAATAGTGATAAGCGTGGACGCTGAAAAAGCATTTGATATGGTTAATTGTAATGTTCTTTACAGAGTTTTACATAGATTTGGTTCCCAAGACACAATTAATAAAAATGATACAGACACTATATGACAATCCTACTGCTAGGATTAAAGTCAATGGATATTTATCAAATAGTTTTACCCTAGAAAGGGGCACGAGACAGGGTTGTGCATGGTCACCACTACTCTTCGCGTTATATCTGGAACCATTAGGCCAATGCATCAGACAAAATGATATCAGGGGAATTACTATTAAAGGGACAGGGCATAAATTGGATTGTTATGCGGATGACATTTTGATCTATCCAGGGCAGCCAACATACTCTTTACCTAAATTGATGCAATCCTTTGAACAATATGGTCAATTATCAGGATACAAGATCAACATAGAGAAAACCCAATTACTTTCATATTACTATAGCCCACCAAGAGAAATTGAAAGTCGATACCTCTGGGCATGGCGCACAGAGTCTTTCAAATAGTTGGGCATCATTTTTGCCAAAAGATTTGGCAAAATTATCAGAATGTAATTATCAGCTTTTATATAAAAATATTAAGGAAGATGTGGCAAGATGGAGCCTGATTCCTTTTTTCAGTTTCAGTTCAAGGATTGAGTCTATTAAAATGAATATACTGCCTAGACTGTTATATCTCTTTCAGCCCCTACCAAAGAGATTAATCAAAATCAATTCAATGAATGGAACAAGATGCTATCAAGGTACATTTGGCAGGGTAAAGGGCCTAGAGTTCGTCTCAAAACTGTATTTTGCAGCACAGTTGAGAGCTGTGATATGTTGGTGCAACCCATCATATGACAGTCAATGGAAAAACATTGAGGAGCGCGTACATCCCATCCCCATACAAGCAATTTTGGCTGATAACAACTTGCAAAGGTACATAAATACTATTGGTAACCCATGGGTGAAATTGACTCTTAAAATATGGAAAACTACTATAAAAGAATATAATCTAGAGTGAGATATTGCAATTCTTAAATGGTGTGCATCTGGCTCGGATTTTACACAAAATAAATTGGATGCTGGATTTAAGGACTGGACAGCTAAAGGAATAACAGATATTTGCAACATAATGAAAGAAGGAACACTGTTCAGTTTTGAAATGCTTAAAGAGAAACACTTATTATAAAAACAAGATTTTTATCGGTATTTACAGATGCGACAATATGTTAATAAGATGCTGAAAAATGTAACCAAAGCAAATACATGCTTCATAAAGCTCTTTAGAATAGCATATAATTCAGATAATGGCAGTAGAATTATTTCTAGCATGTTCACGGGGTTGTCAAATCTTAAAACACATTCGATTTCATACATTAAAACAAAATGGGAGAGATAAGTAGGGATAATTATATCTGAGGAAGAATGGACAACAATATGGAGATATCAATGGAAGTGTACCAGTTCACAGAAATGGGGGGAGTTTGGATAGAAAAACTTGATAAGATATTTTATTACACCCTCTCAGAAATCCCATTATGTTAGTAACCTCCTTGTTTGCTGGAGCAATTGTGGAAATCAAAATGCAAATCATTATCATATATTTTGGGACTGCCCTGGTATGAAAAACTATTGGAGGGTGATACGCAATGCCCTACAAGATATCTTTAAATGTGAAATACCCTTAGAGAGTAAGACAATATATTTTGGATATATACCTCAAGAATGGTTGAAAAGAGACAGATATTTAATGAATATACTGCCGGTGGTTGGTATGAAGACTCTTACTAGGAAATAGTTATCACAGGAGAGCCCAAATTTAAACACATGGATGGAAATTACAATGGACATTTACAAAATGGAGAAGATAACAGCATCTGTTAACTATAAGCTGGAACAATTTGATTCATACTGGGAAAATGGTTTAACTACATAATGCCTCATAGGACTGATTTTATTCTCACAAATCAATGAACCTGTTGTATAAAAAGATCACTCCCTACTTGTACATAGTTCTTTCCTTTGGCTTGTTATTTTTCTTTCCACTCTTTTCTATAAGTGTATACCTCAGATAAATACTTTGTGGAGATTTGTGATATACATCATTATATGATATATATGTACAATATCTGAAATACATCTTATGGAAATGTATGTTTGATGATGAACTTCAATAAAAAAATAAATTACAAAAAAAAAACAATACGCAGACGATTTATTGCTGCCATCACAGACACGGACTGATTGTACAGAAGAATGTGTGACTTTGTTGAATCATTTTGCAGACAGAGGACATACAACCTCTTTGCCAAACTTCCAAATTTGCCGGCCTACAGAGACATATTTGGGCAGAGACCCGCCGATTTGGGCCGGAGCGTGTGACTCTCATTGCTCAGTCTCCCAGACCTTCTGCCAAGAGACAGACGATTCCTGGCAATGACGAATTGCTGTCGACATTGAGTGCCTGAATACCGCATCTATGACGCTTTCCCACGAGTCGCAGTAACGCAGGATGCATCTGATACAATACAATGAAATGAGAATTACCCTATTACAGTAAGCCGTTCCATCTGAATGTGAATGAAAATGAGCGTTTCGAACGCTTAGTATTAACCCACGGTGGCTTACGAAGACCAGTAGCACATTTTTCCACCCTATTGCATCTAGCGGTTAGAAGAATGCCAGGATGTTTAAAGACGGTGGTAACAACAGCGGCAGTGGGCGAGAAGACTGCACCGTTAATACTGCAGCTTGTTTGTATGCTGCAGACCCCTCTGCTGCAATGTTACTCCTTAGCTCAGATGCTACGCAATATTTCACTACCGCAAGCCGCACGGGGTACTTAAAAGGTCAAATTTGATTTTTAAAAGAGCATTTGCATTCAGCCCGACCACCCTGGTTCCTGTGACTGGGTCAACACATCCCGATGACTGTGTTAAAGCCTATCCGCTGTACAGCTTGATAACCCAGAATTAATGCCTGATACGGAGGGCTCTTCTTGCAGGCCAAGCCATCACATCCTATTAGGAAGCTACCTTTGAAACTTTAGAGGTACAAACCAACCCCTAAGGAACTTCTGCTCAGGCAGCGGAGCCATTTGCTCTAACACGAGCGACTGGCAGTAAACATCTATATGGACTCTAGGCAGGCCTTGGGATGGGACATGATTTTGGATCACTTCGGAGTTCATTACTTCTGCGGGTAAACCCATTCAGCATACGTATAACATAAAAATGTTAAAAGCAATGCAGCTGCCCAAACAAACTGTTGTCTTTAAGTACGAAGCTCACACTAATGGCTCAGACCCCATAAGTACGGGAAATGCTGCTGCGGACGCATCGGCTAAAGAAGCTGCTAATTCAGGAAAAGTTATGCTAGTACATATGCAGGTGCAATGTACTCTTGTAACGGTTACCCCAGATCTGCAAAGATTTATTTCCGCCAATGACGGAACTCCGCAAAAGGATACTGGATTACAAAAGGAAAAACAGAGTTTTCAGGAATCTGAGTGGGTGTGGAGACATCCGTAGAATCTCGTTGTGTGTCACAGGAATCGGGGTATTATACACCAATAATGGCTTGCACCCAGACGAATAATAATTGCGGCACAAGTTATGCGAAGCTGTGAGATTTGCTCGTGACACATTGGGGGAAAGCCACCTGCTAAATTTGATCATTTTCCAACCGCGTCCGCACCATTTGCCAATGTACAGATAGATACCTGCTGGTAGGGGTTATAAGTATCAGTAATAGTAGATATGCCCTCCAAATGGGGGAGGCGTTCCCCACTAGAAAAGATGACACCGTACCTGCGGTTTAGATATTAATGAAGGAAATTATTCCCAGATTTGGGGTTCCATGCAGGTAAATTAATTAAGGAATTGAGACCAGAGATATAATTCCCTTGGGAATATCACCTTCCGTAACACTCGCATTCCTCGGGACTAGCAAAAAGAATAAATGGAGTATTAAAAGATATATTGGCTAAGGTATGTCAGAAAACTGGATGGAAATGGCTCTTCCCATAGCATTATACATTCTAAAAAATCAAGTGAGAGGCACATCTAAATTGACTCAGTTCCAAGTATTAATGGAAAGGCTTATACCGCCGGGGTCTCTCCCTCCTTTGATTAGTGCGCGAACGTCCCTGCTCAGAAATGATAAGTAAACCATAGAAGTTGTTAGGCAAAGCATTAAGAGCAATTCAAGGCCATGTATCTGCTTCCTTCCCCAGGCGAAAAAGAAACATTCATCCCTTTAAACCAGGAGACAATGTAAAGACGCTTCTAAATGACTCCCTTTCTTCTAAGCAGAAAGGGGTAGAAATCAGGTGATTCTGCTGACAAGGACTGCTGTGAAAGTCTGACGGAAGGCTGGCTGGGTACAGGGAACCAAGTGCAAGTGGTCTTCTCCTGAAGAAGGGAAGACGGGAAACTAAATTATGAAGAAATTACTTTTTTTCTGTGGTCAATTGGGGTTTATTATGCTGGGGAAAAGCTATAAATACTTACTTGGGCTTAGTTTATGAATATGCTACACGAACTAATGTATTTAGTTGTTGGGCGTGTATGGTTTTCCTGTGCATAAAGCCAACGCCTTTCAACGAAAAAGCAAGAATACGTCAATAAAATAATCAGCTACATCGAAAGCTATTATTGCTAGGAGAAAAAGGAAGGGATGAATACAGGATGGAATAAACAATCAACATAATTACAAGCTACATAGATGTCTATCTGCTCGCTATCCTTTAAGAGAAATTCCTTTAAGGGCTGGGATATGCCTGACTAATTTAACAAATCATAATGCCTAGATTCCATGTAGCTTCTCAAACAGGCGAAAAGCGCAAGTGTAGATAAAACAGGACAGGTCAGTTATTAGGAAGGAGCAGTTGTAGCGAGAAGTTTTATTTATGGTGGGAACTCCTCATCCATTATGGGCTAATTTGCAGTGATCACACTAGTGGTCATGGTTGCAAGATGTGCCGGCTCTTGGATAGCTCGGCCTGCAGCTTTCCCTGTAAAATTATCCGTACCGGTTAAACTGGAATCTCTCTATCCAGAATATGATGAAAAAGCTTGTTTAAACCTGAGACTTTTACCCGATGAATACGATATTCTCTATCCAGAGGAAAAAGAGAAGTGTGCTGAAAAGGAGGACGAAACGAAGGGACTGTGGAAGAAAATTAAATTTTGAATTCAATGTTGTTGTCAAGCTTGACTGGTTAAGTATTGCCCAAGATTTGGATCATGAGAGTGGCAGGATATGACGCAGACACTGTCCTTCAATAGAAGATGCCAGAATTGAAGAACTCCTAATTTTTGCCGATACTGGTTAATAGAGGAATTGAATGTGGAAATGGAGTTCTAATTTTGTAGACCCCATTGAAACATCTGTGAATTGGTTGATACCTAGCAAGTGCTTCTGGAAAGCACTGACTATGTTTATTCTAAACATTAGTTAATATAGGCTTTTGCCCAAATTTTTCCATATAAATTTAAGACGTAACCTGGCAGCGCAAGAGTCGTTAAGCAACGGCTCACCGTGATCACGTATTAAAAATTTAACCGTATACCGAGGACTGTGTATACCGATATCTGTTTAATAACGTGGTGAATTCTCTTACAATATAATACGGTAAAACAGGTTACATTCTTCGACAGTTACTCTATTATAGAGCAAAAATGCATGCATAAACTGACACTTATTTTGGAACCCCTTAAGTGTAGTGACAAAATTTCTTCTGTATAAATATCAGTTTGTTCGCAGCTGGATTTCAATTCTATTATTTTACGAATTATTACTTTTGAAGGAAATGTAAACTCATTATCATTCAAAGTAAATATTGTTGAGTATTTCATTATAAATTTTCAGGTACGCAAGTTGAGGTTTCGAAGACATGACGCTATGGATATCATCAAATTTAAAATTAATTTCGTGTTTTACTTAAGGTGTTTAAATAAGGTTTTTTTGGAGAAAAGTGAACGGGCGTGAATAGTTCGGTAATCTAATGCTATTAACGGGCAATGGAAGTCATTGTTAATTTGTATTCAAACAACATTTGCGCACAATTTATTCTCGTGTTTAGGACTTTTATTTGCATGGTAAATTCGTATATCTAATGCTTCGAGTTTTGTATAGTATATTTAGAATGTTATTTCGCGCTCTCTGTCAGCAATGAGATTGGCGTTTGCAGGGAAAAGAGAAGGGTGCTAATGGTTGGATAAATATTTAGTTTGGAGAAACAAAACAGAGATTGTTATTTTTAATGAGTATTTCAAAGCGTCTGGAGAAAACTGAGCACGAAACTGTATACAGTAGATCCTAAAAATAAAGACCAAATATTCAGGATTGTTGGATTAATTTATAATTGAAAAGACTAACATCCCCCAAATATCTACAAAATGTCACTCTTGTCTTCTTCAGTACTTCAGAACAACTGAAATAATGGCGAATACTACACTTTGCTTTTGTTCTTTAGCATGCAATATAGAAATACAAGTCTGCTGATATTGTCCGCCTGAGTACTTCTTCATCTATTTTAAAAAGGGCCGCCTTCTATTCGGAGGCTGTGTCTTCTGGTCCTGGACCCTTTGGCCAGAACAGTTCTTTTCTTAGACAGCGAGCCCAATATAATTGCGAATATAATTTTACTACTTCCCGCGTTGTTTCTTATTTATGAGAAATTGTATTAATCTTTAGATTCTATTCCAAAGTCTGCATTTGGAGTGGGAAGTTTGACATGGACAATAGCAGCTGTGAAATTCCGAATGACATTCCCAACGAACGTTATTGTTACACTTCAAGTTTGGTGCCAGAGAAGTTATTTTATCCTCAGCTGAAGAGTGAAAGAAAAAGTATCGATGGATTACTGCGTAATTGAATACTTTGTTTACAAGCTGCTGTAAATGAACCTTCGAAAAGGAGGGACGCAAATCTGCTCACAATACTCCCAAGTGATAGATGAAAAATAATTCATAATGCCTCAGTATTACATTTTTGCTGTTCTATCGAATTCTCTTGAAATGAATGTTAATATTACTTTTGTATCTTTACCAACGACTTAAACTGCAAGTTATCCTTTAAGAAGTCCTGCACGAGAACTCCCAAGTTCCTTTGCACGTCTGATTTCTAAATGTTCGACCCGGTTGTAAAATAGTCTATGCCTTTATTCCTTCAAACAAAGTGCAAGATCACACTCTTCACTGCACTATATTCCATCTGCTGCTTCTTTACCCTTTCTCGTCAGCTGTCTAGTTCTTCTGCAGACTGCATGGTTCACAACACTAGCCGCTCGTCCACCTATTTTTGTATCGTCCACCATAAGGTCAGAACGCCATTTCTCCCATTCACAGAAAAAACAGCATTTCCCTTCATTTCAGATTTTCCCTACGGCCCCATTCCGTAACTCGCTGTTCTACTGAGCTTTAGTTCTCTCCAATTGCTCTTATTCTTTTGGTTAGATTTGCATTTTCTCCAGGCAAGAGTTTTGCTATTAACAAGCTTTATCTCAGTCTCCCCGTCTGTCAATTGTAATAATGATTCTCTTGTTCTCTGTCTGATTACTCAATTTAGAATATTAAACGGCCTAGATAGAGTTGTTTCTTGTAGTGGGGAAATCAAGGATAAGGAGACACAGGCTCAGAATTCAGGGTCGTCCCTATCGAGCACAGATGAGGAGAGAGTTCTATAACTAGTGGGTGGTGAATCCGGGGAATTCGTTAGGACATATGGTTGTGGTTCAAGTTTTGAATCCTAACAGACTGTATAAACATAATCCAATCATTTATTTAATACTCCTGCTGTATCTTCACCTTCTATGCTGACATCATTTATTTCATCTAATCAGCCCCACTCTCCCTCTGATGTTCGGATATTTATATCCATATGGTTAATAACTGGGCGTCTTACTTCATCTGCCTTTTTTCATAATACTCCCGCTTTACTTGTCACGTTTTTCGGCTTAACATATCATCATAACCGTTATCACAGCTTATAATTTGATGTGGCTCGTGTACTTTTCACTTGTCCGTTTTCTATTCCCATTATCGTCAGAGGAACGATAGGTTTAAACAATAATATGTAAGTCATAGGAGCAGAATTGGGCCATTCTGCCCAACAAATCTGCAACGCCTTTCTGTCATGGTTCGGCTCTTGAATAAATACGGAGTATTATTTTGGGTTATGCACTTCTTACAAAACGCTTTGTTTTTGAATACTACTTATTTATAATCTCATTAATATACATTGAAGAGTAACGACTTTTATGGGACCACCAAGCTTGGTGCAATTGACATAACAACAAAAGACATGAGAGTGTGAGTCAATAATTCATCGTCGAATATTTATAACAGTTAACAAATGTCTGGATTAAATATTGTGAAAATGTTGCATTTTGCAATCAATATTTATATTAAAATACGGTTCTTTCGCCTCATAAACAATGGACTTTGTTTCGGGTTCTCTTTAATTATTTATTCCCATTGGTCCAACTTCTTGGTTTTAAAGAGACTTAGAAGTGGCGTTGTTATCCGATATTTATAGATTGACATTGGGCCTGAGATACAGGCAGGCTGCACGGCCTCAGAAACAGGAAATCGGTTTTCGCTGACTCTGGAGATAAACAAACAGAATAATGATGGTCTTCCGTTACGTAAACCATCGAATTTGTTCGATTGTCATTTAATGATTCCTTCACTTGAGGTCTTAGGTGAAAGTTGTCGTTAGAATTTTTAAGGCTGTAGCAACAACTGGGTGAATTGTAGTCTTGGCTGACGTTTCTGTTCATGTTACATTTGATGCCAATCAGGAGAATGATGGTGACAAGAAAGAGAGCAGAAGTGCAGCCGAAAATGACAATTAAGTAAAGATTCAGGTCAGAGAAATCTTCGGGCATCACTACAAAATTACTGTTTTCAATGCTTCTTTCAGTGATGTTGTCCGTAACTGTAAGGAGAATTGTAATCGTGCAGGAAAGGCTTGGCTGCCCATTATCCTTCACCACAATTACTAGAGTTTGTGTAGTGGCATCAGACTCCAAAATATTACGAGCTGTTCTAATTTCGCCCGAGCTTTGCCCAATATTGAATAAACTAGATTCAGTGGGTCTCTGCACCTGATAGGACAGCCGCGCGTTCTGACCAGAATCTGCGTCAGTTGCCATTATCTTGGTGACCAAGTACCCCTGACCCACTGAATGCGGCACGAACTCCACAGCTGCTAATCCACTCTCTGCTGAAGGTGAAACAATTACTGGAGCGTTGTCATTTTGATCCAGGATGATCACATTCATCGTAGCGGTGCTGCTCAGTGGGGGCACTCCGGCGTCCCGAGCTTGAACGTAGACCTGGAACGTTTTGATATTCTCATAATCAAAAGAGCACAGCGCATAAATGGTACCATTCACAGAATTAATGTTGAGATATCTGGATACTGGTAAGTCCTGGATAAGGCTCTCTACAAACGAGTAAGAAACATAAGAATTCTGATCCAAATCAGGATCGACAGCAGCTGCTGCGTAAATAAACGCACCAGGAGCGTTGTTCTCCATCACATAAACTGTGTAAGAAGACTGTGCGAACCTCGGGGCGTTGTCATTGACATCAGAAACCCATATCTGGATAGTTTTGTTCGTCGATCGAGGAGGAGATCCCGAGTCCCAGGCGAAAACAGCAATATTATAGAGTGCTGTATTTTCCCGATCTAACAAGTCAATGGTAATTAGTTTATAATGATCGCTCGATGATGCCTGCAACTTAAACGGAATACGTGGTGGAATCTTGCAGTGAACTTCTCCGTTCACCCCAGAATCTCGATCATGCACATTGATCATTGCGATTACTGTCCCGCGCCCTGCAGTCTCTGTGACCTTTGTAGTCACCAGGTTTACTTCTATTTCCGGGTCGTTATCATTGACATCAGCAATCCTGATTAGAACTTTAGAATGCCCTGCAATGGCTGGTGAACCTCTGTCCACAGCCTGAACATCCACTGTGTAACTGTTTGCCTCTTCGAAGTCCAGATCTCCTAAGACTCTAATTTCTCCCGTCAGGGGATCCAAACTGAACAATTCCTGCACTTTCCTTGGGACACGATTGCTGAAAGAGTAAGTTACCTCTGCGTTTAAGCCTTCATCTGCATCCGAAGCGTGCACGGTAACCACTGGGGATCCCTTAGACGTGTTTTCTGCCAGGCTGGCTTTGTATATCTTCCGATCGAAAATCGGCGCGTTATCGTTGCTGTCCAGCACAGTAATTACAACCTGAGTTGTCCCAGATTTCCGTGGCTTTCCTCCGTCAACGGCCGTCAACACCAGCTGAAAAGATGCCTGCCTCTCGCGGTCCAGGGATTTCTCCAACAATAGCTCTGCAATTTTAATGCCTTCTTCTGCGTTCTCCACTTTCAGACTGAAGTGTTCATTAGGGCTGATCACGTACGAAGTGACTGCATTTGTCCCCACGTCCAGATCGAGAGCGCTCTCCAGCGGAAAACGAGAGCCGAGTGCAATAATTTCAGCAATCTGCAAGGCAATGGTGCTTTGCGGGAAAATGGGCGAATTATCATTTATATCAACAATCTCCAATTCACCGCGGTACATTTCTGGGGAATTTTCAATCACAATTTGGAAAGGAAGAATGCAGGTAGATATCGATCCACAAATTTTTTCTCTGTCCATTCTCTCATTGACAAATAAAACCCCACTCTGAAAATTTAATTCCGCATATGGTTTAATGCGACCGGAGACAAGCCGTCCTCTACGAGCAAGCAATGTTCCAGCCTTTAATCCCAAATCTTCAGCAATGTTTCCAATGATTGATCCCCGCTCCATTTCTTCGGGAATCGAATAGCGAATCTGTCCGAAAACCATATTGAATGCACAAATAATAACAATAAAAAGCAATCCCAGGGACTGCAAGGCTTTCTTACCCTGTACATTCGCCATTGTTGTGAGGCCGCCTTCTTTTCCAGAAGCACGAATTTACTTCGGTTACTTTGCGAGAGACACTTGACTGAAATATCTAACTAAACCTTGTCTTCCCGAAATGACGGACTGTTCCAGTCTGTTTCAATAAATGGTCGCCTAGAATAAAGTAAAATACCGGGTCTTTTCCGTGTAATTCTGCTTTCGTTCACTGGTGGGGGTGGAGCAATGGATCTCTAGCTGCACTTGAGATCCTGATTGGTGTACAGCGACACAAAGTGTTCTTGTCAATAATTACGCCAGAACTTCTTAAAGCTGAACGGCGCCAGGAATGGCAGTCTACTGTTTACGGGTGTACAACTGTAATTTCTGCCCCAATGTCACAAGAAGCTTAGCAGTTTATTCCGCAATTTTTGTTCTGTTCCAATGTTTACACCAAAGCGATAAAACTGATCCTACAAATGTCAACTGCGTGTATTAAAAGAGCTGCGTGCATGCATGCTGATATTGCAAGATTGGCTCAGGGACTGCTACTGTCTCTTCCACCTGTAATGAACCCTAAATTTATATTATGAAAATGTTTATCTTCTGTAGTAAATCTCGTGATGTCAAACAGGATTAGAAGTAAATGGGCAGTGAATGAGAAGTTAACGACCGCATAGAATCAATTCTGTGGTATTGGAAATCTAGACTAAAAGACGTGGAAATGTTATGAAATAATCATGGGGGTGGGCCTAATGGATGACTTCAGTCATCCGCAGATCTACTCGCTTGTAGAAGGATGTTCTATCTAAATGAAAAAGAAATTTCTACAAAACTAAAACCATATAACAATTACAGCACGGAAACAGGCCATCTCTGCCCCTCTATTCCGTGCTGAACGCTTAGTCGCACCTCGTCCTACCGACCTGCATTCAGCCCAGAACCCTCCATTCCTTTCCGATCCATATACGTATCCAATTTTACTTTAACTTACTAAAATTTAACTTTAACTTTAACTTACTTTAACTTGGTAATTAGAAACAGAAAATATTGGAAGTACACAATTGTTCAAAGTGGAAAACGTTCTGACAAGAATGATGTTTCCGATCAATAATTAGTCAATTTTATTTCCCTCCGCATCCACTGATCAGCGGGGCAGTTCCGGTATTTCCTGTCGTTCTAAGTTCAAAGTACAAAGTAAATGTATGTCACAAGATACAACCTGGTCATTTGCTTTCATGTGGGGATAGTCATTAAAACCAAGTAATATAATACAATCACTGAGAGAGCGCCACCAACAAGTTGGACAAACGACCAATGTGCAAATGACAAAGTAAATGAATACAGAAGCAAAATAAAAGACAGTGAAAGGACGTAGCCATGAAAATGAGTCCATAATTTGTGGCAACAGTTCAGTGATGGGGCGAATCAATTTGAGTGAAGTTATTCCACTGGTTCAGCAGCCTCATGTTTGAGGGTAATAACTTTTCCTGAACCCGGTAACGTGGATCCTGAAGCTCCTCTACCATATTCCTCTTGGCAGCAGCGAGAAGAGAGCATATCCCGGATGGTGCGAGTCCCTGATAGTGGATGCTGCTTTCCTGCGACAGTGCTCCATGTATCTGTGCTTATTGTTGCAGAGGTCTTTGCCCGTGATGGACTGGCCCATATCCAATAGTTTCTGGAGGATTTTCTGTTCAAGAGTACTGGTATTTCCATACCAGGCCGCTATGTTACTAGTTCATATGCTCTTCATCACACATCTTTTGAATGTAGTCAAAATAATATTAAATCAGTAGAAAGAGATGACATACGATTGTAAGTTGTAGAGTCTCTTTCTGCTGAGTTAAGAAATGGCAAGGGTAAAAGGACCCGAATAGCAGTTGTATAAAGTCCTCAAACAGCAGCCGGGATATGGATTACAAATTACAGCAGGAGATAGAAAAGGCGTGTCGGAAAGGCAATGTCATAATAAGCGTTGAGCATTTTTAAATTGAAGTGGATTGGGAAAACAAGGTCAGTACTGGACCTCAAGAGGGAACAGTGATCACAATATGATCGAGTTCGCATTGAAATTTGACAGGGAAAGAATAAAATCCAGTGTGTTGGTATATCAGCGCAATAAAGGAAATTACAATGGCAGGAAAGAGCAACTGGCCAAAGTTGACTGGACAGGGACATTTACAGCAAGGACAGCAGAGCAGCAATTGCAGGAGTTTCTGCGAAACATAAGGGAAGTGCAAGACAGATATATTCCAAATAAGAAGAAATTTTCAATGGGAAGAAGGACAGTACCGTGGCTGACAGGTGAAGTCAGAGCTAAAGCCAAATCAAAAGAGTGAGAGTACAAGGAAACCAAATCTAGTGGGAAGATAAATGATTGGGGAGCTTTTAAAAACTAGCAGAAGGAAACTAAGAAGGTAATTGGGAATGAAAAGATGAATTATGAAATGAAGCTTGCAACTAATATGAAAGAAAATACTAAAAGTTTTTTTTTTTTTCAGAATATAAAGGGTAAAAGAGAGTCGAGGGTAGATGTAGGACCAATAGAAAATGACGCTGAAGATATTGTAATGAGAGGTGCAGCGATGGCAGAGGAATTGAAAGCGTATCAGTCTTAACAGTGGAAAACGTCTGTAATATACCAGACATTCGAGAGTGTCAGGGAAGTAAAGTTTGTGCAGTGACAATTACAACTGAGAAAATGCTCAGCAGATTAATGCTATGAGTGTGGACAAATCTCCTCGACCTGGTGGAATGCTCCGTCGGGTTCTGAAGGAAGTAGCTGGAGCGATTGCAGAGACATTAACAATGATCTTTCAAGAATCGATGGATTCTGGCATTGTGCCGAATGACTGGAAAATTGCAAATCTTACTCCGCTATTTAATAATGTTGGGAGACAGCATAAAGGAATCTATAGACATGTTAGCATGACATCAAAGGTTGGGAAGTTGTTGGATTCAATTGTTAGAATGAAACGACGAATACCTGGAGGCATATGACAAGAAAGGCCAAAGTTAGCATGGTTTCCAGGAAGGAAAATGCTGCCTGACAAACGTACAGCAATTCTTTGAGGAAATTAAAAGCAAGGTAGATGAAGGAGATACAGTAGACGTGGTGGACTTGGAATTTCAGAAGGCCTTTGTCATGGTGCCGTACATGAGGCTGCTTAGCTACTTAAGAGCTCATGGAATTAAAAAGAAGTTACTAGCATAGGTGGAGCATTGGCTGATCGGCAGAAAACAGAGAGTGGGAATAAAGGGATCCTATTCTGGCGACTGCTTTTTACGATGTATGTCAATGATTTGAACTACCATAATAATGGATTTCTGGCAAATTCGTGGATGATATGAAGATAGGTGGAGGAGCGAGGAGTGTTCAAGAAACAGAGAATCTGCAGACAGACTTAGATAGTTTAGGGGAATGGACAAAGAAGTGGCAAAAGAAATACAATGTTGGAAAGTGTATGGTCATGCACTTTGGTGGAAGAAATAAATGGCCAGGCTATTGGTTAGATGGGAGATAATTCAAAAGGTAGGGATTAAAAGGAATTTAGGAGTCCTTGTGCAAGATACCTTACAGGTTAACCTCAAGGTAGAGTCAGTTGTGAGGAAGGCGAATGCAATGTTGGCATTCATTTTTGGAGGTGTAATATATAACAGCAGGGATGTGATGTTGAGGCTCTATAAGGCTCTCGTAAGACCGCACTTGCAGTATTGTGTGCAGTTTTGGGCTCCTTATGTTAGAAAGGATATACTGAAATTGGAGAGAGTTCAGAGAAGATTCACAAGAGTAATTCCAGGAATGAAAGGGTTAATATATGAGAAACATCTGGCAGCTATTGGGCTGCATTCCCTAGAGTTCAGGAGATTGAGGGAAGATTTCATAGAAGCATTCCGAATGTTAAAAGGTCTGAACAGATTAGATATGGCTAAGTTATTTCCCACGGTAGAAGATTCTAGGACAAGAGAAAACAACTTCAGGAATGAAGGACGTCCATTTAGAACTGAGATGCGGAGAAAAATTACTTTAGTCGGAGGGAGGTAAATCTGTGGAATTTGGAGCCACGAGAGGCTGTGGAAATCAAGACACTGGGTGCAGTTAAGGCAGAGATAGATAGGTCCTTAATTAGCCAGGTCATCAAAGAGTATATCGGGCAGGCAGGGGATAAGCCCATGATTGAATGGCAGATCAGACTCGATGGGCCGAATGGCCTACTTCTGCTTCTATGTCTATTGGTCTTACAGTCTAAGTTTTAGATATCATGCCGAATCTTCGCAAACTTCTAAGGAAACAGAACTGCCGTTCTTTCTTGGTAATTATACTTACATGCTGAGACCAGGACTGAGCCTCTGGAGTGATATATAGATTTTCATTCTCCCTCCTATATGCTGATTCGTAACCATTTGGATTCCGCCAACGACTGTGGTGTCTCAGTAAACATGAAGATGGCATTGAAGCTATGCTAAGCCTCTCAGACATAAGTATAAAGTGAGTAAAGCAGGAGGCTAAGCACATAGCCTGTGGTCACCTGTATTGATGGAGATGATGGGAGAGATATTTTTGCCACTCAGAACTGACTGGGGTCAGCAAATGAGGAAATCGAGAATCCAATCGCAAAAATATGTATTGAGGCCAAGGCCTTGGAGCTTATTGATCAGTTTCGAGGAGATTATGTAATTGATAAAAATCACCCTGATGTATGCATCTTTGCTGAGCCCATGTCCCAAGGTTCATTGAAGAGCAAATGAAATTGCATCTGCTGCGCACCTGTTGTGCAGGTAGACAAATTGGGGCGGAGCCATTTCCTTCTCAGGCAGGAGTTGATATCTGTCAACACCAACTTCTCAAAGCACTTCATCGCAGTGGATACAAGTGCAATAGTCATTAAGGCAGGTTGCCACCTTCTTTTTAAACTCCGATGTAACTGAAGCCTGCTTGAAGCGAATGAGTACCTCAGACTACCGAAGTGAGAGGGAAAAGATATTTTACGAATTACTTCTCTTTTTCATTTACCAATACAACACGGAGTAGGCCCGTCGAGCCAGGCCATCCTAGCAACGCGCGACAAACCCTAATCTAATTAAAGGACAAATTCCAATGACCAGTTATCCGACCGGATACGTTACCTAACAGCGAGAAGAAACTGAAGAACCCAGGGAAATCCCACTTGTCCACCGGCAGGATGTACAGACACAATTTTATTTCGTAAGGGGTGAAAGCATTCTAGAGACGCCATAGTTTAGGAGGTTTCTTCCGTGGTTCAATCTTAGTCTGGAGATGGCTTCTGGAGACGTACATGGACCTGTTGGATCTTTCATGGTCGCTAGACCTAAATGCCACTGATTTGGCCCTCAGCACACTACGGATCTCATGGCTCATCCATGGGATTCTGGTTGGGAAAAACTCAGAATTATTTCTTGTGGACACTGTGGTGTATTCTGTCAAATGCTCTGATGAGTTCCTGAACACGGCCCAATTCACCGAAGAGCTCTCGTAGCGTCCGTTGAGTGAACTTTGCCTTTTCTCCTTGTAGTGACAGAAGATGAGAGGTGCCCTGATAGAGGTGTATAAGCTGATGAGAGGTATTCATCGTATGAATAGTCAGAGGCTAATTTCCAGGGCTCAAATGGCTATCATGGGAGGGCACAGTCTTAAGGTGCTTTCCAGTGGATACAGAGGAGATATCAGGGGTAAGTTATTTTACGCAGAGTGGTGAGTGCATGGAATGGGCTGCCGACGAATGTGGTGGAGATGGATACGATAGGGTCTTTTAAGAGGCTCCTGGATAGGTACATAGAGTTTACAAAAGAGGGCTATGGGTAACCCCAGGTCATTTCTAAAGTAAGTACATGTCCGGCACAGCATTGTGGGCCGTAGGGCTTGTAAGGTACTGCAGTTTTTCTATGTTTCTCTCTCCCATGGTCATCTTTGTTGTCCTTATCTCTAGAGAATGTTTCTTTAGCTCCTGTGTTTATGCAGATAGAAGAAATAGAGCCAAGTTATCTGCTTTCCGGAAATGCGGTCCGGGAAAGGAACAGCAATCAGTCCTTACCGTAGTAGAGCAGTGGTCTAGTGTTTTGGGACCCCTGGTGCTGCAGGGTTTATGCTGTTGCGGTATGCCTTGTCAAAGATTTATTTACACGTGTGATTGAAGACCCTACTATGACATGAAATTATGAAATGCCTCCGACGAACTGTTTCTTTCTGGGGGTGGAGGGGGAGGTGGCAGCTTTCAATATTCCGAGTGCCTCACTACTGTCGGCTTTCGCCTGTGTATAAGCTGTTGTGTAGATCACGGAGAAGAACTCTCTTGGCAAATAGAACGGTCGGCACTGACTTGTTAAATGTTCCAGTTTGGAAGAACATGTGTACAACAAAATCACCACATCCGAGCACAACGGACATTTTATCATGAAACAAATCCCCCACCTTCTTCCTCCTACAAATTCTGTGCATGGAGAAGACTTCGTCTCTGATCGCCGAATGAGACGTGTTAATATTGATCCACGTCTCCGTTAAACACAGAGCAGTTATTTCTCATTTCCGTGCATTGAAGCACACTTGCCCTTTGGTGTTTTATTTTCTTCTCCAGCGACAGGATATTTACGAACCAGATGCTGGATAAAGGGCTCTCATTCCTCTGCGATTCAGCCTGGCTTGGAGACCTCCCCTCCTCTACCTGTTCCAGCAATGGCGATCTACCTTCGTCCGCTTAAAAGCGTCGCAACCGCATGCGTGATTGTTCAGTCTGCCAACTGCTTCAGATGATCGTGAAATCTCTAGTTCATCAAGATAGGTAAAAAGTCCGTTCCTTGCCGTCGGTGGTGTAGTGGCATTCGTTCTGGACTTTGAGGCGAGTGATCACGGGTTCGAATCCGCTGGCTCCTTGCATGCTTTATAAGGCCATAACACATAGGGGCAGAACTAGGCCATTTGGCTCCTCGAGTCTGCTGCGCCATTCAATTATATCTGATCATTTTTCCCTCCTCAACCCCATTTCCCAGCTTTCTCCCCGTAACCTCTGATGCCACGACCAATCAGGAACCTATCTATCTCTGCCTTAAATACACCCAACGACCTGGTATCCACAGGTACACATGACAACAAATTCCACAAAGTCACCATTCTCTGGCTAAGGAAATTTCTCCCCATCTCTGTTTTGAATGGACGCCCCTGTATCCTGAGACTGTGCACTCTTGTCCTAGAGTCTCCCACCAGCAGAAGAATCCTTTCCACATCCACTCTGTCTAGGCCTTACAACATTCGAAAGATTTCAATGAGCTCAGCCCCCACACCACCATCCTTCTAAATTTCAACGAATACAGACCTAGAGCCATCAAACGTTCTTCCTATGATAATACTTTCATTCCTGAAATCATCTTTGTGAACCTCCTCTGGATCCCCCCCAATACCAGCACCTCCCTAATAAGTTGCAGAGCCCAGAACTGTTCACAATACTCAGGGTAAGGCCTCACGAGTGTCATAAAAAATCTCAGCATCACATCCCTGTTCTTTTATTCTAGACCTCTTGAAATGAATGCTAACATTGTACTTGCCTTCCTCATCCCCGACTGAACCTGCAAGTTAACCTTCAGGAAGTTCCGCACATGGACTCCCAAGTCCTTTTGCATCCTAGATTGTTTTCATTTTGTCCCCGTTTAGCAAATGGTCCACAGAAGTATTTCTACTAAAATGTGCATGATCATGCATTTTCCAACATTGTATTTCATTTGCCACCTTCTTGCCCATTCTCCTAATCTGTCTAAGGGCTTCTGCATCCTTCCTGTTTCTTCAAAACTACCTGCCTCTCCACCAATCTTCATATCATCTGCAAACTTGGCAATAAAGCCATCTATTCCATCATCTAAATCACTGATATACAGCATAAAAAGCAGTGGTCCCAAAACCGACCCCTGTGGAACACCACTAGCCACAGACAGCTCACTAGATAAGAATCATTTTACTCCCACTCGTTGTCTTCTTCCAATCATCAAATGCTCTAACCATGTTAGTAACTTCCCTATTTCGAAACTACTTATTTTACTTTTTCTTTCAAATATTATTCTGCTACTGAGCTGTATTCGATTGGAAGCTGTGGTTTACATTGTTGTGGTGCCTTTTTGGGTGGGTTGAGCGATCTGGAGTTCTGCTGTCATCATAAGGCCATTCGGCCATAAGTTACAGGATCGGTTAGTCCATTTGGCCCACCAAGTCTGCACCGCCATTTCATCATAGCTGTTCCAATTTTCCCCTAAGCCCCAAGCTCCTTCTTTCTCCCCGAATCCGTTCATGTCCTGACCAACGAAGAATTTATCAACCTCTGCCTTAAACATAGTTAAAGACTTGGCTTTCGCAGCTGTCTGTGGAAAGAATTTCACATCAACCGATTCTCCTTTGTCTACAGATTTGACAGACAATATTTCCCCTTCAGGAAACCATGCTCACCATCATGTGCTCACCATCATGGAAAACCATTTTCCATCATGTGCGTCCAAGTACCCTAATACCTCATCCTTAGTAATCGATTGCAACATCTTCCCAACCACTGATGTGAGATAAACTGCCCTATAATTTTCTTTCCTCTGTTTGTCTCCCTTTTTGAAGATTGGAGTGACTTGTGCAATTTTTCAGTCTTCTGGAACCATTTTAGAATCTAGTGATTCGTGATGGATCATTACTATAATGCCTTTACTGTCTCTTCATCAATCACTTCCAGAACCCTTGGGTGTACAGCATCTGGTCCAATTGACTTCAGTCTTTTCAGTTTTTCAAGACCTGCTCCTTCACTTTGGTAACTTCACAAACTTTAAGATCCTGACACCTGGAACTTTCAGCAAACTGCTAGTGTCTTCCACCGTGAATTCTGATGTAAAACACGTATTCAGTTCTTCTGTCATTTCGTTGTTCCCCGTTACTACCTCTCCAGAATTGGTATTTCAGCAGTCCGATGTACACTCACACCTCTCTTTAACACTTCATGTATCTGAAGAAACTGTCGGTATCGTCTTTAATATAATTATATAATCCGACTAACTTCTCATTAAGCTTTGCTCTACAATATGTCCTCTCTTAGGTCTTGATATTATTTTTCAATTCTCTTGTTTGCCACAGTTGTATCATATTTCCTTTCAACTACTTCTTCCGCTTTGGGATGTATATATCCTGCTGAATTGCTTCCAGAAATTACTGCCATTGCAGCTGGGCCATCATCTCCACCAGTGTTCTTTTCCAATCAATTCTGGCCAGCTCTTCTCATATCTCTGTAATTCCCTTTACTCTATTGTGATACTGACACATCTGACCTTAGTTTCTCCTTCCCAAATTTCAGGGTGAATTCGAGCATATAATGATCACTTGCCCCAAAGGGATCCTTCACCTAAAGTGCTCTAATCAATTATAGTTCCTTGCACAACACCAAATCCGAACCTTTGCAGTTCGTTTGCTCTATTCACAATGATTCAAAGACTTCCGACCCTACCAGCAGAGCAACGCCGCCACCTCTGCCTTCCTGCCTGCCCTTTTCATACATTGTGTACTATCACTAGAGTATTCTTTCAGCCATTTTTCGGTGACGCCTGCAACATCTTGTCTGCCAATCTGCAATTGTGCTGCAAGTTCATCTACCTTACTCCATACGAATACAACACCTGCAGCCCTGTATTCAGCTTTTGGTTTCTTCAATGTAGATTTGTAAATGTGAGGACTTAAAAAGTGAACTATTGGGTGTACGAACCTTGCATCTCCTTGTCAAAATTAACAGGTAAAGATAGCAGCTTTAGGGATTTTGGTTTTCAAGCGATATTCAGGCCATGGATGAGGAAAAATAGATGCATATCAGCTGTAGGCAGGTAAGAACAAAAGGGGTACTTATGAAGTACAAGAACTTCAATATAACACAAGAGATAAATCAGAGGACTAAGTAAAGCATGAGATTGCCTTAGCAGGCAATTGCAAGAACAATCCTAAAGTACTGTGCGGATATGCTAAAAGCAACAGGATTGCAAAGGACAAAGGAGCAGATTAGTAATCTATGCGAGGAACCAGATGAGATCCGAGAAATCACAAATAGATTTCTTACATCTTTTGCGTCTGGATTAACTTGGTGTACACTCGCAGACTCGCAGACCCAGTGGGCAGAAGCAGCAGCAAGGTCAAGGGCCCTATAAAGATTGCATCTTCGAGTATTTAACTGATTACGTAAGGAAAAATATATGTACAGGAGGCCACAAAAAGGAGATATTAAATAGAAACCGTTTGTAATTTAGGGGAACTGCGTACGAAAAGACAACGGAAACGATCACAACTAGTAAATTAGGTTAACAAGACTGAATACGGGACAATTTGGCAAACAGATGAGACAAAGGTGTAATATAAAATTTGGTGAATACGCAGGGAAGCGAGAAGTGTGAAGCTAAAGCATAAATATAGTAATAACAAGTATGCTGCCCTTGAAATTGTTAGAGGAGGAAACCTACAAGCTAAGCCACAGGGGCCCGGCCTGATGTAGTCTACAGCAGTGTACAGGGTGAACCAGCATAGAGAGGACTTAGGCTGAGGTCCTGAAGAACAAATATAGCGGAAAGGTATGAAGCTAAAAAGCAGAACCTTAAATGTAGCAATCTCTGCATTGATGTGTGTGTCACGCGCTAGTGAGGGGAAGAACGGGAAGTTCTGGCAGTTGAATACGTGGTTGAAGAGTTGGTGGAAATGGCAGGTTTTCAGATTTGTCGATCTTTGGGATCTCTTCTGTGGACGGGATGACCTACACAAGAGGGATTGGTTACACCTGAGTTTGAGAGGGATGGCTTTGCAGGCAGGTTTGCTCGAGATGCTGGGGAGGATTTAAACGAGTTTCGCTGAAGGGCGGCAGCCAGAACTTTCGAAAAGATGAAGGCCCATAGGGTGAAAAGAGGTAAGCATTGTGCAGAGTGACTGTAAGGAAGGGTTAGTTAGTGGGCATGGCTTTACTTCAAGACGAAAAGATTTATCAATAATAGGAATGAGCGTCCAGTGTAAATCAGTGCATGGAATTACGATGCTCTGGCCTTTACAGAGAATTGCCTGCTTGATGTTGGGAGGTTTAGATGCTTCGAAAGAGAGAAAGAGAGATAGTGAAGCAGAAATATTAGCATTGCCAATCAGGAGTAGTACCACAGCTGCAGAAAAGGGAGAATATTGTGGAGGGATCATGTGCTGTGTCAGCATGGGTTGGTGGAAGTCAGAAACAGAAAAGCGGCAGTATAAAATCTATAAGCCGCCCAATACCCACCGGGAAACTGCGGAACAGAAAAGTAGGCAGATTTTAGAAAGGAGGAAAAATAACATGGTTACTTATATAGTAGTCTGCCGGACTGACCCTACTTTGCTGAGGCCCAGCGACAGCACTCAGACACCTCTTTTTACCCCTCCAACAGGATCCCACTAAGAAACACCAAGCCATTGCCTCCTACAATATCACCGAACCTTTTTTAGCTCTGGGGATCTCCCATCCACTGCCACCAACCCCAGAGTTCCCGCACCCGACACTTCCCGTTTCTAACTTCTACTACCCAAGATCCACAAACTCGTTTGTTCATGTAGACCGACTGTTTCAGCTTGTTCCTGCCCCCATTGAACACATATCTTCATATCTCGACTCTCCCCCTAGTTCCGTTCCTTTCTGCTTACATCCGTGACATTTCACACGTTTTGCATCTTTTCAATGATTTCAAGATATTTTCGCTATGGATGTCCAGCCCCTATGCACCTCCCTCGCCCAGCAGCAAGGCCTCAAAGCTCCCCGTTTCTTTCGGAAGGCCAGACCCAACCAGTACCGCTCCACCCCACTCTGCACCGTCTTATTAATTCACCTTTTGGCTCCTTTCACTTCCTTTGAACAAAAGTTGTAGCCATGGACATTCGCCTGGGTCCCATCTATGCTTGCCCGTCTGTCGGCTACGTCGAACTGTCCACGTTCCAAGCCTACGCTGGTGACAGTCCCCCACTTTTCCTACGCTACATCGACGACTGCATTGGTGCTGCTTCCTGCACCCATGCTGAGCTCTACGACTTCTTAACCTTTGCCTCCAAGCTCCACCCTACCCTCAAATCTACCTGGTCTATTTCCGGCAGGTCTCTTACGTATCTGGGTGTCACTGTCTCTATCTCTGTAGGCAGGTTATCTATTGGTGTCTATTATAAACCCACAGACTCTCCAGCTACCTGGGCTATGCCTTTGATATAGTACCAAATATCACCCTGGTACTTGTAAAAATGGCATCTTCGTCTCTGAATTACTCAGTCTCCACCGCATCTGCTCTCAGGATGAGGCATTTCATTCTAGAAGGATGGAATGTCCTCCCTTTTCAAAAAAAGGGGTTTCCCTAGCTCCACAATTAACGCTGCCCTCAGACGCCTCTCTTCCCTTTTACGCACGTCTGCTCTTATTCCATCCTCCCTCTACTCTACCCGAGACAGGGTTCCTCTTATCTGTACCTGCCACATCATCCGCCTCCACATCCAGCATACAGTTTTCCGGAACTTCTGTCATCTCCAACGGGATCCCACCACCACCAAACACATCTTACCCATCCCCTCCACAATTTAAACTTGTATAAGGAATTGGTGAGGCTAAATTTGGAGTATTGTGTACCGTTCTGATCACTGAATTATAGGAAAGACGTCAACAGAATAAAGAGAGTGCAGAGGAGAATTAGGATAATAGTCACTCATTTTGCGCTGGTTTATGGTAGGTGGAAAGCAGGGCCAATATAATGGCTATTTTCTTACCTTAATAATGCCACTTTAATGCTATGACGTCCTGCATTTTGGCAAAGTAGGCGAAATAAAGGTTATGGGGAACATGCAAATAGGTGGAGATGAATGCATGGCCAGATCAAGTATGATTTTATTAATTGGCGGAATAGGCTCGACTGGCCAGATGGCCTACTCCTGCTTCTATATCTTATGTTCTTATGCTTTTATTTGAAGTCTGGGGCGATTCAGATGCTTGAAAGTCGGTAATATTCCACTTCAAATTATGAGAAAATCGTCGCACATTAACTACAGGGACAAGGATAAAGCTTGCATTTATCATAATCATCTGCTTTAACAATGTACTTCAATTAAGATTGGAATGTAGGGTTTCAGGAAAAGAAATTCGCTCTTGGATGATTCCGGTGACAAAACCCCGAGTAATAATACCTCTCGCGGAAGGGTGCAGTCTGACCAGTTCCAAAGCAACCTCAGAAATCTCTTGTTCTCTTGCACCAAGTAAAGGGTTCCTTGGAATTTCCCAGCCTGGAACAACAACCTTGGGGAACCGACATCTTCAACAATACCGCCTTGTTGCTTCTAGTTTAAGAAAACCAAGTAAACGACAATCAGAAGAAACAAAACCGATTTGATACGAAGGTGACAAGTAAAAAAAAAACATTAATGTCGGAAACATAATCAGGATTACTATGAAAGTACTTCGTTTCAGAGACTTTCTCGGGAACATTCTCGGTGACATTGCCTACTAAGACCATTGTACTTTGCGTGGTAGCATTCATCCAGCTCCAAAATTCTTCCCGTTGTTCTGATTTCGCCTAAATTGAACTCTATGCTAAAGAGAGCAGGATCAGTTGCTTGAACCATCTGGTAGGAGAGCGGAACATTATGACCAGAATCTACATCAGTCACCATGATTTTGGTGACCAAGTACAGCTGACCCACTGACTGGGGAAGGATCTCCATAGCTCACGATCTACACGGTGCTGGAGGTAAAACTAATTCCGACACGTTGTCAGTTTGATTCAGGATGATCACTTTCACTGTAGCGCTGCTGCTCAACTGTGGCACATCGCCGGAACGAGCTTGATTTGGAAGGTTTTGATTTTCTCATATTCAAATAACAGCTTTGCGCAAATGCTGTCTTCCATCGAGTTAATCACAACATAGATGGACACCAGTGCATCCCGCACATTCTCCCTGAAGTCGTAACAATATAGGAGATGTAGTCCAGGTTCGGATCAAACGCAGACAGTGCAAAAAATAGTTGCATCCGTAGAGTCATTCTTATCACACAGAAGGCGTAGAAATATTGGGAAAATTGCGGTGTGCTGTTATTGCTATCAGACGCCAATATATGGATGATTTTACATGTTAATAATGGACACCCAAAAACCCAGGCTGTGATTGGGGTGGTTTCCCCATCCAACAGGTGACTGGTGATCATTTTATAATGGCTGTTCGGGGAGGACTGAACTTAAAAGGAAAGACCCAATGGAATGTTGCTCGGAACTTACCAGTTTTCTCCGGGATCACGATCCGTAACGAACATCTTAGCTATCACTGTTCCAAGAGAGGCTTGGGGATTTTTGCCACATGAAGAGAACACCGTTATCTCAGGAGCAATATCGTTTACATCAATCAAATGCATTCGTACTTTGGAATATCCTGTAAGTGCTGACGAACAATTCTCCATGGTCTAAATATCAAGTTCGAGACATTCCTCCGCTTCAAAATCTAGCCGTTCCTGGAGTTCGTTCTCACCAATCTGAGGAACCAGGCCCATAACTTATGCGCTCTCCCTGGAACAAGATTAACGAAAGTGCAGTTAATACCTTGGAGCTTTGTTCACTAATGTTCGCTGTAGTGAACTACATGTACCTGTCTGGACACGCCCTCCCCCGCTGACTGCTCCTGTGGCTCCTCCCACTGACCGTGGGTCCTCCCACGGACCCCGGTGTAAAGGCGATTGGAGACACGGCCCCAGCCTCAGTCTCCAGGATGCAGTGTTGTGGTCAATTGCTGCTTGTTCTTTCTTCCAGCCAATATAAGCCTATATCTCGCCTCACGTCTCCAAGAGTTATTGATGGTGAATCATTCGCAAAAGTGCATTTCCTTCCCGCCTCATTTTCGAACATAGGTGCCTTTTTTTTTATTGTAGCCAGTATTAGTACTTAGTTATCCCGGATCTTGAAGGCCTTCCGCCGTCGACAGCCGTCGATACAAGTTGGAAAGATGCTTGTTTTTCACAGTCGAATGATTTCTCTTACTGCCACTCTGCATCTGGTACAGTATTGTTTCTGACGTGTACATTCATACCAGACTTCTTGTTGGGGCTGATGATATATGGATTGACCGCGTTCTGGATTAAGTAGCTACGGTTCAGGAAACAGGAAGTGGGAAACGGTGCAACAGATTCATCCATTTGCAGGACAATGTCTTTGTCCGGGAAAGACGTCGAACTTTAATCTAGAATCACCACTTTTATCCAGAAGCTCTATTTCACCGCGGTAAATTTCGAAGGAGAGGGAGAGCTTGCTTTTATTAGCTGGAAGACAACATTACAACTAAAATCCTCGAACCACCTGCGTTTACAATAGCTTCTCATCAAGAAATTTAAAATCAGTGCTTTAGTACTTCGGTAGTCTTGAGTTTCTAAACGATCAGAATCATCATATAGTTCGCTTGGTCCTTTAATTATCTGAACACCAGCTATTTGAGAAAACTTCTTTGACTATCCTGACATGTAAATTAAACTGCTGGCGTGTAAATACTGTTTAATTTTTAGCATTTTGAATGTATTGATTCTATAAACAATCTGTGACGTGGAAATATAATTGCTGTATTTCTTGGCAACTAACGAATGGAAAACGCATTCCTTGATGTCCAAGAAATACAACAATTATATTCATCCACCTTAACATTCTGGGTTTTCTGTGCACATATTTCATCAAAGTCTATCATCGCACACCAATTACATTAATATCCTCTATGATAGATGACGGGAAATTTATGATTTAGCACAAAATTCTAGATAAAACTCGTTCAAGAAAGTTGGGAAGGAGAAAAGTTTAGATGGAAAGCAGCATGTATCAAGAAATTGTACTGCAGTGCTGATGTGGTAGACTGCGTTCGAGGAGACGGGGATATACTGCATTTGTTTGTACTTAAGATAAAAGAACAAGAGGAGCGTTTGTCGTGATAACAGAGATAATTCGGAAGACAGAAAATTGTGATGCTGAATTATTGCGTATACGGTGTATTGTGCTTAATTATAATTGCGAGACGGGATGTATTGATTGTCGGGCTCTCCGTGCCCCAAAGTGCATACAGAATCAGGTTTAATATCACCAGTAGATGTCGTGAAATTCGCTGTCTTTGTGCAGTAGTGCATTTCAATGCATAGTAAATGTCTCAGAAAACCGTGAATTACAGTGAGTATTAAATAGTCGTTAAATGCGTAGTCCAAAAATAAAACTGAATAAAGTTGTGAGGTTGTGTTCATGGGTCCAATGCCCATATAGAAATCGAATGCTCCAGGGGAAGGGAATGTCCCTGAATTGATGAGTTGTATGCCTGCGGGTTCCTACACCTCCTCCCTTATAGCAGCAATACGTGGGTGATGGGACTCCATAATGATGGATGCCGACTTTTTGAGGCATCGCTTCAGGAACATACACATACTGTAGGCATCGGCATAAAGATTGGAGCGTTGAGAACATTAGAAATCGGAGCAGCAGTCTGCCATCTGACCTGGCGAGCCTTTTCGACCTTTCAGGGAGATCATGGCTGATCTGGCGGTGGACTCAGTCCATGCATTTGCCATATCCCCATAACCATTAAATCCTCTGCTATACAAAACTCTACATAACTATATTTTAAATATATATTATAAGGTAGACTACCTGGGCAATGAATTCTACAGATTCGCTACTATATGACCATAAGAAATGGGAACAGGATTAGGCAATTCGGCCCATCAAGTCTACCTCACCATTCTATCGTGGGCTTTTTTTTAATCCATCTGAACACTATTCCTCTGCCTTCTCCCCTTTCTGCTGTCTGGGATATAGAATATATCCTCATTTCCGTCCTAAATCTGCAGAAAAGGAGGAAGTCATGGGGGATTGTCTACGTAGAGTCTCGGTGGGTAGAAGTTTGGAACAGGAGGGAGTCAATAACTCTACAGGGTATTTATTATAGA
The DNA here is from genome assembly GCF_030144855.1 of Hypanus sabinus. NCBI lineage: Eukaryota > Metazoa > Chordata > Chondrichthyes > Myliobatiformes > Dasyatidae > Hypanus > Hypanus sabinus. Next base: position 56,033,222 of record NC_082720.1, on the reverse strand, counting down.
CCACCCAATAGTAATAGGGACATCGATGAGCAGATAGGGAGACAGATTCTGGAAAGGTCTATTAATAACAGGGTTGTCGTGGTGGGAGATTTTAATTTCCCAAATATCGACTGACATCTCCCCAGAACAAGATGTTTAGATGTCGTGGAGTTAGGTGTGTTCAGGAAGGTTTTTTGACACAACATGTAGACAGGCTTTCAAGAGGTGGGGTGGAACTTTAACTGGTATTGGGAAATGAACCTAGTCAGGTATCAAATCTCCCAGTGGGAGAGCATTTTGTAAATAGTGCTCACAATTCTATCTCCATACACACTACTTTTACTGCTCTACCTTCATCAATGCGTTTAGTCAAATCCTCAGAAAAATCAGTCAGGCTCGTAAGGTATAACCTGCCCTTGACAGAGTCATGCTGACTATTCTTAATCATATTATGCCTCTCCAAATGTACATAAGTCCTGCCTCTCAGTTGAGTTCTTGCAGTTGTCTGTAAGGTGTCTGTATGCTCTCTGCATGACTGTGAGTGTTTCCTCCAGGTTTCTCACACATCGCAACGACGTACTGGTTAGGAGGTTAATTGGTCACATTGGAGAGGGACAGGAACAGATAAGTTCGGAAAGCTTTTAAAAGGAGTGAGGGGAGACATGAGGCTATCAGTCAGGAAGTTGGAAACATAAATTGGGAGCAGTTGTTCTCAGGGAAATGTACGGAAGAAATGTGAAAAATGTTCAGGGGATATTTGCGTGGAGTTCTGCATAAATACATTTCAATGAGACGAAAAGGATTGTAGGGTACAGGAAACGTGGTGTACAAAGGTTGTTGTAAATCTAGTCAAGGATAAAGGAAAACCTTACGAAACGTTCAAAGAACTCGGTAGTGCTAGACATCTAGTAGATTATAAGGCTAGCATGCAGGAGCTTAAGACTGAAATTGGCAGAGACTGAAGGGGCCATGAAAAGGCCTTGGTGGACAGGATTACGGAAAACCACAAGGCATTCTGCAAGTACGTGAAGAGCGAGAGGATAAGCTGTAAGAGGTTAGGACCAATCAAGTGTGAAAGTGGAAAATTCTGTATGGAACCGGAAGACATAGCAGAGGTACTTAATGTGTACTTTGCTTCAATATTCACGACAGAAAAGGATCTTGGCGATTGTAGGGATGATTTACAGTGGACTGAAAACTTGAGCATGTAGATATTAAGAAAGAGGATTAGTTGAAGCTTTTGGAGAGCATCCAGTTGGATAGGTAACAGGGACCAGATGAGCTATACCCCAGGCTACTGTGGGAGGCGAGGGAGGATATTGCTGAGCCTTGGGCGATGCTTGTTGCCTCTTCAATGGGATTCTGGAGGATTGGAGGGCTCCAGACGTTGTTCCCTTATTAAAGAAAGGGAGTACAGATAGCCCTGGAAATTATAAACCAGTGAGTCTTACTTCATTGGTTGGTAAGTTGATGGAGAAGACCCTGAGAGGCAGGACTTGTGTACATTTGGAGAGGCATTAAGAATAGTCAGCGTGACTCTGTCACGGGCAGGTTATACCTTACGAGCCTGACTGATTTTTCTGAGGATTTGACTAAACGCATTGATGAAGGTAGAGCAGTAAAAGTAGTGTGTATGGATTTCAGCAAGGCATTTGATAACTCCATGCAAAGCTTCGTGAGAAAGTAAGGAGGCATGGGATCCAAGGGGATATTGCTTTGAGGATCCAGAACTTACTTGCCCACAGAATGCAAGGAAGTAGTAAAATGGATTGAACAGTGGCTGAATGGCAGATGGCAGAGTGTAGTGGTGGATAACTGTCAGGTTGGAGGCCGGTGACTAGTGGTGTGCCCATACTAGTGGTACCCATCTGTACTGGGTCCAATGTTGATTGTCATATACATTAATGATCTGGATGATGAGCTGGTAAATTGTATTAGTAAGTATGCAGATGGTACTAGGATAGATGGCGTTGTGGATAATGAAGAGGGTTTTCAAAGCTTGCAGAGAGATTTAGGCAAGTTAGAAGAGTGGGCAGAAATATGGCAGATGGAGTTTAATGCAGATAAGTGTGAGGTGCTACATTTTGGTAGGACTAATCAAAATAGGACATACATGGTAAATGGTAGGGCATTGAGGAATGCAGTAGAACAGAGTGATCTAGGAATAATGATGCATAGTTCCCTGAAGGTGGAATCTCATGTGGATAGGGTGGTGAAGAATGCTTTTTTTATGCTGGCCTTTATAAATCAGAGCATTGAGTATAGGAGTTGGGATGTAATGTTAAAATTGTACAAGGCATTGTTGAGGCCAATTGTGAAGTATTGTATAGAGTTCTGGTCAGCGAATTATAAGAAAGATGTCAACAAAATAGAAAGAGTTCAGAGGAGATTTACCAGAACGTTACCTGGGTTTCAGCACCTAAATTACAGAGAAAGCTTGAACAAGTTAGGTCTTTATTCTTTGCAGCGTAGAAGGTTGAGGGGCTACTTGATAGAGGTATTTAAAATTATAAGGGGGATAGATAGAGTTGGTGTGGAAAGGCTTTTTTTTCCATTGAGAGTAGGGGAGATTCAAACAAGAGGTCCTGAGTTGAGAATTAAGGGCAAACGTTTGGAGGTAACACAAAAAGTTTACTCAGAAAGTGGCAGCTGTGTGGAACGAGATTCCAGTAGAATGGTAGAGGCAGTTTCGCTTTTGTCATTTTAAAAAAATGGATAATTATATGGACAGGAAAGGAATGGAGGGTTACGGGCTGAGTGCAGGTAGGTGGGCCTAGGTGAGAGTAAGCGTTCGGCACGGACTAGAAGGGCCAAGATGGCCTGTTTCCATGCTGTAATTGTTATATGGTTATAAGGAGTGGTTGCAGACGGGTCATATTCTAAATAGAGGTCGGTGACCATTGGTTTGCCTCAGGAATCTGTTCTGCGACCCCTACTCTTCGTTATTTTAATCAATGACCCGGATGAACATGTGGAGCGATGGGTTAAAAATTGCTGATGGCACAAACGTTGGGCAGGTTGTGGATAGCATGGAGGACTGTTAGAGGCTACAGGATGCAAACCTGGGCTGAGAAGTGGCATATGAAGTTCAACCAAGGTAAGTGTGAAGTGGTTCATTTTGGTAAGTCAACTATGATGACAGAATATAGTATTAATATTAAGACTCTTGGCATTGTGGAGAATCAGAGGGATCTGGGCATCCGAGTCCATAGTACCATGTACTATGTACCATGTACCATGTACTCAAAGCTGCTGTGCAGGTTGACTCTGTAGTTAAGAAGGCATACAGTGCATCGGCCTTCATCAACCGTGGCATTGAGTTAAAAAGCCGACAGGTAATATTACAGCTGTAAACGACCCTGGTCAGAACCCACTTGGAATAGTGTGCACAGGTCTGGTCGCCTCACTCAGGAAGGATGTGGAAACCATAGAAAGAGTGCAGACGAGATTTACAAGGATGTTCCCTGGTTTGACGAGTATGCCTTCTGAGAACAAGTTGGGTGGACTCGGCCTTTTCTCCTTGGAGCGACGGAGGATGATAGGAGACCTGATAGAGGTGTATAAGATGATGAGAGGTATCGATCGTGTGGATAGTCAGAGTCTTTTACCCAGGGCTGAAATAGTTAGCACGAGAGGGCACAGTTTTAAGGTGCTGGAAAGTAGGTGCTAGGTGAGGGAGATATCAGGGGTAAGATTTTTACCCGCAGAGTGGTGAGTGCGGGGAATGGGCCTGCCAGCGTCAGTGGAGGAGGCGATTATGATAGGGTCTTTTAAGAGATTTCTGAATAGGTAAATGGAGCTTAGAAAAATAGAGGGTTCTGGGTAACCTTTGGTAATTTCTAAGGTAAGGACCTGTTCGGCACAGCTTTCTGGGCCGATGGGCCTGCACTGTGCTGTAGGTTATCCGTGTTTCTATGTTTCTAATTCTATTCCCCGGAATAATGGTCCTGCATCTGCCCTATAATAAATTGTGGCTTATGTTGTTCATTTCTTCTTGGAAGTTCAGAAAATAACCATGTACTGTTTCACAAATATAAAACTGCTAAAAATATTTGAGCGAGTAAGCGATCATGAAGGGGCAAAATTTTTTACTTAAATGCAGTTTCCCCGGTTCTAATCACACTTGCTGTGGAATAGAATTGAAGCGCAATTGAAAAGTACTGGAGAGAAAAAAAAACAAGTTAACTTAAATTCTAAGAAAACCATGAAAAAAAAATCAACAGTGTCAGAATTCTGAAAGCGAGAATATTGAAAATAAAACTCAGCCGGTCAGGAATCATATATAGAAAGAAGACGAGTTAGAATTTCAGCTTCAGAACCTGAAACGTTTCGGGTTCTTCTTTACACAAACAAACAAATAATAAACCGAAAGCTAAATAATTCTATTTATTACACAAACCTCTCTAGATGTGTAATGGAGAGCACCACTGTGGCTGTTCCCCTTAACAATAAGGACTCCATTATGAGTGCTGTTGGGGGTGACGACCTACCTGGGGGATGCAACAGTATACGTGTCTCTGGCACTGAGTCTGGCTCGGTGGCTCAGAAGGGTAAGGGGTTGGAAGAAGAGGGAAGCGGCAATAGGGGACTCTATAGTTAGGGGTAGGGTGCAGATAGGCGATTCTGTGAACGCGAAAAAGTAACAAGGATTTACCTCCCAGCTGCCAAGGATCGTGATGCTTCTCAGCGCATCTACAATATCCTGAAATGGGAGGGTAAGAAACCAGATGTCGTGAAAGCAGAATACAGGGAGTTAGGAAGGAAGCTGAGAAGCAGTTCCTCAAAGGTTATAATCTCGGGATTGCTGCCTGTGCCATGTGACAGTAAGTATAGGAATAGAATGGTGTGGAGGATAAATGTGTAGCTGAAGAATTGGAACAGGGGGCAAGGATTCAGATTTTTTGGATCATTGGGATCTCTTCTGGGACAGGTGTGACCTGTACAAAAAGAATGAATTGCACTTGAATCCGAGGAGGACCCATATCCCGGCGGGAAAGTTTATTAATGCTATTTGTGGGGGGTGGGGCGGTTAAACTAGATTTTCAGGGGACTGGGATCCGAAGTGAAAGAGCCGAGGACGGGCGGTAGGAGCACATATAGAGACAGCTTGTGGGTAGTTTATGAGGAAGGATAGGCAGGTATTAGAGCAAACATGCGTTCAGCCTGATAGTTTGAGATGTGTCCATTTAATGCAAGGGGTATTATAAACAAAGCGGAAGAACTGAGAACGTGGATCAATACGTGGAATTGTGACGTTGTGGCCATTACAGAGACTTGGATGTTTCAGGAACTGGAATGGCTGCTGAGTGTGCCAGGCTTAGATGTTCCTAAAAGAACGTGGCGTGGCATTGCTAATTTGGGATAGTTTCATGGCTGCAGAGAAGGTGGAAGTCATGGAAGGATGGTCTACTGAGTCAGTGTGGGTGGAAGTCAGAAACAGGAAAGGGGCAATACCTCTACTGGGTGTTTTTTATAGATCTCCACAATAGTAACAGGGATATCGAGGAGCAGATAGGGTGGCAGATTCTGGAACGGTGCAATAATAATCGGGTTATTGTGATGAGAGATTTCAACTTTCCTAGTATTGATCGGCATCCCCTTAGCGCAAGGGGTTTACATGGGGCGGAGTTTGTTAGTTGTGTTAAGGAAGGCTTCCTGACACAATATGTACACACGCTAACTACAGGAGAGCGTGTAATTGATTGCTATTGGGAAATGAGACTGGTCAGGTGTCAGATCTCTTGGTAGGGGAGCATTTTGGAGGTAGTGACCACAACACTATCTCCTTCACCATAGCGCTGGAGAGGGACAGCAGCAAACAGCTTGGGAAAATATTCATTTGTGGAAATTATAATGCTATTAAGCTGGAATTTGGGATCATAAATTGGGAGCGGATGTTCTCAGAGAAAGACATAGCAGAAATGTGGCAACTGTTCAGGGAACAGGGGTCAGGTTCCACTGAGACAGGGAAAGGATCGCAGGATTAAACAACAATGGTATTCAAAGGATGCAGATAATCTAGTGAAGAAGAAAAGAAAAGCTTACGAAAGGTTAAAGAAACTAGGTACTGTTAGAGCTCCAGAAAATTACAACATTTCTAGGAAAGAGCTTAGGAATGGAGTTAGGAGAACCAGAAGGGGCCATGAGAAGGCCTTGGTGAGCAGGATTAAAGAAAACCCCAAAGCATTCTGCAAGTATGTGAAGAGCAAGAGGATGAGTCATGTGAGAATAGGACTAATCAGGTGCGATAGTGGAAACTTGTGCCTGGAGTCGGAGGAGGTAGTGGAGGTATTTAATGAATACTTTGCTTCAGTATTCACCAGGGAAAATACATTGGCCGTTAAGAGGGGTTGAGTGAGAGCGGACTGAAATGTTTGAGCACATAGACTTTCAGAAAAGTGGATGTGCTGGAGCTTTTGGAAAGGATTCAGTTAGATAAGTCGCAGGGACCGGATGATAAATACCGCAGGATACTGTGGGAAGCGAGATTGCTGAGCCTCTTAACGTCATCAACAGTGGCAGATAAAGTACCGGAGGTTTTGGGGGTTGAAAATGTTGTTCCCTGATTCAAGAATGTGAGTAGTGTTACATACCCCGTGGCTACCATGTGACTGTTTTATGACCATGATGTAATTGAGTATCTTGTGAGCATGATGTAATTGTCTTCTGTTGGTGGGCTGATATAATTTTCCCGCCAGTGTGAGGTCACATGATGTAATTATCACGCTGGTGTGCGGTCATGTGATGGCATGTTCCAACAGGTATATAAGGGGAAACCTCTGTTGTGACGCAGGGTAGTTCGATAGTTAGTTTTGCTGCGTGTTCGTTTCATGACGCAGTTTCGTTTTAATGTGGAGTTTTTACTTTCTATTGTAAGTGCCAAACCGTTGTGTCGGCAGTTTCACCAATCGCTGCCACTTCTGGTTTGGTGCACCTTCTGATTTACCTTTACAGTCTAGTGTTGGAGAGTGAAGACCTTACCGAAGTACGGGAACCCGAATAATCGAGTAAAGCTTGTGTCGTTCGGCGGGTCTGTAAAGGATCCACCTTACTGAATCTTCGTTCAGGAATAGTGACTTGCATCTGAGATAACTCCTGCAAGACCAGGAAGGTTTGTGAAGTGTTCACCCTCCAGCAAAGAGCCCAGTTCCTTTAAGCCGTTTTAGTTCCTTCGTCGTGAATCCTTTCGACAAGGCATCTCTCGACTGTGATCGGCAGAATCGTCATTTTCTTCAGAGGAATTGTTGCAGTACAGTCTCTCCTTAATGACTGGATAAACCACTTTAAGACTGTGTTCGAATTTACCACTTTAAGAACTGTTCCTGAGTTTGGCTGTTTGTTAAATTGCCGTACAACAGTTAACTTCCGGTTACGTTAGTCGTTTGTTTACTTTTCACTTTTATTACGCAGAGTTTAATAAATGTTTATGTTTGTTTATGAACCCTGACACCATTCGATATTCACTGGTGCCCACCACATAACAGTAGAGATAACACAGAAAATTATAGGCCAGTGAGACTGATTTCAGTGGTGGGCAAGTTGTTGGATAAGATCCTGAGACGCAGGATTTATAAACATTTGGGGAGGCATAATCTGATTAGGAATATTCAGCATGGTTTTGTCAACGGCATGTTGAGCCTTACGAGCCTGATTGAATTCTTTGAAGATGTAACAAAACACATTAATGAAGGTAGAGCAGTGGATGTAATGTATAAGGATGTCAGCAAGGGTTTTGATAAGGTTCCCAATGCGAGGCTCCTGCAGAAAGTAAGGAGTCATGGGATCCAAGGAGACCTTGTTTTGTAGATCCAGAACCGTCTTCCAAATGGAAGGCAAAGGGTGGTTGTAGATGGTTCGTATTCTGCATTGAGGTCGTTGACAAGTGGCGACATCAGAGATCTGCTCTGGGACCCCCTCTTTTTTGTGATTTTTATATGATCTGGCTGAAGAAGTAAAGGGTTGGGTTAGTACGTTTGTAGATGACACAAAGTTTGGAGATGATGTGGATTGTCTGGAGGGTTGTCAAAGATTACAGCGGAACGTCGATATGATGCAGAACTGGGCTCGGAGGTGGCAGATGGACTTCAACCCAGATAACTGTGAAGCAGTTCACTTTAGTAGGTCAAATTTGAAGACAGAATATAAAATAAATTGTAATAATCTTGGCAGTGTGGAGAATTTGAGAGATCATGGGGTCTGTGTCGATAGGACACTCAAATATGCTGTGCAGGTTGACTGTGTTGTTAAGAAGGCGTATGGTGTCTTGTCATCTATCAACTATGGGATTGAGTTCAAGAGCCATAAGGTAGTGCCACAGGTATAGAAGAGCTTGGTCAGACCCCACATGTTGCACTGTGTGCAGTCCTGGTCACCTCACTACAGGAAGGATGTAGATACTTTAGAGAAAGTGCAGAGGAGATTTACAAGGAGGTGTCTTGAAGAATGGTCTCGGTCCGAAACGTCGACAGTGCTTCTCCCTATAGATGCTGCCTGGCCTGCTGTGTTCCACCAGCATTTTGTGTGTGTTGCATGAATTTACAGCCTCTGCAGATTTCCTCGTGTTTTCAAGGATGTTGCCTGGATTGGAGGGCGTACCTTATGAGAATAGGCTGTGTGTACGTGGCCTTTTCTCCTTGGAGCGATGGAAGATGAATGTTAACCGGATAGAAGTTGATAGGATCATGAGGGGCATTGATCGTGTGGATAGCAAGAGGCTTTTTCCCAAGGCTGAAATGACTAACACCAGGGCACATAGTTTTGAGGTACTTGGAAATCGGTACCAGAAGGATGGCAGGGGTAAGTTTTTCACACAGAGAGTGGTGGGTGGGTGGATTGCCCTGCTGGCAGCGGTGGTGGAAATGGATATAACAGGGTCTTTTAAGAACCTCTTAGATAGGTACATGGAGCTTAGCAAAATAGAGGGCGATGCGCAAGGGAAATTCTAGGCAGTTTCTTGTGTAGTTTACGAGTTCAGCACTATATTATGGGCTGAAATATGCTGTGAATTTCTATGTTCTATGTGTGGTGCAGCACAACTGGTATTTAAACATCAATCCTACAAAATTTACTGGATATGGGCCAGTCCATCCCGGGCAAAGCCCTCCCCACCATTGAGTTCATCTACACAGAGCAGAGTCACAGGAAAAAAAGGACAGGAGCCTCAGGACTTTCATCACCAGGTTCAAGAATAGTTAGTAAACTTCAAACATCAAGCTCTTGAACCAAGGTGGATAACTGCACTCAACTTCATTTGCCCCAACATAGAAATGTTTCCATAACGTATGGACTCTCTTCCGAGAATTTTTCACCTCATGATCTTGATATTACTTGTTTCCTGATTTATTATTAATTCTGTCTTTTTGTATTTGCAGAGGTTATTGTCCTTTGCACATTAGTTTAATGCCCTTTTAGTACGGTTTTTCATTGATTCTGTTATGGTTATTATTCTATCATTGATTTATTGAGTATGCCCGCAAGAAAATGAAATTCGCTGTTGTATATGGTAACGTATATGTACTTTGATAATATATTTACTTTGAACTTTGAAGTCTGAACTTATGGCCTTCTAGCTCCAACAAGTGCACATTGTGAGCTCGCCTATATTGACAAAAATTCATATTTATTTTAAGTCACCTTTATTCGGGTTGGTTCACAAGCCAGTGACGGGGGTCGTAGCAATGTACCAGAGAGAAACAGGCCACTTGCCCATCGCCAATGCAGACCCAAATGTCTGTTGGAGCTAATCCCCTTTCACTACATTTGGCCCATATGGGTCTTAACATTTTCTCTCCATGAATCTGTTTTTCAACATTAACATTGTACCAGCATTCACGGCGTTAGAAACATAGAAACATAAAAAAAAACTACAGCACAATACAGGCCCTTCGGCCCACAATGTTGTGCGGAACATGTACTTACTTTAGAAATTACCTCTATATAGCCCTCTATTTTTCTAAGCTCCAAGTCCATATCCAGGAGTCTCTTAAAAGACCTTATTGTATCCGCCTCCACCACAACCGCCGGCACCCCATTCCATGCACTTACCACTCTCTGCGTAAAAATCTTACCCTTCATCTCCTCTGAACCTACTTCCAAGCACCTTAAAACTCCACCCTTTCAGTGATAGCCATTTCAGCCCTGGGAAATAAGCATCTGACTATCCACACGATCAATGTCTCTCATCATCTTATATCAGGTCACCTCTCGAATTCCGTTGCTCCAAGGAGAAAGGCTAAGATGACATTCTCCGGCATCTCTGTCGATATACAAGACGCCCTCTCAGTCATAAAGACTCTCCAAATAACCCTGGTCCTCCAGCGCTTGAAACAACTTTATTATCCTTATCTGTACCCTATCTATCATTCTTATACCCGGACGACGAGGACTGTACGACACACCCCAAGTGTGTTGTTAGCAACAGCTTGTACAGTTAAATCATTGTGTCCTAATTCTTGCACGCAGCGTACCGATAATTGAAGACAAGTATGCAAAATCCCTTCGTCTTCACACCAGCATTTCAAAGGATCTATGTACCTATGGCTCCATGCCAATGTCTTGGTAGACACTTTATGTTTTTCGGGAATAAATAGTTGGAGCAATTCTGGGAGATTTACATGAGTGTTCGCCATTGAATTGATGAGAATAACGGGGGATAATATATCTGATCGAAGTGGAATGCATCCACAAAGTTTGAATAAAAGAGTGAGGGAATACGAAATACAACGAACAGATACGGTAGCCACGCAGGGATTTCCTGTCACAGGATGAGCAAGCGACTATTTATAGTTTTTGTTCGTAAATCGGCATTAAAATTACTTAGTGGATTGTACACCACATAACGAAATGTTAAAGCGACTAAAGATAATCTCTGCTAAATGTGAAATTTATAAAGCATCCAAAGAAGAAATACAGAATCAAAAAGAGAATCAGTGAGGCTATCAAAATTGAATGTATTCATCAATCAATCTTGTTGAACTAACTGAAAAAATAGCAGAAAGTGAAGGCAAAAATATTGAGTGCTGCTATGTTTGTTTCTATTCTTCTGAAATTTCAACTGATCTTGAATAAGGAATGTCTGCGGAATAATGCCAAAAATCAGAGAATGGTGTCCAAATGGATTTGTAGAAGAGTAGAGGAGTATCTGTCCTAAAGACAGATGAGATCATTCGCAATTAGGTGCAAAATAACAAACTGGCAATACATGAAATAATAATCCAGGACAGATTCTGTTGCAAACATAACTGTCAATGATACGCCGATAATAAATAATTGCAGCTAGGTTCGGAAGTACAGTTTAAAATATAAACCAATCCATTACAGGCAACGAACGCTACTGCTTCCTATTAGCTAATAGTGACAGGAAAATAATGTGACATAAGCAGAATACGATGACTTGTACGATTAACAAATGGTTAACAAAACAGGCACAAAATAGAGAAATGAACGAAAGGACATTTTATTTGGAAGAGTATAACAGGATAATATATGAAATTAACAATATCGACAGCAATTTGGAGGAAACTTAATCAAAGACAGAAATAAACAAATCACGAAAACTAATCATTCAGAATACGCCCTTTAGAAAGAATGCAGGCAGCAGACTCCAGGAGCCAACTACAGCAGAATGGAATTCAAAAACAGAGCAGCATCGCCACAAGTTTAGTTCGGAAGTACATTTGATATCAACTAGGCGACATGCGGGAAAATTAAACAAAACGATGTCATGTTTCAAGTGAAATTGTAAATTAAGGAAAGTCGGAATATTGCTGAACGAATTGGATAAAGTTTCTAAGATAATTCAACAGGGTAAATAAAAGGAAAATATTTGCATGAGCAACGCCTACGATAAAATATTATGGCCAATGATCAAGGATCCTAAAAATAACCAAATATTAATAAATCAGCAGGTAATTCAGGGAAAATAATTCCAGTTAACGTTGCGGAACACGGCAGCACATTCCGTCAAATAGCATGGTGTAAGCGAAAGCTTGATAAGCATAAGATAAATAATATCATGCTACAGGAGGAGGATGAACAAGGTAGAGGGGGGAGGCTCTGAAAGTATAACTAGCTGTAGTGTAAATATACCACTGAATATCACGTATCGCATGAAAGTTAGAAGCAGCTCACAATATTTCTTTACCTGAAGAAAAAAAAGTACCTAACTTGATGCCAAATTAAGCATTAAACTGCAGTGTTTCAACATTGTCCTTTCATAAGTAAGCGCAGCTTTTATATATTAAAAGGTGCCAAACCCTTACCGGTCAGTGGATTGAATATCAGCACGGATTTTCAAACATTAACTGTTAACCATTCAGGATACGATATGGGCTTTCGTCAGTCAGTCGGCTAGGCAATCAAATCTAACCATGGTTACATAACTGGATCAACTTATGGGTACAGTGTTTCTGATAAACAACCAAATAATGAAAGGCAATAGTATTTACTTTCCAAACTTAAGTAAATGTTAGGATTTTGTAAAAAAAAACCTCCAGTTTTATAGCAACTTTCTGGTTCAGCGCTGACCTTGAGTAAAGTTTAGATTGTAGGGTTTCAGGAAAAGAAATTCACTCTTGGATGATTCCGGTGTCAAACACACCGAGTAATGATAATTCTCAGGGAAGGATGCCATCTGACCAGTTCTAGTACCATTTGACGAATCTCTTGGTGCATCGCCCCGAGTAAAAGCTTCCTTCGAATTTCTCGGCCTGGAACAACATATTGGGCAACCGAAACCTCGGACAATGCCACTATCTTGCTTACACTTTAATAAAACCAAGAAAACGATTATCAGAAGAAACAAAACCGATGTTGATCCGAAGGTTACAAGTAAATAAAGATTCACATCCGAAACATAACCAGGATTACTATGAAAATCCCTCCTTTCAGACAAATTCTCAGTAACATTGCCCAAAATCGACAAGGAGATTGTGGTTGTAGTGGACATGCTCGGCTGTCCATTATCCCTCACTAAGATGACAATACTCTGCGATGCATCGTCCAGCTCTAAAATACTTCTCGTTGTTCTGATTTCCCCGGAGTTCCGCCCCACGCTGAAGAGAGTGAGATCGGTTGCCTGAACTATCTGGTAAGACAGCCGAGCATTCTGACCAGAATCTGCATCAATTGCTATGATTTTGGTGACCAAGTAGCCCTGACCCGCTATCTGGGGCAGGATCTCCACGCTTCCCGATCCACTCTCTACTGAAGGTGAAACAATTACAGGAGCGTTGTCATTTTGATCCAGGATGATCACACTCACCGTAGCGCTGCTGCTCAGTGGAGGCACTCCAGCGTCACGGGCTTGAACATGGATCTGAATGCTTTTGACCATCTCGTAGTCAAAGGAGCGCAATGCGTAAATTGTGCCGTTCATCGGGGAAATGCTGAAGTATGTGGGCATCAGTGAATCCTGCGAAATTTCCTTTAAGGAATAAGAAATATAGGAGTTCTGGTCCAGATCCGGATCGAACGCAGTAACTGTGAAAATGGAAATACCCGGAGCATTATTTTCCATCACATAGACAGCGTAGGATGATTGGGAAAATCGTGGTGTGTTGTCATTTACATCAGAGACAGATAACTGGATTGTTTGATTTCTTGATAGCGGAGGAAGCCCGGAGTCCCAGGCTGTGACAGATATCTTATACATTGGGGTGGTTTCCCGATCCAGTAGGCGAGTGGTGACCACCTTGAAATGGTCTTTCTGGGAGGACTCAATTTTAAACGGAAGTCCCAGTGGAATCTCACAGTGAACTTGTCCGTTTACTCCTGAATCACGATCCGTTACGTCCAACAGTGCAACCACTGTCCCGGGCAGGGCATCTTCGTGGACTTTGCCAGACAGGGATATCACTGTTATCTCCGGAGCATTATCATTCATATCAATCAAATCGATCAGCACTTTGGAACGTCCTATAAGTGCTGGTGAACCATTATCTAAGGCTTGCACATCGAGTTCGTAGCATTTCTTATCCTCAAAGTCCAGCCGTTCCTGAACTTTCAACTCACCAGTTTCAGGATTCAAACTGAATAATTCACGCACTCTCCCTGGGAGATTAACGAAAGAGTATTTCAGCTCACCATTAGTACCTTGATCCAGATCAACAGCACTGATTTTCGTCACCAATGTTCCCAAAGGTGCGTTTTCTTCCAGTTTCGCCGTATATACATCATTATCGAACACAGGTGCATTATCGTTGTTGTCTAGTACGCGGATGGTGATTTGAGTTGTCCCTGACCTCGGGGGCTTGCCGCCGTCAATGGCCGTCAATACAAGTTGGATAGCTGCTTCTTTTTCACGGTCCAATGATTTCTGCAACAGCAACTCTGCGTTTGTAACAATATTCTTCCTGACGTGCATCTTCAAACCAAAGTTCTCGTTCGGACTCAGTATATAAGTATTGACGGTGTTTGATCCCACATCTGGATCAAGTGCGCTCTCTAGTGGGAAGCGGGTACCCGGTGCAACAGATTCAGCCATTTGCAAGACAATGCCGTTTTCTAGGAAAGAGGGCGAATTATCATTTATATCGAGAATGTCCACTTCCCCGCGGTACATTTCGAGAGGGTTTTCTAGAATTATCTGAAAGGCAATATTGCAAGTAGGGCTCTGTGCACAAAGCTGTTCTCTGTCTATCCGACCGCTAACAAACAGGAGACCGGTCTCTAAATTTACCTCTAAATGCCGGCTTCCGTCAGCTGAGACGAAACGACATTTTCGTGCTGATAACTCTCGTATGCTTAGACCTAAATTTTCAGCAATATTCCCAACAGAAGAGCCATATTCCATTTCCTCCGGAATAGAATAGCGAATCAGACCCATACCTTGTCTCAGTGCGACAACAAGGAGAATAAAAATCAGCATCAACAGTATCAAGGCGTTGTTGTTCTGCGAATTCGCCATTGTCTCTGCAATGAAAGTCTGTTATCCTTATTATATCTCTGCAATCGTTTCGGCAGTTCTATCGGTAAGAAATCCTTTAACCGATGTATTTACATACAGATAATGTTCCTTTGAGCTGGAGTTCCACAATGTCAATGGAAAATCCTTTCCGACAGCAACGAGGAGGGGCAATGGATCTCCTGCTGAAAGTGGAATACTATTGGCTGGTGGCGGCATAAGAGCCCTGTCAATAACTGCGGAATGCAGTTCTTAAAGCTGGTCTACATTGGGAATTTAGTGTGCTGCAATTAAAATACAGATTGACAGAGTCATTTGCATTAACATTATCTTTGTAGTAAATGTTTTAAATTAATACTTTAGTGTTTTGATAGTATCAATAATTGATATTCAAAACGGTCACTGCCCTTATCTTCGAGATCGGTTGATCCCATAATTAAACATAAAACAACTAATTCCTTGGATACCTTGACATAAAATGTAAACTGTAGGCTCATGAATAAAGCTGCTGTAAATATTTAAACTCGTAATCGAGAACGTTAGCGGCATGAAGAAAAATCCACGCTGCCGGTTTGCTGAAAGAGGTAACAAAATATTGCAAAAACTCAGCAGGTCAGGCAGTACATATGGAAAGAAGACTAGTTAGAGTTTCAGCCTCAGGACCTGAAACATTGTGTTTTTCTTTCCACAAATGAAGCCTGGGCTGTTGAATTTTTGTTCAGCATTACTGTTTTTAATTTAAATCCGCAGAGGATAATAAGGGGGAATAAAATATAAGGAAACTAAGAAACAACTGGAAAGGAAAATAAAGCGGAGAAAAAAGCTAAACGCGAAAGCAAAAATATTCTATTTATGACATTCAGCCTTCAACCGTTGTACAGAGTAACCTCACCTGGCTTGACAAAAATTGTAGAATCTATTAAAAGTTTTTTTTTAAGTCAGTATTATCTTGCTTTATATGCAAGCTAGATAGTCGTACAGTGATTCCAGAGACAGTGGTACTTAACATAGTGTCCGAACAGTGGTACGCAGTGCACTGACCAATGATGGCAAGTGTGCCAAACGGCTTCCCTTCTTCTTCGCGCTATCTATCACTGCTAGCATTTAAACGGACCTCTGTACCTAAAGCCTGATACGGTCTTTGTCGACACCGACGTCCCATATGCTTCTGGGACAAATAAATGAAACCATTCTGGGAGATTTAAAGCCAACGATTTAATGAAAATTGAGGTTAAAATTTCTGATCCAAATGGAATGCATCCACAAAGTTTGAAAACAGTTAAATATTACTAAATGCGACGGTTAGATGCGATTATTGTAAAGGTGTTTCCTATCACAGTGGGAGCAGATAACTATTTATAACTTTTCTTCCTAAACAGGCATTGATTTTAGTGGTGAATTACAGATCAGATGTCGTAATGTCAGTGCCATGAAAGATAATCTATCCAGAAAGTTGTATTTGTAAAATATCTAAAGTATAACGAAACCATAGCAAAGTATAAAAAATCATTCACCAAGTGTTGTGAAATTATTGAAAATAGCACAAAATGCAGCTATATAGGACCCTAGTCAGACCCCACCAGACTATGTAACAATTTCTTCCCCCAAGCTATCAGACTCCTCAATACCCAAAGCCTGGACTGACACTTTGCTCTATTGTCCTGTTTATTATTTATTGTAATGCCTGCACTGTTCTTTGTGCACTTTATGCAGTCCTGGGTAGGTCTGTAGTCTAGTGTAGCTTTCAACGCGTTGTTTTTTTTTCGTAGTTCAGTCTAGTTTTTGTACTGTGTCATGTAACACCATGTTCCTGAAAAAACGTTGTCTCATTTTTACTATGTACTGTACCAGCAGTTATGGTCGAAATGACAATAAAAGAGATTTGACTTGACTTGACTTGGAGTACTGTGCTCAGTTCTGGTCGCCTCACTACAGGAAGAATGTGGAAGCCTTAGAAAGGGTGCAGAAAAGATGTAAAAGGATGTTGCCTGGATTGGGGAGCATGCCTTATGAGAATAGGTTGAGTGAACTCGGCCTTTTTTCCTTGGAGTGAAGTAAGATGAGAGGAGACCTCTCAGGAAAAGTTGATAACATTGCTGAATAGGGAAGTCAGTGAGCTGATTTGATAAAGTTTCTAAGATAATATAACAGTCTAGATCAAGAGAAAAATATTTTCTTTATCAACCCGTATGATGAAGTAACTTGCCCAAAGATCAGAGATCTTAAACATCATCAGATAATAATAGTTTAACACGTAATTAAAGGAAAATAAATTCAATTAAAGTCTGAGGAACAGGACACCGCATTTAGTCAAATAATAGATAAGTCTAAACGAAAGCTTAATAAAGCACTGTTTAATACGTACGAATGCAAATGGAGGTTCATGAAGAATATGGAGGTGGGAAGGTTTTATGGAGAAAAAAACACGGTGCAATAGAATAAACAGCCTTGGGGGGAACTATAAAACTGAGCATAAAGTTAAATGTTTCCTATTAAAGCTGGAAGCACCTGCACTATAAATACGTACAGAAGCTGGATGAACTCAGCAGGTCGGGCAGCATCCGTTGAAATGAGCAGTCAACGTTCCGGCCCGAGACCCTTCGTCAAGACCCTTCGTCTCGGCCCGAAACGTTGACTGCTCATTTCAACGGACTGTGCCCAACCTGCTGAGTTCATCCAGCTTCTGTACGTGTTGATTTGACCCCAGCATCTGCAGAGTACTTTGTGTTTACCTTGCAATATACCTTTGCATTCGGGTAAGGTTTTCGGTTAATGGTCAGTTCAAGAATTAAACTTTAATATTTCTTATACTGCGGTTTCATGAGGAATCTCGAATGATACAAAAAAAATTCAGAAGAGTCTCTGCAAACTTACCAGTCAATCCAATGAATAACAAACAGCAGAGATAGGAAATTGCGGTTGTTATTTTCTAAAATTACCTCTTAATTGCTCGGGGAGTGAGTACAGGTATTGTCATTATAATCTATTCCGTGAATGTTTTAGAGACCTGTTTAGCAAGTGACTTATTCAAGTGGGTGGGGACTGGGTGGTAGGGTTGAATTATGGAATCGGTTAGCGTGGATCAGCCGGCTAGGTAATCTATGGTACTATGGTTAGTAAACAGATGATTTTATTGATGACTATCTTCTACCCTGCATAGCACTATCGTATTTATTTCAGCATACTTTAGTGAACAACCGCATCATGACTGATATTTCAAAGGCATTTTACCGCAAAATGAAGTAAATATTATGATTTTTTAAAACCCTCGCGTTCACATCTTTACAATTTAACATTGACCTTGAGAAAAGGAAGGATTGCAAGGTTTCAGGAAAAGAAATTCGCTCTTGGATGATTCCGGTGACAAGCATACGGAGTAATGATATCTCTCTGGGAAGGGTGCAGTCTGACCAGTTCCAGTACAATTTAAGGGATCCCTTGGCACGTCTCTCTGAATATATACTTCCTTCGAGTTCCTCGGCCAGTAGCAACAAATCGGGCAGCCGCCATCTTGAACAATACCACCATCTTGTTTACACTTTAGGACCACCAAGAAGACGATAATCAGAAGGAACGAAACCGATGTTGATCCGAAAGTGACAAGTAAATAAACATTTATGTCCGAAACAGGAACAGTATTACTATGAAAATCTCTAGTT
The DNA here is from genome assembly GCF_030144855.1 of Hypanus sabinus. Lineage (NCBI taxonomy): Eukaryota > Metazoa > Chordata > Chondrichthyes > Myliobatiformes > Dasyatidae > Hypanus > Hypanus sabinus. The sequence goes on along the minus strand of NC_082720.1, from coordinate 56,014,682 downwards.
TCAGGGATTTTCTCGGTAACATTGCCCAAAATTGACAAAAAGATTGTGGCTGTCCCTGACAGACTCGGCTGTCCATTATCCCTCACTGAGACAACTAGACTCTGCGACGTATTATTCAAGTCTAAAATACTTCTTGTTGTTTTGATTTCGCCTGAAGCACGCCCCACATTGAAGAGAGTGAGATCGGTTGCTTGAACTATCTGGTAAGAGAGCCGAGCGTTCTGACCAGAATCTGCATCAGTTGCTATTATTTTGGTGACCAAGTATCCCTGACCCGCTGACTGTGGCAGGATCACCACCGCCGCAGTCCCACTCTGTGCTGAAGGTGAAACAATCACCGGAGCGTTGTCATTTTGATCCAGAATAATTACATTCACTGCAGCGGTGCTGCTCAGCGGAGGCACTCCAGCGTCACGGGCTTGAACGTGGAACTGGAAGCTTTTGACCTTCTCATAATCAAAGGAGCGCAATGCGTAAATGGTACCGTTCATCGAGTTAATACTGAAGTAAGTGGGCACCAGCGAATCCTGCAAATTCCCCCAAAAGGAATAAGAAATATAACAGTTCTGGTCCAGATCGGGATCACTCGCAGTCAGTGCGAAAATAGACCCACCCGGAGCGTTGTTCTCCATCACATAGACGGCGTAGGAAGATTGGGAAAACTGTGGTGTGTTGTCATTTACATCAGACACCGTTATCTGGATAGTTTTAATTGTTGATAGTGGAGGAGACCCGGCGTCCCAGGCTGTGACAGGTATGTTATAGACTGCGGTGGTTTCCCGATCCAACGGACGAGTGGTGGTCACTTTATAATGGCTATTCTGAGATGACTCAATTTTAAAGGGTAGGCCCAGAGGAATTTCAGAGCGAATTAGTCCGTTTTCTCCTGAATCGTGATCTGTAACATCCAGTAGAGCTACAACTGTCCCAGGCGCAACATCCTCGGGGACTTTACCAGATATGGAGGTCACCTTTATCTCCGGTGCATTATCATTTACATCGATCAAATCGATCAACACTTTGGCATGCCCTGTAATTGACGGTGAGCCATTATCCACAGCCTGGACATCAAGTTCATAACTTTGTTCATTTTCAAAGTCCAGCTGTTTCCGAACATTGATCGCTCCAGTTTCAGCATTCAGACTGAATAATTCACGCATTCTGTCTGGGATAAGATTAGAGAAAGAATATTTCAACTCCGCATTAATACCTTGGTCCAGATCAACAGCTTTGATTTTGATCACTAAGGTTCCTATTGGTGCGTTTTCATTCAGTTTTGCCGTATACACATCATTCTCGAACATAGGTGCATTATCATTGATGTCCAACAAATTAATTTTGATCTGAGTTGTTCCGGATCTCGGAGGATTGCCACCGTCAACGGCCGTCAGTACAAGATCAAAAGATGCCTGTTTCTCACGGTCCAAAGATTTCTCTAACACCAATTCTGCATTTGTAACAGTTTTCTTTCTGACGTGCATTTTCAAACCAAAGTTCTCGTTGCGACTGATGGTATACGTTTTAACTGTGTTTGTTCCCACGTCTGGATCAAGTGCGCTCTCTAGTGGGAAGCGGGTACCCGGTGCAACAGATTCAGCCATTTGCAAGACAATGGCGTCTTTTTGGAAAGAGGGCGAATTATCATTTATATCGAGAATGTCCACTTCCCCTCGGTACATTTCGAGGGGGTTTTCTAGTACTATCTGGAAGGCAATATTACAATTAGGGCTCTGTGCACAGAGCTTCTCTCTGTCTATCCGACCGCTCACAAACAGGAACCCAGTCTCTAAATTTACCTCCAGATACCGGCTTCCGTCACCGGAGACTAGGCGACATTTTCGTAATGATAATTCTGGAGCGATTAGTCCTAAATTTTCAGCAATATTCCCGACAGAAGAGCCATATTCCAATTCCTCTGGAATAGAATAGCGAATCAGACCCATCCCCTGCCTCAGTATGAAAAGGAGAATAAAAATCAGCATCAACAGTACCAAGGCGTTGTTGTTCTGCGCATTCGCCATTGTCTCTGAGCCAGATTATTATCCTTTTGTATCTGTTAAAATCTTTGAACGGTGTACTACTTGCGGAACTCACAGTGATAATGTTTCTCGAAGCTCTAATTCCGCAATATTAACGGAAAATCCTTTCCGCCACCATCGAGGAGGAGCAATGGATCTCCCACAGAAAGTGGATGCCTATTGGCTGCTGGTAGCACAATGAGCCTTGTCAATAACTGCTAAATACAGTTCTTAAAGCGAGACTGCAACGAGAATTTTGTGTGTTGCAATTAAAATACAGATTGACAGATTATCTGCATTTACATTATCCTCGTAGCAAACCTGGTAAAATGGGTGTTTTAGTGCTTTTTTTTGTGGTATTAATCATTGAGTTTCGAATCGATCAGCTGTCACATTTGGTGCAGAAATTAACTGTACAACAACTATTTGCGAGAAATATTTTGGATATCTTGACATATAAATGTGAATTCTTAGCATGTCAATAGTTGTTACTTTATGAATTTCGACCTCGACACAGTTTAAGCGCACTATGACTTGGAAATATAATTCTTGCATTTCTTGGCAACCAATGAATCTAAATTACATCCTTTTGTACTCAAGAAATTCAGCAATTACTTTCATCCGTCTTAACCATTTGACTTTTCATATAAATTCTCATCAAATTCTATCGTCTCAATCCAATTATATCAACATCCTCTATAACAGAGGTCAAAGAATTTCAGATTTGGCACAAGATCCTGCAATGCAAAGCGTTTAAGAATGTTACTTAGAAACATAAAAACATAGAAAATAGGTGCAGGAGTAGGTCATTCGGCCCTTCAAGCCTTCACTGCCATTCGGTATGATCATGGCTGATCATTCAACTCAGAACCCTATACCTGTTTTCTCTCCATACCCCTGATCCCTTCAGCCACAAGGGCCACATCTAACTTCCTCTTAAGTATAGCCAATGAACCGACGTCAACTGTTTCCTGTGGCAGAGAATTCCACAGATTCACCACTCTCTGTGTGAAGACGTTTTTCCTCATCTCGGTCCTAAAAGGCTTCCGATTTATCCTTAAACTGTGACCCCTCATTCTGGACTTCCCCAACATCTGAAACAATCTTCCTGCATCTAGTCTGTCCAATCCCTTTAGAATTTTATACGTTTCAATAAGATCCCCCCTCAATCTTCTAAATTCTAGTGAGTATAAGACTAGTTGATCCAGTCTTTCTTCATATGAATGTCCTGCCATCCCAGGAATCAATCTGGTGAACCTTCTCTCTACTCCCTCTATGGCAAGAATGTCTTTCCTCAGATTAGTGGAACAGAACTGCACACAATATTCTAGGTGCACACAATATACCAAGGCCTTGAACAACTGCAGTAGAACCTCCCTGCGCCTGTACTCAAATTCTTTTGCTCTGAATGCCAACATACCATTTGCCTTTTTCACCGCCTGCTGTACCTGCATGCCCACCTTCAATGACTAGTGTACATTGACACCCAGGTCTCGTTGCAGCTCCTCTTTTCCTATTCGGCCACCGTACAGATAATAATCTGTTTTCCTGTTCTTGCAACCAAAGTGGATAACCTCACATTTATCCACATTAATTTGGATCTGCCATGAATTTGTCCACTCACCTAACCTATCCAAGTCACCCTGCATCCTCTTAGCATCCTCCTCATAGCTAACGCCGCCGCCCAACTTCGTATCATCCGCAAACTTGGAGATACTGCATTTAATTCCCTCGTCTAAATCATTAATATATATTGTAAACAACTGGGGTACCAGCACTGAGCCTATTGGTACCCCACTAGTCACTGCATGCCATTGTGAAAAGGTCCCGTTTACTCCCATTCTTTGCTTCCTGTCTGCCAAACAATTCTCTATCCAAATCAATACCATACCCCCAATACCGTGTGCTTTACGTTTGCACAGTAATCTCCTGTGTGGGACCTTGTCAAAAGCCTTTTGAAAATCTAAATATACCACATCCACTGACTCTCCCCTATCCACTCTACTAGTTGCATCTACAAAAAATTCTATAAGATTCGTCAGACATGATTTTCCTTTTACAAATCCATGCTGACTTTGTCCGATGATTTCACCTCTTACCAAATGTGCTGTTATCACATCTTTGATAACCGACTCCAGCATTTTCCCCACCACCGATGTCAGACTAACCAGTCTATTATTCCCCGGTTTCTCTCTCCCTCCTTTTTTAAAAGGTGGGGTTACATTAGCCAGCCTCCAACCCTCAGGAACAAATCCAGAATCTAAGGAGTTTTGAAAAATTATAATTAATGCATCCACTATTTATTTGGCTACTTCCTTAAGCAGTCTGGGGTGCAGACCATCTGGCCCTGGGGATTTATCTGCCTTTAATCCCTTCAATTTACCTAACACCACTTCCCTACTAACATGTATTTCCCTCAGTTCCTCCATCTCACTAGACCTTCGGTCCCTTACTTTTTCTGGAAGTTTATTTATGTCCTCCTTAGTGAAGACAGAACCAAAGTAGTTATTCAATTGGTCTGCAATGTCTTTGTTCCCTATGATCAATTCGCCAGTTTCTGACTGTAAAGGACCTACATTTATCTTGACCAATCTATTTCTTTTCACATACCTATAAAAGCTTTTACAGTCAGTTTTTATGTTCCCTGCCAGCTTTCTCTCATAATCTTTTTTCTCTTTCCTAATTAAGCCATTGTTGGGAATGAGAACGTTAGGTTAGAAGAAAGACACGTATAGAAATTGCCTTACGCTACTGGAGAGCTAGACAGCTTTCGAAGAGACCGGGATGTCAAACTTTTTGTTGCATTTAAGACACAACTAGAGTGCTGTGTGATACAAGCGATAACCTAAAAGACAGAAAATGTCCATGTTAAACCGTTGCACATACTGTACTTAGTGCTTAATAATTATTGTCGGAATCTTTATATTTACTCTCATCCTCCCTGTGCCCAACACACTCATGCATTCACGCAGACTCCTTGAATCTTGAATATGGGGCGTGTGACTGGTAAACATAAGAGCATAAGAATTAGAAGCAGGAGTAGGTTATTTTGCAATGGAGATTGTCCCCACTTTAATAAGATCATGCCTATCTCTGTATAACCTTTCTTCCCTCTATCTGCCTTTTCCTCATAACCCTCAGCTTCCTGCTATGCAGAAGTCTATTTAACGGCGTTTTAATTATATTGTATATGATCGACTTTATGCTTCCTGGGGCAGAGGATTCCACAATTCACTACCATAAAAGTTCAAAGTTCAAAGTAAAATTTATTATCAGAGTGCCTACATATCGCCAAGTACAACCCTGAGATTCTTTTGCTTCCGTGCATACATACGATTATATGAGTTATAATTATAAGTAATAGTTGATTGAGGCTGCCTCGCCATTCCATCGTGACTGATCTATTATTCTTCTCAACATCATTCTCCCCTCCCTACTCTCTGGCAACAACCATTTCGCCTCTTCTCCATCCTAGATCTATTCCCGCGAATCTCAAGAAACGTCCCTGGTTTCAGACTAAGGGATAAAACGAACTTCAATGTAATAAATCGTGGATTGTTCATTTCAGCCTTCTCAGACCAGAAGTTGGGAATTAAACATAATGCAGTTTCATAAAGATAAAGCTACTAGAAATATTTTAACGGTTAAACGGTTAAGTTAGAGATAACACGTACAACACGCTGGAGGAACTCAGCAGGTCGGGCAGCATCAGTGGAAACGAGCAGTCAACGTTTCGGATCAAGACTTTTCGTCAGGACTGAAGAGGGAGGGGCAGGGGCCCTGTAAAGAAGGTAGGGGGAGGTTGGGAAGGAAAAGGCTGGTAGGTGCCAAGTGAAAACCCAATAAGAGGAATGATCAAGGGGTGGGGGAGGGGAAGCAGGGAGGGGATACGCATGAAAGGTGAAGAAGGAATGTAAGGGGAAAGCACTATGTGCAGTAGAAGAAGGCAGAATCAAGAGAGAGGTGACAGGCAGTTGGAGGAGGAGGCAGAGTGAAACTTGGATGGGTTGAGGGAGAGGGAGGGAATTACAGGAAGTTGGAAAACTCAATGTTCACGCCAAGGGGCTGGAGGCTCCTCAGTTGGTATATGAGGTGCTGCTCCTCCAACCTGAGTTTGGCATCATCAAGGCAGTAGAGAAGTCCATGAATGGGCATATCTGAATGGGAATGTGAAGCAGAGTTGAAGTGGATGTCATTATTATCTTGGTTTATCGGCTACATTGGAAATGAAAGCAGAATAAAAACTAAACGTGAAAGATAACGAATTCTATTTATGACCTTCAAGCCCAAACACGTACACAAATAAGCTCACCTAATTTGACAGGGATTCCAGAATCTTTTCATAGCCCGTCTAGATAGTTGTTATTCGGGTTTATATACAGGACAGACAGCATATGACAAATGTCGAACAGTTATAACAGAGAGAAAAGGCCCTTTGGCCTATCGTCCTTGCAGACCAAAATGTCTAACCAAGCTCGTCGCATTTCACTACGTTTAGCTCCTATCACTGTACACATTTTCTCTCCATGAATCTTCTAAACGTCGTATGAACATTGAATTTGTACCCATCTCTCGACCTTCTTCTTCCAGATCATTCTATACACCTCTCTGTGTCATAAGGACTCACTTCTGGTCCTGTTTTAAACGTTTCTATCTCTCACCTTAAATCTATGCCCTCTGATTATAGACTCCATTGCACTGAGAAGAAATCTGCGACCATCGAACGTAACTATGCACCTCTGTCAGGTAACACATTAACAACCAAAGTAATCCAGGAAATTATATGCCGGTAAGTTTGACGTGGGTAGTAGGTAAATTATTGGAAGGAGTACTAAGAGATAGGATCTACAAATATTTAGATAGACAAGGACTGATTAGGGAGGGTCAACACGGCTTTGTGCGTGGTAGGTCATGTTTAACAAGTCTATTAGAGTTTCGAGGAGGTTAAAAGGAAAGTGGATGAAGGGAAGGCAGTGGATGTTGTCTACATGGACTTTGATAAGGTCCCGCATGGGAGGTTAGTTAGGAAGATTCAGTCGCTAGGTATACATGGTGAGGTAGTAAATTGGATTAGACAATGGGAGAAGTCAGAGAGTGGTAGTGGAGGATTGCTTCTCTGAGTGGAGGCCTGTGTCTAGTGGTGTGCCAAAGGGATCAGTGCTGGGTCCATTGTTATTTGCCAGCTATATCAATGATCTGGATGATAATGTAGTAAATTGGATAAGCAAATTTGCTGCTGATACAAAGATTGGAGGTGTAGTGGACAGTGAAGAAGGTTTTCAAAGCTTGCAGAGCGATTTGGACTAGCTGGAAAAATGGGCCGAAAAATGGCAGATGGAGTTTAAAACAGACAAGTGTGAGGTATTGCATTTTGGAAGGAAAAACCAAGGTACACAAGGTAAATGGTAGAGCACTGAGGTGTGCAGTAGGACAGAGGAATCTAGGAATACAGATACAAAATTCTCTAAAAGTGGCGTCATAGGTAGACAGTGTAGTAAAGAGAGTTTTGGTACATTGGCCTTTGTAAATCAAACTATTGAGTATAAGAGTTGGAATGTTATGGTGAGGTTGTATAAGGCATTGGTGAGGCCGAATTTGGAGTACTGTGTGCAGTTTTGGTCACCGAATTACAGGAAGGATATTAATAAGGTTGAAAGAGTGCAGAGAAAGTTTACAAGGATGTTGCCGGGACTTGAGAAACTGAGTTACAGAGAAATGTTGAATAGGTTAGGACTTTATTCCCTGGAGCATAGAAGAATGAGGGGCACTTGATAGAGGTATATAAAATTATGATGAGTATAGATAGCGTGTGCAAGCAGGCTTATCCACTAAGGCTTGGGAGGAAAAAACTAGAGGACATGGGTTAAGCATGGGTTAAGGGTGAAGGGGGAAAAGTTCAAAGGGAACATGGGGGGGGGGTTCTTCACACAGAGATGATGGGAGTGTAGAATGATCTGCCAGATGACGTGGTAAATGCGGGCTCACTTTTAACATTTAAGAAAAACTTGGACAGCTACATGGATGAGAGGTGTATGGAGGGATATGGGCCATGTGCAGGTCAGTGGGCCTAGGCAGTAAAATGTTTCGGCACAGCCAAGAAGGGACAAAAGGTCTGTTTCTGTGCTGTAATGTACTATGGTTCTAACCTAGATCGAGGGGGAAAAATCCCAACCTGTATCAGAAACTCAAGTCCTCCAGTCCTTATAGCAACCTCATTAATCTTATCTGCACCTTTTCTGCCGTTTTCATATCTGGTCGACCAAAACTACATGCTGAATTCCATATGTGGTCTCGCTAACAACAGGTACAGCTGCAGCATGGTGTCCTAACGCTTCTACATAATACACTAACCAATGAAAGCAAGCCTGCCAAACGCCTTCCCTTCTCCTCGATTCTGTCCATCTGTGCCAGGACTTAAAATGATCAATGCCTGTGTGGTTTCTGTAGACACGGACGAATCCTATACATCTGGAAAAAATACTTAAAACAATTCTAGGAGATTTCGAAGAGTGTAAACCGATGAATTAATCAGTATTAAGGTTAAAACCTCTGATCCCAGGGGAAGTCCTCGATAAAGTTTGGAAAGAAAACAGCTAGCGATTACTAAATGCAACATGCAATCGTAGAAGTGTTTCCTATCACGGTGGGAGTAGGCACCTATTCATAATTTTGTTCCTAAATAAGTATTAAATTTTATTGGTGAACGGTATATCAAAACATAATGTCAGTGCCATGGAAGGCAACCTGTGCTGAAAGCTGTATTTGTAAATTATCCAAGTGTAAGGTAATGATTCAAAAGTATAAGAAAACGTACGGACTGTGGATTTCAAAGCGGACTTTAATTACAATCTAATCGGGTTAAACTAATTGAAAAACAACAGAAGGATAATCTGTATATTACTACAATTTCGAAGAGTAGAATACTGCAATATATGAAAATTAAGAATATAAATGGGGATTTGATGGAAATTTGATCGAAGATAGAAAAAAGAAAGACATTAAAAACTAATCCTGCAGAATAGGCCATTTATAAGGAACGCAGTCGTTGAGTGCGGCGAACCAGCTACAGCAGGAAGGAATTTAAGAACAGAGAATTGCTATAAGTTTGGTTAGAAAGTATATTTGAAAACTTCACGGAGGCGTAGGAGAAAAAATACACAAAACGCTGCTATTTTCCGGGCTAAATTGTAAATTTAATAAAAAGTTTGAGAAATTTGCTGAATAGGGAAGGCAGTGGACTGATTTGATAACGTTTCTAAATCTAAATAAAGAGGAAAATATTTCCATTAACCCAAAGATCAGATATCCTAGCAGTAATCAGTCAATATAAACCAACAGGTAATTCAGAGAAAACAATTTCGTTTATCGACCGGGAAAATGGCACCCCATCTAGTGAAATAGAAAAGATACCTGTAAGCGAAAGACTGATAAACACACGAGACATAGTATGATACTGCTGGAGGTGGATGAAGAATGCGGAGGACAGAAGGGTTTATGGAGGAAAAACATCGGAACGGCCTATTGGAATAAGTTGCCGGGGGGGTGGGGGGTAAATATACACTGAACGTAACGTATCCTATTAAATCAAAAAGTATCTGACGAAGTTTCTTTACCTCCAGGCAAGGTCTTAAGTTTATGGTCCGATCTTGAAGTAAACATTCCTGTCTCTAATACTGTTTTTTTCACTAGGAAACAGATATGAAACAAACAACTCAAGTCTGTGCAACCTTACAAGTCGTTCGAATGAATGACAGCAGGGAGAAGAAAAGACTGTTGTTATTTTCTAATATTACCTCTTAAACGCTTGGGAAAGAAGCATTGTTACTATAATGAATTCCGATCAATGTATTTGAAACCTGATTAGCAAGCTAACTATTCAAGAGATTCGGGCGCTGGGTCGTAGGGGTGGAGAGTGCGGGGATGGGGGAGGGAAGGGTTTGGAGTTTGGCGTGTGGAATGAGTTGTCATCAATCGGACAGCCAGATAATTGATGTTACCCATGATTTTTAATTGGATCGATTTATTGTGGCTCTGATGTTCCCTTAATAACTCCATCGTGGTTGGTACAGCATAGTTATAGTAAACTACAAAATCATGGCAGTTACTTTAAAAGTAGTGGTATTCCACTTAAATTTAATTAAATATGAAGCTTTTGTAAAACCCTCGCGTTTACCACAACTTTGTGATTTAGTGTTGAACTTGAGTGAAGCTTGGATTGTACGGTTTCAGGAAAAGAAATTCGCTCTTCGATGATTCCGGTGTCAAGCACACCGAGTACTGATAACTCTCGGGGAAAGGTCCATTCTGACCAGTTCCAGCACAATTTAAAGGATCCCCTGGCGGATCGCCACGAATAAATACTTCCTTCGAATTCCTGGGTCGGCAACAACAAATTGGGCATCCGCCATCTTGACCTATGCCGCCAACTTGTTTACACTTTACTACAAACAAGAAGACAATGATCAGAAAGAACAAAATCGATGTTGATCTGAATGTGACAAGTAAATAAAAATTCATGTCCGAAACATAACTAGGATTAATATCAAAATCCCTAATTTCGGAGACACTCTCAGTAACATTCCCTAAAATGGAGAAAAATATTGTTGCTGTACTGGACAGGCTCGGCTGTCCGTTATCTCTCACTAAGACGACTAAATTCTGCGAGGTATCATCCGGCTGCAAAATACTTCTCGTTGTTCTGATTTCCCCTGAATTCCGACCTATCCGAAAGAGAGTAGGATCAGTAGCTTGAACTATCTGATAGGAGAGACGAGCATTCTGACCTGAATCTGCATCAGTCGCCATGATTTTGGTGACCAAGTACCCCTGACCTGCTGAATGGGGCAGGATCGCCATGGGTAATGATCCACTCGGTGCGGAAGGATAAATAATCACTGGTGCATTGTCATTTTGATCCAGGACAATGACACTCACTGTAGCGCTGCTGCTCAGCGGGGGCACTCCAGCGTCACGGGCTTGAATATGGAACTGGAAGCTTTTAACCTGCTCGTAGTCAAATGAGCGCAATGCGTAAATGGTCCCGTTCATCGAACCAATGCTGAAGTAAGTGGGCACCACCGAATCCTGCAGGTTCCCCGTGAATGAATAAGAGATATAAGAATTCTGGTCCAGATCAGGATCGAAAACAGTCAGTGCAAAAATAGAAGCACCCGGAACGTTATTCTCCATCACATAGACGGCGTAAGAGGACTGGGAAAATTGTGGTGTGTTGTCATTTACATCAGACACCACTATCTCGATAGTTGTATTTGTTGATAGAGGAGGAGATCCGGAGTCCCAGACTGTGACAGGTATATTATATGTTGGTGCGGTTTCTCGATCCAACAGACGAGTGGTGGTCACTTTATAATGGTTGTTCAGAAATGACTGAACTTTAAAGGGAAGGTCGACTGGCATATCACAGTGAACTTTTCCGTTTGCTCCGGAATCGCGATCAGTTACATCAATTAGGGCAACCACTGTCCCGGGTGCAGCATCTTCAGGGACTTTGCCAGACATGGAGGTCACTGTAATCTTAGGGACGTTATCATTCATATCAATCAAATCGATCAGTACTTTGGAATGTCCTGTAATTGATGGTGAACCATTATCCACGGCCTGGACATCAAGTTCATAACTTTTTTCATTTTCATAATCTAGAGGTTTCTGAACTTTGATCTCTCCAGTTTCAGGATCCAGACTGAATAATTCCCGTACATTCTCTGGGACAAGATTAGAAAACGAGTATTTAAACTCTGCATTAGTACCTTGGTCCAGATCGACAGCTCTGATTCTGATCACCAAGGTTCCTGCTGGTGCGTTTTCTTCCAGGTTTGCAGTATATATATCATTCTCGAATACAGGCGCATTATCGTTGCTGTCCAGTACACTAATGGTGAGTTGAGTTGTCCCGGTTCTCTGAGGCTTGCCACCGTCAACAGCCGTCAGAACAAGCTGGAACGATGCCTGCTTTTCACGGTCCAAAAATTTCTCCAACAGTAACTCTGCATTTGTAACGGTATTCTTTCTGACATGCACCTTCAAACCAAAATTCTCGTTGGGACTGATTATATACGTATTGACGGTGTTTGATCCTACATCTGGATCAAGTGCGCTCTCTAGTGGGAAGCGGGAACCCGGTGCAACAGATTCAGCCATTTGCAAGACAATGGCGTTCTCTGGGAAAGAAGGCGAATTATCATTTATATCGAGAATCTCCACTTCACCGCGGTACATTTCGAGGGGGTTTTCTAGTATTATCTGGAAGGCAAGATTACAAGACGGGCTTTGTGCACAAAGCTGTTCTCTGTCTATTCGACTGCTAACAAACAGGACACCAGTCTCTAAATTTACCTGGAAGTGCCGGCTTCCGTCGGCGGAGACTAAGCGACATTTTCGTGCTGATAATTCTCCAGCGATTAGTCCTAAATGTTCAGCAATATTCCCGACAGAAGAGCCATATTCCAATTCTTCTGTAATAGAATAGCGAATCAGACCCACTCCCTGTCTCAATACGAAAACAAGGAAAATAAAAATCAGCATGATCAATATCAAGGCGTTGTTTCTCTGCGAATTCGCCATAGTCTCTGCGCCAATTATTATCTGTGCAAACGTTTCAGGAGCTCTGTCGGCAAATGAATCCTTCGATCCGTACGCAGAATTCACGTAGATTATGTTCCGGGGAGCTTTAGTTCAGCAGTATCAATGGAAAATCTTTCCGTCACTAGCGAGGAGGGGCAATGGATCTCCAGCTGAAAGTGGATTTCTATTGGCGGCCTGCGGTATAATAAGGGCAGTCAATAACTGCAGAATGCATTTCTTAAAGCTACACTACAACGGGATTTTGTCTGTTGCAATTAAAATACAGAGTGACAGAATCATCTGCAATTATCCTCGTAATAACCGTTTAAAAATAACTTTTAGTATTTTGATAACATCGATCATTGATTTCTAAACAATGTTTGCTCGTATCCAAGATCGTTTGTCGTACGGTTAACCTATTTGCGAGACATTCCTTGAATATCTTGACATAGGGTAAACTATCTCGATATATCTGGTAAACTATTGGCATACGTGTGTTGGTTACTTTTAAGGATTTCGAATTCTTCAATTCTCTAAATACATTATGACATGGAGATGAAATTAATTTATCTCTTGGCAACCAATATATCGAAAATGCATCTATTAGTGCCCAAGAAATAGAGCAGTTACATTCACCAGTAGAATTTTCTTATATATACCTCATCAAAATCTATCATTTCTGTCCATTTATACGAACATCCTCTATTATAGAAGACAGGGAACTTCTGATTTGGCACTAGATACCGGGATATACGGTACAATAAAACATTCAGGCACACATGTATAGCTAAGGTGCATAAAGCATTTCCATTTTACTCTTTTTGTCAAGGTGATGCAGATAGTGGCGCAAAGGATGTTGGAAATGGCAAGGGCCGAGTGCCATGGCAGGAGTTTATTACAGGTGGCAGAGAACGAGTGCCAAGGGTGGGGGGGATGCACACACATCCAGCCCTGGGACAGCAGGCAAGGTCATTTGATTCCAAGAACTTGGCTTATTGATCATTGCAGGTTGACTATCTGGGGCTTCCTGCTCCGTCCCCTTTACCCAACCACGATTCCTTTCTACCTCCACACATCCGAATTTCAATCAAAAATAGAGACTCATATCAGAATTACATGAATCACAGAATCAGAATCGGAATCATTACTCACATATGTCCTGAAATTTGGTATTTTTGCAGCGGCAGTACAGTGCAATACCTGAAATTACTACAGTCCTTTTCAAATTCTTAGGCGCCCTAACTGGGAAGGGGGAAAGGCTACGTGGAAGGGACATGTATATACGTTTCCTTCAGTACTGGAGAGGTGGACTGCGTTTGACGAGACTAGGATATACTCATGTTAAGAAACATGAGGAGTGTTATTATTATACTAGCGATAATCTACAAGGCAGAAAATTATTCTTAATAATAATAATGGTGCTGTTGCATATACCATATATTGTGCTTACTGATCATTGTGAGACAGCCTGAACTGATTTTTCTGTTCTCTGAGCCTCAACATGCATACACAAATGCGCAGGCACACCATGAGCCTGATCCTCAAAGAAAACAAGATTGAAGCGATGACTGAACAACATAATAACATAAGAATTCGGAGCAGGAATAAGCCATATTGCCCTTCGAGACTGCTCCAACATCCAATGAGATCACGGCAGATCTAGCCGTGGATTCACCCCACCGACCTCTCTTTTCGTCATAACCCTTTGCTCTCCTGCTATGCAAAAGTCTATCTAGCGGTGTCTTAAATATACTTAGTGAGATTGCTCTACTACTTCCATGGGCAGAGAATTTCACAGATTCACAACCATAAAACATAAAACATAGGAACAGAATTCGGCAATTCGGCCGATCGAGTCTACCTCGCTATTCCAACATACCGTAACTGATCTATTATCCCTTCAACCGAATTCTCCTGCCTTCTCCGCTTCCTACACTCTAGCAAATACAATTTCTTCTTACCTCCATCCTAAATCTATTCCCAGAAACTTGAGGCAATGCTCCTGATTTTAGTCTGCATAATATAACAAGGCTCAATGTACTGTAAGAAATTCTGAGTTGTTTGTTTTAGCCTTTTAAGACTGTAAGTTCGGAATTTAACCTAATACTGTTTACAAATATAAAATCGCCAGAAGTACATTATGAAGATAGGGGTAACATATTCCACTAAAAATTGAATTTACCCTGTTTGGAGTACCTTGGCCGATTAACGGGAGAGAAGAACAATTCAAACGTATGGAGAAAAAAATTAATTCCATGAAAATTGCTTGAAAACCATGAAAACTCCAGGATTTCGGAATTCTGAAAGAGTTAAAAAAAATTGCAAAAACACGGCAGAGCAGGCAGCATATTTTGGATATAAGAAGAGCTAGAATTTCAGCTTCTGTATATGAAACGTGAAGTGTTTTTTTTTCCACAAACATTAGCACATCTGTTGAGTTCTGGCAGCATTTATTGTTTATATATGCATAAAGGGTAACGAAGGGAAATTTAAGGAAAATACATTTTTTAAAAAGCACTAAGGCTGAATTCTATGAATTCTATTTATGATCTCAGGCTCCAACAAGCGCACAAATAAGCTCGCCTATATTGACAGAAATTTCACAATTTTATAATAATGCGTTTAGGCCACTCCTGTTCAGAATGCATACAGGTCTGAAAGCATGTGATAAGAATCGTACTGTTTTTTTATGAGAGAAACAGGCTATTGAGCCCAATGACCACGTCCATCAAAATGTCTGTCTGAGATAGTTTTATTTTACTCCACTTGGCCCATATCACTCCAAATATTTTTACGCTGTGAATCTGCTAAATTTCTTTTAAACGTTGAAATTGTATGCACCTATTCAGCTTTCTCTGGTGGTCCATTCCGTATACCCGTTGCCCTCCATGTCAAAAAGATTCCCTTCTGTTGCTTTTAAAACATTGCTTTTCACCTTAAGTCTGTGTCTTCCCACTTTAGACTCCACTACTTGACTATTCCACTTAAGCACGCACTTCATGATTTCATATCCAACTATTATGTTACTCTGCAGCATACCATATCCACAGAAAAAAATAGGCCCCAGGCTATCCAGCCTCTCCTAATAGCTCAAGTATTCCGGTCCCTAAAAAACCTCACGATTCTTCCCTGCACCATTCCGATCGTATTGCAGTCAAGCCTCCAGGATTGCACGCCCGACTCTAAATGCGGACTCACCAACAACACACAGAGTTGCATTTCTGCGTCCTACTTTCTGCACGCAGTTCACTGATCAGTGAAGGCGAGTGCGCCAGATGCCTTCTTCTTAACCTCTCGACCAACGCCTCCACGTCAATGGATGTATGTACATATAATCCCTCTCACTCTGTAGTCACCTGCGTCTCTTCTTCTTCTCAAACAAATAATTGAAACTATTCTAGCAGATTTAGAAAACTGGTCACCAAGGAATTAATCAAAATTATGGACAATAAAATCACTGATGGAAGTGGGGAAAGACATCCACAGGGTTTAATTAAAACAGGTAGGGAATGCAAAGTACAATGTACGGATACGGTCATCGTAAAAGGGGTTTCCCATTACAGCAGACAACTGCAATTCTGGGCAAATATCTGAGGCACGTATATATAGCTGGGGTGCCTAATATGTTTGCGCGGTACTGCAGTCATTTTATGTATTGCATCCAACTATTGCCGGAAAAAAACATGACCTATGTGAATGATAATAATCGTGATTCTGATATGCGTCTCCGTTGTGGACCGAGAGTGGGAGAGTCGCAAAAAGAGGGGAATTACGGTTGGGACAAAGGGAAGGGAGAGCAGGAAGCATCAAGTAGACATTTTGTGATGAATTTTAAAAATCTGTTGTTTGGAATCAAATTATCTTGCCTGGTGTCACAGGGTTGGGTGTGTCAGCAAACGTTCCCACCCTCCACCCCGGCACTCTTTCTCTGCCGAATACATATATCTGCCGAATATTTTTTCACAGTACTGTATTTTGTAATTTTTGATCATAAATAGGTATTAAAAGATGAAAGTGAACTGTGTAACTGTTATCAAAAGGTTAACTCTACGAAAGAATAAAAGGTCCTGAAGAGAGAATTTAAAGTGCTAGGCAGAAAGCTGAGAAGCAGGAACTCCAGTGTAATAATTTCTGGATTGTTACCTGTACCATGCGCCAGTGAAGGTATAAACAGGATGATTTGACAGATAGATGCATGGCTGAAAAACAGGTGCAATGGGCAGGGCTTCAGGATCTTTGATCAGGTTCTCGGGAGATATGACCAGTACAAAGGGGATGGGCTGCACCTGAACCCGATGGGGTCAATATTCTCACGGACAGGTCTGTAAGAGCTGCTGGAGAGAGTTTGAACTAATTTGAGGTTGTGTGAAATGGAGTGAACGGACTCGGGATAGGATGGATGCTAAAAAAAAAAACAAAGACAGTGTGCAATCAGACTGTCAAGAAAGGAAGGTAGATAACAGGGCAAACTTGCAGCCAACAGTGTGAGTATCAGTGTGTTAGGGAAGCAGGATCAGAAAGGATAGAAAATACAGTTCTCAAAGTATCATATCTCAATGCACGGAGTATAGGAAATGAGGTGGATAATTTTGCCACCTCATCGTAGTTGGGATGTGGACCACAGACTACAACGGGAAGTAGTAAAGGCTTATCTAAAGGGCAATGTTATGATCGTCATGGTAGATTTTAACATGCAGGTCGACTGGGAAAATCAGGTTGGTAATGGATCCCAAGAGAGTAAATTTATTGAATACGCAGAGATGGCTTTTTGCAGCTGTATGCAGTTGAGCCTACTAGGGGATCAGCTATACTAGATTGGGTGTGGTGTAGTGAACCGGGGGTAATTGGAGAGCTTCGTGTAAAAGGACCTTTAGGAGATTGTGATCACAATATGATTGAGTTCAACTTGAAATTTGATAGGGAGAAAGTGAAGTCTGACACAACAATATTTCAGTGGAGTAAAGGAAATTACTATGATATAAGAGAAGAGCTGGCCAAAGTAAGTTGGAATGATATGCTGGAAGGGATGACAACAACAGAGCAATAGGGTGAGTTTCTGGGGAAATGAAGAAAGTGCGGGATAGATGTATTCCAAAAACAAAGAAATACTCAAACGGCTGACCAGGGAAGTCAAAGCTAATGTAAAAGCAAAATAGAGGCATAAAACAAAGCAAAAATTAGTTGGAAGACAAATGATTGGGAAGTTTTTAAAACTCTACAGAGAGCAACTAAAAAATCATCAGGAGCAAAATGATGACATGTGAAAGCAAACTAGCAAATAATATGAATGCGGATAGAAAAAGCCTTTTCAAGTATGTAAAAAATTAAAGGGAGATGAGAGCGGATAGAGTGCGTCCATTTAAAACAGAGATGTGGCGGAATTCCTTTAGCTGGGGGTGGCGAATTTGTGAAATTTGTTACTACAGGCAGCTGTGGAGGCCAGAAGGTTGGATATATTTGAGACCAAGGTTCTTGATTGCGCACTGCATCCGTGATTACGGGGAAAAGAGCTTGGAGTGGGGCTGAGGAGGGAGATAAAGGATAAAGGGTCAGTTCTATAAGAACATAGAAATTTAAAACACTTTACAGGCCCTTTGGCGCACAATGTTGTGCCGACCATGTAACCTACTCTGGAATTTGTCGGAATTACCCTACCGTATAGCCTTCTATTTTTCTAAGCTCCTTGTACCTACCTAAGATTTTCTTAAAAAATCCGAATGTATCCGCCTCCACCACATCAATTTTATGAAAAAAGTACCCCTGATATCCCCTCTGTACCTACTTTCAAGCACTTTCAAAGCCCCCTTGTGTTAGTCATTTCAGCCCTAGGAAAAATCCTCTAGCTATCCACACGATCAATGGCTCTGGCCATCTTATACACATTTATGAGGTCACCTCTCATCCTTCGTCGCTCCAAGGAGAAAAGGCAAAGTTCACTCAACCTGCTGACATGAGACACGCTCTGCAATTCATGTAAATTTCTTCTGGACTTTCTCTAGTATCCACTATACTATAGTAAATTAAGAAACTTTAGGAGCATTGCTAAACAATGAATTTTGAGTTGCACTAATAGAGTTTCTAGCAAAAATTAACAAGCTAAATAAAGAGATTTTTTTACATTAGCAAACCGTAAAGAATGGAAATAACGCACCTGCAGACTACGGATCATAAAAATAATCTGTATTTATAAATTAGCAACTTATTCAGAAAAGAACAGTTTATTTTAAAGACTGAAGAACACTGAACTGCATATCATCAAGTCAGATATATATTTTAAGTAAAACTTTGCTAAGCAGATAAATAGTATCACAACGCTGCCCCAGGATGAAGAATATGGAGTAGGGAATATCTTTATGAAGCATAAACACCGACACGGTCTAATGGAATTAAACCTTGAAGCAGCCTACAATCTTTCTCTTTGTCTAGATATGCTCCGAATCTGATGGTCAAATTAACCATTAAACTTCCGTTATCTTAATTCTGCATTTTCATAAAGAAATTCAAATGCCGGGAATAAATCTATAAGAGTCTGTGCAACCTATACAGACTTTCAATGGATTAACAGTACGGGAGAAGAAAATGTCATCCTTATCGTCTACCGCTCGGAAAGTGAGCTCTGCTTTTATAATGTCATCGGGTCACGGTATAAAAAAAACCTGATTAGCGGGTTTGGTGGAGGTGGGTTTAGGGAATTGGGCTGCCATCGATCAGGCGGCTTGGTTATCGAAGTTACATACTTAAATCAATTCATTGGTGGCTATCACATTCCCTTCATAACAAAACTGTGTTTATTGCAAGGTTTTAATCATGAACAACGTTCGAAAGCCAGGAGTAGTTCCCACCCAAACTTAAGTAACTGTGATGATTAAAAAAAACAACCTTCCCCTTTACCTTTGTAATTACAACTTCGTAATTTAGTATTGACCTGGAGTGAAAGATGGATTGTAGGGTTTCAAGAAAAGAAATTCACTCTTGGATGATTCTGGTGACAAGCACACCGAGTAATGATACCTCTCGGGAAAGGGTGCAGTCTGACCAGTTCCAGTACAATCAAGTTGAACTCTTGGCGCATCGCCACGGGTAAAGAGTTCTTTCGAATTCCTCGGCCGGCAACAATAAATGGGGCACCCTCCATCTTGAATAATGCCTCCATCTTGTTTACACTTTAGTACAATTAAAAAGACAATTATCAAAAGGAACAAAATCGATGTTGATCCGAAGGTGACAAGTAAATAAAGATTCATGTCGGAAACATAACGAGGATTACTATGAAAATCACTAGTTTCAGAGACATTCTCAGTAACATTCCCCAAAATCGACAAAAATATTGTAGTTGTACTGGACAGGCTCGGCTGTCCATTATCCCTCACTAGAACGACAATACTCTGCGAGGTATCATCCAAGTCCAAAATGCTTCTCGTTGTTCTGATTTCCCCTGAACTGCGCCCTATTCTAAAGAGAGTGGGATCGGTTGCTTGAACCATCTGATAGGAGAGCCGAGCATTCTGACCAGAATCTGCATCAGTTGCCAAGACTTTGGTGACCAAGTAACCTTGATCTGCTGAATGGGGCAGTATCTCCATGGGTGATGATCCACTCGGTGTGGAAGGAGAAACGATCACTGGAGCATTGTCATTTTGATCCAGAATAATTACATTCACTGCAGCGGTGCTGCTCAGCGGAGGCACTCCAGCGTCACGGGCTTGAACGTGGAACTGGAAACTTTTGACCTTCTCATAGTCAAAGGAGCGCAAAGCGTAAATGGTACCGTTCATCGAGTTAATACTGAAGTAAGTGGACACCAACGAATCCTGCAGATTCCCGATGAAGGAATAGGAAATATAGGAGTTTTGGTCCATATCCGGATCGAACGCAGTCAGTGCGAAAATTGAAGCACCCGGAGCGTTATTCTCCATCACATAGACAGCGTAGGAAGACTGCGAAAACTGTGGTGTGTTGTCATTTACATCAGACACCGTTATCTGGATAGTTTTATTTGTTGATAATGGAGGAGACCCAGAGTCCCAGGCTGTGACAGGTATGTTATAGACTGCGGTAGTTTCCCGATCCAACGGGCGGGTTGTGGTCAGTTCATAATGCTTATTCAGAGAGGATTTAATTTGAAAAGGAAGGCCCAGTGGAATCTCACAGTGAACTTTTCCATTTGCCTCGGAATCGCGATCCGTAACGTCCATTAGAGCTACGACTGACCCAGGTGTAGCATCTTCGGGGACCTTGCCAGATAGGGATGTTACCTTTATCTCGGGCGGATTATCGTTTACATCAGTTAATTTGATCAATACTTTGGAATGCCCTGTAATAGCTGGTGATCCGTTATCCTCCGCTTGTACATCAAGTTCATAACTGCTCTTTTCTTCAAAATCCAGCTGCTCTTGAACTTTGATCTCCCCAGTTTCAGGGTCCAAACTGAACAGTTCACGCACTTGGCCTGAAACACGATTAGCAAAGGAGTACTTCACCTCGGCGTTAGTACCTTGGTCCAGATCGACAGCTTTGATTCTGATCACCAAGGTACCCAAAGGCGCATTTTCTACCAAGCTGGCCGTATAGACATTTTTCTCGAACACAGGTGCATTGTCATTGATGTCCAGTACGCTGATGGTGATTTGAGTTGTCCCGGATCTCGGAGGTTTACCGCCGTCAAAGGCCGTCAGTACGAGCTGAAACGATGCTTCTTGTTCGCGGTCCAGTGGCTTATCCAATAACAACTCTACAATTGTACTCCCATCCTCCCTGAAGTTGACGTTCAAACGGAATTGTTCACTGGTGCTAATATTGTATATATTAACTGTGTTTGCTCCCACGTCCAGGTCGAGCGCGCTCTCTAGTGGGTAACGAGAGCCTGGTGCGATGGATTCAGCCATCTGCAAGCGAATGGATTTTTCGGGGAAGGTGGGTGAATTATCATTTATATCGAGAATCTCTACTTCACCGCGATGCATTTGGAGAGGGTTTTCTAAAATTATCTGGAAGCCAAGTATACAGGAAGGACTCTGTGCACAAAGCTGCTCTCTGTCTATTCGACTGCTGACAAATAAGACGCCAGTATCCAAATTTACCTCTAAATATTGCCTTCCCTCCAGAAAGACAATGCGACATTTTCGAGCTGATAATTGTCGATTCGTTAGTCCCAAATTTTCCGCGATATTTCCAACAAAAGAGCCATATTCCATTTCCTCTGGAATGGTGTAGCGAATTAGTCCAAAGCCCAGGCTCGCCGCGTAAACAAAGGAAATAAAAACCAGCGCCCTAAACGTGAAATTAGTGCTCTGCGAATTCGCCATTGTCTCTGTGCCAGTTGTTTTTCTGACTGCCAAATCCTTGAAAGAGATGTTACGGCAAAAAAAAACCAAAAATGCCTAGCTTGATTAACCTATATGTCAAAATTCATGAGACTTAACTGGTACTTAATGTGCAGGTCCTGCGTCTGCAATCTAAATTGAACCTCTCGGTGCTCGGTTATCCAAAGGGGAGGAGCAATGGATCTCCCGCTGTAAAAAGCCTCCTATTGGTTACAGGCGAGACAATAAGCCACGGTCAATCTCAGCAGAGTGCAATCCTTAAAGCAAGATGGTTCCTGAAATTTTGTGGTGTTCAATTAAAATGTAAAGACATTGATAGAGCTTATGTGTTTTGGGAAAAAAAAAACGAAATTCTACTGAATACTCTTAATTATTCTGATTGGCATTTTGATATTATTAATATTCGACTTACCAGTGAATCAGTTGCAACCTATTCCAGGTGATTTTCTCTCCCAATTCACAGCAAAATTTCTATTTCCATGACACAGCTTCTCTGTAAAGTTAATATTTTAGCATAGATTTATAAATGAACTTTGAAACTAAATTACTTCAAATGTCAGAAGAATTTGAGGAAGAGTTATGTAAGGAGACTGCAATCAGAAGGAATGGAAACATAGAAAACCTACAGCACTATACAGGCCCTTCGGCCCGCAATGTTGTGCCAAACATGTCCCTACCTTAGAAATTACTAGGCTTACCTATAGCCCTCTAGTTCTCTAAGCTCCATGTACCTACCCAAAAGTCTCTTGAAAGACCCTATCGTATCCACCTCCACTATAGTTTCCGGCAGCCCATTCTACACACTCAACACTTTCTGAGCAAAAAGAAACTTACCCTTGACATCTCCTCTGTACCTACTCCCCAGCACCTTAAACCTGTGTACTTTTGTGGCAACCATTGCAGCCCTGGGAAAAATTCTCTGACTATCCACATGATCAATGCCTCTCATCATCTTATACACCTCTATCAGGTCACCTCTCATCCTTCGTCGGTCCAAGGAGAAAAGGACGAGTTCACTCAATCTATTCTCATAAGGCATGCCCCCCAGTGCAGGCAATATGCTTTTAAATCTCCTCTGCACAATTTATATGGATTCCTCATACTTTCTGTAGTGAGCCAACCAGTACTGAGCACAGTACTCCAAGTGGGGTCGGACCAGGGTCCTAAATAGCTGCAACATTACATCTCAGCTCCGAAATTCAGTTCCACAATTGAAGGCCAATACACCGTACGGCTTCTTAACCACAGAGTAGACCTGCGCAGCTGCATTGAGCTTCGTATGGACTCAGAACTCAAGATCCATCTGATCCTCCACACTACCATTAATACTATATTCTGCCATCATACTTGACCTACCAAAATGAACCACTTCACACTTACCTGGGTTGAACTCCATCTGCCACTTCTCAGCACAGTTTTACATCCTATCAATATCCCGCTGTAACCTCTGACAGAACGTCATACTATCCACAACACCCCCAACTTTTGTGCCATCAGCAAGCTTACTAACCCATCCCTCCACTTCTTCATCCGGGTCATTTATAAAAATCACAAAGAGTAAGGGTCCCAGAACAAATCCCTGAAGCACTCCGCTGGTAACAACCCTCCAAGCAGAATATGACCCATCTACAACTACTCCTTGCCAGTTATAGATCGACAAAGAAATGTCCCCTTGGACCCATGCTTTCTTACTTTCTCAGTAAGCCTTGCATGGGATAATTTATCAAATGCCTTGCTGAAATCCATATACACAACATCTACTGCTCTTCCTTCATCAATGTGTTTAGTCACATTTTCAAAAACTTCAAACAGGCTCGTAAGGCATGACCTGCCCTTGACAAAGCCATGTTGACTCTTTCTAATTATATTTTGCCTCTCCAAATGTTCATAAATTCTGTCTCACCGGATCTTCTCCATCAACTTATCAACTACGAGGTTCGACTCAATGGTCTGTGATTTCCTGGGATATCTCTACTCCATTTCTGGAATAAGGAAACAACATCCGCAACCTTCCAATCCTCAAGAACCTCTCCCGTCCCCATTGATGATGCAAAGATCATCGCCAGAGGCTCAGCAATCTCCTCCCTCACCTCCCACAGTAGCCTGGGTAACATCTCATCCTGTCCCGACCACTTATCCAACTTGGTGCTTTCCAAAAGCTCCAGCACATCTTTTTTCTTAATATCTACAAGCTCAAGCTTTTCAATCTGCTGCAAGTCATCACTACAATCACCAAGATCCTTCTCCATAGTGCATACTGAAGTACAGTAGTCAATAAGTACCTCTGTTATTTCCCCCTTTTCCATAACACATACCCACTGTCACACTTGATAGGTCCTATTCGTTCACGTCTTTTGCTCTTCACATGCTTATAGAACGCATTGAGATTGCCCTTAATCCTGCCCACCGAGGCCTTCTTATGGCCCCTTCTGGTTTTCCTAATTTCCTTCTTAAGCTCCTTCCTATATTAGCCTTATAGTCTTCTAGATCTCTAAAATTACCTAGCTCTCTGAACTTTTTGTAAGCTTTTCTTCTGGACTAGATTCATTAAATCCTTCGTACACCATGGTTCCTGTACCCTACCATAACTCCTCTGTCCCAGTGGAACATACCTATCCAAAACTACACAAATATCCCGTGAGCATTTTCCACATTTCTTCCATACTTTTCCCTGAGAACATATCCTTCCAATTTAAGCTTCCAATTTCCTGCCTGAGAGCCATATAATTCCCCTTACTCCAATTAAACGCTTTTCTAACTTACCTGTTCCTATATCTCTCCAATGTTATTGTGAAGGAGATTAAATTATTATCACTATCTCCAAAATACTCTCCCACTGAGACATCTATCACCTGACCAGGTTCATTTCCCAATACCAAGTGAAGTACAGCCTCCTATCCTGTAGGCATATCTACATATTGTGTCAAGAAACATTTCTGAACACACATAATAAACTTCACCCCATCTGAAACCCTTGCTCTAAGAAGATGTCAATCGATATTTGGGAAATTTAAATCCCCTATCACAACAACTCTGTTATTATTATACGTTTCCAGGATCTGTTTGACTAGATGTTCTTCGATATCCCTGTTACTATTAGGCGGCCTATAAAAAAACACCCAGTAAAGTTATTGACCCCTTAGTGTTCCTAAAGTCCACCCACAGAGACTCCATAGTCAATCCCTTCATGGCGTCCACCTTTTCTGCAGCAGTGACATTAACTCTGATGAACAGTGCCATTCCCCTACCTCTTTTGCCTCCCTCCCTGTTCTTTCTGAAACATCTAAAACCCAGCACATTCCTGTCCCTGAGCCATCCAAGTCTCTGTAATGGCCACCACATTATATCTCCAAGTATTGATCCATGCTCTCATCTCATCAGCTATGTTCACAACACTCCTTGTGTTAAAATAGATGCATCTCAAACCTTATGGCTAAGCTCGTCCCTTCTCTATCACCTGCATATCTTCCCTCTCGCACTGTCTACAAGCTTTCTCTATTTGTGAGGCAGCCTCCTCTTCCCCAGTTCTGATCCCACTCCCCAACAATTCTAGTTTAACCTCTCCCAGTAGCCTTAGCAAACCTCCCCACCAGGATATTGGCCCCCTGGGATTCAAATGCAACCCTTCCTTTTTGTACAGGTCACACCTGCCGCAAAAGAGGTCCCAATGATCCAGAAATCTGAATTCCTGTCCCCTCCTCCAATTCCTCAGCTACGCATTTACCCCCCACCTCATATGTACCACGACCTCTCGCTCTTCTCCCTCTCACTGCAGTATATCTTGGATGCAATCTGAAACATCCTGAACCCTGGCACCTGGGAGGCAAACTACCATCTGAGTTTCTTTCCTGCGTCAGCAGAATCGCCTGTCTGACACCTAACTATAGAGCCCCCTATCACTATTGCCTTCCTCTTCCCTTCCCTACCCTTCTAAGCCAGAGACCAGACTCTATGCCAGAGGCACGGCCACTGTCGCTTTCCCCCAGGTAGGCTGTCCCCCTCAACAGCACTCAAACAGAAGTACTTATTGTGAAGAGGTGCATCCACATGGGTACTCTCTAGTACTGTGGTCCCTTATCTTCTTATCCCATTTCCCCATACTGTGAAAGGAAAAGATGGGATGGAGTCTGTAAACTATGTTCGGGAAAGCTTCCTCAATCTGTATAGAGATCCCAGTTTGAGAGATTCTATATGAGAATGAGATATGACAGGTGACAGAAGTGTTTGTAGCCAATTAGTTTCAAGATATTCATACAGGAGGATAGGATTAGTGTTTGGGTTAAATTCTAAATTGGATAAAGGCCCATTTTAACAGTATCTGAAAGTATTTGACAAGTATAGATTGGGATAGATGGTTATTGGCAAAAGGGATGCTCGGTAAATGGGAGGGAGGCTTTGAGAAGTGAAACATTGGAACTATAGAGTTTGTATATTCCTGTAGAACAGAAAAAAAAGGCAGGCCTAGCTGAATTAGGGAATCTTAGTTTTTGAGGGATGTTGAAGCCCTGGTTACGAAGATGAGAGTGTTGCATTGCAGTTATAGGCAACAAAAAACAAAGAAGACATTTGAGGAGTATAAGAAATACAAGAGAGCACTTGAGAGGGAAGTATGGAAGTCTAAAATAATGCATGACGTTGCTCTGGCAGACAAGTTGAAGGAGAATCCCAAGAGTTACAAAACACATGTTAAGAGAGCAAGAGGATAGCCAGGACAAAATTGGTATACTTGAAAATCAGCGTAGTTATCAATGCATACAGCCGAAAGAGATGGGTGCAATCTTAAATGGAATTTTTTTGCATTCAACTTTATGTACTGGGGAGTCGGACACTGAGTCTATAGATCAAAGGCGAAGCAGTAGTGAGGTCATAGACAGTCGATGTGCATGCTGCCTTGAGGCAAATTAGGATGGATATGTCCTTAAGGTCTGATAAATTGTCCCTTACAAATTTATGGGAGGCCAGTTCAGAAATTGCAGTGGCCCTGGCAGAGGTATTTATAAAATCACTAACCATCTTGTGGTACGGGAGGACTGGAGGATAGCTATCGTCCCATAGTTCAAAATAGGCTCTAGGATTTGACCAAGTAATTATAGGCTGGTCAGCCTAACGTCAGTGGTGAGTGGATTATAGTAACCTAACAGACGGGATATATAAGTATTTTGATATACAGCCTAATTAGAGATAATCAACATGGCTTACAGAGATTTTCAAAGACGTTACCAGAAAAAGCTGAAAATGCAAAGCAAGTGGATGTTGCGTACAAGGACTTTGACTAGATTTTGACAAACATGCGCATTCAGTGTGAAGTAGTAAATTTGATGCAACATTGCCCTAGCTTAAGAATCAAGAAAGTTTTGTTTCATGCTTTGCTCTGTGACTGGAGGCCTCTGACTAGTGGTGTGATGCAGGGATTTGGTGCTGGGCCTCTTGTTGCTAGCCATCAATATGATCGAAATCATCCTGAGTTTTGAGAAGGAGAAGCATAAGTCAGGTGCAGCAGCATTACGGTGGAGTAAAGGGAATTATAGAGGCATGAAGGAGAAGTTGGCCAGAAATGATTGGAAAAGTACACTTTCAGGGATGACAGCAGAGCTGCATTGGCTGGAATTTCTGGAAGTAATTCAGAATGCACAGGGTATATACATCCCAAAAATGAAAAAGTAGTCTAAAGGAAAGATGACACAACTGCAGCTTATAAGTAAAATCAATGGCAACATAAAGCCAAAGAGAGGGCATATAATAAAGCCAAAAAATAGGGAGGTTAGAGGACTGTGAAGATTTGAAATACCAATATAAAGCAAATTAAATACCAAATTAATACCAATTAAAGAGCAAACATGAGGAAATCTGCAGATGCTGAAAAGTATAAAAAGTCATAAGAAGGTAAAGAAAGAATACCAAAGTAATCTAGCCTATAATGTTAAAGAGAATCCCAAAAGTTTCTTCCAATACATAGAGAGTAGATATTGAACAGCTAGAAAACGATGCTGGAGAGTTAGTAATGGAGGGGGACAAGAAAATAGCAGAAGAACTGAGTAAGTGTTTTGTGACAGTCTTCACTGTGGAAGACATTAGCACTAGGGTGAAAATTCCAGGTGTCAGAGGCCATGAAGGGTGTAAAGTTACCATTATTATGGAGAAGGTTCATGGAAAACTGAAAGATCTGAAGGTAGATATGTCACCTGAACCAGATGATGTACACTCCAGGGTTCTGGTGGAGGTGGCTGAAGAGATTCTGGAGGGATTAGTAATAATCTTTCAAGAGTCCCTAAATTCTGGAATGGTTCCAGAAGACAGGAAATTTCCAATTATCACTCCCCAAGAAGGGAGAGAGGCAGAAGAAAGGGAATTATAGACCATCTAGTCCAACCTCAGTGGTTGGGAAGATATTGGAGTCGATTATCAAGGATAAACTCCGAGGGTTCTTGAGGTAAGTGATAAAAATAGGTCGTAGACAGTATGGTTTCCTCGAGGGAAAATATTGTCTGACAAATCTGTTGGAATTCTTTGAAGAAATATCCAGGAAGATAGACAAAGGAGAATCGGGTGATGTTGTGTATTTGGAAGTTCGAAAGGCCTTTGATAAGGTGCCACAAAAGAGGCTGCTTAACAAGCTAGAGGGAAAGATTATCATCACAGGGAAGATTCCAGCATGGATAAAGCAATAGCTGACTGGAAGGAGGCAAAGAGTGGGAATAAAGGGAGTTTTTTCTAGTTGGCTGCCGGTGACTAGTGGTGTCCCAAAGGGGTCTGTGTTGGAACCGTATAATTTTAAGTTATATGCTAATGATTTGAATGATGGAACTGAGGTCTTTATTGCAAAGTTTGCAGACAATATGAATATAGGTGGAGGAGCAAGTAGTTTCGAGGAGGTAGACAAGCTACAGAGAGACAGATTTGAAGAATGGGCAAAGATGTGGCAAATAGAATACAGTGTTGGGAAGTGTATGAGCATGTATTTAGAAGAAATGAAATTGGCTACTATTTTCGAAAGGGAGATACAATGCAAAGCTTGGCACAAAGGGGCTTGTGAGTGCTTGTACGGGATTCCTTAAAGGTTAATTTGTAGGCTGATCGGTGGTAAGGAAGGCAAATGTAATGTTGGCATTCTTTTCAGGAGGACTTGAATATAAAACCAAGGATCTAATGCCAATACTTAATAAAGAAATGGTGATGTTTCACTTGGTGTATTGTGAGCAGTTCTGGACCCCTTAGAAAGGATTGCTGCAACTGGAGAGGGTTCAAAGGACGTTCACGAAAATGATTCTACATTTGTAGGGCTTGTCATATGAAGGGTTTTATGGCTTTGGGCCCGTATTCACTGGAATTCAGAAGAGTGAGAGGTGACCTCTGAAACCTATTGAACGCTGAAGGGCCTTGACAGAGTAAATGTTGAGAGGATGCTTTGCTGTGATGGGATTGCCAATGACCAACGACACAGTTTCAGAATGAGAGATGCCGTTTTAGAATGAAAATAAGGAGGAAGTTCTTTAGCCAGAGAATGGTGAATCTGTGGAATTCATTGCCACAGGCAGCGTTGGAGTCCAGATTATTTAAGGTTGACAGATACTTGAGTGGTCAGGCCATGAAGAGATATCGGGAAAAAGCAAAAGATTGGGGAGGGCTGAGAAGAAAGTTGGAATGGCGGCACAGACTAGATTGGCCAGATGGCGTATTTCTGCTCGTATATCTTATGACTTTATGGTCATGGTGATGAACTAGATTGGCAGATTTGTAGATGGCACCAAGATTATGAACGCCGTGGATGGCAAGGAAGGCTATCAAAGCTTGCAATGGGATTCAGGCCATCCAGAGAAATGGGCCGGAATTGTCAGAGGGAATGTGATGCAGACGTGTGTGAGGTGCTGCATTTCGGGAGACGTTGGTTAAGCGGAATTTGGAGTATTGTTTGCAGTTCTGGTAACCTACCTGAACAACATTTATCAATAAGATTGAAAGCGTACAAAGAAAATTTACAAAACTGTTAATGAGAGTTGAGGATCGGAGTTACAGGCAATGATGAATAGATTAGGACTTTATTCCCTGAAGCGTAACAGTATAAAGGGAGATATGA
The DNA here is from genome assembly GCF_030144855.1 of Hypanus sabinus. Classification (NCBI taxonomy): domain Eukaryota; kingdom Metazoa; phylum Chordata; class Chondrichthyes; order Myliobatiformes; family Dasyatidae; genus Hypanus; species Hypanus sabinus. The sequence continues at coordinate 55,984,686 of NC_082720.1, read as the reverse complement.
TAGAGATATACAAAACTATGAGGTGTATAGATAGAGCAAAGGCATCAGGCTTTTTCCATTGAGTTTGAATGAGGCCATAGATGAACAGTGAAATGTGAAACATTTAAGGGGAAACAGCGTGTGAGCTTCTTCACTCAGAGGATGGTGTGGGTATGGAACGAGCTAACAGTGTCAGTGTTAATTGCGGGTTCGATTGTAACAGTTAATAGAAGTTTGGATAAGCACATGGATGGGAAGCGTATGGAGTACTATTGTGCAGTTGCAAATTGATGGAACCAGGCAAAGTAACAGTTAAGTGAAGAGTCGATGGGCTGCAGGGCTTCATGACTCTGCATTCTTGTGCAGGACTTTCACCTGGAAAGTCAACTGTCTGAATACAAAGAATACACAGATGCTGCGTGACCCGCTGAGTTTTTCGAGAAAGCTCTGTTACTTTGGTGCAACGGCAGGCAAGGACGTGGCATTTTAAGAAACCGTTTCCACTTATGTGTGATACCGTAGATCCAGGAAAATATAACTGGGGATTTGAGAAGATCGGGCTAAAGAAGGAGAGCCAGCACTGGTCTGTCAAATACGTTGGTCATACCGCACTTGGAGTATCGACGATAGGATGTGCTTTCATTGGAGAGAGTCAGAAGGAGGTGCACGACTATGATCCGGGTATGAAAGTGTTAGCGTATGAAGAGAGCTTATTGGCTCTGGGGTTGTACTCGCAGAAGTTTAGAAGAATGAAGGAGGATCTCATTGAAACCTATCGAATAGTGAACTGC